>NC_140996.1:79919796-81119796 GCF_052327205.1 Somniosus microcephalus | reverse complement strand
TTAGCAAAAAATATAAAAACAGATAGTAAGAGTTTTTATAGTTATATAAAAAGAAAAAGGGTGGCTAAAGTAAATGTTGGTCCCTTAGAGGATGAGACTGGGAAATTAATGGTGGGAAATATAGAGATGGCAAAAACACTAAACGAATATTTTGTATCAGTCTTTACAGTAGAAGACACTAAGAATATCCCAACACTGGACAAACAGGGGGCTATAGGGGGGGAGGAGCTAAACACGATCAAAATCACTAAGGAAGTGGTACTCGGTAAAATAATGGGACTCAAGACGAATAAATCACCTGGACCTGATGGCTTACATCCTAGGGTCTTGAGGGAAGTGGCGGTAGGGATTGTGGATGCATTGGTAATAATTTTCCAAAACTCCCTGGACTCAGCAAAGGTCCCGGCACACTGGAAAACTGCTAATGTAACGCCCTTATTTAAAAAGGGCAGTAGACAGAAGGCTGGAAACTATAGACCTGTTAGCCTAACATCTGTGGTAGTTAAGATATTGGAGTCCATTATTAAGGAGACAGTAACAGGACATTTGGATAATCATAATTTAATAGGACAAAGTCAGCATGGTTTTATGAAGGGGAAGTCATGTTTGACAAATTTGCTGGAGTTCTTTGAGGAAGTAACATATAGGGTGGATAAAGGGGAACCAGTGGACGTAGTGTATTTAGACTTCCAAAAGGCATTTGACAAGGTGCCACACAGAAGATTATTGCTTAAGATAAAAAATCACGGGATTGGGGGTAATATTCTGGCATGGATAGAGGATTGGCTATCTAGCAGAAGGCAGAGAGTTGGGATAAATGGTTCATTCTCAGACTGGCAATCAGTAACTAGTGGTGTTCCACAGGGGTCAGTGCTGGGTCCCCAACTCTTTACAATCTATATTAACGATTTGGAGGAGGGGACCGAGTGTAACATATCAAAGTTTGCAGATGATACTAAGATGGGAGGGAAAGTAGTGGGTGAGGAGGACATAAAAAACCTGCAAGGGGACATAGACAGGCTAAGTAAGTGGGCAGAGATTTGGCAGATGGAATACAATACTGGAAAGTGTGAGGCTATGCACTTTGGCAGGAAAAATCGTAGAGCAAGTTATTATCTTAATGGCAAGAAACTGAAAGTACTGAAGTACAAAGGGATCTGGGGGTTCTGGTGCACGAAACTCAAAAGGTTAGTATGCAGGTGCAGCAAGTGATTAAGAAGGCCAATGGAATGTTGGCTTTCATTGCTAGGGGGATAGAATATAAAAATAGGGAGGTATTGCTTCAGTTGTACAAGGTATTGGTGAGACCGCACCTGGAATACTGCGTACAGTTTTGGTGTCCATACTTAAGAAAGGACATACTTGCTCTCGAGTCAGTACAAAGAAGGTTCACTCGGTTAATCCCGGGGATGAGGGGATGGACATATGAGGAGAGGTTGAGTAGATTGGGACTCTACTCATTGGAGTTCAGAAGAATGAGAGGCGATCTTATTGAAACATATAAGATTGTGAAGGGGTTGGATCGGGTGGGTGCGGGGAGGATGTTCCCGATGATGGGTGAAACTAGAACTAGGGGGCATAGTCTTAGAATAAGGGGCTGCTCTTTCAAGACTGAGATGAGGAGGAACTACTTCACTCAGGGGGTGGTAGGTCCATGGAATATGCTGCCCCAAAAAGCTGTAGAAGCTACATCATTACATAAATTTAAAACAGAAATAGACAGTTTCCTAGAAGTAAAGTGAATAAAGGGTTATGGGGAGCGGGCAGGAATTTGGACATGAGTGGAGGTTCGGATTGGTCATGGCCCTGTGGGTAGCGGAGTGGGCCCAGGGGCCGTGTAGCCTGATCCTGCTCCTATTTCGTGTGTCTAATTCTGTTAGATTCAGGAGATGGTTCTGTGATAGTGGATTGGCCGTTAGGATCAGATCAGCCATGATCTTATTGAATGGCGGAGCAGGCTCGAGGTGCCGATTGGCCTACTCCTGCTCCTATTTCTTATGTTCTTATGTTCCCCGTCTACACTTACTTCGACCCCGTTCACCCTCCCACAATCATGCTTGTGAGTGTCAAATGCACTGAGGTGTGCTCGCACAAATGCCTGGTACTCCACTGGAGTGTTACTGACTATTTGCTCGAGGTCGTAACCCTCCTTGGGTTTTAGGGTACACAAGGTCCCCTTGCCCTGTTTTTCTGGGATAACTGCCACTTCACTCTCTTTGTCGGCGCATGCTCCCCACAGACAGTGGTTCCTAAGATCCACTAGAATCCTGTGGCCTATAATAAAATCAGCCCCCAAGATCCCTTTCCCTTCCTGCTCCCACTTCATTAAACACAAGTCCACTTGGTGTGGAGTGCTCCTAAATAAATGGACAGCAGGATAGAGAACGAGCCAACCTGCTCATTACCTGTGAACCCCACTAAGCTGTACGGGACCCTGTTAGACAGAGGTGAGGTGGCGGGGTTATCTGAGTAGACTATGGTGCTCGAAGCTCCCGTGTCCAACAGATAGGTCCCTTTTACCTTTTCCACTTCCATCTTAACAAGCGGTATCTTCCATACATCGTACTCAAGAGGACACAGATAGACAGGCTGTGCTGGCTCTAGTCATAAGTCTGTGTAAGTTGGGGCAGATGGAGTTAAAGCACCCGTGGCTGTGGCTACCCTCCCTGGGCCAGCCAACAAAACTCGAAGTGCAGCTACTAGCGAATCAACTGTGGGGGGAGAGGCCTGTGTTTCTGTCTTTGGGGCAGGAGCTGGGGAGTTATTTCTTACACTATCCTTCCAAGGATTTCTACAGACCCTTCTCCAATGCCCACTCTTCGGGCACCTGAAGCAGTTACGCCTCGTATCGAAAGGGATACCCCCTTCCTGGTGCCATTCCTTCTTACCTTGGCTAGGTTTTAACTCGTCAACCTTCCCTTTAGCTTGTGGTTCCTCTACCCCTCTACCGTTGCGGTAAGCCAGGGTCAGTTGTCTGACCACTGTCTCCTCGGTGACTTGGGGGCCCTTTGGGTCGAACAACAGCTCAGCCTTGGCTCTGATCTGTGGCAAGCTGTTTGCCACCAGACTTCGGAACCAGTGAGCCAGCTCATCCTGGTTCAAGTTAGCCCAGTCGAGATCCCCATTACAGGCACTCCTGTATACAGGCCACAGCCTGTCTGTGAAAGCCTGTGGGGTCTCACCTGCTAACTGTGTAGTCTTCTCCACCCGGGAGAAAGGACTTCCATCATTCATCCCCATCGCCTCCAGAACTTGATCCCGGCTGGCAGCGTACCCTCCCTGTCCCTTCTTGCACTCAGCAGAGAGGGACTGGTGCAGTTTGCCATCTAAGGTGAACAGAAGCATCTTGGCCATTCTGATTCATCGCACTCATTGATGCCTGCTGCTTGTTCCACTTCTATAAAGTGGACTGAGGGATCTCCCTTATGGGTGAGCTTGCTCAGGTGGCTTACCAAAGCCCTAAGCTGTTGGGTCCCATGGGGAATCACGAATTGGCTTTCAAGGGACCCCTGGCCCCCACCACCCCCGGGTGGGCCAAACTTTTGCTACTGAGCTGGGCACATCGGCCCCGGCTCTGACCTTTCCTGCATTTGTTTGCCCACTTCTGCCTGCTGCCAAACCGAGTCAAAACCCGACGCCACAGGTGCTGGTGGTGCGCACTCCTCCCTGTCCTCCCTACAGATTGCTTGTCCCTCCTGCTGCCCAACCGAATTGTTCCCCGGTGCCACACGTGACGTCTTAACAGTTTCTACTTCTACTTCCAGGTTTACACAGGCCGCACCTGGGCTCACTAGGCATACCATGCCTTTTGCCCTGGACAGAGCAAGTTTTAAACTGTCGATCTGCTTATGACAGGGGCCGTGATCTCACACTTCAAAATCCCTAGTGCTTGCTACTTTATAAGCTGCCTTCACATCTCTGAACTTTTCCTCCTGTTCTTTTAACTGTCTGGTTAGGCGAGCGTTCTCCTCTTTCAGTACTAGCTCATTTCTTTTTGCTTCGGTGACTTGACACCGAAAATACTCATGCCTGTTCTTGTGTTTCTCTATCAGCTGTAACTTCTCCTGACTTTGGGCCTGTAATGCCTGCAATAACCCCTCCCCTGCTATAGCTCTTGCCTGAGACAGTTTGGCTGCCTCCTGCAGCTCTGCTGTCAATGCTTTAATGTGCTGATCTAAAAGCTGGATCTGTTGTAGGGCGCAGACCAACCAGATGGCCTTCTCTACCAACTTCTTATGATCCTTGCTCTCAGTCCATTTGGTTGCAGCGTCCATGGGACGCTCAGCATGCAACAGACTGGTCACCCATCTCTTGGTGATATTCAACTTTTCAAAAACATAAGAGGAAATCCTCTCTCCCATCTTCGTTCTTTCATCAAACACAGGGTCTATTGCATTACATCCCTTTTGCCAAAGTCCTGCCGCAGTCGCCATTTTCTGTAAGGGGTGCTGTGTGTGGTCAGCTTCACCTCTGACTCCCTCGGTGGTTCGAATCGCTCCCACTCCCTTGGTTCTAGACGTTGTGTACTGGCCGCGCTAGACGTGCCCCTATCTAGCTATCCAGCAAGTTAAACACTCATTCAAAATAATTCTTCCTGAAGCGGTTGCTGTTTTGAAGCTTTTACTTGAACAAATTTGTGAAACTGTAAACAAAGACAAAGTATGTTTTGTACATAAACTGAGTACTATACATTCGATATTACATAAGATATAAACATATTTACAACCGTAGAATAGACTAATTGTATAACTAACTAACATTTGAACTAACTTCTGTAACTATTAAATATTAACCTTTTATAAACATAGTATTATCAAAATATTACTCTGACAACATTGCTATTATGCTAAGAACTAAAGATACTCACAGATATTGCGCTTGGCCTAACATATGAAGTCAGATTACACTGGATTGTAAATGGAGCCTCTCATAGCAAATTCTCCATTACTCAAGTCAGGTTCTTCCTGGCAAAACTGCTTCCTGGGGTCAACAGGAAGAAAGGTAAGAATGTCAAATGACCTCTCACAGGAAGAAAGGAACAAAGGTCAAATGACCTCACACAGGAAGAAAGGAACAGATGACCTTTCCAGCTTATAAACTGTTAACACAATAACCGCCACCAGAGGGTGCTATTGCATGTAAAAATGTCCAGAATGTCACATAATGTCCATCGGTCCAGAACACTCCCCGTCTGGGGTCATTAACGACTCCACATAGTCCGAACTCTACTTGTCACTGGAGTCCTCTGGCGACAAAAGAAGAACCACCTCGGAGACAGTCCGTTGGTGTCGATGATAGGATGCAGCTTCCGTAGACTGCTGTGAGGGGTTGGTTGCGTTCTGCTACGCACAGTTCCAATCTGGGTATGGTGAGGTCTGGCTGGGGCGCCAACTTGCCTCTATCAAAGACAAAGCCGATTTTGCTTTGTCCTTCTTGAGTGGTGACCTTCAGATAAGCCACACTTACAATGGCTTTAGCGGATGCGTCTACAAAGACACAAAGCCCTTTGAATTGGGCATTTAAGGGAGAGAAAGACGAATAGCAGCAAGGTATTCGGATCTCCTGTAAGTCTTGGAGTGAGCCTCTCCATCTGTCCCACTCTGCTTCCATCTCTTCAGGGAGAGGTGAATCCCACTCTTCAGCACATGTGGAGAGTTCCCTGAGGAGCAGCCTGCCTTGTATGGTGACGGGCTAAGAAGCCGAGGGGGTCGTATAGGCTGTTGACTGTAGAGAGCACTCCTCTACTTGTGAAGGTTTCTTGGTGTCTAGGACTTGGAACGTGAACGTGTCTGTTGCTATGTTCCACGACACCCCTAGGCTACGCTGTAGGGGGAGGTCATCAGTGAAGAGGTCGAGGTCCTTGACGTCCTTAGCACGATCTTCAGGGGGGAATGCCTCCATCACTGCTGGTCTGTTAGAGGCTATCTTATGCAGCCTGAGGTTGGATAGTGCAAGTAGTTCCTGGGCTCGTCCGAGGGTACTGATGGCCTCTGCTTCGGTCGGGAATGACTTCATTGCATCGTCGACGTAGAACTCTCGTTCGATGAACCCTCTCACATCACTGCCAAAGTCGTCGTCTTCTTCCTTGGCAGCCCTCCTTAGTCCGTATATGGCGACAGCAGGGGATGGGCTATTCCCAAAGACACGGACACGCATTCTGTAGTCCACAATGTCTCTATTAGGGTCATTGTCCCGATACCACAGGAAGCGGAGGAAGTCTCTGTGGTCTTCCCTCACCACGAAGCAATGAAATATGTGCTGGATAGCGGCAGTGATGGCGACGGGCTCTTTCCTGAATCTCATGAGCACTCCCAAGAGGCTGTTGTTAAGATCAGGCCCTGTGAGGAGTACGTCGTTGAGAGAGACGCCCTGATATGGTGCACTGGAGTCAAACACCATGCGGATCTGTCTACTGCATGGGGTAAGGTAGCTTGGACGACCATTCTCCAAGATGGAAGTCTTGAGTGTGCTCACCTGAGATGGCTTGTGAGCGCCCTCGAGGCACACATCTCCAACAACGACCCAGCCGAGGTCTAGCCTTTGGGCGAAAGGGGCGTCATGTGGACCGTTGATCTGCTCCCTTATCTTATGTTCCCTCAGGATGTCTCTTCCCAACAACAGAAGTATGCTTGCATCTGGGTCAAGAGGTGGGATCTCGTCTGCAATGCGTCTCAGATGACGGTGATGATGAGCTGCATTCAGAGTGGGAATCTCAGAACGGTTGACGGGGACTTGATTACATTCAATGAGTGTAGGAAGGGGGAGACTAATCTACCCGTCGACTGACTCAACAACGTAACCGCAGGCCCTCCTGCCGGATGTCTCAAAGTCCAGCACACGTCTTCAGCGTGTAAGGCGACAGACTTCCTTTGATCTTGAAGATGTTGAAGAACTCGGATCTTGCTAGAGAACGATTGCTTTGTTCATCTAGTATGGCATACATCTTTTCAGATTCCTGGCGACATCCTGCAGGGTACACATTAACGAGGCATATCTTGGAGCATGCTCTTGCGCTCACTCCTTCTCCACACACCTCGGTGCACCTGGATGTAATCTCCGTACCAGCAGCTCCCTCTCTCTCCCTGCCGTGCTCTGATGCGGGAGGAGGCGTTTCTGACTTCCAAGGAGCTGGGCCTGGGTGTAGTGCTGAAACGTGCCGACCACTTTCACATTCAGTGCATTTTGCATCCACCTTGCAGTTCTTGGCGAGATGGCTCATGGAAGAGCAGCACTTGAAACATATAGAGTTGTCTTTAAGATATTGTTTCCGATCTTCCAGGGACATCTCCCTGAAGCCTCTGCACTTCTTTAAAGGATGGGGCTTGTTGTGGATAGGGCATTATTTGCTCATATCCTCAGGTTTCTTCTGAATCTTTGTATGCTCAGTTGAGGACACTTGCATTCTGTGGACAGATATTGGTGTCTTTCCATGTCTGTCGAACTTGTCTCTTCTGGCAAGTGCTGGGTGGGAGGAGAAGAAGTTGAAGCTGGGGTCATTCCTGGCTTTGGCTTCTTTGATAAGGAGGCCGCGCTCTTCTCCTGCCGACAGGTCTAAGCCCGATGTGGCATCGTGGAAGCAGAACTTCCAAGCCCGATAATTCTTTGGCCTGTCATCAAACTTGATTAACCCCGAAGTCACCAGCTGGGTGCGTGCAAGGCATTTGGCGAGGTCGTAGGTGCTGGGACCTGTGCCAGGGTTGCCTTGGCTGGGGGCTCTGTTGGGGGTCTCAAGGGACCGAGAGGGGATTTGCCTCCGACTTTCTCTATTCGGCGTCCTATTCCTTTGCATCGTGTCTTTCGTTCTGCTGGCGGAGACTCTGCGGCTTGAGGCTTGCCGTCTGCTTTGATCTTGGTTGGCAACTTGTGGCATGTTATACGAAGTGTTTGCATCTGTAGAGATGTGCGGGCCTCCATCCCTTTCTCCTGTAAACTGTATGTCGGCATGGTTGCTCACGTAATCTATGGTGCGCTGTCGTGGACTCTGCCATGGAATGGGAATTAAAGGTTTGTAAGCTGTCTCGGGATCAGCTCCCTCCAAAATTGCCTCGAATACTTGTGTCTCAGCTAATGCAGCATCTATCTCTTTTTGTTGCTGCAGAGCCTCTAATGTGGCTTGGAGACGGGCCTGTTCAGCCTGGCGTTCCACTTGGAGCCGGGCCTGTTCTGCTTGGAGCCGGGCCTGTTCTGCTTGGAGCCGGGCCTGTTCTGCTTGGAGCCGGGCCTGACTTACTTTTATTTCTATTTCACTGTCCGTATGCGCAGCTCTGGCTTGAGCTGCTACTAGTTTAGCCCGTGCTTTGGCGAGGGCTATGCTTACTCTAGAACCACCCGATGACCGTGAGCCAACTTGCGACCTGTAGTAACCGGTGCTTATAGACCGATTGTCACGTTCTACAGTTTCGTCTGCCTGTTTAAGGTCTTCTACTTGCTGCAAAGCATTTTCGTTATTATCTTCTGACATGTTGATGTGAGGTAGATGTGCTCTACGAGGTTAAGGCTTACTCTGGGCTCCTCCTGCTCCGCTCTTCGCAGCTAGCCGTATTGCTATCTTTTCACTGATATCTTTTCCCTGATATCTTTTCACTGTACTGGCCGCGCTAGACGTGCTCCTATCTAGCTATCCAGCAAGTTAAACACTCATTCAAAGTAATTCTTCCTGAAGCGGTTGCTGTTTTGAAGCTTTTGCTTGAACAAATTTGTGAAACTGTAAACAAAGACAAAGTATGTTTTGTACATAAACTGAGTACTATACATTCGATATTACATAAGATATAAACATATTTACAACCGTAGAATAGACTAATTGTATAACTAACTAACATTTGAACTAACTTCTGTAACTATTAAATATTAACCTTTTATAAACATAGTATTATCAAAATATTACTCTGACAACATTGCTATTATGCTAAGAACTAAAGATACTCACAGATATTGCGCTTGGCCTAACATATGAAGTCAGATTACACTGGATTGTAAATGGAGCCTCTCATAGCAAATTCTCCATTACTCAAGTCAGGTTCTTCCTGGCAAAACTGCTTCCTGGGGTCAACAGGAAGAAAGGTAAGAATGTCAAATGACCTCTCACAGGAAGAAAGGAACAGATGACCTTTCCAGCTTACAAACTGTTAACACAATAACCGCCATCAGAGGGTGCTATTGCATGTAAAAATGTCCAGAATGTCCATCGGTCCAGAACACTGGACTTATTTTGCGGTTGTAATGAAATTGCAACAGACACCGGAGTTGGTCAAAAGAATTGAGATTTTTATTTTGAGACAGGAAAATATACAAAACAATAAATCTTATACTCTAAAAGGGGGAACACTTCAGAATATGTGAGGGAGAATGACAATAGACAAAAATATCTTACCCTCCCAATCCCACTATCCTAACTAGGTTGAATTCCAGAGGACCAGGAAATGCTCACCAAACGACTTTCTTGACAGATTGTAGAGGTTCGTGATTTTGGGGTTCTCTTTAGTTGTAGCGGTTGGGGCCTTTCGTACCCCGGACGTGGTGGAAGACTGCACCTGCGTTGGGTTTTCAGTCTTCGCCTGTCCGCTGATGCGGTTGGATGCGTAGTTGGATTTATCGGGTAAGTACCCAATTTCCTTTGGTTAGATATAGTTTTTAGAGTCTTTGGTGTCAAATCTTACCCAGGGGTAAGTCAGGCTAGCTTGTAGAGTGGAAACAAATGTGCAAATTTTCGACTTCTTGTTGGTTGGTTTCTTGTTGATTGCGATGGCCCAATATTACCTAGTTGGTGGTAATATTGTTAGTTGTTGGTTTCTTAAGGCCTTTGGTTGCTGCGATTTCCTTTTCCTTCATTTCATTCTTCTTTCCTCAAGTCCTCCAACTATGTACGGTGATGATGAATACTCTTTCTGAACCATACTTTCTCTCTCTGAACTTGAACCTTCTTGAGCTGTGTCCTCAACCGTGTGAACTGTACTTTCTCTCAAACGCAATGATGATCTCCGATCTGATCTGATCAGGCAGGCTTCAATTATACTGTTTTGAGGCCTGGCTTATCTGACCACCAAATCTCCTCTGGTCCTTTTGTTAATTTTGGCGGGCCCAGTAATTCGGGTCCCAACGCGTGAGTACGGACGGGGTACTCACGCGTGAGCCCGATGGAAGTGCCGGTTTTCAGCATGCACAGCGCATGCGTGGATAACCGGCATTTCCTTTCATCTGAACCAAGGGGTTCAGAGGTCGAACGCGTGCGCGCAGGAGTCTGCGCGTGCGCGCTGAAATTTCTTCTTTTTTTTTTTTTTTTATAAAAGGTTTGCCCGTGCGTGAAGGCCTCAACTTTTTACGAATGAAAAAAGCAGACGTATGGACTTAGTTTTAAAACTAAGTGGTCTAATAATTAAAGTTAGAATTTTTTTTCCACAAGTTTATTATTTTTTAAGACTTTACAGTAAGGTAAGTGTATTTTTAGACCCGAATTCATATTTTTTTTCAGAAATTTGAATAATTTTTAAAAATAGATTTTTACAGTTATTATTAGTTCATTTAATTAGTGGGATTTTTTTTAACTTTTATTTGAAGTTTAAGTACTGTTTTGGGCACCCGGAGTTTTCATGAGTTTGACAGTTCTTACTATCAAACTCATGAATGAACTTTTGCAACCTCCGATTGGTTGCCCAGTGCTCACGTGATCCCAGCCGGCTCATCGAACTAACTACGCCGCTGGATCACGGGAGCTAAACCGGGCCACAGAGAGGAAATGCACGCAGGGCCAGGCTTCAACTTTCGGCGCGCTATGTAAGTGTAGGTCGGGGGCTTGCACCTGCGGGAAGCCGCCGACACAAATTTCTGGCCCAATAGGTTTAAATTCTCGTCGAGTTTCGGGGATGGTCCCATCTAATTTTTAATTAGCTTTTAACTGGTTTCGGGATTGCCTTGAAATCAGTTTAAAATGTGCAAAGTGTTTTGGAAATATCTCAGTGGTTTTAAATTGTTGTTTGATTGTCTTTTTCCTGCTGGGGCCAGGGTCTCTCTTGTTGACTAGTGCTATGTATTGTATTATTCATGTTCTTTGTGGCCCTGTAAGTTTTGGCAGGAACAGTCTTTTCCGTGGGCTTATTGTCTTTATGTAGAATGACTGGGATGGCCCAGAACATTCTCAGAAAATCTGGCCCCTTTTCCAATACTCAAATTGTCTGTCCCACCCATTCCTTTTGTGGCAGCTTTTTCCACAGGCCTCAACATGCCTTTTAAACTAGCCAAATCACAGAATCACAGAATCTACAGTGCAGATAGAGGCCATTTCGGCCCATCAAGCCTGCACCGACACATATCCCACCCTATCCCCGTAACCCCATGTATTTAATCCCCTAACACTAAGGGTCAATTTATCATAGCCAAATCAACCTAACCTGCACATCTTCCTGGGGTTTTGATTTTGGGTCCACTTTGGCCCAATATTATTTCAAACAGTCCAATATCTTTTCTTTTCTTACTTTGGGGGAATTTGCATAATTTTGCGAGCCTTACAAGGGGATTGTTTACTCTTAAGAAAAATGCAAATTATGATGGATTATTGGCTAATATAATCTGTTCTTCCAACGAATTAAGTGCTGTTTTCTCGAGAAATATTAATATGGCCCCCGACCCCTCGATCTTCTCCCGCATGACCCCCACGTGATCCCTCTTCTCTGCAGCCTAGTGCTGCAGGCCTACTCTCCCAGAGCTAGCCACCCTCTCAACCTGGCTGGCTGTGGGTGGGTAACATTCAAATCAGGCCCTGCCGTTAAAGTCTGCAGGGCCTGCAGGAAACCTGTTCTCCTGGATTTCCCAACCGCCTCGGAGCCCACCCAAACCCGACCTGCTTTCTCCATTAAAATTCAGCCCCTGAGCACAACAGCTAGACTGGTACTTTAGTGCAGTACTGAAGGAGTGCTGCACTGTCAGAGGTGCCATCTTTTGGATGAAACATTAATTCGAAACCCTGTCTGGCTGCTCAGGTGGATGTAAAACATCCCACAACACTATTTGAAGAGGTGCAAGGGAGTTCTCCCGGTAGCCAACATCTCTCCCACAACCAACAGCAACAGAAAAAAATGATCTGATCATTTATCTTATTGCTTTTTGCTGCTGACTGACAGCAACAATGTGAGAGGCCACCACCTTCCTGCAGAACTATTGACTTTGCAGAGTCCAGTGGGTAATTTTCTGTGTCCACTTTACCATTCAGACCAATGTGCACAATACTCTATCCTAAACTGCCATAAGGATTAATTAAAAATGTCCTAGTAAAGGATCCCCTTGGAATGAGTGACCATAACATGGTTGAATTCCATATTCAAGTAGAGGGTGAGAAGGTTGGATCTCAAACAAGCGTGCTGAGCTTGAATAAAGGAGACTATGAAGGTATGAGAGCAGAATTGAGTAGAGTGGACTGGGAAAATAGATTAAAGGGTAAGACGGTACATGATCAGTGGTGTACATTTAAGGAGTTATTTTACAACTTCCAAAAAATATATATTCCACTGAGGAAAAAAGGGTGTAAAAGAAAAGATAGCCATCCGTGGCTAAGTAAAGTAATTAAGGATAGTATCCGACTAAAAACAAGGGCATATAAGGTAGCCAAATCTAGTGGGAAGATGGAAGATTGGGAAGTCTTTAAAAGACAGCAAAAAATAACTAAAACATTGATTAAAAAAGGGAAGATAGATTATGAAAGTAAATTAGCAAAAAATATAAAAACGGATAGCAAAAGTTTCTATAGTTATATAAAAAGAAAAAGGGTGGCAAAAGTAAATGTTGGTCCCTTAGAGGATGAGACTGGGAAATTAATGGTGGGAAATATGGAGATGGCAAAAACACTGAATGAATATTTTGTATCAGTCTTTACGGTAGAGGACACTAAGAATATACCAACACTGGACAAACGGGGGTCTCTAGGGGGAGAGGAGCTAAATATGATTAAAATCACTAAGGAAGTGGTACTTGGTAAAATAATGGGACTTAAGCCGGATAAATCCCCTGGACCTGATGGCTTACATCCTAGGGTCTTGAGGGAAGTGGCGGTAGGGATTGTGGATGCATTGGTAATAATTTTCCAAAACTCCCTGGACTCAGCAAAGGTCCCGGCAGATTGGAAAACTGCTAATGTAACACCCTTATTCAAAAAGGGTAGTAGGCAGAAGGCTGGAAACTATAGACCTGTTAGCCTAACATCTGTGGTTGGTAAAATGTTAGAGTCCATTATTAAGGAGACAGTAACGGGACATTTGGATAAACATAATTTAATAGGGCAAACTCAGCATGGTTTCATGAAGGGGAAGTCATGTTTGACAAATTTGCTTGAGTTCTTTGAGGAAGTAACATATAGGGTGGATAAAGGGGAACCAGTGGACGTAGTGTATTTAGACTTCCAAAAGGCATTTGACAAGGTGCCACACAAGATTATTGCTCAAGATAAAAAATCACGGGATTGGGGGTTTAATTCTGGCATGGGTGGAGAATTGGCTCTCTAACAGAAAGCAGAGAGTTGGGATAAATGGTTCATTCTCAGACTGGCAATCAGTAACTAGTGGTGTTCCGCAGGGGTCAGTGCTGGGTCCCCAACTCTTTACAATCTATATTAACGATTTGGAGGAGGGGACCGAGTGTAACATATCAAAGTTTGCAGATGATACAAAGATGGGAGGGAAAGTAGTGAGTGAGGAGGACATAAAAAACCTGCAAAGTGACATAGACAGGCTAAGTAAGTGGGCAGAGGTTTGGCAGATGGAATACAATACTGGAAAGTGTGAGGTTATGCACTTTGGCAGGAAAAATCATAGAGCAAGTTATTATCTTAATGGCAAGAAACTGGAAAGTACTGTAGTACAAAGGGATCTGGGGGTCCTGGTGCACGAAACTCAAAAAGTTAGTATGCAGGTGCAGCAAGTGATCAAGAAGGCCAATGGAATGTTGGCTTTTATTGCTAGGGGGATAGAATATAAAAACAGGGAGGTATTGCTGCAGTTATACAAGGTATTGGTGAGACCGCACCTGGAATACTGCATACAGTTTTGGTGTCCATACTTAAGAAAAGACATACTTGCTCTCGAGTCAGTACAAAGAAGGTTCACTCGGTTAATCCCGGGAATGAGGGGGTGGTCATATGAGGAGAGGTTGAGTAGATTGGGACTCTACTCATTGGAGTTCAGAAGAATGAGGGGCGATCTTATTGAAACCTATAAGATTGTGAAGGGGCTTGATCGGGTGGATGCGGTGAGGATGTTCCCAATGATGGGTGAAACTAGAACTAGGGGGCATAATCTTAAAATAAGGGGCTGCTCATTCAAAACTGAGATGAGGAGAAACTTCTTCACTCAGAGGGTGGTAGGTTTGTGGAATTTGCTGCCCCAGAAAGCTGTGGAAGCTACATCATTAAATAAATTTAAAACAGAAATAGATAGTTTCCTAGAAGTAAAGGGAATTAAGGGTTACGGGGAGCGGGCAGGAAATTGGACATGAGTCTAGGTTCGGAATGGTCATGGCCCTGTGGGTAGTGGAGCGGGCCCAGGGGCCGTGTAGCCTGGTTCTGTTCCTACTTCTTGTGTTCTAATTCTGTTAGATTTCAGGAGATGGTTTTATTCCTGTTCCTGGCTGGGGTGGAGATCGCCTTTGCAGAAGGTAAGTACTGTAGAAAATATATTGGGACAGAGTGATCTCCTGGAACAGTTTCGATCGCCTAGTTGGGTCGGAGAGGAATTTCCCAGATTTTTTCTCCCAAATTGGCTATTGGGGTTTTTATCTGGTTTTTCGCCTCTCCCGGGAGATCACATGGGTTCGGGTGGGATGGAGAGTGATAGAAGATTTGAGGTTAGGATCAGATCAGCCATGATCTTATTGAATGGTGGAGCAGGCTCGAGGGGCTGATTGGCCTACTCCTGCTCCTATTTCTTATTGTTCTTATGTAAGGAGTTTTTAAAAATCTTAATGTAGATATAGTAAAGGTGATTGCTTGATCACATGCTCCCAGCTGGAAGGCCCATTCAAATGGAGCGCAGGTTGGAATTAGGGCTGCAATGTTGTAGCCCCAGTTCTCTGACCTATGCCCCTGTGTGGAACAGATCCCAGTTGGAAGTCTGGGATTCCAGGCTCACCCTGGTATGTGACCACCAGCACAGAATTATGGAAGTCAATGCCTGGTTGTCTCAAAGCTCTAGTGATGTCTTCATTTTAAAACAATCTTCTATGTCAACTGATACTCCCGTTAAGCAGCGTGGCCGCACAGCAGTCTGGAGGTCCTGTTCACCGGCTTTTAAATGGAATAACCATGCATGCGCGGAAATTTGAATGGGCCATGCAGCTCGTTAAAGGGGCCGCACACCCACAAAAAAATTAGAGGGAGCATTGATGTCAACAGTGTGTGAAGGAGAATGAAGAGAGGAATGATGGGAGATGAAGGCGCCAATGTCTTCATGGCTCATGAAATCTATGCACCAACCATAGGCAGGAACAGAGCGCAGGTGCAGTGACACCAACATCACAACCAGAATTATCACCAAACATGCTCGCTATCTTGAAGTAGCATGTGTCTGGCCTGATTGAGGAAGCCTTACAGCACAACTCCTCCCCCAGGGTTTCCAGAATAATTATCCTTTGCTGTCTGCTCTATAACTTCACCCAGAAAAGAGGCCTCAGCATAAATGTCGATCATCAGAATGGCAAATCCATAGAATCATAGAATGATACAGCACAGAAGGAGGTCTCTCGGCCCATCGGCTTGTGCCAGCTCTTTGAAAGAGCTATCCAATTAATCCCGAGCAAATTTTCTCCCTTCAAGTATTTATCCAATTCCCTTTTGAATTGAGCGCAACCACAGATCGCAACATGAACAGACTGCATCGTGAACAGAGTAGGAAGTTGGGAATTTGGTGAGAGTGGGACTCTCTGGTAAGTAGTGAGTGAGTAGGTCAAACTGAAATTTAGATTAACATTTAGAATTGAACTTAAACCTTTAAAAACTGTAAAGGAAACTGCAAGTCAGTTAACAGCAAACTGTTAACAATCAATCAGCTGTAAGTGATTGCCTGAATAGGGGGTAATTACTGGAAGCTGGCTGAGCAGTTGTAAATTGGGTGCGGCTCAAAAGGTGTGTAAAATTAGAAGGTTATAGGCTGAAGCACGAAGCATAACCACAGATCGTTATGTGAACAGAGAGGGAAGTTGAGAATTTGGTGAGAGAGGGAATTCAGTGCAGAGGGGGAAGGAGGTGTTCCTTTCTGCCTTTAATACATGTAATGGTTCATGTAAGCTTGTAAGTGTTTAATTTTTTTTTCACTGTTTTAGCACTTAAACTGCCCAAGTATGTCCGATCCACAAAAAGCAGGACAAATCCAATCCGGCCGATTAACGGCCCATCAGTCTACACTCCATCATCAGCAAAGTGATGGAAGGTGTCATCAACAGTGCTATCAAACAGCACTTACTCACCAATAACCTGCTCACTGATGCCCAGTTTGGGTTCCGTCAAGACCACTCGGCTCCCAACTTCATTACAGCCTTGGTCCAAACATGGACAAAGGAGCTGAGAGTGACTGCCCTTGACATCAAGGCAGCATTTCACAGAGTGTGGCATCAAGGAGCCCTAGCAAAACTGAAGTCAATGGGAATCGGGGGGAAAACTCTCCACTGGCTGGAGCCATACCTAGCACAAAGGAAGATGGTTGTGGTGGTTGAAGGTCAACCATCAGAGCCCCAGGACATCGCTGCAGGAGTTCCTCAGGGCAGTGTCCTAGGCCCAAACATCTTCAGCTGCTTCATCAATGACCTTCCCTCCAACATAAGGTCAGAAATGGGGATGTTCGCTGATGACTGCACAGTGTTCAGTGCCATTCACAACTCCTCAGATAATGACGCAGTCCATGCCTGCAAGCAACAAGACCTGGACGACTTTCAGGCTTGGGCTGATAAGTGGCAGGTAACATTCCCGCCATAGAAGTGCCAGGCAATGACTATCTCCAACAAGCGAGAGTCTAACCACCGCTTCTTAACATTCAACGGCATTACCATCACTTAATCCCCCACCATCAACATCCTGAGGGTCACCATTGACCAGAAACTTAACTGGACGAGCCACATAAATACTGTGGCAACAACAGCAAGTCAGAGGCTAGGTATTCTGCGGCGAGTGTCTCACCTCCTGACTCCCCAAAGCCTTTCCACCATCTACAAGGCACAAGTAAGGACTGTGATGGAATACATTCATAAGAACATAAGAAATAGGAGCAGGAGTAGGCCAATCGGCCCCTCGAGCCTGCTCCACCATTCAATAAGATCATGGCTGATCTGATCCTAACCGCCAATCTACTATCACAGAACCATCTCCTGAATCTAACAGAATTAGACACACGAAATAGGAGCAGGATCAGGCTACACGGCCCCTGGGCCCGCTCCGCTACCCACAGGGCCATGACCGATCCGAACCTAGTCTCATGTCCAAATTCCTGCCCGCTCCCCGTAACCTTTAATTCCCTTTACTTCTAGGAAACTGTCTATTTCTGTTTTAAATTTATGTAATGATGTAGCTTCTACAGCTTTTTGGGGCAGCATATTCCATGGACCTACCACCCTCTGAGTGAAGTAGTTCCTCCTCATCTCAGTTTTGAAAGAGCAGCCCCTTATTCTAAGACTATGCCCCCTGGTTCTAGTTTCACCCATCATTGGGAACATCCTCCCCGCATCCACCCGATCCAACCCCTTCACAATCTTATATATTTCAATAAGATTGCCTCTCATTCTTCTGAACTCCAATGAGTAGAGTCCCAATCTACTCAACCTCTCCTCATATGTCCATCCCCTCATCCCCGGGATTAACCAAGTGAACCTTCTTTGTACTGACTCGAGAGCAAGTATGTCTTTTCTTAAGTATGGACACCAAAACTGTACGCAGTATTCCAGGTGCGGTCTCACCAATACCTTGTACAACTAAAGCAATACCTCCCTATTTTTATATTCTATCCCCCTAGCAATGGAAGCCAACATTCCATTGGCCTTCTTAATCACTTGCTGCACCTGCATACTAACCTTTTGAGTTTTGTGCACCAGGACCCCCAGATCCCTTTTGTACTTCAGTACTTTCCAGTTTCTTGCCATTAAGATAATAACTTGCTCTACGATTTTTCCTGCCAAAGTGCATAACCTCACACTTTCCAGTATTGTATTCCATCTGCCAAATCTCTGCCCACTTACTTAACCTGTCTATGTCCCCTTGCAGGTTTTTTATGTCGTCCTCCTCACTCACTACTTCCCCTCCCATCTTAGTATCATCTGCAAACTTTGATATGTTACACTCGGTCCCCTCCTCCAAATCGTTAATGTAGATTGTAAAGAGTTGGGGACCCAGCACTGACCCCTGCGGAACACCACTAGTTACTGATTGCCAGTCTGAGAATGAACCATTTATCCCAACTCTCTGCCTTCTGTTAGATAGCCAATCCTCTATCCATGCCAGAATATTACCCCCAATCCTGTGATTTTTTATCTTAAGCAATAATCTTTTGTGTGGCACCTTGCCTGGATGAGTGAAACTCCAACAACACTCAAGAAGCTCGACACCATCCAGGACAAAGCAGCCCGTTTGATTGGCACCCCATCCACCACCTTAAAAAACATTCACTCCCTCCACCACCAGCGTACCAGTGTATACCATCTACAAGATGCACTGCAGCAACTCGCCAAGGCTTCTTCAGCAGCACCTCCCAAACCTGCGACCTCTTCCATCTAGAAGGACAAGGGCAGCAGGCGCATGGGAACACCACCACCTCCAAGTTCCCCTCCAAGTCACACACCATCCTGACTTAGAAGTATATCGCCGATCCTTCATTGTCGCTGGTTCAAAATCCTGGAACTCCCTACCTAACAGCACTATGGGAGTGCCCTCACCACACGGACTGCATGTGTCAAGAAGATGGCTCACCACCACCTTCTCAAGGGCAATTAGGAATGGGCAATAAATGCTAGCTTTGCCAGCGACGCCCACATCCCATAAAAACAAATAAAAAAATAACTTTGTTCAAGTTGTTGTGAAACCCCCCCAGAAAAATTAAAACATAAGAACATAAGAAATAGGAGTAGAAGTAGGCCATTTGGCCCTTCGAGCCTGCTCTGCCATTCAATAAGATAATGGCTGATATTTTACCTCAACTCCACTTTCCTGCAATATCCCCATATCCCTTAATTCCCTTAATACCCAAAAATCTATCGATCTCTGTCTTGAATATACTCAATAACTGAGCCTTCACAGCCCTCTGGGGCAGAGAATTCCAAAGATTCACAACCCTCTGAGTGAAGAAATTTTCTCCTCATCTCAGTCCTAAATGGCCGACCCCTTATTCTGAGATGACACCTGGCTCTAGACTCCCCAGCCAGGGGAAACATCCTCCCTGCATCTACCCTGTCAAGCCCTGTAAGAATTTTGTATGTTTCAATGAGATCATCTCTCATTCTTCTAAACTCTAGAGAATATAGGCCTCAGTCTGGTGAATCTTCGTTGCACCCCCTCTAAGGCAAGTATACCCTTCCTTAGGTAAGGAGACCAAAACTGTACACAGTACTCCAGGTGTGGTCTCACCAGGGCCCTATATAATTGCAGTAAGACTTCTTTATTTTTATATACTCATATCCTCTTGTAATAAAGGCCAACATACCAGACTAAAACAGACTAAAAAGTAATAATCTATATATAAATAAATATCAACTAAGATATGGCAGAGCATGTTGTGTGTCTGGACTGCAGTATGTGGGAGTTTGTGGACAGCGAGACTGTTCCAAGTGAACACACCTGCAGTAAATGTCTCTGTCTCGAATCTCTCTGGCTCAGAGTCATTGGGCTGGAGTGCGAGTTGGAGACACTCACAGAATCACAGAAACCCCACAGTGCAGATAGAGGCCATTTCGGCCCATCAAGCCTGCACTGACACATATCCCACCCGATCCCCGTAACCCCTACACCAACACATATCCCACCCTATCCCTGTAACCCCATGTATTTAATCCCCCTAACACTAAGGGTCAATTTATCATAGCCAATCAACCTAACCCACACATTTTTGGACTGTGGGAGGAAACCAGAGGGGGCGGTGTACCTGGACAGCATTTTTCAGACCTCAGTCGTACCTCGTAGAGAGGTGCAGAATCTGAACCGGCTTGGTGTGACCGATAGTCTACTGAGTAAGGGGAACCCAGGTGAGATAGCGAATGAGGATCCTCAGAAACTGATCCTATCCAACAGACAATGTACTTGCTACCTGTGAGAATAAGGATAAAAACTGTCGGAAGGACAGCCAGATTGCTGACCATGGCACCTTTGACCAGGAGGCTATCCAAAGAGAAGAGGAGGGGTAGCGTAATGTGGTAGTTGTAGGGGATACAATAGTTAGGGGGATGGATATCATTCTTTGTAAGCAGGATTGAGAATCCCACATGGTATGTTGCCTACCTAGTGCAAGGGTGAGGGAGCTCTTGAAATGGCTTGAAAGGATATTGGAGAGGGAGGGGGATGTAGGGGGTGGCATGCGCCCAGTCAGCTTCACCTCTGACTGTCTTTTGAGCGGTTCAAATCGCTCCCACACCCCTGGGTTCTAGACACCGGACTTAGGTACAGGCGGCGATACAGAAAATCGAGTAGACAAGTGGTTTGATGCAAGAAAACCAAAATTTTATTAAAAGCAGTATAAAACAATCTTATGAAAATTACTGGTATGAAATACAGGCATAAACAATTACACTTGTATGAGAATGGGGAACACACAGCACATCGAGGGAAAACAACTACATTAACAATCCCCTTATCCTTATCCCACCCCCTATACCTAACTAGATTAAGCTATGAGGGGCCAGGAATTCATGCTCACCAATCCAAAAACTGTTGCTTTAACTGGGTTGGGTTTTGAGGTCTGCTCTTGCTGTCCTTTGGGGTATCCCGCCGCCACGTGGTCTCGGGGCACGGCGCTGAAGTTGTTGATGCGAAGCACCCTCCTTTTCCTCAGCTACCGTCGTCGTCGAGTCGCGATGGGTTTTCTTCTTCTTCTCCCTCGGGCGGTCGTCGGCAGTAATGTTACGGTTAGGGGTCGGTTGGCGGTCTTTACTGTCTAAATGATTTTACTACCCATGCTTCGAACGCCAGTTTATTCGTCATGGACGCTGCTACCCATTCTTTGAACGCCAGCTTATTCTTCACCTGGGCTATGACTCTGGGGTTTTATTGTCCATGCATGTAAATGCCAACTTAGTCACCAAACACCAGCTTATAACTGGGCGTTTGTCACCAAATGTGTCTTTCCGCTGCCCTTCTCTGCCTTTACCGGTTTACTTTCTTCTTCGTCTCGTCTGCCCGTTTGTGGCCTGTGTGTCCTGTGTGGTTTTCAACTCGGGTCTCGTTCTCCTCCTGCATTTGGCCCCGGTGTACTGGGCGTCCTTGGGTGTTGAGCGGTGCGGGGAGCAAGAAGAAAGCCCGCCATGAGGCCAGGGCATGAGAACGAGAGGCAGCAGGCCAAGGCCACAGGCAAGCGATAAGAGTCAAGAGCCAAGAGGTAATTATACCCGTTCTTCAATCCTTATCTGCGCGTCAAATCAGGTCAGTCCTTTGTCTAACATTTGGCGGGCTCATTTAAATGATTACAGCCATTTATTTTAATGACTTGTGGAGTGGTTGTCTCCGGGTCTAATGGCCCCGATGTCCTGGTTGTTTGTCATGGATGAAACTTAATTGTCCCCATCCTGACTTGATGGCTATTATGAGCTGTTACCGATTAAATTTGCAGAAACCTAATGGCCTCGATTTTAGGCCCATTCCAGCTTGATCTGTTTCAAGTTGAATGAATGCATATTCTGTGTTTACTTTGGCTGTCTGGCTTCAGAGTCTTTTCACAGATTCCTGCATTTTAAGTTTCGTCACCGGGCCTGCCTATCTGCAGGGCCCTGCTAAAAAAAAATCCTGTCAGTTTTGGTCACGCGGTTACAGACGCCATTTTGGGTACCCTGTTTTTAATAACTTGTCCAAACAGGGTCCCTTGATCTAATAGCAAAATACTGCAGATGCTGGAAATCTGAAATAACAACAGAAAATGCTGGAAATACTCAGCAGGCCAGGCAGCATCCGTGGAGAGAGAAACAGAGTTAATATTTCAGGTCTGGGACCCTTCATCAGAACTGGAAAAAGCTGGCGATGTAATAGATATTAAGCAGGTGCAGAGACGGGGGGGGGTGGTGGGGGTTAGGAGGGGAGGAAGGAATTGAAAGAACACCCTGTACTTTTGTAAGAGGCAGGAAATATAAAATGTTGCAAATGTTGAGCTCAATGTTGAGTCCGGCAGGCTGCAAAGTGCCCAATCGAAAGATGAGGTGCTGTTCCTCAAGCTTACGTTGAGCTTCATTGGAACAATGCAATAGGCCGAGGACAGAGAGATCAGAGTGGGAGTGAAGTGGAGAATTAAAGTGACAGGCGACCGGAAGCTCAGGGTCACCCTTACGGACTGAACGGAGGTGTTCAGCAAAGCGGCCGCCCAATCTGCGTTTGGTCTCCCCAATGTAGAGGAGACCACATCGTGAGCAGCGAATACAGTATATTAAATTGCAAGGAGTACAAGTAAATCACTGTTTCACCTGGAAGGGGTGTTTGGGGCCCTGGACAGTGGGAAGGGAGGAGGTAAAAGGGCAGGTGTTGCATCTCCTGCGCTTGCACAGGAAGGTGCCAGGTGAAGGAGAAGGGCTGTTGGGGGTGATTGAGGAGTGGACCAGGGTGTCGCGGAGGGAGCGGTCCCTTCGGAATGCTGAAAGGGGAGGTGAGGGGAAGATGTGTTTGGTGGTGGGATCACGTTGGAGGTGGCGGAAATGGCGGAGGATGATCCATTGAATGTGGAGGCTGGTAGGGTGAAAGGTGAGGCCAAGGGGAACCCTATCGTGGTTCTGGGAGGGAGGGGAAGGGGTGAGAGCAGAAGTGCATGAAATAGAACGGACACAGTCAAGGGCCATGTCAACCACGGCAGAGGGGAATCCTTGGTTGAGGAAAAAGGAAGACATGTCAGAAGCACTAGTATGGAAGGTGGCATCATCAGAATAGACGCGGCGGAGATGGAGAAACTGGGAGAATGGAATAGTGTCCTTACAGGAAGCGGGGTGGGAGGAAGTGTAGTCCAGGTAGCTGTGGGAGTTGGTGGGCTTGTAGTGGATGTTTGTTGAAAGCCGATCGCCAGAAATGGAGAAGTCAAGGAAGGGAAGGGAAGAGTCGGAGATGGACCATGTGAAGGTGAGGGAAGGGTGGAAATTGGATGTAAAGTGAATGAACTTATCTAGTTCAGGGCGAGAGCAGGAAATGGCACTAATAGTCATCGATGTACCGGAAAAAGAGGTGAGGGAGGGGACCTGAGTAGGACTGGAACAAAGAATGTTCCACATATCCCATGAACAGGCCGGCATAGCTAGGGCCCATGCGGGTTCCCATAGCAACACCTTTAATTTGGAGGAAGTGAGTGGAGTCAAAGGAGAAGGCCTACAGGAAGGATAAGGGTCCCTTGATCCATAGTTTTGGGGAGTGCGGGAATTTTGAGAACCCTGCACTTACAGGGAGGATCCAGTGGTTGTGGTCCATCTTATGACCAATAACATAGGAAAGAGTAGGCAAGAGGTCCTGTTCAGAGAGGAGCAGGAGCTAGGAGCTAAATTTAAAAAACAGGACCTCAAGGGTTATAATCTCTGGATTGTTACCTGAGCCACATGCAAATTGGCATAGAGATAAGCAGATTAGGGAGGTGAACATGTGGCTGAAGGAATAGTGTGGGAAAGAGGGGTTCCATTTCTTGGGACACTGGCACCAATACCTGGACAGGAAGGAACTGTTTCTTTGGGACAGGCCCCATCTGAACTGGGCTGAGACCAGGGTCTTAGTGGAAAGGATGAACAGGGCAGTCACAATGACTTTAAACTAGTAAATGGGGGTGGGGGGAGGGCTCAAGTGGAAAAGGTAACATAATAATCCTAAAACAAAAAAAAGGAAGAGAGTAGAGTAACAGTCAGAAATTGTGCTTTAGGCACTACAGGTAAAGGGAAAATGTAAAGGTGTAAAGTAATTAAATCAGGAGAGAGAAATAAGAAATGTGTGAGAAAAACAACATTAGAGCAGAAGGACAGGTTAGGGTGTGTGGCCCAAATAAGCGTTCTTTATACAAGCACACAGTATAAGGAACAAATTGAATGAATTGCAGCAGCAAATTCATCGTAGAGGGTACGACATGGTAGCCATTACTGAGACTTGGCTGCAAGATGGTCAGGACTGGGAACTGAATATACCAGGCTATAAGACCTACAGGAAGGATAAGGAAAATGGCAGAGGGGGAGGAGTAGCCTTAATGATTAAGGATAAAATCACTTCAGTGATAAGAGAATATAACAAGAGGTAAGCAGGCAGTGGAGACGTTATGGGTAGAATTAAGAAACAGGAAAGGATTTAAGACTGTAGTAGGAGTTGTGTATAGGCCCCCTGGTAGCAGTTGTGAAGTGGCAGAATGTATAAATGCAGAGATTATGTAAGATTCTCAAAATTAACAGGTCCCCCAAAACGAAGAAGAACCCTATTAAAATGAATTTAGACCCTTGATAAAACGTCAGGAGTGATAAAAGGGCATGTTGGGCCTAACAAGGAGATTCAAGGTCAGAAACAGACTTGGCATTTTAAAAGGACATGTTCAGGCATGTTTGGGGAAAAGGCTGCAACAAAGAAATGGGATCTACCTCTGCAGTAGACAGTTTGAGTATTCGAGATAGTCAAACTGTCTGGGGGAACTATAAACGTCACTCAGCCCCTATCAAGAAATTTACATGCTAACAATAGACCCACGGAAGAACAGCCTCACAGAACCCATCCAAATCATGCATAAACTAAATCGTTTCACCAACCTACAAAGAATCTCAGGCCCCACAGGAAACCCAAAGCTTGAGGACAATTCATTACAATTAGATAAGAGCTCAACAGCTCAGGAAAACTATCCCGAAACTACTTCTCACATTTTTAAACTACTTCAACAACTCCGGAAGCCATCTTGAAACCGCTTAAACAATTTACACAACTTAATATTAACGAGCCCACCAAAATCTAACAATAAACCTGAACAGATTTGGCACATAGATTAGTAGGCCTAGATTTGTATAATTGGAGGCCTGTTCAACAGTTAAACAGTTCACAGTTCAGCACGGTTCAAGTTCAGCAAGGCGGAGTTGAGTACGGTGCAGTATCATCTCACAGAAAACAGCAACAGGTCCAAGTTCAAGAAGAGCCATCGTCGAGCAACATCAAGACCAAGGAACAAGCATCTCGAAGCAGTTCTCTCTCAAAGAAGAAGTAACACACCATCGGACACCTCGTGGCACCAAGGGCCCCACGAAACAACCAACCGAATATTACCCTCAGCCAACCGGGTAATATTGGGCCACCGCGACCAACGAAAAACCAACTCGGAGGAAACCGAAGATTCGCAAGTCTTTTCCACTCTACAAACTATTCCTGACTTACCCCTGGGTAAGATTATATTCAAAAGACTCTAGGCCCTATTTCTAACCAAAGAAAATTGGGTAGTCACCTGATAGATCCAATACGCACCCTACCGCATCAGCGGACTCGAGGACTGACCAGATACGCAGATGAAGTCCTCTACCATGTCCGGGGTATGGCAGGCCCCAACCGACACATCTAGCGAACCCCAAAATCGCGAACCAGCTCAACTGTCAAGGAGTCATTTTGGTGAGCATTATCCCTGGTCCTTCAAAGCCTAACTTAGCTAGTAAGGTGGGACCGGGAGGGGTGAGATATTTGTCTACTGTAATTTTTCCCTCGTGTATGTCAAAGTGTTTCCCCATTTTATTAGTGTTATTATTGTGTTGTATTTTCTTTCTCAAATAAAAATCAAAGTGCTTGCACCAAAGATCAGTTGTCTGCTGCACTTTTATCACAACCCCCAAATAAGTCCAAGATCTAGAACCAAGGGAGTGGGAGCGATTCGAACTGCTCATAAGTCAGAGGTGAAGCTGACCCCACACACCACCCCCTACAATTAGAAATTGCAGCGTGGTTTTACTGGGGGATTTTTACTTTCATATAAATTGAGATAAACAGACTAGCTCATGTCAGAAAGGTAGCGAATTTCTTGAGTGGGTTCAGGTTAGTTTTCGGCAACCATAAGTGCTAAAACCAACAAGGGGGCAGGCCATGTTAGAGTCAATAATTAGTAATGAGCCAAATTTAGTTAACAGCCTGATGGTGCATGAACATTTATCTAATAGCGATCATAAATATAATTGAGTTCAGTGTTGTGTTTGAAAAGGAGAAAAGCGAAACAGCTGCTAAAATTCGAGATTTGGGTAAGGCTGACTTCAATACAATGAGACAGAGGCTGTCCACAATAAACGGGGCAAATCTGTTAATGGGTAAATCAACAGATGATTAGTGGGAGGTGTTCAAAAAAGAATTTAACATGATACAGAACCAGTTTATACGCTTAAGGGGCAAGAGCTCTACTTGCCAAAATAAAACAGCCATGGATGACAGAAGAGGGAAGAGACAACATAAAACTAAAAGAAAAAGCAGACAAAAAATAGCACAGACCCTGGTGATTGGAAGAGATACAAAGAACAACAAAAGGCAACAAAACAGTCAGAGCTATAAAAAGGCAGTATGAAAAGAAACTTGCAAGAGATATTAAAATCAACACAAACATTTTTTACAATTATATTAGGAAAAAGAGGGCAGTCAGGAGCAATGTGGGCTCCTTGAAAACTGATGATGGTGATATTGTCAATGATAATGAAATGGCGGACATGTTGAGTAATTGCTTTGCATCAGTATTTATAGCATGCTGGACATCCCAAGAAAACTAATATTGAATCACCGGTGGGAATGTACCAAAATTAACGTAAGCAAAATAACAGTAATGAAGAAAATAATGGCACTAAAGAGTGACAAATCCCCAGGACCAAATGGTTTCCATCCCAGGGTTTTAAAGAAAGTAGGTGAGAACATTGCAGATGCCCTAACTATAATCTTCCAAAGTTCTCTCGATTCAGGAACTGTTCCTTTAGATTGGAATACTGCACATGTCACTCCGCTATTTAAGAAAGATGAGAGAGGGAAACCAGGGAGTTATAGACCAGTTAGCCTAACATCTGCTGTCAGGAAATTACTAGAGTCTATAATTAAGGATAGGGTGACTTTACACCTTGAAAATTTTCAGCTGATCAGAGAGAGAGCCAGCATGGATTTGTAAAGGGTAGGTCATGCCTGATGAACCTGATTGAATTTTTTGAAGAGATGACTAAAGTAGTGGACAGGGGAATGCCTATGGATGTTATTTATATGGACTTCCAGAAGGCAGTCGATAAAGTCCCTCATAAGAGATTGTTAGCTAAAGTGGAAGCTCGTAGAATTGAAGGCAAATTATTGACCTGATTCGGAAATTGGCTGGGCTGCAGGAGACAGAAAGTAGGGATAATGGGCAGGTACTCAAATTGGCAGGATGTAACTAGTGGTGCCCCACAGGGATCTGTTTTGGAGCCTCAACTATTTACCATATTTATTAATGACTTAGATGATGGAATAGAGAGCCACATATCCAAGTTTGCTGATGACACAAAGCTAGGCAGCTTTGTAAGCACTTTAGATGGAAGCATAAAATTACAAAGAGATATTAATACATTAAGTGAATGGACAAAACTGTGGCAAATGGATTTCAATATAGACAAGTTTGAGGTCATCCACTTTGAACCTAATGAGGATAGATCAGTGTATTTTCTAAATGGTGAAAAGCTAGAAAGAGTGGCGGTCCAAAGAGACTTTGGGGTCCATGTACATAAATCATTAAAATCTCATGGACAGTTGTAGAAAATAATCAAAAAGGCTAATGGAATGCTGGCTTTTATATCTAGAGGACTGAAATACAAGGGGGTAGAAGTTATGCTACAATTATACAAAGCCCTAGTTAGACCACATCTGGAGTACTGTGAGTAGTTCTGGGCACCACACCTTAGGAAGGATATATTGGCCTTTGATGGAGTGCAGCGTAGAATTACCAGAATGATACCTGGACTCAAAGGGTTAAGTTACGAAGAGAGATTTCAGAAATTAGATTTGTGTTCCCTGGAACTTAGATGGTAAAGGGAAGATTTGATCAAAGTTTTCAAGATAGTAAGGGTAACTGATAGGGTAGATAGAGAGAAATTATTTCCGCTGGTTGGGGAATCTAGGACTAGGGGACATAGCCTAAAGGTTAGAGCCAGACCTTTTAGGAGTGAAGTTAGGAAACACTTCTACACAAAAAAGGTGGTAGAAGTTTGGAACTCTCTTCCACAAACGGCAATTGATGCTCATCAATTTTTTATTTTAAGTCCGAGAATGATAGATCTTTGTTAACCAAATGTATTAAGGGAAATGGAGTGAAGGTGAGTATATGGAGTTAGGTCACAGATCAGCCATGATCTCATTGAATGGTGGAACGGGCTGGAGGAGCTAAATGGCCTATTCCTGTTCCTCTGACAATTATTATTGAATCTGCTTCACCAACCTTTCAGGCAGTGCATCCTAGATCATAACAACTCGCTGTGTAAAAAAAGAAACTTCTAATCTTGCCTCTGGTTCTTTTGCCATTTACTTCAAATCTGTGTCCTCTGGTTACTGACCCTTCTGTCACTGGAAACTGTTTCTCCTTGTTCACTCTATCAAAACCCTTCATGAGCTTTAACATCTCTATTAAATCTCCCCTTAACCTTCTCCATTCTAAGGAGAACAACTCCAGCTTCTCTAGTCTCTCCATGTACCTGAAGTCCCGCATCCCTGGTACCATTCTATTAAATCTCCTCTGTCCCATCACTAAGGTCTTAACACCCTTCCTGAAGGGTGGTGCCCAGAATTGGACACAATACTCCGGCTGAGGCCTACCAGTGTTTTCATAGAATCATAGAATGGTTACAGCACAGAAGGAGGCCATTCGGCTCATCAAGCCCGTGCCAGCTCTCTGCAAGAGCACTTCAGCTGGTCCCACTCCCCCGCCCGTAACCCTGCAAATTTTTTTCCTTCAGGTACTTATCCAATTCCCTTTTGAAAGCCATGATTGAGTCTGCCTCCAGCACCCTTTCAGGCAGTGTATTCCAGATCCTAACCACTCGCTGCATAAAAATGTTTTTCCTCATGGCACCTTTGGTTCTTTTGCCAATCACCTTAAATCTGTGTCCTCTGGTTCTCGACCCTTCCGCCAATGGGAATAGTTTCTCTCTATCTACTCTGTCTAGACCCCTCATGATTTTGAACACCTCTATCAAATCTCTTCTCAAACTTCTCTGCTCTAAGGAGAACAACCCCAGCATCTCCAGTCTATCCACGTAACTGAAGTCCCTCATCCCTGGAACCATTCTCATAAATCTTTTGTGCACCCTCTCTAAGGCTTTCACATCCTTCCTAAAGTGCGGTGCCCAGAATTGGACACAATACTCCAGTTGAGGCTGAACCAATGATTTATAAAGGCTCATCATAACTTCCTTGCTTTTGTACTCTATGGGCAAGATTTTCATTGTGCCGTGGAGTCGGGATTGGAGGCGTGCGGGGGGTTAAAATCCCGAAATCAGGGGTCCCGACCCCATCCCGCACCCAAACCCGCCTCCATGCCAGTTTCAAAGGAGGTGGGACCCGCCCCGCACTGGGACCCACCTACCCGAGGCGGGAAGGGATTAGTGCCAATTAACTGCCAGTTAACAGGCAGTTTTTCGCCTAATCCCTATTTTGAAGGTTGAAGTGTGGGATTCCCGACAGCTCCAAACCACGCCAAGTTAGAGGAGGTGGGTCGTCGGGTTGAAGGACTTGGAGGGGTCGAGATGTCGGTGTTCAGGTGAGTGATGTGTGCATGAGTGCAAAGGTAAGTGTGTTTGGTGTGTCTAAAGTGATAAAAGAAGTGTAAATTACCTTTTCTTACCTTTTCAGCCTTCCTTCCTTTAGGTTCCAGGAGTCCCTCATCTCACCAGCACAGAAAGCAGAATGGCTGCGAACTGTCAAAAGTGACAGCCTGCAGCTTTCTGTGCAGGAGAGATTTCTAACTGAGTCTGTGGAGAAGGATTCAGGTTAGAAGTAAGACTGTCAGTGTTTGACAGCTTCAAAAAGCTGTGAAACACTGATATTTAATCTGTCAAAACCTCTTGACAGATGAAATTTCAGTCTGTGACATCACCTGTTGACAGGTGGCCCTTAATTGGCCTGCTGAGCCCGCTGGGCGGACTCAACAAGGTCAATCAAGTTAAAATCATGTGGATTGGCTGCATCTCAATGGAGGCGGGACTACAACCCCAAAAGTTGTAGTCCCGCCTCCAACCCGACTCCTGAGTTAAATTCCTGTCCTATGCCTCTATTTATGAAGCCCAGGATCCCATATGCTTTTTTAACTACTTTCGCAACCTGCCCTACCACCTTCAACGATTTTGTCTCTCTGTTCATGCACCCCCTTTAGAATAGAACCCTTTAGTTTCTATTTCCTCTCCTCAGACTTTCTACCAAAATGTATCACTTCGCACTTTTCTGCGTTAAATTTAATCTGACACATGTTCACCCATTTCACCAGCCTGTCTATGTCTTCTTGAAGTCTATCACTCTCCTCCTCACTGTTTACTATACTTCCAAGTTTTGTGTCATCTGCAGATTTTGAAAATGTGCCCTGTACACACAAGTCCAAGTCATTAATATATATCAAGAAAAGCAGTGGTCCTAGTAGCGACTCCTGGGGAACAACTCCAGTCCGAAAAACAACCATTCACCACTACTCTGTAGACTGCAGGAAGATATCAATAAATTGGCCAGGTGGGCAGAACAGTGGCAAATGGAATTCAATCTGGAGAAGTGTGAGGTAATGCATTTGGAGAGGGCTACCAAGGAAAGGGAATAACATTAAATGGTAGGACACTGAGTAGTGTAGAGGAACAAAGGGACCTTGGAGTGCACGTCCACAGATCCCTGAAGGTAGCAGGCCAGGTAGATAAGTTGGTTAAGAAGGCATACGGAATGCTTGCCTTTATTAGCCGTGGCATAGAATACAAGAGCAGGGGGTTTATGCTTCATCTGTATAAAACACTAGTTAGGCCTCAGCTAGAATACTGCGTGCAGTTCTGGTCACCACATTACAGGCAAGATGTGATTGCACTATAGAGAGTGTACAGAGGAGATTTACAAGGATGTTGCTGGGAGTGGAGAATCTTAGCTATGAGGATAGGCTGGGTCTGTTTTCCTTGGAACAGAGGAGGCTGAGGAGAGACCTTATTGAGGTGTATAAAATTATGAGGGGCCTTGATAAAGTGGATAGAAAGGCCCTATTTCCCTTAGCAGAGGGGTCAAAAACCAGAGGGCACAGGATTAAAGTAATTGGTGGAAGGTTTAGAGGGGATTTGAGGGGAAATTTCTTCACCCAGAGGGTTGTGGGGGTCTGGAATTCACTGCCTGAAAGGGTGGTAGATGCAGCAACCCTAACCACATTTAAAAAGTACTTGGATGTGCACTTGGGAACCTCTAACCTGTGGGGCTACGGACCAAGAGCTGGGAAGTGGGATTAGGCTGGATAGCTCTTTGTTGGCCGGCATGCACACGATGGGCTGAAATGGCCTCCTTCCGTGCTGTAACTTTCTATGATTCCATGATACTCTCTGTTTCCTGTCACTTAGCCAATTTCGTATCCATGCTGCCACTGTCCCTTTTATTCCATGGGCTTCAATTTTGCAGGTAAGCCTATTATGTGGTACTTTATAAAATGCCCTTTGGAAGTCCATGTACTTCTCATCAAGCGCATTGCCCTCATCAACCCTTTCTGTTACCTCATCAAAAAACTTGATCAAGTTAGTTAAACATGAATTGCCTTTAACAAATCCTTTCCTTAATTAATCCACACTTGTCCCTGATGATCGTTTCTAAAAGCTTCTCCACTACTGAGGCTAAACTGACATGCCTGCAGTTGCTGGGTTTATCCTTACACCCTTTTTGAACAAGGGTTTAACATTTGCAATTCTCCAGTCCTCTGGCACCACTCCTGTATCTAAGGAGGATTGGAAGGTTATGGCCAGTATTATCCACCTTTACTTCCCTCAGCATCCTAGGATACATCCCATCCGGTCCTGGCGACTTATCTACTTTAGGTAGAGCCAGCCTTTCTTTTCTAGTACCTCCACTTTATCAATTTTTATCCCATCCAGTACCTCCACTACCTCCTCTTTCACTATGACTTTGGCAGCATCTTCTTCCTTGGTAAAGACAGACACAAAGTACTCATTTAGTACCTCAGCCATGCCCTCTGCCTCCATGCGTGGGGCTCCTGTTTGGTTCCTAATTGGCCCCACCCCTCCTTGAAAGGATAATTACTAGTCCTAGCCCCTTTAGGGCTACCCCAGATCAGGCATATTCCTCAGACGTTCACTTTAAACTAAAGTTTAAGGTAGCCGAATCCTAAAGACGCTTAATTGGGTCTAAAGGTCCAGACTATCTCTCCCTAAAGGAAAGGAACAACCTGAAAATTTTACCATCCTCCAGATAGCACTTTTAATAAGTTTAGCTAGACTGTAACATTCCAGATATTATGAGGGTCTGGAAAACTCCCCCAGAATTCTGCAACTCCTCACCAAAGAGTGTACAGAGGTTGAGTTTGCGAGTTTGATACAGAAGTATTATGTGAGACAATTCTAAAAATATATAGATTTATTAAAGAACCGACATATAATTTACAGTTGGTGAGTCAATCGTAACATTAGCAGTTCCAAAAAGAGAAAGCTTTACAATTCTATTAGCAGAGAACCTAATCTCAAATCTTAACTTCATTACATCTTTACAGTTCTTAAAGTTTATTCAGGATATCCACCAAAATCAAATACAGTACCTTGATCCCCGAGCTACAAAGAGTTGGAGACTTACAGTACTAGTTCTGAAGCTGAGAATCGCTTTGCCCCTTTAAGCGAGTCTATTATCCCATTTGAAAGTTCAATCTTTATAACCTTTTCCAGTAATATTTCCTTTAAAGTTTTCTGCTGATGTAAGCTAATTATCTCTAGTCATTTTTCTGCTGACCCCTACAGTTCTTAGTCACCTCAGCTGGTAGCACTACAGATCCATGTCTCCTCTCTAGGTGTTCTAAATTTATCATAAAAAATGGTGCGACAGCAGGTGCACTCCACCCGGTATCATCTTTACGAAGGCAGATGTTCCTTACTTTTATGTGCTCCTTCATGAGGTGTAAATTAGAACACCTTGTACTGGGTAACTATTGTCTTGTTCCCAAAGATTCAGACTTCAGGAGCCTTTAACCTTCTATTTCAATAAGGTTATTGATTCAGTGTCAACAACATATCTTATCTTAATAGCCAGAATGCTATCACAGCTTTTTCATCATTAGGTTTCTAGATTTCCAGACCCAGTTTGTCATGTTTTAATAAGGCCAGAATTAAGAACATAAGAAATAGTAGCAGGAGTAGGCCAATCGGCCCCTCGAGCCTGTTCCGCATTCAATAAGATCATGGCTGATCTGATCCTAACCACCAATCTACTATCACAGAACCATCTCCTGAATCTAACAGAATTAGACACACGAAATAGGAGCAGGATCAGGCTACACGGCCCCTGGGCCCGCTCCGCTACCCACAGGGCCATGACCGATCCGAACCTAGTCTCATGTCCAAATTCCTGCCCGCTCCCCGTAACCCTTTATTCCCTTTAATTCTAGGAAACTGTCTATTTCTGTTTTAAATTTATGTAATGATGTAGCTTCTACAGCTTTTTGGGGCAGCATATTCCATGGACCTACCACCCACTGAGTGAAGTAGTTCCTCCTCATCTCAGTTTTGAAAGAGCAGCCCCTTATTCTAAGACTATGCCCCCTAGTTCTAGTTTCACCCATCATCGGGAACATCTTCCCCGCTTCCACCCGATCCAACCCCTTCACAATCTTATATGTTTCAATAAGATCGCCTCTCATTTTTCTGAACTCCAATGAGTAGAGTCCCAATCTACTCAACCTCTCCTCATATGCCCATCCCCTCATCCCCGGGATTAACCAAGTGAACCTTCTTTGTACTGACTCGAGAGCAAGTATGTCTTTTCTTAAGTATGGACACCAAAACTGTACGCAGTATTCCAGGTGCGGTCTCACCAATACCTTGTACAACTGAAGCAATACCTCCCAATTTTTATATTCTATCCCCCTAGCAATGAAAGCCAACATTCCATTGGCCTTCTTAATCACTTGCTGCACCTGCATACTAACCTTTTAAGTTTCGTGCACCAGAACCCCCAGGTCCCTTTGTACTTCAGTACTTTCCAGTTTCTTGCAATTAAGATAATAACTTGCTCTACGATTTTTCCTGCCAAAGTGCATAACCTCTCACTTTCCAGTATTGTATTCCATCTGCCAAATCTCTGCCCACTTACTTAGCCTGTCTATGTCCCCTTGCAGGTTTTATATGTCCTCCTCACTCACTAATTTCCCTCCCATCTTAGTATCATCTGCAAACTTTGATATGTTACACTCGGTCCCCTCCTCCAAATCATTAATATAGATTGTAAAGAGTTGGGGACCCAGCACTGACCCCTGCGGAACACCACTAGTTACTGATTGCCAGTCCGAGAATGAACCATTTATCCCAACTCTCTGCCTTCTGTTAGATAGCCAATCCTCTATCCATGCCAGAATATTACCCCCAATCCTGTGATTTTTTATCTTAAGCAATAATCTTTTGTGTGGCACCTTGTCAAATGCCTTTTGGAAGTCTAAATACACTACGTCCACTGGTTCCCCTTTATCCACCCTATATGTTACTTCCTCAAAGAACTCCAACAAATTTGTCAAACATGACTTCCCATACTGACTTTGTCCTATTAAATTATGATTATCCAAATGTCCTGTTACTGTCTCCTTAATAATGGACTCCAATATTTTACCTACCACAGATGTTAGGCTAACCGGTCTATAGTTTCCAGCCTTCTGTCTACTGCCCTTTTTAAATAAGGGCGTTACATTAGCAGTTTTCCAGTCAGCCGGGACCTTTGCTGAGTCCAGGGAGTTTTGGAAAATTATTACCAATGCATCCACAATCCCTACCGCCACTTCCCTCAAGACCCTAGGATGTAAGCCATCAGGTCCAGGTGATTTATCCGCCTTGAGTCCCATTATTTTACCGAGTACCACTTCCTTAGTGATTTTGATCATGTTTAGCTCCTCCCCCCCTATAGCCCCCTGTTTGTCCAGTGTTGGGATATTCTTAGTGTCTTCTACTGTAAAGACTGATACAAAATATTCATTCAGTGTTTTTGCCATCTCTATATTTCCCACCATTAATTTCCTGGTCTCATCCTCTAAGGGACCAACATTTACTTTAGCCACCCTTTTTCTTTTTATATAACTATAAAAACTCTTACTATCTGTTTTTATATTTTTTGCTCATTTACTTTCATAATCTATCTTCCCTTTCTTAATCAATCTTTTTGTTATTTTTTGCTGTCTTTTAAAGTTTTCCCAATCCTCTATCCTTCCAATAGATTTGGCTACCTTATATGCCCTTTTTTTTTTTAGTCGAATACTATCATTAATTTCTTTACTTAGCCATGGATGGCTGTCTTTTCTTTTGCACCCTTTTCTTCTCAGTGGAATATATTTTTTTTGGAAGTTCTTTCATAGAATGGTGTATTTTTCTGAATAGGTTATATTGCTTATTCCTTCAGATCCTCTTACTACCCATTTACTATTTTTATGCCTATAGAAGACTATTGAATTCCCTTTTATGTTAGCTGCCAATCTATTCTCATATTCTCTCTTTGACCATCTTATTTTCTTTTTCACTTCCCCTCTGAGCTTTCTATATTCAACCTGATTTCCACTTTTATTCGCAACCTGACATCTGTCATACACTATCTTTTTCTGCTTCATCTTACTCTCTATCTCTTTCCTCATCCAGGGAGCTCTGACATTGGTTGCCCTACCTTTCCCCCTCATGGGAATGTACCTCGACTGCACACGGACCATCTCCTCTTTAAAGGCAGCCCATTGTTCGATTACAGTTTTGCCTGCCAATCCAAACTCAATCTGTTGAATTTGGCCTTCCCCGGTAATGATCAATAACATGTCATTCTGGAGTGGTACACTAGATGGAGCCATAGAGCTGTATATTTAGTTGTATGTGTTTAAGACTACACTACCCAGGATGCACTAGGCTACCCACAAGGCAGTAGTCAAGATGGAAGCCTGCACACAGAAGCACACATGCAGAATCTCTACAGATGCTGTACCAGAGAACGTGTACTGAATAAATGTCTAGCTAGAAGCTAGCTGTTCATAATAAGACTGTCTAGTTATTAATGAACATAACATGGTACCAGGATTGGTATGATCTGCTGAATATTGTGCAACGTGACATGGAGAATTTGAAGCCACCAGAGCGTTTGAAATGTCACAGGAAATATCGACTTCAATTGGCAGACTATTAAACAACAATTCGAACTCTACATTGCTGCCATCGGGTACGGTACGAAGCCAGACGCAAGGAAAATAGCGTTGCTGCTCACGGTTGCAGGCCCACAGGCGATAGAGGTATTTAATACATTTGTATTTAATCCAGAGGAGAACAGAGAAAAATTAGAAGTTGTGCTAAAGAAATTTGATACACATTGTTCTCCCAAAAAGAATGAGACCTATGAAAGGTATGTGTTCTGTTCTCGGACACAGCAGCAAAATGAGACTTTTGATTGCTTTTTGACTGATCTGAAACTGAAAGCACAGACATGTAATTTCTCTGAGCTGAAAGCATCCATGATTTGTGACCAAATTGTGTTTGGTATTCATGATAAAAAGGTCAGGGAACGTCTGTTGAGAGAAACCGAACTAACATTGGAAAATGCCGTGAAAAAATGCCAAGCCAGCGAGCTAGCTCAAAAGCACGCGAAGACTTTCAGTGAAATCAATAATGATGCGATTGTAATGAGTGATAATGCTGCTGTCGGTGCTGTGTCCTACAAGGGGAAGAAATGTGGGCAGAACAGAAATGAAAAGCAATCGGAGGATGAAATTTTTAATTGTAAACGCTGTGGTTACAAACAACAGTGAAGACAATGCCCAGCGTTTTGGAAAAATGTGCACAAAGTGTAATGGAAAGAATCACTTTGCCAAACAATGCTTTTCAAAAGTAAAAACAAAGAAAGGGCAATGAATTAATGTGATTGAGGACACTGATTTAAGTGAGACATTTTTTGTAGGAATGGTGTCATGTGACAATATAGAAAAGGATACAGAAAATGTGCAGCCCTCAGGAATAAACAATGCTGAACATAACGTCAATGCAGTAAAAGAGGACAAATGGATGATCCCACTGCAGGTAAATGGAGCATTAGTTACATTGAAACTGGACACTGAGGCAAAAGCAAACTTAATCAGTATGAGTGACATTAAAAACATGAAAGAAAAGCCCAAAATACAGAAAAAGTCAGTACTGCTGAAGGACTATAATGGACAGAAAATAGATAGCTTAGGTGTATGCAGACTTAAAGTGACAGTCAAAGACAAAGTGCATCATCTCATGTTTTCTGTTGTGGCTGAAGGACTTGATTCACTACTGGGTGACAAAGCTTGTGAAGACTTAGAACTGGTCAAGAGAGTCTACCATATAAACTGTGCCATAAGCAGACCAGATGACTCAGTGGACTCTGTAGTGAGTAATTTCCAGGATGTGTTCAAAGGATTTGGAGTTCTACCATTCACTTACAAGATCCAGCTAAAGGAGGATGCTCAGCCAGTGGTACATGCTCCACAAAGAGTTCCAGCACCCCTGCATGACTGGCTCAAGAAAGAACTGGACAGAATGACCACACTAGGAGTCATCAGGAAAGTCGAAGAGCCAACAGACTGGGTTAACTCCATGGTATGTGTAAAGAAAAAGAACAATGATCTAAGATTATGCATGGATCCAAAGGACTTAAATGCAAACATAAAACGTGAACACGACCAGATTCCCAAGCAAGAAGAAATCACCAGTGAAATGTCAGGTGCCAGGTACTTTACAAAGCTCGATGCCTCACAAGGAATTTTGGCAACTAAAACTGGATGAAGAGAGCACCAAATACTGTACCTTCAACACACCATTTGGCAGGTATTGTTTCATAGAAACATAGAAGATAGGAGCAGGAGTAGGCCATTCGGCCCTTCGAGCCTGCTCTGCCATTCAATGAGAGCATAGCTGATCATCCAAATTCAGTACCCTGTCCCTGCCTTCTCCCCATATCCCTTGATCCCTTTAGCCTTAAGAAATATATCCAACTCTTTTGAATATATTTAATGAACTTGCCTCCACCGCCCTTTGTGGCAGAGAATTCCACAGGTTCACCACTCTCTGGGTGAAGAAATTCCTCCTCATTTCAGTCCTAAATGGCTTACCCCTTATCCTTAGACTATGACCCCTGGTTCTGGACTCCCCGGCCATCATAAACATCCTTCCTGCATCTAGTCTGTCCAGGCCTGACAGAATTTTATAAGTTTCGATGAGATCCCCTCTCAATCTTCTAAACTCCAGTGAGTATAAGCCCAATCGACACAATCTCTCCTCATACGTCATTCCTGCCATCCCAGGTATCAGCCTGGTGAATCTTCGCTGCACTCCTTCCATGGCAAGAACGTCCTTCCTCAGGTAAGGTGACCAAAACTGCACACAATACTCAAGGTGCGGTCTCACCCAAGGCCCTGTACAACTGCAGCAAGACATCCTTGTTCCTGTACTCGAACCCTCTTGCTATGAAGGCCAACATATCATTTGCCTTCTTAACCGCCTGCTGCACCTGCATGCTTAACTTCAGCGACTGGTGCACAAGAACACCCAGGGCTCTTTGCACTTCCCCTTCTCCCAATCTATTGCCATTCAAATAATAATCTGCCTTCCTGTTTTTGCCACCAAAGTGGATAACCTCACATTTATCCACATTATAGTGCATTTGCCATGTTTCTGCCCAATCACCCAATCTGTCCAAATCGTACTGGAGTTTCACGACATCCTCCTCACAGCTTACCCTCCCACCCAGCTTTGTGTCATCTGCAAATTTGGAGATATTACATCCAATTCCCTCGTCCAGATCATTAATATATATTGTGAACAGCTGGGGTCCTAGGACCGATCCTTGCGGTACCCCACTAGTCACTGCCTGCCACTCGGAAAACGACCCGTTTATTCCAACTCTTTGCTTTCTGTCCGCCAACCAGTTCTCTATCCAAGTCAATACCTTGCCCCCAATCCCATGTGCCTTAATTTTGCACGCTAATCTCTTATGTGGGACCTTATCGAAAGCCTTCTGAAAGTCCAAATGCACCACATCCACTGGTTCTCCCTTATCTATTTTACCAGTTACATCCTCAAAAACTTCCAGTAGATTAGTCAAGCATGATTTACCTTTTGTAAATCCATGTTGACTTTGTCCGATCCTGTCACTGCTTACCAAGTGCTCTGCTATTACATCTTTTATAATAGATTCTAGCATTTTCCCCACTACCGATGTCAGGCTTGGTAGTTTCCTCAGAATGCCTTTCAGGATAATATCTGCATCTGAAATCTTTCATAGAGCGATGGAACACATAATTGAAGGTCTGGAAGGAGTCCGGGTCTATGTTGATGACATCATCATCTGGGGCTCCACATTGAAAGAACACAATGAGAGACTGACTAAAGTGCTACAGAGCATACGCCAGAATGGACTGAAGCTCAACAAAGCCAAGTGTCAGTTTGGCGTCCAGGAAGTCACTTTCCTAGGAGATAATCTATCTGGTAAAGGAATAGAGCCAGATATGGAAAAAGTAAACGCCATACTCAAAATGCCCCGACCCACTGACAAAAAAGGAGTACTACGCATCATGGGGATGATAAACTTCATTGGAAAGTTCATTCCTAACTTGTCAGCCAAGACAACCTGTCTGTGAGACCTGCTACATAAAACAAATGAGTTCGCATGGACAGAAAGACATGAACAAGAGTGGATGAACCTCAAAACAGTGCTGACAACCACACCTGCACTCACTTTCTTTGACCCAACAAAGAGAATCAAAGTGTCAACGGATGCATCAAAAGATGGCCTAGGCGCGGTCTTGCTATTAGCAGAGGGTGAAGATTGGAAGCCTGTTGCCTATGCCTCCAGGTCTATGACTGATACTGAGTGTCGATACGCCCAGATTGAAAAGGAATGTCTAGGCTTGGTAGTTGGATTAGAAAAGTTCCATGGCTACATATATGGACTTCCCACCTTCACAGTTGAGACAGACCACAGCCCACTGGTTGCCATCATAAAAAAGAACCTGAATGAGATGTCTCCAAGGATTCAATGACTCATGATGAAGCTGCAAAGATATGACTTTGAACTGATCTGCACACCAGGCAAATACATAGTGTTAGCAGATGCACTATCCCGAGCACCCACAATGAGTCATGTGAGCTCTACTGAAGAAGACGTGGATGTTCATGTGAGTATGGTCACTGATGCGCTGCCCGTGTCAGACACAAAATCAAAGCAAATAGCAGAAGAAACAGTAAAAGATACAGGCCTAGAAATTCAGTTGGCGCCGCGCCAGGGCTTTAGCGGCGGAAAGTTAGCGCCGGCGCTAAGTCCCCCTGCGCGTGCCAAAAATTCAGTAGCGCCGCGCCCAAATGGCTGCCGGCGCTACTGAAGGGTGTTTGCACCTGAAAATGGGCGCTACCTGCCGCATTGCGGCGCTATTCCGACGCTGCGGCGCCCGATGCGGTGCGGCAGGCTCAGGAAGTGCAGGCCTCCTCCTTCAGTTAAGGAGGAGCTGCCTGCACCCGCCCGCTGGCCGGTAAAATCTTCACAAAAATGAGCCCGGCACCTCGGGGAAGTGCCGGGCTCGCAGCCCAGAAGCATCTGTTCCGCGGGGGGGGGGGGGGTGGAGGAGTCCGGGGAGGGAGGTGCGGGCAGGTGGCTGGCGGGAAAGCGGCCGGCCGCCGCGCGACCTTATTGCGCCGGCGCAAACTCCTGTAAGACTCGGTTGCCAGAGTCTTAGTTGCGGCTGCCACGGGCGAGGCGGCCGCAACTCAATTTCGGCGCTGGGGCCCGTCACCACGGCAACCGGGACGCTGCGCACACCGATGACGTCATCGGTGCCGGCGCAGCGCAACCGGTCTACCGCCGATGGTAGGGCCCCAGGGAATTTCTGAACCGGCTGTAAGTCCAGCGCAATGACCTCTAGCGCCGCAAAATGGGCGCAAAGCCCACTCAATTTCTAGGCCACAGTGTTACAAACAGTAATAGAAAACATTCATCATGATTGGCCAAAAGGTTCCTGTCCAAAATACTTTCACATAAGGTCAGAATTGAGTGTCGCAAGTGGACTATTACTAAAACAGAACAGAAAAGTCATTCCACAGGCTCTACGTTAAGACATGCTCAAAAGGATTCATGAGGGACACCTCAGAATTGAAAAATGCAAAAGGACAGCAAGAGACACTGTTTATTGGCCTGGCATAAATAAGGACATTGAGAACATGATAGGCAAATGGGAGACATGTCAGAAACACCAAAACAAACAAACAAAGGAACCAATGATAGTAGCTGACATACCAACAGCACCATGGCAAAAGGTTGGTGTGGACCTTTTTCATTTAAATGGTAAAGAATATCTAATAGTGATTGACTACTATTCTAACTATCCTGAGATGGCGCTGCTCTCAAGCACATCAGCAAGCAGTGTCATAATGCATGTGAAATCCATCTTCGCCAGACATGGAATTCCCAGGATTGCCATTAGCGACAATGGTCCATGCTTCAACTGTAAGGAGTGGCAACAGTCTGCAGCACAGTATGACTTTCAGCTAGGGTTGCAAAATTCTGGGAATTTTTAAAAGAGGAAACTTTCCATGGGAATTTTCAGGAATTTATGGGAATTTGGGGAATTTATGGGAATTTATGGGAATTCTGAGTTTTTTTGCACACTGATGGTTTTTGTCTCTGACCCTTATATTATCTTTGTCGTCAAAATAGACATACTGTTCCATACAAATAAAAACAGGCTTTCAAAACTTTATTTAGGTTATAATTTTGAACTTTATTGAACCCCCACAAAAAAGACCCACCTAAAATGAAATAAAAAGAGCGTCAGCTTATTTAGCCTGTAATTTGTCCTTATTTTGTCCCTTTGAGTCTTCTACTCATGAGTCTTCTGAGTCTTCTACTCCTCATTGCTCCTCCTGATTCTCTGACTCTGGCTCTGACGTGTCCATTTCCTCCTCTGTGTCAGTGTCTAGCTGTGTGGTGGACACTTCTGTATCTGGCTCAATAAGTTGTAGGTTCGCCCAGATAGCCACCAGTTTCTCCACTCTCTTGTTAGTCAGCCTGTTGCGCACCTTTGTATGCATATTCCCAAAAAGTGACCAGTTTCGTTCAGAGGCCGCTGATGAAGGTGGGATTTGGAGTATCACCGATGCAATAGGTGACAGGGCCTCAGATGCACAAAGTCCCTTCCACCAGGTATGTGCACTGATATGCTTGCATGATTCCCATATCCCATCCCCATTCCAAAGACCTTGCTTGGTAGAGAACTTTGCCAGACTTCCCAGAACTTTGCCCACATCCAGATTGAGATGGTGTGAGAGGGTAGTAATCACACTGTAAGCGCTGTTGATCTGTTCTCCAGAAAGTATTGGTCTCCCAACATGCTTTGGGTCCAGCATGTATGCTGCAGCATGAATCGGCTTGACACAAAATTCTTGACGCGTCTGTATGAATTGAACAATTGCCTTCTCCTCTGCTTTGAGCAGCAGGGATGTGGGTAGGGCAATGCTGATTTGTTCTTTTAAATCAGTAAAAAGCCTGAGAACATCTGACAAGACAGCGTCATCTCCTTCAATCTGAGCAATTGCAGATGCTACTGGTGAGAGTAGTTTAAGGCTGCTAACCACTCTCTCCCAAAACACATCATCCAGCAGTATTTTCTTGATGGTGGTTTCCATATCCCCAGACTGGGATATTGCCATTTCTTGCAGCAACTCCTTACCCTCCAGAAGGCTGTTGTACATTATGACACCACCCCATCTAGTGTTGTTGGGCAGCTTCAGTGTGGTGTTCTTGTTCTTTGTCATTTGCTTGGAGTTGTATGTTGCTGCAACTACCTGTTTTCCCCTGACATACTTAACAACTTGCTTGGCTCTCTTGTACAGTGCTTCCATGGTTCTCAAACCCATGATGTCCTCGAGGAGCAGGTTAAGCCCATGAGCTGCACAGCCAATAGACGTAATATGAGGGTAGGCCTCCTCCACTTGAGCCCAAGCAGCCTTCATATTCGCAGCATTGTCAGTAACTACTGCAAAGACCTTTTGTGATCCAAGATCGTTGATGACCGCTTTCAGCTCATCAGCAATGTATGTGCCTGTGTGTCTGTTGTCCTTCGTGTCTGTGCTCTTGAAGAACACTGGGAGAGGAGTGGAGACGATGTAGTTTATGATGCCCTCCCCTCGTACATTTGACCACCCATCTGAGATAACTGCAACACAGTCTGCCATCGCTATCGTTTCTTTGAGCTTTCCTTGGACTCTGTTATACTCAGCCTCCAGCAAATAAGTAGACAAAGCATGTCTGGTGGGAGGACAGTATGCAGGGCGAATAACAGAGGGAGCTAATCGCTCATCCACTCATCCAACCAATCAGGACACATTTGTTCACAGTCACACACAAAACTTGTAATTATTAAAACAAGCCAAGTAAGAAGATAAACATATATTGATGATGAAATTCCTTAATAATTAAGATTCCATCTCTGTTAGTAATTTTAAGAGAGGACCTGTGGGGAAAAAAAAGAAAGAAATACAAAAAAAACAATATTATGCTAGCATATGCTTTTTTGGGCAAAATTCCCAAAATTCCCAAGCTAAACTTCCCGTGGAAAATTTCCAGAAATTTATCGGAAACTTTGCAACCCTACTTTCAGCACATCACATCCAGTCCTTTGTATGCTCAGTCAAATGGTAAGGCAGGGAAAGGTGTTCAAGTTCTCAAACAGCTACTGAAGAAAGCGACAGAAAGCAAGTCTGATCCTTATCTCGCCCTGCTGAGCTACCGAGCCTCACCTTTAGACAGTGGTTCTTCACCTGCTGAACTACTAATGGGTCGCAAGTTGCGCACCACGCTACCCTGCTGTGCAAAAAAACAGCAAAGTAAGGAACTGAGACAGAGACTTCAACTGTTAAAGCTGAAACAGAAATCATACTATGACAAGTCATCCAAAACTCTAAAACCATTGACAAGGGATGATGTTGTCAGGATTGAGGATCCAGATGCATGGAACAGGAAAGCTACAGTTCTTGAGGAAGTACGACCAAGGTCATACACTGTTAGAACTGAGGAAGGACAGATTCTCAGGAGGAACCGCCGTTCCCTCCTGAAAACACAAGAAACTATCCAAGAGCAGATTGATGACAATGCCGCAACTGAAGCTTGTCATTCACCACCAGAACAATCTCATGAAAACACATCAGACTTACCCATGCTGAGAAGACCCACACGTGTAGTAAAAAAGCCTGATAGACTTAATCTTTGAGTAAAAAAAAAACTATATTGAAAATGTATTGACTGTTGTGAAAATGTTTATGTTTATAGAGCACTAACAAAAGTATTACTGATATCATCTTTATCGTTTCTCTTGAAAGTTGATTGATATTGATTTTGTTAACCTCAAAGAAAGGGGGATGTAATGATCAATAACATGTCATTCTGGAGTGGTACACTAGATGGAGCCGTAGAGCTGTATATTTAGTTGTATGTGTTTAAGACTACACTACCCAGGATGCACTAGGCTACCCAGAAGGCAGTAGTCAAGATGGAAGCCTGCACACAGAAGCACACATGCAGAATCTCTACAGATGCTGTACCTAGAGAACGTGTACTGAATAAATGTCTAGCTAGAAGCTAGCTGTTCATAATATGAATGTCGAGTTATTAATGAACATAACACCCCCAATTAAGCGTTTTTATTCTAGATTGCTCCCTGTCGTTTTCCATAGCTAATCTAAACCTTATGATACTATGATCACTGTTCCAAAATGTTCCCCAACTGACACTTGCTCCACTTGCCCCTACTCATTCCCCATAACCAGATCCAGCAATGCCTCCTTCCTTGTTGGGCCGGAAACGTACAGATCAAGAAAGTTCTCCTGAACACAATTCAGAAATTCTTCCCCCTCTCTGCCCTTTACACAATTACTGTCCCAATCTATATTAGGATAGTTGAAGTCCCCCATTATAGTTTTTGCACCTCTTTGTAATTTCCCTACAAATTTGCTCCTCTATATCCTTCCCACTAGTTGGCAGCCTATTGAATACAGCTAGTAGTGTAATGGCACATCTATTATTTCTTAACTCTAACCAAATAGATTCTGTCCTTGACCCCTCCAGGACATCCTCTCTCTCCAGCACTGTAACATTCTCCTTAACCAATACTGCCACCCCACCTCCTTTCTTTCCTTCCCTATCTTTCCTGAACACCTTATATCCAGGAATATTTAATACCCAATCCTGCCCTTTTATGAAGGTTTAGCATAACTTTCTTGCTTTTGTACTCTGTGCCTTTAATTTTCCTTTTCCAGTATTTATCCAATTCATTTTTGAAAGTTATTATCTGACAGAGTAAGAGGTTAATGATGCTGATGAGGAATCATTGTCACACCATCAAGACACCTGGGAGATTGGTGCGACAGGGAAAACTCCAGATGTCTTCCAATGAGTGATATGGCTATTTCATTTTAAGGGGACAATCCATGTTTACAAAGTTATCTGGCCCAAATTACCTTCTGCTGCACTTGCATGCTCAGTTCTTCAAATCCCATCTATTACCATCTTATGCTGAGTTTCTGCTGTACTTGGGCATTAATCCCTGATCACATGCAATTGGAGTGAAAATAAAGTGATTTGAGTACGAGTGACAAGTGTATTCGCATGTCCAATATCCAGCATTTGAACATATTAGGAAACATATGTGTGGTCTCCAAAGCCAAAATCTAGTGCGATTCTGCTCATGCTTCTTTCTCACTTGCAGGCATGCACTCGAGCACAAAGCCAGCACACAAAGTATGCTGCAAGGCAAGCAATGTCTGAAGGATTTTTGATTTTTGAGTTGAAAACAACCTCAAACAAGTTAGTGACCCTCAGCACCCTGCATATTCTTACCGACTGCCACAAGCACTTGCACAGTTAAATATATCCTGGAGGACTTAGATAATGAGTTTGAAGAGGAAGCAACATGAGAAATTAAATAGATTTCTTTCAGAAAATAACATTTTTGTTACAATATGAGAGTAATTTGAGACATGACATGTGGTAAGTGTAACCTGTTTGTGAGAAACAGAAGACTTTGGACCTATGGTTCTCAAGCTTTCCACCACTGAGGTTTTCCTCGTATCATTTCTGGGTCTGCTGTAGACTAATTGATAGAGATTGATTGTTATGATTAGTTAACAACTCCATTATCGTTGTATTAGTGACTACCAGACTTTTAGCAGATGAACTAAATGAATCTTGGTCCTTTTTCATCTTGCAATTCCTATGTTCCTATGTGAGTCACAGTGCAAGCATAAGGTGGAAGAATTATTGGTAACAAAGGAGGAATATATATCTGCTGGCCAGTGTTCCAGCTTGGTTCCTTCCTCAGCTGCACTACTAGGCAATTAAATCCCACAGGCTCTGTATATGAAAGGAGATTGCTGTCTGAGAAGGATCAGCTAGAACTCACGTGTTGCTGTCCAGGATACCCTTAAAGTCTGGCTAGAAGTGTGGAGGAATCCATTAGCTGCACCTGTGGAGTCGTGCAGAAAAGGTTCTCAGCACTGAGGGCTATCATCATGGAACATATGGCGACTCCAGGGACATGTGTAGCTGAGCACCCTGTGGCACTGGCCTATCTCTTATGAATCTTCAGACAGCTACTTTAAAGACCTTAGGCTGCAATGTCCAAGTGAATCTCTTCTCTAACTCAGTGTTTGTCCATGAATAAGTGATAACCAGCACTTCTGAACCAAAGTGCTTTCCAATGAAAAGGGAAAAGTTCAGCTGTACATGCCAGGGTTGAGATGCAGATAGCCTTACTGCCATCATTGTTACTGTCAGGTCTGCTCCCATGCTGATCAGTGGTCATGCTGAGGGAGTAGCAGAAGCATGGCTGGAGTAGCCATGGATGAAGCTGCAGTCTCTCTATCTAGTGCCTCTGCACAAGTGACAGTAAGAAATGAGCCAGAAAGTGTGCAGGATGAGCCAGATGCAACAGCAAGGATTGTATTAGTTGCAGGGTCCCACAGCAACTAGCACTTGAATCCTAATCAGCTCCCACTGAAACCCTGCAGCCACATGCTACACTTCTTAGTCACAGCTTAGGTTAGTCGTCACACACAATACAGCAGCACTAAGGGGAAGCATGTTCAGAAATGACATTCACATTACATGTGGCACAAAGAAGGCAAATAAATTGTTGCTTTGTGTTTGTTTAAAGAGTTTCTCTCGAGTTGTGTAGAATAAGGTAGCAGCACAGAAAACAATGGGCATCAAAGGTAATTGAGGAAGTGCAGAGGACGGTGGGGCTGAAGGCGCTTGGAATCACTTTCTCAGTGTTGTGTAGACAGCAGGGTTCTTGAAAGGGACAGATGAAACACATAATCCCATGGATGAGTGCCTAGTGCACCAGTCTTCCTGCCTGCACTGATGTTTCTGCAGTTACATCCTCTTGGCCAGTGCTTGTGTTCTACTCCGTCCTTGATTGCAGGTTGACTATTTCTTCCTCCATAATTAGCCTGGAAGGAGCTAGACACATAAAAGTTGATGACCATGTTGACCATCACAGCCACTGGCAATGCTGTTCTGTGGTGGAGGTCGACTGCAGGTCTCCAAGAAGTAGTTGGCACAGCTCTGTCACCCTACTGAACCTGAGCCTGTGGAGGCAATTTCCCTCCATCATTATCAAATTCCTGTGCTTAAATCTATAGGTAAAGTTGATTGCAAGTTCAGCCCGTCTGTCTCTGGTGCCACCTGATATTCTTAGCATGCCTTCCTTGTTTATCTTTATCCTCTTCCAGTAACGAGGAATGACTAAAAGTGATCCCCATGCTATGCGATTCTCTCCACATAAATGAAGTCACTCATTCCTGCAGATGAGAGACTCCAGTTGTGTAGAGAGGCTAGAGAAGCTGGGATTGCTCTCCTTAGGGAAAAGAAGGTTATGGTGAGATTTGATAGAAGTGTTCAAAATTATGAAGGGTTTTGATAGAGTAAATAAAAATAAACTGTTTAAAATAATTGGCAAAAGAACCAGAAGGAGGATGAGAATTTTTTTTATGCAGTGAGTTGTTATGATCTGGAATGCATTGTCTGAAAGGGTGGTGGAAGCAGATTCAATAGTAACTTTCAAAAGGAAAAAATACTTGAAAAGGAAAAAAATTGCAGGGCTCTGGGGAAAGAGTGGTTGAGTGGCACGAATTGAATAGCTCTTTCAAAGAGTCGGCACATGCACGATGGGCTGAATAGCTTCCTCATGTGCTGCATGATTCTATGAAATGGCAGCAATGAACAGTGTAGCCTTAAGGCAGTGGCGGGCAAAATACAGCCCGTGGACCATATCTGGCCCGCCCATGGACCCTATCCAGCCCACCAAGGCCAAACATCCGCCGCATCTGACCCCTAGCCTGACCCTGCCCCACAAAACATCAGGAGGCAGGTCATTGTCTCCAAAGCAGCAGGATGTCTAGCAAGGGGCCTTCGAGACGGGAGGCGAAGATACGGAGACCGGCGGCTGAGATGAACAGAAGGCGGCCAGGAGTCGCGGATTGGGCCACGGTCCCCCAGGTGAGGGCATTTTACCAACGGCAGCGCGGCCCCTAAACTGATTTTTTGCTGGGCCTTTGTTTTGCCTCTTGATGGAGGTGTCCAGTCTGAAAGTCAATCACGTGAGCAATGAAATCCACTTTTATCCCCTTTGCTTATTTAACCACAACCAGTTCCGACCATCCCTTCGTAACAAAGCGAGTGCATTGCCAGGCCCAACAAGAGCTCAGGCTTCAGCTCACAAGCAGAAAAAAAATGATTTTCCTTGTCAGATGTGGTTGAAAATTAATCCCACTGCCCCACACTTAATAGTTTAGTATTTCATGGTGTACCAGTAGATCTCTCATGGCTTTACCTATGCAAAGTCAGGACAAAGCACAGAATACAGCAGTGATGCTTTTTAGGTTTTTCATACGGCGATCTGCAGCTGCTGAAGTTTATTATACCCCATCTAGTGGTAGCAGTACAAGCATGCAGCCCCATCTAGTGGTAGAAGTGTGCAGCTGAACAAGACTGTTACAAAATATAGAGATGCCCAAGTAAGGAACGGATGACATTGGGGGTGATTTTGTCAAGGGGGAGCTTTTGGAGGCGGGATTCCCACTTGTCGGGTTTCAGTCCCGCCGCCAACAACTTCTGGCCAACCCACGCTATTTTCCCTTGATTGACCTTGTTAAGCCCGCCGAAAAATATTTGACAGATGAATTGTCATCGTTTGACAGCTCTGTGAAGCTGTCAAACACTGACATTCTCTGTAGTTTGAGGAAGTCTTGAATTCAAGACCTCATCAAACTTCTTTCTTTTGCAGAAATGAGATGGTTGCTGCATTGGAGAATGTGACGGCCATCTGTCATCTCCAACACGGAGGTCCGAGACTCTCCGCATACACACCAACTGAAGCCTGCAGGAAGAAACAAAGGTCAGTACACTTTAACTAACACTTTGCACTTACCTCAGATACTCACCTCTCCACTCTTGCACCCATCACTTACCTTCACAGCACACTTTTGCACCCCCCGACTCCCGCAGACGCCCTACTCGCCTCGCTGACCTGGCGGGTTTCGGAGCCTTCGGGAAGCCCGCACTTGTGTGGGTAAAAAGGGGATAATCCTCTTTTATGCCTGTTAACTACCTGTTAACTACCTGTTAACTACCTGTTAACAGGCAGTTAATTGGCTTTAATCCCTTCCCCCCTCCAAGGAGATGGGACCCGGCGCGGGACGGCTACCCGCCTCCCAGGAAGATGGCATGGAAGCGGGTTGGGCACTCGCCCCCAAATTATGCCATTTTCCCAGCAGTCCCGCCTCCATACCTGCCTCCCCAGGGCTGGCGAGACCGCGCCCTTAGTATCATAGAATGATGCAACACAGAAGGAGGCCATTTGACCCATCTTGCCTGTGCCAGCTCTTTGAAAGAGCTATACAATTGGTACCACTTCCTTGCTCTTTCCCCATGGCCCTGGAAATGTTTTTCCTTCAACTATTTAACCAATTCTCTTCTGACATTTACTATTGATTGTGAGAATCTGAGAAAATAGAAGAATATCTAGAAACCAAGAACACAGTAATGAATAGTCAACATGGATTTCAAAAGGGAAAGTCTTGCTTGGCCAATCTCATTAGAGCAGAGAAGGTTAAGAGGAGATTTGATAGAGGTGTTCAAAATCATGACCAGTTTCGATTGAGTAAATAAGGAGAAACTGTTTGAGTGGCAGAATGGTTGGTAGCCCGAGGACACAGATTTAAGGTGATTGGCAAGAGAACCAGAGGCGACATCAGGATTTTTTTTAAGCAGCAGGAATGTACTGCCTGAAAGGGTGGTGGAAGCAGATTCAACAGTAAATTTCAGAAGAGAATTGGCTAAATGATGGAAGGTGTCATCGGCAGTGCTATCAAGCGGCACTTACTCAGCAATAACCTGCTAACTGACGCCCAGTTTGGGTTCCGCCAGGGCCACTCAGCTCCTGACCTCATTACAGCCTTGGTCCAAACATGGACAAAAGAGCTGAACTCAAGAGGTGAGGTGAGAGTGACTGCCCTTGACATCAAGGCAGCATTTGATCGAGTGTGGCATCAAGGAGCCCTAGCAAAACTGAAGTCAATGGGAATCAAGGGGAAAACTCTCCATTGGTTGGAATCATACCTAGCACAAAGGAAGTTGGCTGTGGTTGTTGGAGATCATTCATCTCAATCACATGACATCACTGCAGGAGTTCCTCAGGGCAGTGTCCTAGGCCCAACCATCTTCAGCTGTTTCATCAATGACCTTCCCTCCATCATAAGGTCAGAAGTAGGGATGTTCACTGATGATTGCACACTGTTCAGCACCATTCGAGACTCGTCAGATACTGACGCAGTCCGTGTCCATATGCAGCAAGACCTGGGCAACATTCAGACTTGGGCTGACAAGTGGCAAGTAACATTCGCACCACACAAGTGCCAGGCAGTGACCATCTCCAACAAGCGAGACTCTAACCATCTCCCCTTGACATTCAATGGCATTACCATCGCTGAATCCCCCACTATCAACATCCTGGGGGTTACCATTGATCAGAAACTGAACTGGACCAGCCATATAAATACTGTGGCTACAAGAGCAGGCCAGAGGCTGGGAATGCTGCGGCGAGTGTCTCACCTCCTGACTCCCCAAAGCCTTTCCACCATCTACAAGGCACAAGTCAGGAGTGTGATGGAATACTCTCCACTTGCCTGGATGAGTGCAGCTCCAACAACACTCAAGAAGCTCGACACCATTCAGGATAAAGCAGCCCGCTTGATTGGCACCCCATCCACCACCTTCAACATTCACTCCCTCCACCACCGGCGCACTGTGGCTGCAGTGTGTACCATCTACAAGATGCACTGCAGCAACTCGCCAAAGCTCCTTCAACAGCACCTTCCAATCCCGCGACCTCTACCACTTAGAAGGACAAGGGCAGCAGACGCATGGGAACATCACCACCTACAAGTTCCCCTCCAAGCCACACACCATCCTGACTTGGACCTGTATCGCCGTTCCTTCACTGTCGCTGGGCCAAAATCCTGGAACTCCCTTCCTAACAGCATTGTGGGTGTACCTACACCATATGGACTGCAGCGGTTCAAGAAGGCAGCTCAGCACCATCTTCTCAAGGGCAATTAGGGATGGGCACTAAATGCAGGCTTAGCCAGCCAGCGACGCCCACATCCCATCAATGAATAATTTTTTTTTTTTTTTAATATTTGAAGGAAATTTTTTTCCATGATTATGGGGAAAGAGCAAGGAAGTGGTACTAATTGTATAGCTCTTTCAAAGAGCCAGCACAGGCAAAATGGGTCAAATGGCGTCCTTCACTGTTGCATCATTCAATTCAATTCAATTCAAATTGCTTTATTGGCGTGACAAGGTACATCTTATGTTGCCAAAGCACCGAAAAATTTTTTATGGTTGAACACATAAACGCTGATCTATCCATACAGTGTATAAACAGATATATCCCTGTGTGTATAAATATACACTCATATAATATGTATATACTCTTTTCTTAGATTTAATGGTTGTCCCTCTGCTTATGGCAAGCTGTAACATAGTTTGCCGCTAAAGTTACGCAATTTCTCTGTTCCCCTAATAGGTATGGGAGTTTTTGGTCGTCATTCAAATTTTTGAATTCAGGGCATATTTTTATGAATTTTGGGTAGAAATTCCCCCTTATGCCCTGATATTTTCCACAAGCTGTGAGGAAGTGCATCTCTGTTTCCACCACTCCCTGACTGCAGTGTCTGTCTGTCTGTGTCTGCCTTTTTCGATGGTATGTTACTATGTCATCCACTCCTTATTTGGGCATCTCTATATTTTGTAACAGTCTTGTTCAGCTGCACACTGTTACCACTAGATGGGGCTGCGTGCTTCTACTGCTACCACTAGATGGGGCTGCGTGCTTCTACTGCTACCACTAGATGGGGCTGCGTGCTTCTACTGCTACCACTAGATGGGGCTGCGTGCTTCTACTGCTACCACTAGATGGGGCTGCGTGCTTCTACTGCTACCACTAGATGGGGCTGCGTGCTTCTACTGCTACCACTAGATGGTGCTGCGTGCTTCTACTGCTACCACTAGATGGGGTATAATAAACTCCAGCAGCTGCAGATCGCCATACGAAAAACCTACTGTGCTTTGTCCTGAATTTGCATAGGTAAAGCCATGAGAGATCAACTGGTACAGTATAAAATACTAAACTATGAAGCAGAGGTACAGAGCTTTGGGAGAGTGCGGTGCAGTGGGGTTAATTTTCAATTGCCCTAGCATAGAGCCAGCACAGGCACGAAGGGCCTCCTTCTGTGCTGCATACATCAATAGTTGTCATGCAGTTAAACAGAGTAAAGATAAATTTTTTAAAAACAGGTTGGTGATAAGTCGCAATCCATCCTCATTATTTTGTCCTCCAGGGTTCCAGTCAATATTTAGTGCAATCGGTCCAATATTCTGCATTTGTTTCTATTTAGACAATAATATATTATATAGGAGCAAAGAAGGGCAATCCATCCTTGTGTGCCAAAGATAAAATATTTTTCTTTACAATTTTAATATAACCTTAAAGCAGAGTTTAAAATATTACCAATCAGAATTCAATTACCTGATAATTAGCATTGAGTATCAGCTGTGGTAGCACATTTGCCTCTGAGTCAGAAGGTTGTGGATTCCAGTCCCGCTCCAGAGACTTGAGCACAAAAATCTAGGCTGCCACTCCAGTGCAGTGCTGAGGAGGTGCCGTCTTTCGGATGAGATGTTAAACTGAGGCCCCATCTGCTCTCTCAGGTGGGCGTAAAAGATCCCACGGCACTATTTTGAAGAAGAGTAGCAGAGTTATCCCCGGTGTCCTGGCCAATATTTATCCCTCAATCATCATCACAAAAACAGATGATCTGGTCATTATCACATTGCTGTTTGTGGGAGTTTGCTGTGTGCAAATTGGCTGCCACATTTCCTATATTACAACAGTGACTATACTTCAAAAGTACTTCATTGGCTGTAAAATGCTTTGGGACGACCGGTGGTCGTGAAAGGCGCTATATAAATACAAGTCTTTCTTTATCCAACCTCCTCCCAGTACAATAACATAAACTCCACCCTCCACTCACCAAGCACAACACCATTAGTTAACAATCAATTTTGTGGGATCTGTTCTAATGTGGATATATTTCAGAAATAGATTTGACTAAGTTAAAGCTATTTCCTCAACTTTGCAGTCAGCTATGTTGCTGAAATTTATATCATTGTTCTAACTCATTGATTGATCATTGGACAATAAATTTAAATGGGGAGTGTCATCATTTCAAACTATTTATGAGAGTTATATTCTTTAATTAAATCTATTTACCAAAATTATTTCACACTATCCTTACATTTACTTTTGATTTAGAAGTAAATATATATTGTGCATATATATTATAATGTACCTGTGTATGTGTGTATACATATAATGTATCTGTATGTGTGTATATACATATATATTATAATGTATCTGTGTACGTGTGTATACATATTGTACGTGTGTATACATATATATTATATAATGTATCTGTGTACGTGTGTATACATATTGTACGTGTGTATACATATATATTATAATGTATCTGTGTACGTGTGTATACATATTGTACGTGTGTATACATATATATTATAATGTATCAGTGTACGTGTGTATACATATATATTATATAATGTATCTGTGTACGTGTGTATACATATTGTACGTGTGTATACATATATATTATAATGTATCTGTGTACGTGTGTATACATATTGTACGTGTGTATACATATATATTATAATGTATCAGTGTACGTGTGTATACATATATATTATATAATGTATCAGTGTACGTGTGTATACATATATATTATAATGTATCAGTGTACGTGTGTATACATATATATTATATAATGTATCTGTGTACGTGTGTATACATATATATTATAATGTATCAGCGTACGTGTGTATACATATATATTATATAATGTATCTGTGTACGTGTGTATACATATTATAATTTATCAGTGTACGTGTGTATACATATTGTACGTGTGTATACATATATATTATGTATCTGCATACGTGTGTATACATATATTACTAATTAATTATACAGTAATTTTGTATCTTAAGCAGAGTGCAAGTTTCCTTTGTTGTTTTCCCATAATCCAGTGAATTGTGTATTCTGGTCACACTTTCACAGAAAAAGTATTAGGGAGAGGAAATGGCGATAACTTTCTCTATAAGGGTGGCTGGGATTTAAGATTGCCGAATTAATCTATTAATTTTTTTTAAATGCAGAATTTCAAAGTGAAGTTTTGTGAGTGACCTATTGTCAGGAACTCCCAGTGCATGACATTTGGGAAGCAGAAAATCTGTTGTAATGTAGAAAGCGCTTGCTGCTGTGGAAGAGGGGCAATTTGTAAATCATTTCTCCCCATTGATATCAAAAGCCAACAAAGCAGATGCATTTCAGGGAATTTGCAGAACTCAGGATTCAGATGATCCCATTGAGAAAAGTCCGAGTTTTGTTCCTATGAGTTATTCGGGGCTATTGTAGCGGTACTACCGAGTGTCCCTTACTTACCATACATAATTCCCTTTAATGTAACGATGTAGCCGGTGCAGGGCTTTCCTCCTTTGGGAGCACGGGCGAATGCGATGACGCGGGTTAACGCGATGACGTCACTCGCACATCACGTGACTGTCCCAAGCACGGGAAGAACACGATGATGTCATCACGCAATCCACGGGAATGCCTACTCAGTCCTCGTGGCGTCTCCGTCTGGTGAAGACCTATTTTATGGCTCTCCTGTACCTAACTCTGCAACCTGTTAGAATTCCTCTGTTCCTGCATTAAAAACCTTTTTGATTGTTCTCCTGGAGTCGAACTCGATTATTAAGTAGGAATTCGTCCAATACCTACATAGGTCAACGCGAACACCTACAATATATTCTTTTCTGGCAAGTGCTGATGACACGTCTTGCTTGCCGGCCCTGTATATCAATGGATGGAAAATCATGGGCAGAGTGCCCTGGATATGTGATACTGGTGGGCCAGGTGTGCACTTCGAAAATTGGCTTATAGTCCTGGTCATTGCAACGGAAATTTTCAATGTTTGTAACATTTCGTTTTGCAATTCATTCAAGGCTATGGTTAAATTACTCCAGTTGCAGAAATGATTGACGATGACTTTGCAAAAATGTAACCAACATCAAACTGTTCTTTTCCCAAGGTGACTGTTAACACTATTACATTTACAGGGACAGCGAACTCATTGCTTAATAATGAAACAGCTCACTCACTGCAGGTACATTACACGTGGATTGGTTTAAAGCAGGAGTGTCCAGGCTTTGCCTTTGTGAGCTGCATAGATGCATCCTGCAATGCCTTGGGGTGCAGCTTAAATCCACATTCCCATTGATTCGCATCAATGTTCCCCCTAAGGCCGTGCACCGATCGCGAGGCCCCGCGCAGGTCGCTCACCAGCTGCTACCGTTGGAAGAAATACTGTGCAGCAAATATAAAGGGCCCGTGCAGGAAAAAAAATTTAGAGGGAACATTGATTCCCATAAGTCTCAAGTTGCTGATACTGACAGATCATGGTGTTCTGATTTAGGATCTACCCTCCAATGAAGCAAGAGCATTAAAAACCATCTTTTCCAAACCTCCAGGACAATAGGCCGTGATTTTACTGACCACGGTGGGTCCGTGGTGGGTGACGTCAGTGGCGGGTCCCAACCCCGCTGCTGGCTCCATCCTGCAATGGAAAATTAATTTCCCTTGATGGGGCTTGTTAAGCCCACCGAGTGCATTTCCCGGCCAATTAGAGGAAGCGGGTCTGGTGGCGTCATTTGATGATGCGTCATCAGCCGGTTTCCTTAAAGGGACCATAGCCAACTTTATTTTGACATTTGTGCTGTCAGTGTTCTACAGAATTGAGGTGCTGCAAACACTGACAAGCACTGCACAAAGGCACAGGGCTGCACCCAGGCTCTCCCATGACTCTCTCCATATGCTTATGCTTATGGAGAGAGTCACAGCACGCAGGGAGGTTCTCTTCCCTTTCCATGGGCGGAAGAGACCTCTCCAGGAGATCAACACAGCCTGGTTGCACATTGCAGAGGAGGACACAAGCAGGAATGTGGTCAGGAGGACCTGGGTGCAGTGCCACAAACATTTCAATGATCTCAGTAGATCTCAAAATGTTAGTACAAAACCACACTCAATGTCATCCTGCTGTGCCTCTCATCACATCACCATCAATCTGTCTTCCCTACCCTACTCCTGTACATCCTTACACCAACTTACCTTGGACATCCACCCATCCCTCTCTATCTATATTATCACATCCCCATCTCAAAAGCCCTCACACTCGCCCTCATCCTAGTGCAATCATACTAACTAACAACACACAAGGGTAGGCACTTGGGTGTTTTATGCAATGTTCATGTAAAGTTTCTGTTAATGTGATGTCATACATTGAAACTTTTATTTTCAACACTTTACATTCTTGGACAGATTTGTGTGCACCTTTGGAAGTGGCTTAGGGAGTTGCAGTGAATGGTGGGACATAACGGTGCCCCCACAATGGTGATGAGTGTGAAAGGAATGGCTTGGGTATTGTAGGGATGCTTTATGTTGTTGACCTCCTGCCTCAGCTTGACAGACGGGGTCCACGACCAGCATGGACCCCGTGGGTGAGCTGTCAAATGCAGAAGGTGAGCTGAAAATCATTCTTAAGTGGCTCTAAACAAGCCACTAATTACTTGAATTGGGTCACCTGCTGCCTGTTGGATCTGTTCAGCACTGACAGACCCAACATCGGGAAAGGCGCGTGGCAGCGGGTTCCCGACCCACTGTCAAAAATATCAAATTTCCCACCCAACCCACCACCAATCCCGCCCGCTGATCCCCTGGAAAATTCCGGCCATAAAGTTCAAAGAGGGCAAAGCAACAAATACGAAACATCAGCAAAATATCACTGAATTGTCGGGGATTTGATGATCAGATTGTCAGGGCTTGGGGGCCACATATGGCTCTTGAGCTGCTAGTTGGACACTCCTGGTTCGAGTTAGTGAACTGACCCAATCTGAACTAGGTAGCTGCACCTCTGTCAGTAGCCTGGGGCCTGGTAGACTGATTCCAGGCCGGACATGTTTAGTATTCAATTTGTGATAAAGAAAATAAAATATTAAACTACATCAGTTAATGGAACTATTGCATTAGATAATCAATGCAGAAATAGTGCAGGAACTTAAATGCAATGCTTTTAAAGTCCTTTGGGATCTTTACCAGTGACAAGCAGTCGGTTTTCTCTAAGCTGACAACTACCTCACCAATACTGTTACTGGAATCTGACAGAACCCACTGATAGGCAAGTGATGTGTTTGACAGTTGGTCCTCACTAGAATAAAACTCCACAGGAGTTGAAGATGATGCACTGTTTCCCTCAAAACATAGCTTTGAAAATCTCAATAATGCTGCTTGTGATTCAAACTAGTGTAGGGGTTGTTGGTTGGGTGGTCGGTTTGGCCCGGGCCTGACCCAGTGGACGTTTTTGAGGCGTCCCCACACTCCCACTCAGTTCTGACACTGGGATCCTACCAGGCAGCTGATACGCAGAATAACAAGCTCGAGACGGACAAGCAGGTGAAAGGTTCAAATAATAACGGTTTTATTGAGAGAAAAATAAAACAAAACAAGCAAGCAGAGAAATTAATTGGTTCAACGATACTAAACCAAGGCTACAGCTCTATACACTTTAAAAAGAGAAAAAAAAAGGAATACTATATATTCAACACAGAGGGCACGCGAGTGCGGGAAGGAGTACGACACATCGAGGGGTATCACACATTAACACTCCCCTTAGCCTTATCCCCACCTCCTACACTATCCCTAACCTAGGTCGAACTAAAGGGGGGTCAGACTCTCATGCTCACCCAACGCATTGGAACAAAGGCCTTTAGGTTGTCCTGGGACTGCAGCTTTAGTTGGTCTGGCCTGGTAAAGTTCAGTGTGCACTGGCCACACAGTCTCCCATCAGTCAGGTCGTGGATCTTCCTCCTTGGCTGGGCGAAAAGGCTTCCCTCCTGGGTCAGGCTGCGCCGTTTAGCGAGGCCCGCTCTGGGCTCCGGTCTGTACCGGGATGGTGCACTCGGTCCCGTGTCTTCCTGGTTCCACTCTGAATCCCTGCCTGAGGTGGTGGGCACAGTGGGGGGGGGGGAACAGTCAGGTTTAAATCGGGAGACAGTACAGACTGGGAGCTTCGCCTGCTTACCAAAGCATGGGCCTGCTGCGCATAGCCTTCCCCGTCTTGGAGACTGCTTCTCCCAGTAGAGTCCTCGAAGTTTCCCTTTTACAGCGAAGTCCCAGGATGAAATTGAAGTGAAGTGTAGAAGCTGTCTCTCCTGAAGTGTGTTCCAAGTCGAAGTGTCTCGAACTGCTCTTTCTGTCTGCTTACTAAAAACAGTTATACTCTCTCGATCTGCCTTGCCTCCCCCAGATCGAGAGGTGTCCCAGGTTACTTCGTTAACTGTAAATGGCTGCAAAACGGCCGATTTCCCACTAACGGCCTTATCACCGGCCCTCATTGTTTTTGGTTTCAGTCACACAATGGTGTCTCTGGTGCCTAGTCCTCTAAAACGGTTTCTGATATGATTGGATCTGTTAGGATGGGCCCGATGATGGTTTTAACTAGCTTAACCCTGATTGCAGTGCAACCAGGTTCATTGTTCTTACCGGCCTACTGGCGACTTGCTATTACATATTCAATTCCATGTCTGGCCTGGAATCCACATAGGGACTGTGGAATTCCAGGCCCTGTCTCCAGTCTTGTTGCTGGGGAGAAAAATGACTCACTTCCAGCAGCTTTCTGGTCACGTGTCCCAGAACTCCATTTTGTACGTTTAAAAAGTGGCCAACTTTGTTTGATTCGGAAAGCAGGCGAGGTGGGGGAATTTTGCAAACTCCCTACACTAGGAAGGATTTTACCAGTTACTGCACTCCAATGAAATAGGTGCTTTGCTTGGACACAGGCAGGCAGCAGTGCTTGCTTGGTGTCTGTTACATCCCATGTATCAGCAGTGAGTATCATATTTACTTCATTCCCACATTATTTTTCTAACCTTTGTTCAGCAGTCCCATCAAAACATAACTTGACTATGACCTGGTGCCCTCGCTATCTCAGTGTTAACAGGAAAGTTATACTTGCTAATACTGCCTCTGTAGACAATCTACATGTTATATGGGTAATTTAACACTACAATAGAAGTACAAATTATTGCAAGTCCAGGACAGACTTATAGCTGAGGTCAATTTTAAAGGGGCAGTCCCTGTACCTGCATGGGTATCTTGTGTACTCTTTACTCTAAAGATTTAAGGAATATTTTTAACTGTGAAAAGTGCACATTAGTCTTGACAGCGTAGAAATGTATATTCTGTAGAATGATGTAATGGCCTGACTTTGTCAAATCTTTGATTTCAGAAATTAAAGATGGCTTTTACTTCCTCTAATACAATAGTGACAATGTTAGCCTAAATTTTGAAGTGCCCATTTGAATTATACCTCATTGCTTATTTCAGCAAGGAATTCCAAAACCATACTTTGCATGGTCACCACTTTCAGTACTTTTTCAGCCAAACTAATGCATTTGGCAATTTTTTTGCAAGCTAGTCATTCCCCATGTGGAAAGTCAATACTGAGTGTAGTATTTAGCTTAAGCAGGGTTAGAGGGCAGTGTAGTGTATGTAACTGTTCTACCTTTAAGAGAACTATTGTATGTAACCGTCCACCTTTAAGAGAACTATTTTAGGTGTGGCACTACTTTATCTTGGCTGCTGTATACTGTAATGCCGACGGTGACCACACCGGTATCTAAGTGCTGTGTCAGGATTTATTGGGCAGATTCACCCTGACCTTCGAATAGTAAAGTCCTGTTAAAGTTACTCTTGTAGTCTGTGTATTAATTCGCCATAATACCTACAGACTTTACAGTGGCGACGAGTTCGATCTTACCCTGCGGCAACAATACTTCCGAAGCAGTTAACGAGCGTCGAGAAGAGGCACCCGCCCTCGTCGTTCTGCTGAGAGAAAACTCGAGTCTGCAGAGCAAGGAAGAAGGAAGAATTCAGACACGAAGCCTTCCATCAGTAACAGGCACTGATTGTCCCTTCTGCCACGGTGGTGAGTGAGCCGATCAGCACGAGAAGCAAGTCGGCCACGGTGACTGTGAGTAAAGGGAAAATAAAAAAAATAAACGGAGGATAAGGGCGGTGAACTCGACCACGGTCGGGGGAAAGGAGCCGGACAGAAGTCGGGCCCAGAGGCGCTGAGACTGGGGCAGCGTGGAGCACGGAAGCCGCGGTACAAGCGGGCTGGGAGACGCAACGGCGTCGTGAGACAGCTAGACCGCGACCGGCGAAAAAGGCCGGGCAGCTACCGAGGCCACGAGGCGCTGCGACCGGGATCGTAAGGCGTGGGAAGATATAAAAATAAATAAACCGCAGTGAACTCAGCCGCAGCCGGGGAGGAAAGCATCGGACTGCGAGAGGGCTGGGAGGCGCGATTGGAGTGAAAAAGGCCGGGCAGCGACCGAGGCCACGAAGCGCTGCGACCGGGATCGTAAGGCGCGGGAAGATATAAAAATAAATAAACCGCGGTGAACTCAGCCGCAGCCGGGGAGGAAAGCACCGGGCTGCGAGAGGGCTGGGAGGCGCGATTGGAAGCCGCTGAGGGAGAGACAGAGCCCGAGCGAGCGGGAGAGACAGAGCCCGAGCGAGGGAGACTGAGCGAGATCCAGCCCAGCGGCTGAAACTGTTCGCTGTCAACGGGTTGTACCCAGCGCCGGTTGCCCTGCCGAGAAAAGGGAACAAGGAACGCACTGAAGCCGACGCGCAGGCTGCGAACCCCGAAAGCCAGCGGTCGTTGCCCGAGGGAAAAGCTTACCCCTCCCGCCAGGGGAAGAAACGCGGGAAGCCACCAGTAGGCGGGGAAGAAGACAGAAGCGGGAAACCGCCATTTTGAAAGTGGGCGGGGAAAGAAGACAAGCGCGGGAAACCGCCATTTTGAAAAAAAAAAAGTTAAAGAAATATTTCGTTGTTGTTTCTCAGGAAGAGTGTGAAGATGCCTAAGCGTAGTAACATCAACGGTTTCGATTCCAATGTGGAAGATTGGGCCACGTATGTAGAACGCATAGAAATATATTGTAAGGTCAATAAGATAGCAAATTATGACAAAGCTCTAACCTTACTAAACTCAATGGGTGTGAAGACATACGGGTTAGTGAAGCATCTTCTATCACCAGCTAAACCGGCGGATCAGTCTTTCGCTAATATTGTTGCTGTCCTGAAGGATCATTTTAACCCCGCACCGCTGATGTTAGCGGAACGATCAAAATTTTACGTGAGAACGCAACGAAAAGAGGAAAGCAACGCGGAGTACCTGGTTGAACTGCGTAGGCTAGCAAAATACTGTCAGTTTGGGGTAAATCTGACAGAGGCACTGAGAGACAAGTTCGTGTGCGGGATGTCGAAGGAAGGAACACAAAAACGACTGCTCGAAGAGAACGATCTTACACTTGATAAGGCTGTCCTTATTGCAGCATCGCACGAAGCCGCAGCGAGAGGCACGGCGGAAATGCAGCGGAAGACAGCGGTACTCATTGTGGATCAAATGACTTCGGGTACAACGAAATGTTATCGTTGTGGGAAGACAACACACGACCAGAACCAATGCTGGTTTAAAAACCAGGAATGTAGAAAATGTGGCAAGCTTGGTCACATAGCTAAGGTATGCCGGTCAGGAAAGAAGACCAGCAATAATAAGTCACCGCAGAAGAAGTACAGAAAGGTACATAAGGTGACTGGGAAGAGTCCAGATGAACAGAATTTGGACTCAGGCTCCAACAGCAAGGAACTGGGTAGTCTGAGGATTCACAATGTGAGTAAAGAAGCTGACCGACAAACTATCTGGGTCACACTACAGATTGCAAAAGTCCAAGTGAAGATGGAAGTGGACACCGGATCGGCGTTGACGGTCATGAATAAGCAAGATTACAAAAAGTTATTCAAACATATTCCCCTACGGGATACGGAGATAGTATTGCAGACATACACGGGGCACAGAGTATACCCCATCGGAAAGATAGAAGTCAAGGTGAGATACAAGGACAAAGATCACCAAGGGATGGACATGTATGTGCTGCCCAAGGGAGGTCCACCACTTCTGGGACGGGAGTGGATCAGGAAAATAAAGATAGACTGGCATTCACTAAACACAATGACGGTAGATTCCGGAAAGGAAGATGTCAAACCTGAACGGTTGTCCAGAATATTGGACGAAGCTAAAGAGGTATTCCAGCAAGGACTGGGAACACTGAGAGGAATTAAAGCAAAAATCAAGATTGCAGAACATGCAAGCCCAAAATTTTTCAAAGCCAGATCGGTACCTTACGCGATACGACCTGCTGTGGAGGCAGAACTGGAAGAGCTTGAACGTTCAGGGGTACTGTCTAAGGTGGACTGGAGTGAGTGGGCCACGCCCATTGTTCCCGTCATGAAGTCTTCATCAAGTAACAAGCCAGGGGGACCGGGAAAGGTCCGCATCTGCGGAGACTTCAAGATCACAGTTAATCCGATGCTTCACACGGTACAATACCCGCTCCCGCGGATTGAGGATATCTTTGCTTCATTGTCTGGCGGGAAACACTTCACCAAGATAGACCTGGCACAAGCATACTTACAAATGGAAGTCGAGGAAGAGTCGCGCCAGTATCTCACAATCAACACGCACAGAGGCTTGTATCGTTATAATAGACTGGTTTTTGGAGTAGCTTCGGCGCCAGCAATTTGGCAGAGGGCCATGGAGCAGGTCTTACAGGGTATTCCAAGCACGCAGTGTTACTTGGACGATATCCTGATTACGGGAGAAGACGAGGAGGAACACCTCACAAATTTGAAACTGGTGCTCACCAGGTTGAAGGAATATGGCCTTCAAGTTAATCGCCAGAAATGCGAGTTCTTCCAGAAACGGATCTCGTACTGCGGTCATGTCATTGACCAAGAGGGGCTGCACAAGTCACCTGACAAGATAGAAACTGTCGTGAAGGCCCCCGCTCCGGAAAATGTATCACAGTTGAGATCGTTTCTGGGGTTGATTAATTATTACCACAAGTTTCTGCCAAATCTATCCACGGTGCTGCATCCGCTGAATGCTCTGTTGCGGAAAGAAGTACCATGGAAGTGGAGCGAGGACTGTAAGAAGGCCTTTCGCAGAAGCAAGGCGTTGATTACCTCTGAGGAAGTGTTGGCTCATTTCAACCCAACATTACCTCTTCATCTAGCTTGTGATGCTTCCCCTTATGGAATTGGAGCAGTACTTTCACACAAGTTACCAAATGGCTCGGAAAGGCCAGTCGCATTTGCGTCCCGATCATTGACCTCCGCTGAGCGAAATTATGCTCAGATAGATAGGGAGGCCCTCAGCCTTGTGTGGGGAGTAAAGAAATTCAATCATTACCTGCAGGGCAAGAAGTTCACATTACTGACAGACCACCAGCCGTTGGTGTCCATATTCAACCCTAACAAGGCCGTTTCCACTATGACAGCGCAAAGGCTACAGAGGTGGTCCGTGTTACTTGGGGCACACCAATATGACATCGAATACAAAAGGTCCAAACAGCATGGAAATGCTGATGGGTTATCGCGCCTACCGTTGCCAGTAGTAGAAGAGGCGGCTACAGTGGACCTGGTAGAGATGTTCCACTCATCCATAGTGGAATGTCTACCAGTAACAAATTCGATGATCGAAAATGAAACAAGAAATGACCCGACTCTCTCACGAGTCTACGATTTAACAGTGGAGGGATGGCCAGCACATGGCGAACCAACGCTGCCCGCATTTTCGCAAAGAAAAGAACAGCTGTCAGTGTGCCGAGGAACCTTGATGTGTGGATCTAGAGTGGTGATTCCACCCAAACTTCAGCAGAAGGTGCTAAAGGAGCTTCACGAGGGGCATCTGGGTGGAGTGAAAATGAAGAACCTAGCAAGAGCGTTTGTGTGGTGGCCAGGTATTGATGGAGACATCGAAGAAATAACCAAGAGCTGTCTAGGATGCCAGAAGGTCCAAAACGTGCCACCACAAGCTCCTCTGCATCCATGGGAGTGGCCCTCATCTCCTTGGCAAAGGGTACACGTCGACTTTGCTGGTCCATTTATGGACTCAATGTTTCTAATCGCGGTGGATGCACACTCCAAGTGGCCGGAGGTAATAAAGATGTCCTCCACCACCACGGAAAAACCATCACAGTATTAAGGACCATATTTGCCAGGAATGGGCTGCCGGAACAGATCTGTTCTGATAATGGACCGCAATTTGTGTCCGAAGAATTCAGGAAGTTCTTAAAAAGGAATGGGGTCAAGCACTACACGTCAGCCCCATACCATCCCGTCACCAATGGATTAGCTGAAAGGTTTGTCCAGGCCTTCAAGAAGGCCATAAAGGCCATGGGTAATGAAGACATCAACCTACAACATAAGGTAGATAACTTCTTGTTGGCGTACAGGAATGCAACACATGCGGTCACAAACCAAACTCCCGCCATGATGTTTTTCAATAGAAGACTAAGATGCCGGCTGGATTTGATTAAGCCAAACGTCAGAAGGGACGTAGAGAACCGGCAATTTCAGGGCATGAATGAAAGGCCAACTAGATCCTTTCAGATAGGTCAACAAGTTTTGGCCCGGGACTACCGTACCGAGAAATGGCAGCCTGGAACTATTGGGAAAAGGCTAGGGCCGCTGATGTATACCGTGGACATTGGTGACAGCATAATAAGGCGCCATGTTGACCAGATCATAGGGTCATCCACAAAGGACCAACCTACTCCACAACCTTACACGGCTAATGTTGAAGCAGAGATACCCAGAGCACCTACCTCCGATCTGGTAATACTGGAATCAGATGAACCTGACACTGTCCTTCAAGCCGAATCGACCTTGCCAGAAGAACCTACTACCCCGCCGAAAACTACTACACCACCGAGGCATTATCCGGACAGAGTCAGGAAGCCTCCAGAGAGACTGAATCTGTGAACTGTTTTGCATAAGTTGTATATATGTTATGATGTTATGTTAATGGGGGAATAAGTATGTTGTAAGCTAAAAAGGGAGGATTGTAGTGTATGTAACTGTTCTACCTTTAAGAGAACTATTGTATGTAACCGTCCACCTTTAAGAGAACTATTTTAGGTGTGGCACTACTTTATCTTGGCTGCTGTATACTGTAATACCGACGGTGACCACACCGGTATATAAGTGCTGTGTCAGGATTTATTGGGCAGATTCGCCCTGACCTTCGAATAGTAAAGTCCTGTTAAAGTTACTCTTGTAGTCTGTGTATTAATTCGCCATAATACCTACAGACTTTACAGGCAGGGCATCATTGGACCAAGGCAAGAGAGGGGAGGGAGAGAGGAAAGAAAGGAGTGAGAAGGCAAAGGGGAATGTTGGAAGGGGAAGAAGGGAGAAAGAATAATGAAGAGAAAGGGAGAGGATGGTAGAGGCTGGCAAAGAATCTCAGTGGTTAGGGTGGGGGGGAGAAGAACCAGTGCAGAAGTGTGGATGGGAGGATTAGGACTGGGGGCCTCAACGCTGTCTCAATTATGTGGGCCAAGGACAGCAAACTTTCTCAGTAGGGGGATGAGCTAGGGAGTGGATACTCAATGGGTTGGTGTGAGGGTGGGGGCGGTGGGGAACTCTATCAGTAGGGGAAGTAGGTATTCAGTGCCAGGGTGAATGATTTAAGAGGCCAGTGGAAATAATAGGAGGTAAAAAGTCACATCCCACATCAAGAGGAGTGAGCACGAAGAGGGTATAGAGGAGGAGGGAGAAGCTGGCAAACGCGATTTCAGGGAGGAGGGTTGTAGTGCAAATTTTCAAATGGGGGGAGGTGGGAGGGTTGCAACAGTACATATGTCAGTGGGGAAAGGTATATATGTGTGTTGGAACTGTCATTTTTGATCCAATCAGACTACTGAGGCCTGCGATCTGGAAAAATCTACGCCCTTACCTGAGGGCTCCCGGGACGCACACACTTCCGCTCCTGGGCCTCACCAAACTTGAAGTGTGCAGGGCCCACGTATCCCAGAGGCGCATGTAGTTCACAGCATCCCTGGGATCACGTGGGCCATGGGGAGCCAATCACAGAAGGGAATCTCCCTTCATACATTTGACAGGAAGACCTGTCAAATATATGAATGGAGTTCAATGAAAAAACATAGTAAAACTTTAAATAATTTTTTTTTTAAATCACCTTTTTAAAATGACTTGAAGTTGTATTTTAATCAAAAATGCAATTTTTTGAAAAAACGAATTAAAGTTTTTTATGGGGCTAAAAATAAACTTACCTTTTTTTAAAGTATTTTTAAATGATAAATCAGTGAAAAAATTGTTTTAAACTTTTTTTCAACTGTTATCCTGGTAAAAGCAGGCCTTACGCCTGCTTTTACAAGACGTAAGAATTGTAAGGGTTTCTTGTAAGCGCATTCTTGACAGGTCGGTGATATACCTATCAATTCGTCCAATAAAAAGCGACGAGTTAGGAACGTAACTAAAGGTTTTTATTGACTAAATAACAGAGCCCACCCTCGTGGGTGATCGGGTCCAACAAGGAGGAATACCAGCCAGTCGACTACCTTTATACCTGGGCAGGTAGGTGGAGCCATGGGCGGAGTCGGAGGTGGTCAGCCCAGGTATAACAGCGCGACAAGAGGCGACCTCGTATCGTGATACAACAGTGATAACGGTGATAACAATACAACAGTGATAACTATAGTGTAACGATAAAAGTGGTTTACCACATTCACCCCTTGTTTAGATTTGAGTCCGGTGGGGTGAAGTGTACTACCAGTTCTGGTATGTCAGTCTGTCCGGAGGCCTCGTAAGCCTCTCCGATCGTCGCAGCGGCGGTGCTGCATTATCCGGTGTTAGTGCTGGTGTCTGCGTGGTCGGCGAAGGCTCGTGGGGTTCCGGCATGCCGTCTACCTGGGCTGGAATTGGGGGGGTGGTGGGGGGGGGTAAAGGTGGTGTCACCGGAGTGCCCGAGGGTGCGAGGTCTCGTAAGGAGACAGTGTCCTCCCGCCCGTCTGGGTAAGCCACGTAGGCGTACTGGGGGTTGGCGTGCAGGAGGTTCACCCTTTCGACCAGGGGGTCTGTTTTATGGGCCCTCACGTGCTTTCGCAGCAAGACGGGCCCCGGAGAGGTCAGCCAGGTTGGTAGAGTGGTTCCCGTAGTCGACTTCCTGGGGAAAACAAACATTCGTTCATGGGGGGTGGCGTTAACGGCAGTGCAAAGTAGTGACCGGATGGAGTGCAGCGCTGTCGGGAGGACTTCCTGCCAGCGGGAGGTTGGGAGGCCCTTAGACTTTAAGGCTAAGAGGACGGCCTTCCATACCGTCGCGTTCTCTCTTTCCACCTGGCCGTTCCCTTGGGGGTTGTAGCTGGTGGTCCTACTTGCTGCAATACCTCTCGCTAGTAGGAACTGACGGAGTTCCTCGCTCATGAAAGAGGAGCCCCGGTCACTATGTATATAGTTTGGGAACCCGAACAAGGCGAAGAGGTCGTTCAGGCATTTAATGACCGTGGTACTGGTCATGTCTGGGCAGGGGAAGGCAAAGGGGAAACGGGAGTACTCATCAACAATGTTGAGGAAGTACACATTACGGTCAGAGGACGGGAGGGGCCCCTTAAAGTCGATGCTCAGGCGCTCGAAGGGGCGGGTGGCCTTGATCAGGCTTGCTCTGTCCGGCCTAAAGAAGTGTGGTTTGCACTCGGCGCAGGTCTGGCAGTTCCTGGTTATGGTCCTGACCTCCTCGATGGAGTAGGGCAGGTTGCGGGCCTTAATGAAGTGGTAAAGTCTGGTGACCCCGGGGTGGCAGAGGTCGTTGTGGAGGGTCTGAAGTCTATCACTTTGCGCGCTGGCGCATGTAATTCGTGACAGAGCATCGGGGGGTTCGTTCAGCTTACCTGGCCGGTACAAGATATCATAATCGTAGGTGGAGAGCTCGATTCTCCACCTCAAGATCTTGTCATTCTTGATTTTGCCCCTCAGCTTGTTATTAAACATAAAAGCGACCGAACGTTGGTCGGTAAGGAGGGTAAATCGTTTGCCTGCCAGGTAGTGCCTCCAGCGTCGTACCGCCTCCACAATCGCCTGGGCCTCCTTCTCGACCGACGAGTGTCGGATCTCAGGGCCCTGTAGGGTCCTTGAGAAGAAGGCCACCGGTCTCCCCTCCTGGTTAAGGGTGGCGGCTAGGGCGAAGTCGGATGCATCGCTCTCGACTTGGAAGGGGATGGACTCATCCACTGCGTGCATAGTGGCCTTGGCAATGTCTCCCTTAATGAGGGAGAAGGCTGCGCACGCTTCCTCCGTAAGGGGGAAGGATGTGGACTTCATGAGGGGTCTGGCTTTGTCCGCATAATTGGGCACCCATTGGGCATAGTAGGCGAAGAGCCCCAGGGTTCTCTTAAGTGCCTTAGGGCAGTGGGGGAGGGGTAGCTCCATGAGGGGGCGCATTCTTTCGGGGTCGGGGCCGATGAGTCCGTTCTCTACTACACAGCCAAGGATGGCAAGGCGCGAGGTGTTAAACACACATTTCTCCTTATTGTAGGTGAGGTTCAGCCGTTGGGCTGTACGGAGGAATTTCTCCAGATTCACGTCGTGGTCCTGCCGGTCGCGGCCGCAGATGGTGACGTTATCTAGGTAGGGGAATGTGGCCTGCAGTCCGTTCTGGTCAACCATCCGGTCCATCTCCCTTTGGAAGACCGAGACCCCGTTGGTGACACCGAAGGGGACCCTAAGGAAGTGGTATAGGCGCCCATTCGCCTCGAAGGCGGTGTACTGGCGGTCCTCGGGGTGGATAGGGAGTTGGTGGTAGGCCGACTTAAGGTCGATGGTCGAGAATACGCGGTATTGTGCAATCTGATTGACCATGTCAGATATGCGGGGAAGGGGGTATGCGTCCAGCTGGGTGTATCTGTTTATGGTCTGGCTGTAGTCGATGACCAGGCGATTTTTATCGCCAGTCTTAACGACCACGACCTGGGCACGCCAGGGGCTGTTGCTCCCCTCGATGATGCCCTCCTTCAGGAGACGCTGCACCTCAGAGCTAATGAAAGCTCTGTCCCCAGCGCTGTACCGCCTGCTCTTGGTAGCGACGGGTTTGCAGTCGGGGGTGAGGTTAGCGAACAGGGAAGGTGGCGGCACCTTGAGGGTGGATAGGCTGCAGGTGTTACGCGGTGGGCGGTTTAACCTTCGCTGGTTGTCGACTGTGAGTGGGGGGAGGGGTCCACCGTATGCTAGGGTTACACTTTGGAGGTGGGATTGGAAGTCCAGCCCTAGTAGGACGGCAGCGCAGAGCTGGGGGAGGACGAGGAGTTTAAAGTTTTTATACTCTGTACCCTTAACCGACAAGGTCACAGCACAGTAGCCGCTAATGTCCGTGGCGTGGGACCTCGATGCCATCGAGATTCGGTTGTGCGTTGGCAGGACAGGGAGGGAGTAGTGGCTCACCGTGTCTGGGTGGATGAAGCTCTCCGTGCTTCCGCTGTCGAACAGGCAGGTCGTGGCGTGGCCGTTTACTTTGATGTCCATCATCGACTTGGACAGGTGGTGTGGGCGGGCTTGATCCAGAGTGACGGAGGCTAGCGTGTAGGTAAGCGAGTCGTTGTCGTCTGCGGGCGAGGCGGTCGTCGGGTCCGGGGGCTCGGTGGCAGTCGGGCGTGGTGGGTAAAATGGCGTCTCCCACGAGGTAGGACAAAATGGCGGAGAAGATGGCTGCCCCCATAACTCACATGAGGCACTATTGGGGTCGGTTGCCTTGATCAAAGATGGCCGCCCCCATGACTCACGTGTGGGGATACTGGCCTCAGTTGCCGTGAAAGAAGATGGCCGCCCCCACAGTTCGCATGAGGCACTGCTGGCCTCTGAAGATCCGCTCCTGCAGGCCTTAGAGAAGTGGCCTTTCTTCCTGCAGGTTGTGCAGGTAGAGTTCCTGGCTGGGCAGCGTGACCTCGGGTGCTTCTCCTGGCCGCAAAAGAAGCAGCTGGCGGCCCGATCGCGGGTGCCCGATGTCGGAGCCGGTACCGGGGGTGGCGGGCCCGGTCGGGTCCGGGACGCCGACGCTGAGGTAGGTCCCGGGGGCGGCGCTGCGAAGGGTATTGCGGTAGGGGTCGGGCCCGAGTCCCAGGGTCGCGAGCAGTACCTGGAAAACGCCTCCTGGTCCTGATGGGCCACCTCCAGGGAGAGAGCGAGGGCTTCAGCTTTGTCCAGGTCGAGGTCTTTAGCTTCAAGCAGTCTTTGCCGTGAGTAGTCGGACCGTAGGCCTTTCACAAAGGCATCGCGGATATTATCTTCCGTATTTTCAACAGCCGTCACCGCTTTAAAGTCACAGTTCCTGCCGAGTGCTCTTAGCGCCCGTAAAAATTCAGCTACAGACTCTCCTGGCTGTTGCGGGCGGGATCTTAGGAGGTGCCTGGTGTACATGTAATTTACCGGGCTGCGGTACTGCTGTTTCAGTAGGTTGATAGCGGCCTCGTACGTAGTCGTGTCCTGTATGAGTGCGTATACTCTCGGGCTCGCTTGGGCGTTCAGAAGTCTTAGTTTGGATCTCTGCGGGGCGCCGGATTCTTCCAGGTAGGATTCGAAGCAGTCCAGCCAGTGTTTGAAGTTGAGGGCTGCGTTTGCTGCCTGTGGGTTTAGATCCAGGTACGGTGGTTTGAGGGCTTGCAGCCAAGCCGGCTGGTGTGGCTGTGCTTCTGGGAGGGCTTCTGGCTGGCCAGTAGTAGACATCTTTAAAATTTAGTCAATAAAAACCTTTAGTTACGTTCCTAACTCGTCGCTTTTTATTGGACGAATTGATAGGTATATCAATTTTATTGACTAAATAACAGAGCCCACACTCGTGGGTGATCGGGTCCAACAAGGAGGAATACCAGCCAGTCGACTACCTTTATACCTGGGCAGGTAGGTGGAGCCATGGGCGGAGTCGGAGGTGGTCAGCCCAGGTATAACAGCGCGACAAGAGGCGACCTCGTATCGTGATACAACAGTGATAACGGTGATAACAATACAACAGTGATAACTATAGTGTAACGATAAAAGTGGTTTACCACAGTCGGAAATGCCTGTTTTCAGCGCATGCGCTGTGCATGACTGAAACCGGCATTTCCAATGTCCTTACGGATGGGTACACAGCACGTACCCACCCATAGGGATCGGAATATCTGGGCCATTATTTACACTAATATTGAAAATTACTTTTAATTGATTTCCTGAACATAATGCCTATGCAGATATAAATTATCTTAAACATCCACCCCTTCCACTACCAGTGTACCGTGGCTACATTGTGTACTCTCTACAGGATGCACTGCAACAAGTTGCCGAGGCTTCTGCGGCCGATCTCAGGCCTCACCCCCAACCCCTAGTTGCCAACCTCCGCCACCCCCGATTGCCAAACCACCCACTCCCGATTGCCAGAGACTGTATCCAAGGGCCGCCGGCTGCGGCCGCCAAGTGCTGGTGTTCCCTCCCGCCCATTGGACAGGCTGTTAATTTGGCCGGTTGCCAGGTAATGGAGCTACAAGATATTAATGAAGTCCTGCACGGTTCTTCAGCTATTTTTGGCCTCACACACACTCTCCCCACCTCCTCGTAAATTTCGGGGCCAGTATTTCTCTGTTGCACTAAACCTATAAGGCATAGATGAGCAGTAGTGTCACTTGGGAATGGTTGAGAGACTTTGGTCCTAAGTACCAGCTGATTACAATTATTAAACATGAATTTTTCTGTATAAAAAATCCAATTAGTCTGAACATAATCCTGAAGGAAATTGAATTCTCATTCCCAGCATATATTTATAAGCTGTGAAAACATTCAATACTTTTGGCAACCTTGGTGCTGAAAAATTGCCCTGAGATGATAATGTTCTGTATTGATTACAGTCAAGCTTCTTATTAATTGCCTATTAATCCTGCCACTTCTTCTATAAATATCTGTCCATATAATAATAGCCTTTTTAATTCAATTTGTTTTGATTTTTCATGATTTTAGTGATTTATGAGTCACAGTGAAGAGAGATGCTGCAGCTTCCACATTGGGAAAGAAGAAATGGGGAGAAGGGAGAGTTTCTACATTAGCAATATCAAGAGATGGCTGGAAGGTTGCCAACCCTAAGACTAATCTCCAGGACACTGTTGTGAGCAAGCCAGGAGAAAAATATAGGAGCATTACAAAAAAATTCTCTGAACACTTTTGTTTTTTAGTTATAAAAATATCAGCTATAGGGTAAAAAGTCTGTTGACTGACAGTGAAGATTCATCCAATTGGGTAATGGAAAGGCTGGTAATTTTCTGATTGGAGTAGAAAGGTGATGCACCATGAGGGTGGACATGTCAAGGGATCCGCAGGAGTCTCATGGTGGGGCAGTTGGAGGCAGGAGGCCATGTGATGGAGCCTCCAGGAATATGTCCAACCAGCGTTGGCAACAGTAGGAAAGCCCAATAAAGAAGGTGTCATTGCAGAAACTGGCGGGTGGGAGGGGGTGGTGAGGATCTCTTGAAATAGGGAGGGACTGGAATGTTTTTACCATCGGAGCATTAATAACAATGATGAAGATATTCCATTGTTTACAAGCATTGTAAGCATATCAGGAACATTTCCTTGATCATTATTTCACACTGCTTTTACTATTTTGTCAGAAATCAGGCACACAGGGAAGCTGATTTAACAAAGCACATTCCTAGCAGGGTCCTTTGTTCCCTGGTAATGCACAATATCGACTGTGCTTGCAATTTGTCGATATGTGCTAATGGTGGACGAGGTTCCACGGTGGGTATGCACATAAAATCTTCTCACTGTGTTTACAGTGCTACCAGCACCTAGCACCCAAAAGAAGCCTTACCCTGGCATGCTACATTTTGAACTTTGTGCATATTTGTCAGGAGGATCTGACTGATTGAGAGAAGGTGCATGTTCCTGGAAGTGAATATGATGAGCAGTTTTGCATAACATTTTTACACCTTGAAATAAGACACTTTTGATGTCAGCTTTTGAGCACTTAATGTGTTGCTTTAGAATTTCTTTGTTCTTTTAACAGAGGCTTTGATCAGTTTAAAATGAATAGTTTAATACCTCCATTCAAGCAGACAAATCAAATGCTCCAACGCTCTTCTCGATCTTCCTTGCTGCAATGCTCCATCACACCCTCAGTAAGCTCCCCACTGGAGTGGAGCCAATTTACAGAACAAACAGGAAACTGTTCAATCTCTGTCGGCTCCAGTCCAGATTCAAGGTTGTCCCATCCTCTGTTGTCAAATTACAGTATGCAGACGACGCTTGCGTCTGCGCTCACTCGGAGGTCGAACTCCAAACCATCGTCAACACCTTCACCGAAGCGTACGAGAGCATGGGCCTTACACTAAACATCCGTAAGACAAAGGTCCTCTACCAACCTGACCCGCCACACAGTACAGCCCCCGATTATCAAAATCCACGACAAAGCCTTGGACAATGTGGACCACTTTCCATACCTCGGGAGCCTACTGTCAACAAGGGCAGACATCGACGACGAAGTCCAACACCGCCTTCAGTGTGCCAGTGCAGTCTTCGGTCACCTGAGGAAGAGAGTGTTTGAAGACCAGGACCTCAAACCTGGCACTAAGCTCATGGTCTACAGAGCAGCAGTGATACCTGTAAGGTTTGCAAATTCTGCAGATTCCCTCAAACCAAGAAAAGAAGAGATTTTGGACTGTTTAAAAAGAATGTTGGGCCAAAAAGGGGTTAAAACCCCAGGATTTTGGTTATTTTAAAAAGGGCATGTCCAGGCCTGTGGAAGGCCGTGACAAAAGAGTTGGGATGGGCCCCTGTAAAACAAACAGTTTGAGTATTGGCGTAGGCCAAATTGTCTGGGAATGTTCTGGACCGTCTCAGTCATTCCACATAAATGACAATAGGCCTACGGAAGGACAGTTCCCACCAAAATTACAGAACCATCAAGAATATGCATAATGCAGTACATGCCACTGATCAACAAAAGGGACCCTGACCCCAGCAGGAAAAGACAAAACTCACTAATCGGACCAAAGATTAAACAGCCATTAAATGCTAATTTAGGTTTTGATGGACCATCCCGAAACTAGTTTACACCAACTTAAATCAATTAAAATTAGATGGGACCAGCTTGAAACCCGTTAAAGAATTTAAAACTATTAAAGTTAAAGAGCCCGCCAAAAATGACAATGGGCCAGAGAAGATTTGGCGGGCAGATAAGCAAGGCCTCAAATGGTATAATTGAGGCCTGCTTTTTAAATTGAAACAGTCTTTCGGAACAACAACACGGTCACAGACAGTCTTTTCGGAACAACGATAGAAGCACAGCTCATTCGAAAGACACATCAGCCTCGGGACAATCAATCGACGGAAGGACAACAGAAGGAGAACAGAAGGAATCGCGGCAACCAAGGGCCCCAAGAAACAAACAACCAACGGTATTACCAACAACTAGGCAATATTGGGCCACCACGACCAACAAGAAACCAACCTGGAAGAAACCGAAGATTCGCAAGTTTGTTTTCCACTCTACAAGCTATCCTGACTTACCCCTGGGTAAGATTTGATGAAAGAGACTCTAAACCCTATACCTAACCAAAGGAAATTGGGTACTTACCCGATAGATCCAATACGCACCCGACTGCATCAGCGGACATGCGAAGACTGAAAACCCAATGCAGGTGAAGTCTTCTACCACATCCAGGGTACAGCAGGCCCCAACTGCCACACCTAGAGAACCCCAAAATCAGGAACCTCTACAACTGTCAAGAAAGTCGTTTGGTGAGCATTTCCCTGGTCCTCTGGAATCCAACCTAGTTATTGTAGTGGGATTGGGAGGGGTGAAGTATTTTGTCTATTGTCATTCTCCCTCATATATTCCAAAGTGTTCCCCCCTTTTAGAGTGATAAGATTATTGTGTTGTGTATATTTTCCTGTCTCAAATAAAAATCTAAGTTCTTTTCACCAACTCAGTTGTCTGTTGCAATTTCATTACAACCCCCAAATAAGTCCAAAGTCTAGAACCAAGGGAGTGGGAATGATTCGATCTGCTCAGGAGTCAGAGACAAAGCTGACCACACACACCACCCCTTACAGAAAATGGCGACCGTGGCAGGAATTTGGCAAAAGGGCTGTAATGCAATAAACCCTGTGTTTGACGAAAGAACTAAGATGGAAGAGAGGATTTCCTCTTATGTGTTCAAGAAAGTAAATATAACAAAGAAATGGGTGACCAGTCTGTTGCGCATTGAGCGTCCCATGGACGCTGCAGCCAAATGGACTGAGAGCAAGGATCATAAGGAGTCGGTGGAAAAGGCCATCTGGTTGGTCTGCACCCTGCGACAGATCCAGCTTTTAGATCAACACATTAAAGTGTTAACAGAAGAGCCGCAGGTGGCAGCCAAACTGTCTCAAGCAAGAGCTATAGCAAGGGAGGGATTACTGCAGGAATTACAGGCCCAAAGTCAGGAGAAGTTACAGCTAGCGGAGAAACACAGGAACAGACATGAGTATTTTCGGTGTCAAGTCACTGAGACTAAAAGCAATGAGTTAGTATTAAGAGAGGAGAACGCTCGTCTAACAAGACAGTTAAAAGAACAGGAAGAGAGGTTAACAGACATGCAGGCAACTTATAAGGTAGCAAGCACTCGGGATTTTGAAGTGGGAGATCACGGCCCCTGCCAAAAGCAGATCGACAGTTTAAAACTTGCTCTGACCAGGGCAAAAGGCATGGTATGCCAAGTGAGCCCGGGTGCGGCCCAGGTGGACCTGGAAGTAGAAGGACAAACTGTTCAGATGTCACCTGTGGCACTGGGGAACAACCCGGTTGGGCAGCAGGAGGGACAAGCAATCTGTAGGGAGGGCAGGGAGGACTGCACACCACCACCACCTGTGGCGTCGGGTTTTGACTCGGTTTGGCAGCAGGCAGCAGGGGGCAAACCAATGCAGGAAAGGTCAGGGCCGGGGCCGATGTGCCCGGCTCGGCAGCAAAAGTTTGGCCCACCCGGTGGTGGTGGGGGCCAGGGGCCCCTTGAAAGTCAATTCATGATTCCCCACGGTACCCAACAGCTTAGGGCTATAGTAAGCCAACTGAACAAACTCACCCAAAAGGGAGACCTCTCAGTCCACTTCATGGAAGTGGAACAAGCAGCAGGCATCAACAAGTGCGATGACTCTGAAATGGCCAAAATGCTCCTTTTCTCCCTGGATGGCAAGCTGTACCAGTCCCTCTATGCTGAGAGCAAGAGGGGACAGGGCGGGTACGCTGCCATCCGGGATCAAGTTCTGGAAGCGATGGGGATGAACGATGGTAGTCCTTTCTCCCGGGTGGAGAAGACTACACAGTTAGCAGGGGAGACCCCTCAGGCTTTCGCAGACAGGCTGTGGCCTGTGTGTAAGAGTGCCTGTAATGGGGATCTCGACCGGACTCACCTGAACCAGAATGAGCTGGCCCACTGGCACTGAAGCCTGGTGGCAAACAGCTTGCCGCGGATCAGAGCTAAGCTGAGCTTTGGTTTGACCCGAAAGACCCCCGGGTCACCGAGGAGACAGTGGTCAGACAACTGACCCTGGCTTACCGGAACGGTAGAGGGATAGAAGAGCACCCACCAAAAGGAGAAGTATATGAAATAAAACCAAACCAAAGTAAGAAAGAATGGCACCAGGAAGCGGGTAACCCTTCCGAAACGAGGCGTAACTGCTTCGGGCGCGGGAAAAGTGGGCACTGGAGAAGGGACTGTAGAAATCCTTGGAAGCATAATGTGGGGAAAAACTCCCCAGCTCCTGCCCCAAAGACAGAAACACCGACCTCTCCCCCCACAGTTGATTCATTAGTAGCTGCACTTCGAGTGTTGTTGGCTGGCCCAGGGAGGGTTGCCACAGCCACAGGTGCTTTAACTCCATCTGCCCCACCTAACACAGACTTATGACTAGAGCCAGCACAACCTGTCTATCTGTGTCCCCTTGAGTACGATGTATGGAAGATACCGCTTGTTAAGATGGAGGTGGAAAAGGTGAAAGGGACCTATCTGTTAGACACAGGAACGTCGAGCACCATCGTCTATTCAGATAGCCCCGCTGCCTCACCTCTGTCTAACGGGGTCCCGTACAGCTTAGTCGGGTTTACAGGTAATGAGCAGGCTGGCTCATTCTCCATCCCGCTGTCCATTAATTTAGGAGCACTCCTTACCAAGTGGACTTGTGTTTTAATGAAGTGGGAGCAGGAAGGGAAAGGGATCCTGGGGGCTGATTAAATCATAGGCCACAGGATTCTAGTGGATTTTAGGAACCACTGTCTGTGGGGAGCATGCACCAGCAAAGAAAGTGAAGTGGCAGTCATCCCAGAGAAGCAGGGCAAGGGAACCTTGTGTACCCTAAAAGCCAAGGAGGGTTACGACCTCGAACAAATGGTTAGTAACACTCCAGTGGAGTACCAGGCATTTGTGCGAGCACACCTCGGCGCATTTGCCACTCACAAGCATGATTGTGGGAGGGTGAACGGGGTCGAAGTAAGTGTAGATGGGGACCCCATGACCCGACCATAAAAGCAGTATAATTTCCCCAAAGAGGCGGAGGCAGACATGGAAACGGTAATGACCTCTCTGGTCAAACAGGGGGTATTGAGACCGATAGCCACCCATGTAAGCTCTCCACTGTGGCCGGTTAGGAAACCTGACAACCCCTGGAGAGCCAGGGTGGACTATCGGGTACTCAATCGAAACATCCCCGCCTTTGCACCCACGGTCGCAGCTGTCGCCGACCTCATCGGAAGTATTCCAGCCTCCGCGACCACCTTCACGGTGCTGGATATTTCCAATGTGTTTTGGTCCACCCCTCTACAGAGAGGGGACCAGTACAAGTTCGCCTTCATGTTTAAAGGCCAACAGTACACCTGGAACTGCCTACCACAGGGTTTCCACAATAGCCCCAGTATTTTCCACCAGTGTATGGCAGATTGCTTAAAGGGCTTCAGCCGGCCCCGACAGTTAGTTCAGTATGTGGATGACCTGCTCCTATTCACCGATGAAGGAGAGGAACACGGTTCACTACTGGCTGAACTGCTGGAGTTGCTTAGGCAGGAAGGCTTTAAAGTAAACCCCAAGAAAGTACAGATCGGCCAACAGGAAGTAAAATTGCTAGGGCAGGCTGTGTGCGCAGGGGAAAGGGCTATCGATAAAGCCAGAAGGGAAGCAGTACAGGAGTTACCAGCCCCCAATACAGTGACAGGAGTGAGATCTTTTCTGGAGCTAACCGGGTACTGCAGAGATTTTATTGAGGATTACGCAGCCACAGCAGCCCCTCTGCTTTGACTCCTACATAAGGGAGTGGAGTGGGTTTGGGATGAGGGTTGCGAGGCAGCATTTGTAAAACTCAAGCAAGATCTGCAGACCGCGCCGCCCCTAGGGGCCATTGATGAGGAAAAAGAGTTCTTCTTGGAGGTAGCAGCCAGCGGGGACAGTCTGAGTGCAGTGCTGCTCCAGGCGCGACACAGTCAGCTGAGACCGGTGGTTTACTCCTCCAGGATACTCATGGATGTGGAAAAGGGCTATTCCAACTGTGAGAGGCACCTCCTCGCCACTCACTGGGCTGTGAAAAGATCATTGATCTGCAAAGGCACCTCGCCCATCACCCTCCTCACCCATCACACGCCCACCCAGATGCTCCTAGATGGGAGAATTAAAGATGGGACAGTGACCAGTGCCTGCATTGCTCGTTGGACCCTGCTTCTCTCCCAGATGGACCTAAGGGTGAAAGGCCTCTGCGAGCCGAAGCTCGCAGCCAACATGATTTATCCAGGGACAGCCCACCAGTGTTCCATTGAAGGAGTATGGGAAGTCAACATAGGTTTTCGGGCCGGGATACACCCCACAGGCTGCGAAATCTATGTGGACGGTTCAAGCACAGTATCTGCTGGGGAACGACTCACAGGGTGTGGAGTTTATGACCCAGGGGCGGACATTGCCCTGGCAATTAAACTCTCCAGCACCATGAGCGCCCAGCAGGCTGAACTGCCCGCGGTAGTGTACGTGGTTACACACAGAGAAATTCCCTACCCCGTACACGATTTGCTTGGACAGCATGTTCACATGCAATTCGTGTACGGAATACCTGGCCATCTGGTCCCATCGCGGATACACCTCCGCTGACGGGAGACCCCTGGCAATCAAGCCTCTCCTGGAGAAAACCATGACAGCCGTAGGGGAGGAAGGGAAGGTCTATATCCATAAGGTTAAAGCCCATTCGAAGACAGAACCCATGCGGGAGGGCAACCAAAAGGCAGATCAATTGGCCAAGCAGGGAGCTAGGGAAGGTGAGTTTTAGGACCCCTACCAGACAGGTTCGGTAATCGCAATCCGGGACAAGGGAGGCACACAGGGGGTAGTTTTGGTCCCGGACCTAAAGCAGGCCCAGGTACGGGATCCCGTCCTCAGAGCCATCCTGTACGGTACAGCAGCCATCACCGTCAAGGAAGGCATGCTGTTCAGTGGGGAGCAATGGGTAGTGCCGCAGCAGCACCAAAGGGAATTCCTCCAACTGGCCCATGAGGGTCCAGGAGCGGGGCATCCCAGGCCTGAGGCCACCTGGCAGCAGGTGGAACAGGCAGGTTGGTGGCCAGGACTGAGGGATCATGTCCACGAGTTCTGCGCCGGCTGTCTGGTTTGTGCTGCCAATAACCCTGATCCCCAGAAAAGGAAGGTATCTTTGGGACACACCAGGAGGGTACAGGGACCATGGTAGTCGATCCAGATCGATTACATCGGGCCCCTACCCACCGCCCAGGGAGGCTACAAGTACTGCCTAGTCCTGGTGGATGTTTTTTCAAAGTGGGTAGAAGCTTTTTCCTGCCGAACAGCTACCGCATTGGGTACAGCTAAGGTCCTGGTCAGGGAATTGTTCTCACGATGGGGACTGCCACAGTATGTGGAGTCCGACCAAGGGAGTCACTTTACCGGACAGGTCATGCAAGAGACCCTCATGGTACTCGACATTGAAGGGAAATGGCACGTCGCCTACAACCCACAGTCATCGGGTCCTGTGGAGCGTTTAAATCACACCATCAAAGAAAAGCTGCGCAAGGAGACGGGAGACTCACCCAAGAAATGGGTAGAAGTCCTCCCGTTGGTCCTAATGGGGATCCGAGCTTGCCAGTCAAAAAGCACGGGGTATTCACCACACGAGCTGATGACTGGCAGGGTTATGCGAACCACCACTCATGTGCTAGCCCCGGTGCTCACGGAAGGTCAGCTCAGAGAGGTGAACCAGGACAGCTTCATCAGGAATCTGTTTGAGCACCTTAAACAGATTCACTGGCAGGCTGCTAGCAACATGGGAAAACAGCACCGGAGTAACCGACTGCTGCGAGAACCCCGCAGGCACCACGAGTGGGAGATAGGGGATCAGGTCATGGTGAGGAACTTCGCCCGGTTGGGAAGTTTCAAACCATTGTATATGGGGCCGTACAGCATTGTGGATAAGGCAAGCCCCATGGTCTATGCCATAAAGATGCCCCGCCGCACAAAGTGGTTCCACATTAATCAATGCAAACTGTTTAAACCCGAGAGAGAGGAACAGCCAGCAAGGGCGAACTGTGTTAATGCTAGAGATCGTCAGCCTGCAGCTGTGACAGACTCACAGACCGCAAAGGTGGGGGCAGTGACGTGTGTGACTGGAGAGGCCCTCCCACCAATTAAGTGGGATTCAGGTACACTCCCAGTAGCCGGAGCCTTAAGAAGACCTCCTCGCATAGCACAGCCTAATCTACCATGGTCACCCGAGCATCAGTTTAAACGGTCCAGCCCCAGGAGCGCCCTTAACAGAAAGGGAAAAACCAAGGTCAGAGGCCAGTCTAAGGACACAGATCCCCAGCCTACAGCCTCCAAAGGTGAGGGACTCACAGGAGAGGTAGCGTTGGACAGCGAGAGAGACAAGGGACCCCAGCCTGCGGCATCAGGCTGCGCGGAACCCACGGGACAGGATAGGGACTCGGCAGCCACACAGAAAGGGGTAGTGTGCTGCAGCACAGGAGGGCACACACCTCCGGTCAGTTGGGAAATGGAAAAACCCCTCGTTCTTTTTAGAAGGAATCTCCGGGTCCGATGGCACAGGTACCCAGGCGTACAAGCTGTCCAGATTCCACAAAAGGCAGAGACCAAACAGGAATTAGCCTGGTCGCCCGGAGACGGATGTATATAACTTTTAGTTTAAGGGTGTTTTATTTTTCTTAGGTTTTGGAATTTTTAATAGTCGAATTTAGTTTATGAACGGTTTAAGTTTTCAAGACTTGGTAACTGTGTCAGGCCAGAGAACCTTCTCGGTACATGGCTATCTGTTTTATGTGCCCCTACAGAAAGGAAATCGGCATGAGAAAGGTTCTGCTCCTGCTCGCCATGGTAGGGGTGAGCATCGGTGACCGAGGAGACGTGGAGAACTCGCACATCTATGGGCGCTCGGGAGAGAGAGCACCGATCGTTACCGCAGGGGGTGGCGAACGGGGTGTGGAGGAGCTCGCCATTTACTTCCACGAGGGAAGGTGGCCAGGGTGGCTGGGGTTTAACGTGACTCAGTACTCCAGCCAGACCAGATTCACGTACGGGGAGGCCTCCATCCCGTGCCCCAGGGTACAGATCGTGACCACAAGGGTCAGCGTCACCGAGGGGAAACGTGTGTGTTTGACATGTAAGGGACAGATTCCTTTGGATAGGTGGTGGAGGCTCAGAAAGCTGAGCAGGGACATAGGGGACTGGACAGTCAACTGGGAACGATTGGGGAACAACACCCATCGGACAATTACAGGGACCCAAGGGGGAGTGAGTGTGTGCTGGGAGAAGTGGTGGGAGCCGGATCAGGGAGTTTATGTTTGTATGTGGGGTTCAGAGAAAGTCTGCCCCACAGGCATATCCATCATTTTCCGCAAGATGCCGGGGAGGGGATGGGGTGGGATTCTAGCCTGCATGCGTGCACAATCCCACACTCCCCGATCCCAGTCAATGCCACCGAACTCGTAACCTGCCCCCGGAAGCCCCTGCCCATGAGGTGCCCTACCACCACCAAGGGACCATGGAATGGTTTAGTCCTAGTGCCGACCGATAAGCTGCTGTACCAGGGGGTACACTATGCAGTGGCCTCAGTGATCCTGAACCTGACCGAGGTGCACTTACCTGAATGGTGTCCTAAGGAGACAGAACAGTTGTACCAGGCCCTGCTGAAGGAAATGTTATAGAAATGTTATGAATTCGACTTTGCCCGTGTAGACAAAGCAAAACTGTACAGTTTACATCCTGAGCATAATATGGGCGTGGGGAGACAAAGAAGGGGAGCCTGGAATTATATTTTCACTGCTTATAGTACAGGGTCCACAGTAGTAAACAGCCTAGACGATATAGAGCTACAAACTCAGATAAATGGTTTAAAGGCCCAATTAAGAAAAATCCTAACAGAGGAGAACACAGTGGTAGGCTCAGAGCTACATGAGGACCAAGCTATGATGGTCCATTGAAAAGAGATAATTGCTGAGCTAGAGCGACATGCCAAAACATTAAATGCACTTATACGGGAGGACAGGAATGCTTCGGATCAAGCTGCACAGAATACGGGGCATGGTTGCTGGGCGAGGGCTGCAGCAACCTGGAAGATTTAAAACAAGGTTAAGTCCCCTCCTGGATTAGCAACAAGCACCTCGCAGCCCTCCACCCATTTAGTAATTCGCTGAGCCCATGTCAACTCCACCTAGCCTCTGAAGCCTACCCTGTCCCAGTGGATTGTGGACGTTCCAATCACACTATCATGGGGATAGTAGTGAGGATGCCGGTCATGGGTGGGACAGCCCAACCCGCATCGGTATACAGGGTGGAGAACATTGGGATCATTCAAGGGGGTGCACACGTCCTTTTCGCAGAGGTCCCACCTTATGTCATAAAGTGGGAGCACGCTATGACAGGTACAGACCTCTCCGGGTGCCGGAGCCGGGGAGCACACATAATACTGTGTCCCCAGCACTTGAATGCCTATTCGAGACCACAGTGTGGGTTTAAAGCTGCTGGCGCACAACCTGTGAACTGTACCATGGAGGTAATGGCACGAGGCCATGTTTCCCCACAGGTAGCATTCATAGGGGGTGGGATATATTGTGTCACCACAAGTGCACCCCACTACCGGCATGGACAGCACATCTGGTGTCCGGTGAGTGACAGCAGTTTCTGTTTTAAACCCGAGGCAGAAGTTCAAATGGCCCAGGAACGGATTGTACCCATCCCTGAACCCTCAACTGTTCACCTCACTGTCGGGGAAAACATTACCAACCTGCAAAATTACGTAACACATTTCAGCTATGAAATTATCCCTCTACCCGAACATCTTACCACCCTATTAAAAGCAGTGGTCATCTCACAGAAACATTTCTATACATTAGAGCAGAAGACAGTTGAGATAGGAGCCAAGATCTTGGATATTGTAGTTCCACCCTGGTGGGATATTTTTGAAAATATAGAGGTCCCTTCTTGGATCAGACTGGCTTCACACATTTTAGTGGTTTGCCAGCTCAGCATTGTTTTCTACTTGTTGTGCACAAAGTGCAAGGGAAGGGACAGGATGCTCCGCTCTCAACATGAGGGGGCATGGGTCAAAAATAAAGTTTACAACCAGGTATAAAACCAACCTTGGCTGTTATTAAAAATAAAGTTTGATGAGTGTGTGTGTCATTATTTTTCCTATGTATGTGTAATTTTGCCAAGTCGTGCAGGGGTTCTGGACCACCTCCGTGCTTGGATGTGAATGTAATTGGATTTTTTCATACATTGTATATATCTGTTAAACACTACACCTAAAGGGGAATGGGAGAGTGTATTTTTGTTTTGGGTTTTAGTTTAGATAATACAGGGGAATGTTGGTTCCCGAGGATCAGAAACTTGTGCTCACTCAGCATGATAATATAGTAATAAAGTATCACAGGGGGGTGTGAATTATACAAATTCCCCCAAAGTAAGAAAAGAGGAGATATTGGACTGTTTGAAATAATATTGGGCCAAAGGGGACCTAAAATCAAAACCCCAGGAAGATTTGGCTAGTTTAAAAGGCATGTTCAGGCCTGTGGAAAAAGCTGCCACAAAAGGAATGGGTGGGACAGACAGTTTGAGTATTGGAAAAGGGGCCAGATTGTCTGAGAATGTTCTGGGCCATCCCAGTCATTCTACATAAAGACAATAAGCCCACGGAAAAGACTGTTCCCGCCGAAACTTACAGGGCCACCAAGAACATGAATAATACAATACATACCACTAGTCAACAAAAGAGACCCTGGCCCCAGCAGGAAAAAGACAATCAAACAACAGTTTAAAACCACTCATAAAGATTTCCAAAACACTTTGCACATTTTAAACTGATTTCAAGGCAATCCCAAAACCAGTTAAAAGCCGATTAAAAATAGATGGGACCATCCCTGAAACTCGATGAGAATTTAAACATATTAAAATTAACGAGCCCACCAAAATTAACAAAGGACCAGAGGAGGTTTGGCAGTCAGATAAGCCAGGCCTCAATACAGTATAATTGAGGCCTGCCTGATCAGATCAGATCGGAGATCATCATTGCATTCGAGAGACAGTACAGTTCACACAGCTCAAGAAGGTTCAAGTTCAGAGAGAGAAAGTATGGTTCAGAAAGGGTACTCATCATCACCGTACTTAGTCAGAGGATCGGAGACTTGAGGAAAGAAGAACAAAATGAAAGAAAATGAAATTGCGGCAACCAAAGGCCTTAAGAAACCAACAACTAACAATATTACCACCAACTAGGTAATATTGGGCCACCGCGATCAACAAGAAACCAACCAACAAGAAGTCGAAAATTCGCAAGTTTGTTTCCACTCTACAAGCTAGCCTGACTTACCCCGGGTAAGATTTGACACAAAAGACTCTAAAAACTATAGCTAACCAAAGGAAATTGGGTACTTACCCGATAAATCCAACTACGCATCCAACCGCATCAATGGACAGGCGAAGACTGAGAACCCAGCGCAGGTGCAGTCTTCCACCACATCCAGGGTACGGCAGGCCCCAACCGTCACAACTAAAGAGAACCCCAAAATCACAAACCTCTACAATCTGTCAAGAAAGTCGTTTGGTGAGCATTTCCTGGTCCTCTGGAATTCAACCGAGTTAGGATAGTGGGATTGGGAGGGTAAGGTATTTTTGTCTTGTCATTCTCCCTCGCATATTCCGAAGTGTTCCCCCTTTTAGAGTATAAGATTTATTGTATTGTATATTTTCCTGTCTCAAAATAAAAATCTCAATTCTTTTGACCAACTCAGGTGTCTGTTGCAATTTCATTACAACCCCCAAATAAGTCCAAAGTCCAGAACCAAGGGAATGGGAGCAATTCGGGAGGACAGGAATGCTTCGGATCAAGCTGCACAGAATGAGGCGTGCATGCTATGAAATTCCCCCTCTACCCGAATATCTTACCGCCCTATTAAATGCAGTGGTCATCTCACAGAAACATTTCTATACTTTAGAGCAGAAGACAGTCGAGATAGGGGCCAAGATCTTGGATATTGTAGTTCCACCTTGGTGGGATATTTTTGAAAATATAGAGGTCCCTTCTTGGATTAGAATGGCTTCTTGGATTAGAACAGCAGGCACCTCAAAGCACTGGAGAGGTACCACCGACGCTGCCTCCGCAAGATCCTGCAAATCCATTGTCAGGAAAGGCAGACCAACGTCAGTGTTCTTGCTCAGGCCAACATCCACAGCATCGAAGCTTTGACCATATTTGATCAGCTCCGATGGTCGGGCCACATTGTCCGCATGCCCGAAACGAGATTCCCAAAACAAGCGCTCTACTCGGAGCTCCGACACAGCAAGAGAGCCCCCGGTGGGCAGTGGAAATGCTTCAAGGACACCCTTGTAGGGGGTGGCATATGCCCAGTCAGCTCTGCCCCTGGCACTCTCTGAGCAGTTCCAATCACTCCCACACCCCTGGGTTCTAGACACCGGACTTAGGTACAGGCGGCGATACAAAAAATAGAGTAGACAACTGGTTTGGTACAAGAAACCGTAATTTTTTTATTAAAGGCACAATAAAATCACAACACTGAGAATTACTAGAATAATTACAGGCATATAAAATTACACTTATTTAGGAATGGGGAACACATGGCACATTGAGGGAACAAACACATTAAAATCCCCCTACCCTTATCCCACCCCCAATACCTAACTAGGTTAAGCTACGAGGGGCCAGGGGTTCATGCTCACCAATGGGGTTTCCTTGACAGTTCGAAACCTGTCGATTAAGCCGGTTGTGGTTTTGGGGTTCGCTCTTGTTGTCCTTTGGGGCCTGCCGTCGTCACGTGGTCACAGGGCGCGGCGGTGGAGTCGTCTGTGTGAAGTACCCTCCTTTTCCTTCGTTAGAAAAATAGGGAGTAAAGTCTTTTGTTTGGTACTTTACCTTGCAGGAGTGGTTGTTCTTCTGGTGGTGGTTTGGTTGCCGACAGTTTTGGTGCGGTTGGGGCTCGGTTGGCAGTTTATATTGTCAGTTTGATTTTCCTACCCGTGCTTCAAACGCCAGCTTATAACTAGGCCGGGGTGTGTGCCCGCTCGTCCCCAACGCTTCTTTTTCGCTGCCCTTCTCTGCCTATCGGTTTTTCCATTCATCTCGTCTTGTCTGCCCGTTTGCTGCCCCGTGTGTCCCGTGCGTATTCGAATCGGGTCCCGTTCTCCTCCCGCGTTTGGCCCCCGGTGTTGTAATGGGTGTCCTCGGTGTCAAGCAGCGCGGGAAGGGAGGAGAGGAAGAAGAGGAAGCAAGAGACCTTGGCTACCGGTGGGCCTACAATTATACCCGGTTCTTCACCCCTTATCTGCGCGCCAAATCAGGTCAGTTCTTTGTCTAATTTTGGCGGGCTCGTCTAAAGTGATTACAGTCATTCACCTTAATGGCCTTTGGGGTGGTTGTCTCCTTGTGTAATGGCTCCAATATCCTGGCTGTTTGTCATTTATGAAATTTAATCGTCTTTCCTGGCTTGGTAGCTACCTGTGAGCCATTACCGATTATTTATGCAAAAGGTTAATGGCCTCAAGATTAGGTCCATCCTGACTTGATCTATTCCAAGGTGAAGAATGCATATTCTGTGTTTACCTAGCTGTCTGGCTTTAGAAAATGGCAAAGTCTTTCACAGACCCATGCATGTTAGGGTTCGTTTCAGGATTTGAATGGGCCTGCCTTCCGCAGGGCCTTGCTTTCAAAATCCTGCAGGCCTTGGTCACGAGGTTTCAGAAGCCATTTTGGGTACCCTTTTTAATAACTGGTCCATAACTTTCGGGGAATGTGGGAATTTTGAGAACCCTACACCCTCAAAGCCTCCTTGAAAAAGTGCAGCATCCCCACTGACACCTGGGAATCCCAGGCCCAAGACCGCACAAAGTGGAGGAGAAGCATCCGGGAAGGTGCCGAACACCTCGAGGCTCTTCACTGGGAGCAAGCTGTCCTTGGTTCCGAGGGCCTGCCTAAGTAAGTAGTAAGTAGTAGACAAATCAAAGAGTTGCGTTGCAAGGCATTAGAGTTTAAAAACAATTTAGGTGAGCAAAGTGACATTAAGATGTGGGGAAAATAACAACAGGCTCTCCAGAGCAAGCATATAAAGAAACAAACAGTGTATTACTGGGCACTAGTTCACCCACAAACAGGTGCACTGCAATAAAGCCCAAACTATGGGATCTCCATATGGCACACCATGTCATGGAACTGCCCCTGACATACAAAATGATGGCAGAAATGGGGCCGATACTAAAGTGGGCAGAGTCTGGCCAGAACACCGGCCCACCCAATTTATGCTGGTAGAATGGGCTCTTCTGCTCACACAAATCTTGGCTTCTTTTATAACAATTATTTTCTCCTGAACACGTTGCATGTCTAATGACATTAAAGATTGTTGCCGAATCCTTAATATCTGATTTTCATGTTAAAGCTGAAAGAACATAGAATCACACAGCACAGAAGGAGGCTATTCACCCCATCATGCCCGTGCCAGCTCTTTGAAAGAGCTATCCAATTAATCCCTCTCCCTTGCACTTTCCCCAAGTCCTGCAAACTTTTCAAGTATTTATCCAATACCCTTTTGAAAGTTACTATTGAATCTGCTTCCACCACCCGTTCAGACAGTGCACTCCAGATCATAACAACTCGCTGCATTAAAAAAATCTCATCTTCCCTTTGGTTCTTTTGCTAATTACCTTGAAATTAACTTAACTTCTAAGATAAATTCTCCCCAGAACCAGCTGATCTGCCCCCAGGCTTTAGTTATTTCTCTTCTGAAGCTAACCCAGAATGACTTTCCTGCCAAATGTCTTTCTTCCTCATGGTAAAGTGCTCATCTGACACTATGTGCATCTCCAAGTTGGTTCCACTGAAATCAACAAATCACCATGTAAGAAATTACAGGTATGAATCCAGATCCTAGTACTGTATTCTGTCACAGTGCCTAACACTAAACTGTTGAGAAAATAACTGTTTAACAGTGAATATCAAACCATTGCTGGTACCAGTTTATTAGAATCATTTTGTTGATTCATTTGCTCCCCCTTTCCTCTAACTCCACCCAAATTGGAACATAAGGAATGGTATGAGAAGCAATGCTGTGGGGCACAGGCTCAGCAAATTCATTTCACAATCAGCACTCCAAGCACTGACTACAAACAGATAGCAGTTTTTTTTACATGGTAAAGTGGCAGGAACACAAAGAAAAAAGTAATTAGAAGATTGGTTGGCTATATAGTTGAAGCCCATGAAATAAAAGGGACAGTGGCAGCATGGATACAAAATTGGCTAAGTGACAGGAAACAGAGAGTAGTGGTGAACAGTTGTTTTTCGGACTGGAGGAAGGTATACAGTGATGTTCCCCAGGGGTCGGCACTAGGACCACTGCTTTTCTTGATATATATTAATGAGTTGGACTTGGGTGTACAGGGCACAATTACAAAATTTGCAGATGACACAAAACTTGGAAGTATAGTGAGCAGTGAGGAGGATAGTGATAGACTTCAAGAAGACATAGACAGGCTGGTGAAATAGGCAAACACATGGCAGATGAAATTTAATGCAGAAAAATGTGAAGTGATACATTTTGGTAGGAAGAACGAGGAGAGGCAATATAAACTAAAGGGTACAATCCTAAAGGGGGTGCATGAACAGAGAGACCTGGGGGTATATGTGCACAAATCGTTGAAGGTGGCAGGGCATGTTGAGAAAGCGGTATAGAGGCATAGGCCTAGAAATTGAGTTTGCGCTGCGCCAGGGCTTTAGCGCCGGAAGTTAGCGCCGGCGCTAAGTCCCTTTGCGCGCGCCAAAAATTCAGTAGCGCCGCGCCCAAACGGCTGCTGGCGCTACTGAAGGGTTTTAGCGCCTGAAAACTGGCGCAACGCGCCACATTGCGGCGCTATTCCGGCGCTGCGGCGCCCGCTGCGGTGCGGCAGGCTCGGGAAGTGCAGGCCTCCTCCTTCCGTTAAGGAGGAGCTGCCTGCACCCGGCCGCGGCCCGCGCAAATCTCTTCAAAAATGAGCCCGGCACCTCGGACAAGTGCCGGGCTTGCATCTGTTCCGGGGGGGGGGGGAGAAGTCCGGGGAGGGAGCTGCGGGCAGGCGGCCGGCGGGAAAGCGGCCGGCCGCCGCGCCTCCTTAAAGCGCCGGTGCAGACTCCGGCAACACTCGTTTGCCGGAGTCTTAGTTGCGGCTGCCACTGGCGAGGCGGCCGCAACTGAATTTCGGCTTGGGGCCGGGTTACCACGGCAACCGGGACGCTGCGCACACCGATGACGTCATCGGTGCCGGCGCAGCGCTACCGGTCTACCGCCGCGGAAGGGCCCCAGGCAATTTAGGAACCGGTGCCAATTGCAGCGCTAGGCCCTCTAGCGCCGCAAAATCGGTGCTAAGGGCACTGAATTTCTAGGCCATAGAGTACAAAAGCAAGGAAGTTATGATGAACCTTTATAAAATACTGGTTCGGCCTCAACTGGAGTATTGTGTCCAATTCTGGGCATCGCACTTTAGAAAGAATGTGAAGGCCTTAGAGAGGGTGCAGAAAAGATTTACAAGAATGATTCCAGGGATGAGGGACTTCAGTTACATGGATAGACTAGAAAAGCTGGGGTTGTACTCAGAGCAGAGAAGGTTGAGAGGAGATTTGATAGAGGTATTCAAAATCATGAGGGGTCTAGACAGAGAAGATAGAGAGATACTGTTCCCATTGTCGAGAACCAGATGACACAGATTCAAGGTGATTGGCAAAAGAGACCAAAGGCGACATGAGGAAAAACTTTTTTATGCAGCAAGTGGTTAGGACCTGAAATGCACTGCCTGAAAGGGTGGTGGAGGCAGACTCAATCATGGCTTTCAAAAGGGAATTGGGTAAGTACCTGAAGGAAAAAAAATTGCAGGGCTATGGGGAAAGGGCAGGGGAGTGGGACTAGCTGAAGTGCCCTTGCAGAGAGCCAGCATGGGCTCGATGGGCCGAATGGCCTTCTTTGCTGTAACCATTCTATGATTCTAACGGCTGTTATTACTTTGGGGGAATAAAAATAGTTTTGACAGGTTTATAACCAATTCATTCATTCGTGAAGGAGTGGGAGTGGAAGAAAGAAAGAATTTGCATCGATATAGTGCCTTATTGCATCTCTTTCATCTCTCTGTAATGTCCCAAAATACTTTGCGTGCAATAAATTAAGAGGATTAAGAAATTGCATTTTCACAGCTGGTATTATTGTCATAAAATAGAGAAGAAAGATTTCCCTCAGTCCTTGAAGTGTTGCTATTCTATCTCACAGCTGTAAAGTACATGCCTGTTTGTTTCACAAGAGGTCATGAGTGATTTATAACATGAGTTACCTGTGATGTGAAAATACTGGTATACAGGTTAAACAGGGATGAAAATGCTAAAATAAAAACAGAAAATGCTGGAGATACTCAGCAGGTCAGGCAGCATCTGTGAAGAGAGAAAAAGAGTTAACGTTTCAGGTCGATGACCTTTCGTCAGAACAGAAAGTGCTAATAGTTTGACATTGCAGCCTGGGATACCTGCACCTCATTACTAACAAAAGCAAGGAAGACTATTGTAGCCTTTGGGTGATTTCAACAGAGTCATTCAGCACAAATACAACCAAACTATTAACAGAAGGGATTGTTGAAATACTATCCCTCGGCTTCTTCTATTTTTCAGCAAATTTATGATTCATGTTTTTTTTTAAATTCCAAGTTATTTGAGAACTGTTCCAAACACACAATACTGTTTGGATTCTCTGTTGGAAGGTCAAAGCCTTGGAATATATTTGAAAATATCAGGTCAATAAGAAGTAAATAATAGAACTGCTGTTAGCGTGAAAGAAAAGTTCAAAGACTGGCTATATGACACCATTAAGGGTTTAGCTATTTTAATTCTGGATTATTGAGGGAAAAATTCAGTTTCTTAGCCTCTCTCGTTAGAGCCAGCAGCTGGTGCTAATGGGGCGCTGATGCAGTAGCGCCGGGGCAAGGCGAATCTAGCGACGCACGGCAAATCCGGCCTCCCCGCCCCACCATGTTGCACCACCAGTACAAGGTACCGCCGTGGACTTCAACGCCAGGTAAATCGTGATGTCAGTGAGTGTGCAAAAATGCTCACTGGCTGTCCGATCTGCAAAATTGATTGTCGCCACCTACCTTAGCACCTCGACCAAACAGCGACAGGGAGAGCTGGTGTGAAGCAGCCGGAAGCCAGCCCCAGGGACATTATTTAAAGGGATCATAAGTAATGAGTCGCAGCTGTCAGGTTAGTGGAGTTTCAGTGGTTTCTTGTCAGTTTGACATTGTGCAACAGTTTAATTCAGTAATTTAAAGGTTATTTTGTACCAGGAGTGTTGTGGTAACTAAAAAGTAGGTACATTTATTCTTAAAAAAATCAAACCGCTACACTTGGCTTACATTAATGGGGACTGTACTGGCAGTCGACCTGGCCCTCCAGGATCAACAGCAGAGGGAGCGGAGGCAGTGAGAAAGAGTGGAACATTTGGGCAGAGGGAGGAGGAGGGCCATCAGGGCTCTCAACAGGAGGCCTTTGTAGTGTATGTACCTTTAAGGGGAGAACTACTTTTTACAGCTCCTGTATACTGTAGTACCGGCAGTGACCACACCTGTATATAAACCCTGAGTAGGGATCTGTACAGTTAGTTTTAGAGCAATGAAAAGATATAAAGAGGGTAAGAGGCCAGAGGGTAAGGGTTCAGGTAGAATGGGAACACTGGAAGCAGGAGAAAGGGTCAGCCATGTGGGCAAAGAAGTGGGCACGGAGATGAAGGCAACGGAAAAAGAGCTCAGCATTGTGCCGAGCTCGAAATTCATTGAGATGGGGGCATAGGGGCATGAAACTCAGGCCTTCCTGAGGACTGATCGTTTGGAGTCAGAGAGGGGAAGGTCAGAGGTGATAGTGAAAACATGGCAGGGGGTGAGATTGGAAGAAGGGATGGGGTCAGAGGAAAGTGTTGGGGAAGAAGTTTCCGGAGGGGCATTGGTGTCCAAGAGTTGATGAAACTTGTGATCCTTGATATCAGAAAGGAAGAAAAAAAGTTTTTTGTTGAAGCGCCAGATGTGTCGAAGGATGAAATGGAACTGTGGGCCTGGACAGCTTTGCGAAAGAGTGCATCGGTGCTGCTGAAGAGAGAGGTCGAGAGTGTTCATGTGGCGATGCATGGCGTCGAGCATGGATCTCAGGATGTGGCGAGAGCAGTAGTTCGAGGAACGCTGAATAACTTGGAGATATTTGTAATCCTGGGTGGTGTAATGATCAATAACATGTCATTCTAGAGTGGTACACTAGATGGAGCCGTAGAGCTGTATTGAGCTGTATATTTAGTTGTATGTGTTTAAGACTACACTACCATGATGCACTAGGCTACCCACAAGGCAGTAGTCAAGATGGCTGCCTGCACACAGAAGTACACATGCTGAATCTCTACAGATGCTGTACCTAGATAACGTGTACTGAATAAATGACTAGCTAGAAGCTAGCTGTTCATAATAAGAATGTCTAGTTATTAATGAACATAACATGGTACCAGGATTGGTGAAGATCTGCTCAAAATTGTGAAACGCGACATGGAGAATTTGAAACCACCAGAGTTTTTGAATCTCATGGGAAATGTCGACTACAATTGGCGGACATTCAAAGAACAATTCAAAATCTACATTGCTGCCATCAGGTTCGGTATGAAGCCAGATGCAAGGAAAATAGCGTTGCTGCTCACAGTTGCAGGCTCACAGGCGCTAGAGGTATTTAATACATTTGTATTTATTCCAGAGGAGAACAGAGAAAATTTAGATGATGTGCTAAAGAAATTTGATACACATTGTTCTCCCAAAAAGAATGAGACCTATGAAAGATACGTGTTCTGTTCAAGGACACAGCAGCAAAATGAGACTTTTGATATCTTTGTGACTGATCTGAAACTCAAAGCACAGACATGTAATTTCTCTGAGCTGAAAGCATCCATGATTCATGGCCAAATTGTGTTTGGTATTCATGATAAAAAGGTCAGGGAACGTCTGTTGAGAGAAACCGAACTAACATTGGAAAATGCTGTGACAATATGCCAAGCCAGCGAGCTAGCTCAAAAGCATGCGAAGACTTTCAGTGAAATCAATAATGATGCGATTGTAGTAAGTGCTGCTGTCGGTGCTGTGTTCTATAAAGGGAAGAAACATGGGCAGAAGAGAAATGAAAAGCAATCGGAGGAAGGAATTTTTAATTGTAAACGCTGTGGTTACAAACACCAGTTAAAACAATGCCCAGCGTTTGGAAAAATATGCACAAAATGTCATGGAAAGAATCACTTTGCCAAACAATGCTTTTTAAAAGTAAAAACAAAGAAAGGGCAATGAGTTAATGTGATTGAGGACACTGATTTAAGTGAGACATTTTTTGTACGAATGGTGTCATGTGACAATATCAAAAAGGATACAGAAAATGTGCAGCCCTCAGATATGGACAATGCTGAACATAACATCAATGCAGTAAAAGAGGACAAATGGATGATCCCACTGCAGATAAATGGAGCATTAGTTACATTGAAACTGGATACTGGGGCAAAAGCAAACTTAATCAGTATGAGTGACATTAAAAACATGAAAGAAAAGCCCAAAATACAGAAAAAGTCAGTACTACTGAAGAACTATAATGGTCAGAAAATAGATAGCTTAGGTGTATACAGACTTAAAGTGACAGTCAAAGACAAAGTGCATCATCTCATGTTTTCTGTTGTGGCTGAAGGACTTGATTCACTACTAGGTGACAAAGCTTGTGAAGACTTAGAACTGGTCAAGAGAATCTACCGTATAAACTGTGCCATAAGCAGACCAGATGACTCAGTGGATTCTGTAGTGAGTAATTTCCAGGATGTGTTCAAAGGATTTGGAGTTCTACCATTCACTTACAAGATCCAGCTAAAGGAGGATGCTCAGCCAGTGGTACATGCTCCACGAAGAGTTCCAGCACCCCTGCATGACCGGCTCAAGAAAGAGCTGGACAGAATGACCACACTAGGAGTCATCAGGAAAGTCAAAGAGCCAACAGACTGGGTTAACTCCATGGTGTGTGTAAAGAAAAAGAACAATGATCTAAGAATATGCATGGATCCAAAGGACTTAAATGCAAACATAAAACGTGAACACTACCAGATTCCCAAGCGAGAAGAAATCACCAGTGAAATGTCAGATGCCAGATACTTTTCAAAGCTCGATGCCTCACAAGGATTTTGGCAATTAAAACTGGATGAAGAGAGCACCAAATACTGTACCTTCAACACACCATTTGGCAGGTATTGTTTCCTCAGAATGCCTTTCGGGATAATATCTGCATCTGAAATCTTTCATAGAGTGATGGAACACATAATTGAAGGTCTGGAAGGAGATCGGGTCTATGTTGATGACATCATCATCTGGGGCTCCACACTGAAAGAACACAATGAGAGACTGACTAAAGTGCTACAGAGCATACGCCGGAATGGACTGAAGCTCAACAAAGCCAAGTGTCAGTTTGGCATCCAGGAAGTCACTTTCCTAGGAGATAACCTATCTGGTAAAGGAATAGAGCCAGATATGGAAAAAGTAAACGCCATACTCAACATGCCCCGACCCACTGACAAAAAAGGAGTACTACGCATCATGGGGATGATAAACTTCATTGGAAAGTTCACTCCTAACTTGTCAGCCAAGACAACCTGTCTGTGAGACCTGCTACATAAAACAAATGAGTTTGCATGGACAGAAAGACATGAACAAGAGTGGATGGACCTCAAAACAGTGCTGACAACCACACCTGTACTCACTTTCTTTGACCCGACAAAGAGAATCAAATTGTCAATGGATACATCAAAAGATGGCCTAGGCGCGGTCTTGCTACAAGCAGAGGGTGAAGATTGGAAGCCTGTTGCCTTTACCTCCAGGTCTATGACTGATTCTGAGTGTCGATACGCCCAGATTGAAAAGGAATGTCTAGGCTTGGTAGTTGGACTAGAAAAGTTCCATGGCTACATATATGGACTTCGCACCTTCACAGTTGAGACAGACCACAGCCCATTGGTTGCAATCATAAAAAAAAATCTGAATGAGCTGTCTCCAAGGATTCAACGACTCATGATGAAGCTGCAAAGATATGACTTTGAACTGATCTACACACCAGGCAAATACATAGTGTTAGCAGATGCACTATCCCGAGCACCCACAATGAGTCATGTGAGCTCTACTGAAGAAGACGAGGATGTTCATGTGAGTATGGTCACTGCTGCGCTGCGTGTGTCAGACACAAAATCAAAGCAAATAGCAGAAGAAACAGTAAAAGATACAGGGCTAGATTTTCAGTTGCTTGCGCCAGCAGTTAGCGCCTTAAGAGAAGTGATTTCCGGGCGCTATGCGTGTAGCGCCCGGGCGCAGCGCAGTTTGTGCCCCGCCCCAAATTAAGTTGCCCGTTAGCGCCGGCGCAAAGTTTAGCGCCCGCCCGGATGCGCGCGCAGAAAATGACGTCACATCCTCGTGCAACGCCCTTTGGCCGCCCCGATTGCAAACTTCAGTCGGACCGCCCCATTGTGCGGCGGGCGGCCGGAGCGTTTGGAAAAAGGAACGCAACACAACCAGCGCGGGCCCCGGGGGGCGCTAATTAAAGGGAACGTCCTCTCCAGTATAAAGGCCATCCTTTTTTCAGAAAACAGTCTTGTGCAACGCATTTCTGGAGACACAACAAGGAGGATAGCTAACTGGTTTCAAGCAGCAAGAGCCAGGTATTTTTGGACTCAGGCAACAGCGCTGCAAGTGGCCATTTGGACATTAGAGTGTTTGCCAGGATTTGATGGGGGTTGCATGGGGTGCCAACGCGGAGCTGCAGCTCCATGTCCGTAGGGCTCGCAGACGCATTGTGAGAGGGGCAGCCCTGGCTAGAGGCAGAGGGGGCTACAGGCGTCGGCCACGTAAGCCTTACCCAGTCAGGCTATACCGCCAGCAGCGCTCCTACCTAAACATGAGTGCCGCGCGATGTGTTAAAAGGCTCCGATTCCGAAAGGGGGTGATTGCAGAGATCTGCCACCTGCTTCGCCGAGATCTGCGGCCAAAGCTCAGGTGCAGGACATCTCTGTCGGTGGAAGTGAAGGTGACAGTGGCATTGAACTTCTATGCCACCGGCTCCTTCCAATACGCTGCTGGGGACATAGCAAACATCTCCCAGTACGGCGCGCATCGCTGCATCCGCCAGGTGACCGAAACACTGTTCAGAAGGAGAAGCCAATTCATCTCCTTCCCCATGGCCCTGGAGAGCCAGCATCAGCGCGCATTGGGATTTGCCAGACTCGGGGAATTCCCCTTGGTGCAGGGCGCCATTGACTGTACGCATGTGGCTTTGCGGGCCCCTCTGGAGCATGGCGAGCAGTATCGCAACAGGAAGGGCTACCATTCTCTGAATGTGCAGCTGGTCTGTGACCACAAGCAGCGCATCATGGCAGTCAATGCCAGCTTCCCAGGCAGCAGCCACGATGCCTTTATCCTGCGGCAGAGTACTGTGCATGACATGTTCCAGGCACAGCCTCCCCCAAGAGGATGGCTACTCGGGGACAAAGGCTATCCTTTGTGCACCTGGCTCATGACCCCGCTCCGCGCGCCCAGGACCGCTGCTGAAGAGGCCTACAACGAGAGCCATCAAACCACCCGCAACATCATCGAGCTAACTATTGGGGTCCTCAAGCAGCGGTTCCGCTGCCTTGATCGCTCCGGAGGAGCTCTCCAGTATTCGCCGGACCGGGTCTCCCAATTTGTGGTGGTTTGCTGCATGCTACACAACCTGGCTATCCGCAGGACTCAGGCACTGCCACCTGACGTTGGACCAGCACCTCAGGAGGAGGAGCAGGAGGAGCATGAGGAGGAGGAGGAGGAGGAGGAGGAGGAGCAGGAGTACGTTCCCAGGAGGGAGCGACCAGGGCCAAGGGCCGCACGACGCCACCTTATTACACGGTACTTCTAAGCCCCCTGTCAGGGAATGGCCAGGGGCCATGAGGGAAGATGAATGCAGCCGCTCCGCAAGCCCTCAGCCGGCGAAGCCAACAAACACTAAGAAGAACAACCATGGAGACTGCATGAATAAAGATAATTTTTTATTACACAAAAATGAAAAGCCCTTCCCACATGAATCCCCAAAAACAATAAACGGGCCCCACAAAAAGCCCAACAAACGACTCACTCCCACAAACTGGGGAGGAGCCACTCCACCTTTATTGAAACCGGGCCTCAACGTCGGCCTAACGCAAAAAAAAAGCCCTCCAAAAGCACAACCATGGGCAAAATAAAGATGGCCACCGCCATATTAAAGGGAAGCTGGCCACACCCTCTACTGAGTGGCCCGCGAGGGCGAGACCTTGGCCAGCATTTTGTCTCCCCTGCCCTGCCTGCTGCTCCTTCGCAAGCTCTGCCCAGTGGCTGCTGCGAGGCTGGGGGAAGGCGCCTGAGGCTCAGATGCCCTTCCGCCAGATGCCGCTGGGGGGCGGCCTACACGGCGTTTGGGCCTCGAGGGGCCGTCTCCTGAGTGGCGCACCTGAGCCTGGCCACCATCAGCTGCAGCCGCTTGCCCTTGACGCCCCAGAGGGGGAATGGCGGCGACGGATGGCGCAATGTGGGCCAGCTGGCGTCTGGGATGCGCTGGCTGGTGCTGTGGCGCGGTGGCACTCGGCCGGGCCCGCACTGCAGGATCCGCAGCAATCAGCCGACGGCCGGCTTGCTGGGATGGTCCAGCGCGGCGCCTGCCCTGGCGATGCCTGCCTGAGACAGCGCGTGTGGCAGCAGTGAGTGGCCCTGTGGTCCTGGTGTGCGCGCGCATCACATCCGCCAGGGTCTTGACGGCATCAGTTAGCATGCGGCCAGTCGCGGCAGTTGCAGCCCCGAACTCGCGCACACTCGATGGCCTCAGGCATGCGCCCCACCACGCTCATGAGCTCCGTGTGGCGCCGGTCCGAGTCGTCGGCCATTTGTTCGAGCTTCCGCACCTCCTCCGAAGTGAAGGTGTCCGGACTGGAGTCGCGACTCTCCCGCTGGGGAGGAGGGGGTCGAACTAGGGGACCCTTGCCGCGTTGGTGACGGCGAGTGTGCCGAGCAGCAGCACTCCCCTCTGATCCTTCCCCCCTTTGGGGGGAAGGCCGCGGGCCACGCGCACGGCTGCTGGGTGGCTGGACGCCACTGGTCCCAGAAGCTGCATTGCCCTGCGACAGTTCCTCCAGGCACTCGTCCAGTGAGGAGGTGTCAAGCATTTCCTCCTCTCCTGCGGGACGTGACTGTTCCCCCGAAGGTCCGGCTTGCTCCTCCTCCTCCTCCTGGTTGGAGGTGCTGTCACTGGCAGCCTCAGGGTCCTGGTCGTCACCAGCTGAAAGCAGGAATGCACAAGAGTAGCTTCAGAGTGAGGAGACGGCGTCAGCGAGGGAGTTAGGACTGGTGCGATTCAGCGCATTGGTGGGACAGTGGCAAAGGAGGTAGCTCGGATGGGCCAGTGCGATGCGAGAGGGCCAAAAGGCGAGGTCCTTACCATTGCCGGGCAGTGGAGTGTCGGATACACCGCACGCTGTGGGGACAATCACACGGGCTCCCATGAGCACACACACGCGCTCCTCCAGCCGAGTGAGCTTCTGCAGCTTGGCGCGGCCACCCCTGGCACGGGCCTGGCGATTAAACGCTACTTTAGCCTGCAAGAGAAAGGACGGGCTGTAAGTGCGCAGTGAAGCCCTGATGTAGTGTGCACTGCCTCCCATGGTGGAATAGCTTGGACAGAGTGAAGCCCTGATGTAGTGTGCACTGCCTCCCATGGTGGAATAGCTTGGACAGAGTGAAGCCCTGATGTAGTGTGCACTGCCTCCCATGGTGGAATAGCTTGGACAGAGTGAAGCCCTGATGTACTGTGCACTGCCTCCCATGGTGGAATAGCTTGGACAGAGTGAAGCCCTGATGTAGTGTGCACTGCTTCCCATGGTGGAATAGCTTGGACAGAGTGAAGCTCTGATGTAGTGTGCACTGCCTCCCATGGTGGAATAGCTTGGACAGAGTGAAGCCCTGATGTACTGTCCACTGCCTCCCATGGTGGAATAGCTTTGCCAAAGTGTAGAGTGCCGAATGGCCATTTGATGCTCATGACTGTCCCAATGCTGCTGGCTGAGGGCTGGCCAATAGGACTTTCAGGTCCCTTTGCCCATCATGTCAGGTGTACATGCAAGAATGAGGAGGAGACTGGAAAGGCTACTCACCCTCACAATCCTGGTCAGATCGTTGTATTTCTTACGGCATTGTTTGTGGGTCCTGGGGGCCTCGCCGGTGAACGTCACCCTCTGGGCGATCTGCTTCCAGGCTTTGGTGTAGTCGTGGTGGGTTGGATTCCTCCCACTCTCTGGAAACAAGATCTTGCGCCTCACCTCCAGAGCTGTGACCATTATGTCCAGATCACCCTCTGAGAAGCGCAGGGCACGCTGACGGGCCTTCTCTGGCGTTGCCATGACTCCCTGGGGCTGAGCAGCAGTGTTGAGGCCTCTTTGCAAGGCTGCAGTGTGCAGGGCGTGGCAGCAGACCAATTCGTCCCTTCCCCCTTTAAGAGCTGGTCGGCACCACGGGGTCTGCTGTCAGTGCAAAAATGACCGCACCCGTGCTGCGCCCCGCCTGGGCGCTATCCCTCTGGACCGCCGGCTTAGCGCCTAAAGAGAGTAGTGGAACGCCTCTTTTAGCGCTCCACCAACCTCTTAGGGCGAAGCCACTGAATTCCCGGCAGCGGGGCGCTACTTTGGGGCGGGCGCTAACTTCGGGCGGGCGCTAAAGCTAGCGCCCCAAAACTGCCTATACTGAAAATCTAGCCCACAGTGTTACAAACAGTAATAGAGAACATTCATCATGGTTGGCCAAAAGGTTCCTGTCCAAAATACTTTCACATAAGGTCAGAATAAGTCCAAAGATGTGCGGGTTAGGTTGATTGGCTATGATAAATTGACCCTTAATGTTAGGGGGGATTAAATACGTGGGGTTACGCGGATAGGGTGGGATATGTGTTGGTGTAGGGGTTATGGGGATTGGGTGGGACATGTGTCGGTGCAGGCTCGATGGGCCGAAATGGCCTCTATCTGCACTGTGGGGTTTCTGTGATTCTGTGATTCTGTGAATTGAGTGTCGCAAGTGGACTATTACTAAAACAGAACAGAATAGTCATTCCACAGGTTCTACGTCAAGACATGCTCAAAAGGATTCATGAGGGACACCTCGGAATTGAAAATTGCAAAAGGAGAGCAAGAGACACTGTTTATTGGCCTGGCATAAATAAGGACATTGAGAACATGATAGGCAAATGTGAGACATGTAAGAAACACCAAAAAAAACAAACAAAGGAACCAATGATAGTAGCTGACTTACCAACAGCACCATGGCAAAAGGTTGGTATGGGCCTCTTTCATTTGAATGGTAAAGAATATCTAATAGTGATTGACTACTATTCTAACGATCCTGAGATGGCGCTGCTCTCAAGCACCACAGCAAGCAGTGTCATAATGCATGTGAAATCCATCTTCACCAGACATGGAATTCCCAGGATTGCCGTTAGCGACAATGGTCTGTGCTTCAACTGTAAGGAGTGGCAACAGTTTGCAGCACATTATGACTTTCAGCACAGCACATCCAGTCCTTTGTATGCTCAGTCAAATGGTAAGGCAGAGAAAGGTGTTCAAGTTCTCAAGCAGCTACTGAAGAAAGCGACAGACAGCAAGTCTGATCCTTATCTCGCCCTGCTGAGCTACCGAGCCTCACCTTTACACTGTGGTTCTTCACCTGCTGAACTACTAATGGGTCGCAAGTTGTGCACCACGCTACCCTGCTGTGCAAAAGAACAGCAGAGTAAGGAACTGAGACAGAGACTTCAACTGTTAAAGCTGAAACAGAAATCATACTATGACAAGTCATCCAAAACTCAAAAACCATTGACAAGGGATGATGTTGTCAGGATTGAGGATCCAGATGCATGGAACAGGAAAGCTACAGTTCTTGAGGAAGTACGACCAAGGTCATACACTGTTAGAACTGAGGAAGGACAGATTCTCAGGAGGAACCACCGTTCCCTCCTGAAAACACAAGATACTATCCAAGAGCAGATTGATGACAATGCCGCAACTGAATCTTGTCATTCACCACCAGAACAATCTCATGAAAACACATCAGACTTACCCATGCTGAGAAGATCCACATGTGTAGTAAAAAAGCCTGATAGACTTAATCTTTGAGTACAAAGAAAAACTATATTGAAAATGTACTGACTGTTGTGAAAATGTTTATGTTTATAGAGCACTAACAAATGTGTTACTGATATCATCTTTATCATTTTTCTTGAAAGTTGATTGATATTGATGTTGTTAACCTCAAAGAAAGGGGGATGTAATGATCAATAACATGTCATTCTAGAGTGGTACACTAGATGGAGCCGTAGAGCTGTATAGAGCTGTATATTTAGTTGTATGTGTTTAAGACTACACTACCCACGATGCTCTAGGCTACCCACAAGGCAGTAGTCAAGATGGCTGCCTGCACACAGAAGTACACATGCTGAATCTCTACAGATGTTGTACCTAGAGAACGTATACTGAATAAATGACTAGCTAGAAGCTAGCTGTTCATAATAAGAATGTCTAGTTATTAATGAACATAACAGGTGGATCCAAAACACTAAGGGTGGAGTTTCAGTTGGAATCCATGTGGAATAAGTCGGAACCGGAGACAGTTGCTGAGGAAAGAGATATGGCTGAGAAACCGAGTCTTGGCAGATACCTGATCAAACATGAGAAGGGAAACTGAAAACAATGAAGATGAACAAGGTTGAAGAGACAAACAGAATTCCCGTCGGAGAGAAGAGCAGAACTTCTTCAAGGTGGGCATTCCTAGAAGAGAAGTGGCAGTGAACCAAATACTAATACAATAGGAAAATACTGCGGATGCTGGAAATCTGAAATAACAACAGTTCTGTTCTTATTTCAGATTTCCAGCATCCGCAGTATTTTGCTATTGTCCCCTCCAATGATGTTTAGCACTCTCTCCTCCAGTTGGCTCAAGGCCTGTATCGCTGCTTGGCGTCCTGCCAGTCTGTCGCTGCTCCCAGGGATTATGCGTGACTCTAGCCTGCAAGAGAAAGGGAAGTGGGTGAGTGAGTGTAGTGCGATGTGTTTGAGTGATGTGCCTGCCATGGTTGAATATTTGTCAGTGTGTGCAAGGTGTGAGCTGTGGGTGTGAGTGTTGTAGCAGTAGTAAGGTTGTGAGAGTGAAATGTAGGTATGATTTTGAGGTCTGAGTGGTGATAGGTAAAGATTGTTGGTAGGTGAGTGCTGGGGGTGTGGTGAATTGAGCAGAGTGTGAGGCTGTGGTGAAGATGGGGGGATATGACATTTGCTGAAGCCTTTACTCACCTTGACCTGCTGTGTGAGCTTATTAAAATTTTTGCGGCATTGGATGTAGGACCTGGGGGCCACACTGGTGGCTGTCACATAATCGGATATCTCCTGCACAGCTTTCTACACATATGGGCTGATGGCTTTCTGCCAGTTTGCGGGAAGAAGACAGCTCGCCTCCTTTCCACGGCCACCTCCAGAGCCGCATCTGAGAAGCATAGAAACATAGAAGATAGGAGCAGGAGTAGACCATTCGGCCCCTCGAGCCTGCTCCGCCATTCAATGAGATCATGGCTGATCATCCAAATTCAGTACCGTGTCCCTGCCTTCTCTCCATATCCCTTGATCCCTTTAGCCTTAAGAAATATATCTAACTCCTTCTTGAATATATTTAATGAATTGGCCTCCACTGCCTTCTGTGGTAGAGAATTCCACAGGTTCACCAATCTCTGGATGAAGAAATTCCTCCTCATCTCTGTCCTAAATGGCTTACCCCTTATCCTTGGACTGTGACCCCTGGTTCTGGACTCCCCGGCCATCGGGAACATCCTTCCTGTATCTAGTCTGTCTAGTCCTGTTAGAATTTAATAAGTTTCAATTAGATCCCCTCTCATTCTTCTAAACTCCAGCGAGTATAAGCACAATCGACCCAATCTCTCCTCATACGTCATTCCTGCCATCCCAGGTGTCAGCCTGGTGAATCTTCACTGCACTCCCTCCATGGCAAGAATATCCTTCCTCAGATAAGGCGACCAAAACTGCACATAATACTCAAGATGTGGTCGCACCAAGGCCCTGTACAACTGCAGCGAGACATCCTTGTTCCTGTACTCGAACCCTCTCGCTATGAAGGCCAACATACCATTTGCCTTCTTAACCACCTGCTGGACCTGCATGCTTACTTTCAGCGACTGGTGCACAAGGTCGCTCAGGTCTTGTTGCACTTCCCCTTCTCCCAATCTATTGCCATTCAGATAATAATCTGTCTTCCTGTTTTTGACACCAAAGTGGATAACCTCGCATTTATCCACATTATATTGCACCTGCCATGCTTCTGCCCAATCACCCAACCTGTCCAAATCATACTGGAGTTTCTCGGCATCCTCCTCACAGCACACGCGCCCACCCAGCTTTGTGTCATCTGCAAACTTGGAGATATTACATCTAGTTCCCTCATCTAGATCATTAATATATATTGTGAATAGCTGGGGTCCTAGGACCGATCCCTGCGGTACCCCACTAGTCACTGCCTGCCACTCAGAAAAAGACCCGTTTATTCCAACTCTTTGCTTTCTGTCTGCCAACCAGTTCTCTATCCAAGTCAATGCCTTGCCCCCAATCCCATGTGCCTTAACTTTACACGCTAATCTCTTATGTGGGACCTTATCGGAAGCCTTCTGAAAGTCCAAATACATCACATCCACTGGTTCTCCCTTATCTATTTTACCAGTTACATCCTCAAAAAATTACAGTTGATTAGTCAAGCACGATTTACCTTTTGTAAATCCAGGTTGACTTTATCCGATCCTGTCACTGTATTCCAAGTGCTCTGCTATTACATCTTTTATAATGGACTCTAGCATTTTCCCCACTATCGATGTCAGGCTTACCGGTCTATAATTCCCTGTTTTCTCTCTACCACCTTTTTTGAATAGTGGGGTAACATTAGCTACCCTCCAATCCATTGGTACTGTTCCAGAGTCTATCGAATTTTGGAATATGACCAGCAATGCATCTACTATTTCTAGGGCCACTTCCTTAAGTACCCTAGGATGTAGATTATCAGGCCCTGGGGATTTATCGGCCTTCAATCCCATCAATTTCCCCAACACCATTTCCCTAGAAATACTGTTTTCTTTCAGTTCCTCCCTCTCATTAGACCCTGTGTTCCCCGACATCTCTGGGAGGTTATTTGTGTCCTCCTTTGTGAAGACAGAACCAAAGTATGTATTTAATTGGTCTGCCATTTCTTTGTTCCCCATTATAAATTCCCCTGATTCTGACTGCAAGGGACCTACGCTTGACTTCACCAATCTTTTTCTCTTCACATACGTATAAAAGCTTTTACAGTCAGTTTTTATGTTCCCTGCAAGCTTACTCTCATACTCTATTTTCACCTTCTTAATTAATCCCTTTGTCCTCCTTTGTTGAATCCTAAACTGCTCCCAATCCTCGGGTTTACTGCTTTTTCTGGCTAATTTATATGTCCTCTCCTTGGATATTATGCTATCCCTAATTTCCCTTGTTAACCACGGTTGAGTCACCTTTTTTGTTTTATTTTTATGCCAAACTGGGATGAACAAATTCTGTAGTTCATCCATGCGATCTTTGAATGTTTGCCATTGCCTATCCACCGTCAACCCTTTGAGTGACATTCCCCAATCAATCCTACCCAACTCGCACCTCATACCATCGTAGTTTCCTTTATTTAAATTCAGGACCCTAGTCTCTGAGTCAACTACTTCACTCTCCATCTTAATGAAGAATTCTTTCATATTATGATCGCTCCGTCCCAAGGGGCCTCGCACAACAAGATTGCTAATTAATCCTTTCTCATTACATGATGCCCAGTCTAAGATGGCCTGATCTCTAGTTGGTTCCTCGACATATTGGTCCAGGAAACCATCCCGTATACACTCCAGGAATTCCTCCTCCACAGTATTGTTACGAATTTGGTTAGACCAATCTATATGTAGATTGAAGTCACCCATGATAAATGCTGTGCCCTTATTGCACGCTTCTCTAATTTCCCTTTTAATGCCATCCCCAACCTCCGCATTACTGTTTGGTGGTCTATATACCACTCCCACTAACGTTTTCTGCCCCTTGGTATTTCTCAATTCTACCCATACAGATTCCACATCATCAGAGCTAATATCCTTCCTTACAATTGTGTTAATCCCCTCTTTAACCAGCAATGCTACCCCACCTCCTTTTCCTTTTTGCCTATCTTTCCTGAATATTGTATACCCCTGGATGTTGAGTTCCCAGCCTTGGCCACCCTGGAGCCATGTTTCCGTAATCCCAATCATATCATATTTGTTTACCTCTATTTGCGCAGCTAATTCATCCACCTTATTAAGAATGCTCCTTGCATTAAGACACAAAGCCTTCAGGCTTGTTTTTTAATGCTCTTAGACCTTTTAGAATTATTATTTACTGTGGCCATGTTTGATTTAAACCCTTGATTTCTCTGACTGCCACCTTTGTTTTTCTCCTTCCTGTCTTTTGCTTCTATCCTTGTTTCCCTTTCCTCTGTCTCCCTGCTCAGGTTCCCAAACCCCTGCCATTTTAGTTTAAACCCTCCCCCAGAGCACTAGCAAACACTCCCCCTGGGACATCGGTCCCGGTCCTGCCCAGGTGCAAACCATCCGGTTTGTACTGGTCCCACCTCCCCCAGAACCGGTTGCAATGTTCCAGGAAGTTGAATCCCTCCCCCTTGCACCATTCCTCTAGTCATGTATTCATCTGAAATATCCTTCTATTTCTACTCTGACTAGCACGTGGCACTGGTAGCAATCCTAAGATTACTATGTTTGAGGTTCTATTTTTAAATTTACCTCCTAACTCCCTATATTCAGCTTTTAGGACCTCATCCCATTTTTTACCTATATCGTTGGTACCTATATGCACCATGACAACTGGCTGTTCACCCTCCCCTTCCAAAATGTTCTGCAGCCTCTCTGAGACATCCTTGACCCTTGCACCAGGGAGGCAACACACCATCCTGGAGTCTCGCTTGCGGACACAGAAACGCCTATCTATTCCCCTTACAATAGAATCCCCTATTACTATAGCTCTACCCCTCTTTTTCCTCCCGTCCTGTGAAGCAGAACCACCCCTTATGCCAGGAAGTTGGCTGCTGCTGCCTTCCCTTGATAAGCCATCCCCCTCAACAGTATCCGTAGTGGTATATCTGTTTGAGAGGGGGATGACCACAGGGGACTCCTGCACTACCTGCCTGCACCTACTACTCTGCCTGGTGGTCACCCATTCCCTTTCTGCCTGTGCAACCTTTACCTGCGGTGTGACCAACTGATTAAACGTGATATCCACGATGTCCTCAACCTCGCGAATGCTCCATGCTGTATCCATTCACAGCTCCAGCGCCACAATGTGGTCTGCCAGTAGCTGCAGCTGGATGCACTTCCTGCACACATGGTCATCAGTTGCTCTCGCCCTGTGCTGATAAAAAAGAAAGACTTGCATTTATATAGCGTCATTCATGACCACTGGATGTCCCAAAGTGCTTTATAGCCAATGAAGTATTTTTGAAGTGTAGCCACTGTTGTACTGTAGGAAACGCGGCACCCAATTTGCACACAGCAATCACCCACAAACAGCAATGTGATAATGACCAGTTAATTTGTTTTAGTGATGTTGATTGAGGGATAATTATTGGCCAGGGCACCAGGGATATCTCCCCTGCTCTTCTTCGAAATAGTGACTTGGGATCTTTTATGTCCACCTGAGGGGGCAGACATGGCCTCGGTTTAATGTCTCATCCAAAAGATGGCACCTCCGACAGTGCAGCACCTCCTCAGTAATGCACTGGAGTGTCAGCCTAGATTTTTGTGCACAAGTCCCTGGAGTGGGACTATGAACCCACAACCTTCTGACTCCGAGGCTTGAGTGCTACCAATTGAGCCACAACTGACACTCAGCCACCTTTTTGTAGTTGCTTGTGCTTCCAAGTGGAGGTTCCAAGTGGAATGACAATGAGGTGCTGTTGCATCAATGCACCTCCCCTGTAAGTACTGGATAAAGCCTAGGCCAAACATGACTTGGAATTAGACTGCCCCCGATATTGGCCCACCTGTTGAGTGGTAAGCCAATGAGCAGTGGTTTTAGCACTGAGATCAGCACTATACTCATGTTAATGAGGACTGAGCAAATATTCTGTAAATTACCTAGAGCAGTTTGACCTGGCGCAGTTAATAGCGCTGGGCCATGACACTGCCTGTTTTCAAACCATATCCAATTTCTAGGCCCTAGTCTTTAGATAGCAAAAGAATACGTAGACTTTCAGATTGTGTGACCTTGGCTTTCAACTAAGAATCAGGGAGTAAAGTTTCCGCTCGGTTGCGCTGGCTTTTACGGAGCAATTCGCCCGAAATCAGCATAATCGAACAAAAGATTGAGGAATTTCAAGCGCAAATTACATTCGCGCAAATTGAGTTTCCGTGGTCTTTTGCGGTAGTTTTAAAAACATTGTGCTGGAAACCGGCCCTGCCCACAGAACTGGCCACACACCCAGGATGAATTAATCACCATTGATCACCATTGGGAGTTTCCACTAATTACACTCGTTTGCAGGCCATCGAGGAGGCTCTAAAAATTAAGCTTGTTCTTTAGGGTGCAAGGACACTGATAGGCACCATGTAAAAGCTATTGGACTAGAAATTCTGTTGCGCCGCATTTGGGGTGATAAGTTTTGAAATCTCGGAAAAGTATCGCCAGTCAATAATCATTTTCTGGTCCCGGGAAATTGAGCTTTAGCGCTCCAAGTGGGAAGTGGAGTGCTAAATCAAACGCTAACCACTTCTCTTAGGGCACTAAAGTGCGAGAGCGGGGCAGTAGCGGCAGAGCGCTGAACATTTTAATCTCCATATTGATTGGAGAAATCAAATTGGCCATGGTAGCCTGGAGGAGGAGTTCATAGAGTGCATCCGGGATGTTTTCCAGAACAGTATGTAATGGAACCAACCAAGGAGCAGGCTATCTTGGATCTGGTACTGAGACAGAATTAATAAATGATCTCATAGTAAAGGATCCTCTAGGAAAGAGTGATCATAGCTTGGCTGAATTTCAAATTCAGTTGCAGGGTGAGAAAGTTGTATCCCAAACCAGTGTCCTGATCTTAAACAAAGGCAATTATAATGGCATGAGAGCAGAACTGGCTAAAGTGGACTGGAAAAACAAATTAAAGGGTAAGAAAGTTGAAATGCAGTGGCGGACATTTAAGGAGATATTTCATAACACTCAACAAAAACATATTTCAGTGAGAAAGAAATATTTTAAGAGAAGAGAGCACCATCCGTGGCTAACTAAGGAAGTAAAGGATGGTATCAAACTGAAAACAAAGGCATACAATGTTGCCAAGATTGGTGGGAGACCAGGGGATTGGGAAATTTTTAAAAACCAGCAAATGATGACTAAAAAAATAATAAAGATAAAGAAGATGAATTATGAGAGTAAGCTGGCAAAAAACATTCAAACAGATAGTAAGAGCTTCTACAGGTATATAAAAAGGAAGAGGATAGCTAAAGTAAACGTTGGCCCCTTAGAGGATGAGACTGGGGAATTAATAATGGAGAACGTGGACATGGCAGAGATTCTGAACAAATATTTTGCATCTGTCTTCACTGTAGAAAACATCAACAACATCCCAATAATAGATAATCAAGGGGCGACAGGGAGTGGGGAACTAAAGACAATCACTATCACTAAGGAAATAGTATTTGGTAAAATAATGGGGCTAAAAGATGACAAATCACCTGGACCAGATGACCTGCATCCCAGGGTCTTAAAAGAAGTGGCTGCAGAGATAGTGGATGCATTGGTTGCAATATACCAAAATTGCCTGAACTCTGGAGAGGTCCCAGCAGATTGGAAAACTGCTAATGTAACACCCCTATTTAAGAAAGGAGGGAGACAGAAAGCAGGAAACTATAGACCAGTTAGCCTAACATCTGTCGTTGGGAAAATGCTGGAGTCCTTCATTAAGGAAGCAGTAGCAGGGCATTTAGAAAAACATAGTGCAGCCAAACAGAGTCTACATGCTTTTAGGAAAGGGAAATCATGTTTAACAAATTTGCTGGAGTTCTTTGAGGATGTAACAAGCAGGGTGGACAAGGATGAGCCAGTGGATGTGGTGTATTTGGATTACCAGAAGGCATTCAATAAGGTGCCATATAAAAGGTTACTACATAAGATAAGAGCTCACGGAGTTGGGGGCAATATATTAGCATGGATAGAGAATTGGCTAACTAACAGAAAGCAGAGAGTTGGGATAAATGGGTAATTTTCTGGTTGGCAAACAGTAACTAGTGGGCTGCCACAAGGATCGGTGCTGGGGCCCCAGCTATTTACAATCTACATTAATGACTTGGATGAAGGGATCGAGTGTAATGTAGCCAAGTTTGCGGATGATACAAAGATGGGTGGGAAAGCAAGTTGTGCAGAGGACTCAAAGAACCTGCAAAGGGATACAGACAGGCTAGATGAGTGGGCAAACATTTAGCAGATGGAGTATAATGTGGGAAAGTGTGAAGTTATCCACTTTGGCAGGAAAAATAAAAAAGTAAACTATTATTTAAATGCAGAGAGATGACAAAATGCTACAGCTCAGAGGGACCTGGGGGTCCTTGTGCATGAAACACAAAAAGTTAGCATGCAGGTACAGCAAGTAATCAAAAAGGCAAATGGAATGTTGGCCTTTATATCAAGTCCTGCTACAACTGTACAAGACCAAACCTTGAGTACTGTGTACAGTTTTTGTCCCCATATTTAAGGAAGGATATACTTGCATTGGAGGCAGTTCAGAGCCGATTCACTAGGTTAATTCCAGAGATGCATGGTTTGAATTATGAGGAAAGGTTGAGTAGGCTGGGCCTATACTCATTGGAATTTAGAAGAATGAGAGGTGATCTTATCGAAACATATAAGATACTGAGGGGGCTCGACAGGGTAGATGCAGAGAGGATGATTGCCCTCATGGGGAAATCTAGAACTCGGGGGCACAGTCTCAGAATAAAGCATCGCCCTTTTAGAACTGAGATGAGGAGGAACTTCTTCTCTCAGAGGGTCGTAAATTTGTGGAATTCTCTGCCCCAGAGAGCTGTGGAGGCTGGGTCATTAAATACATTTAAAGTGGAGATAGACAAATTTTTGCAAGATAAGGGAGTGAAGGGTTATGGGGAGCGAGCTGGGAAGTGGCTTTGAGCCCTAGATCATATTGAATGGCGGAGCAGGCTCGAGGGGTCAAGTGGCCTATTCCTGCTCCTATTTCTTATGTTCTTATGTAACAATGTGGAGTGCAAAGATACCAGCATCGGAGGCTGCTTCCCTTGCTTAAAGAGAGGGGCCAATGATGTTGCATAACATACTTCTGCTCAGTTCTGTGTTGCCAGGCGACCTGTGCGACTGCCATTTCAGCCCCAAACACTCTCAGAGTGAAGGGCTTGGACATCTCGCAGCAATAAAGCATCGAATACTTTCAGCAGGCACCAGACTGGTGCAAAGAATAAAGTTTGGCCTATCTGAAAACCACTGCCTTTAATTAGCTCTCCCCAAGTGGCCAGCCACAGTGACAACACCTCCTCTTCCTGCCATTGCTGACGCCCAGTGATACAGCAGGGTGCGGGAGGCAATTTCACATCTGGGGTGGTAACGGGGCGCTGCGCACTTTATGACATCGCGATCTGCGACGTACTCGAGGGCGAGGTGGTAAGTGTTAGCGCCAGCACAAAATCGGCAGGGAAGTTCGCGGGCGTCACTGAATTCTCCGTGCCCGGTCGCTAACCCCTTAGTGCCCCGTTACTGCCCCCCAGGTGCTAACGGGAGGTGCAAAGCAGCCGAATTTCTCCCCCATTGAATCTAATTTTTTTTTATTTACTAAGAAACTGACTACTGTAAACTAATATAATTAGCAAATGGTTCTGTATATTTTTTAAAAGTTATTTTCAGTCATTTAAAATTGGGTTACTCACAGGTGGTGAATTGACACTGATGCTTATTTTTTGTGATCAACCCATTTTCGGCTGTATTAATCAAACTGCACCAAGTTACCACTCTTAAATACATCAAGGAATTTTTTTAAAGCAAAATTTTTTTTAAATTACAATTTAAAATGCTCCCCGATTGCACTGGTTCATGGCAGACTTTCCATTTGGCAATATGCAAATGAGTTTGAGCAGAAACTCTGGGGAAAAAAATGTGCTTAAAATGGGCACAATTTTGGGTGCAATTTGCGCCCGGATCGCCGATTGCACCCAAAGCAGAAACTCTACCCCCATGTTTATAAAATGTAAAGGTTAAATTGGAGCATAAATTCAAAACAGCAAGTTTCATTTGGTTGCAGAATTTCTAGCTGATGCCTTCTGGAAAACAAAAGTAATAGAATTTATGACACTTTGTAAACTCTTTGTAGTGTGTAGTGTTACATTACAACTTTATTGTGATCTTTTGCCTAATCACCGTGGAGCCTTTAGGTAATAAAAACAGAAAATGCTTTAAATACTCAGCAGGTCAGGCAGCATCTTGGAGAAAGAAATAGAGAAATAGAGTTAATATTTCAGGTCAATGGCCTTTCGCCAGAACTGGAAAAAGTTAGAGATGTAATAAATTTTAAGCAATTGCAGAGGTAGGGAAAGAACATAAGGGGAAGGTCTATGATAGGGTGGAAGGCAGGAGAGATTAAATGACAAAAAGGATGATGGGGCAAGGTGAAGGAAGATGGTTTTGGAACAAGTAAAGAAACAAAAGATGGGTCTGGAGGAGGTGTAAATGGAAATAACAGAATCATCAGCAACAGCTGCCATCCAAACAAAGGGGGGGCAGAGATTTTTCAGATCATAACCTCTGCCCCCATTTTTTGCCAAACAACCTCTCTGGCACTGAAAATTACCTTTTACAAGTGTGGAGTCTCATTCCTTCAGATTTCAATTATTGTAGAAGATATATATAAAAAAAACTTTTTTAACTTTTTCGTTCTGTCTCTTTAATCTCTTAATCAAATCTTTCTTTCTCTCTCTATTTTGCTTTCTGTACATGATTTGGCATTGAATTAAATATTCCAACTGAATGTTCTTGGATTAGATTCTGCGCTGTTCATTAATGATTCTTCAATCTGATTGGTTAAGGAGATACACAGTTGCGATCCCTGTTCATACAGGTCCCAGATGCCCGGTAGAGGGCACCATGCCGTTTGGATTGCTAATTTACAGCAACTTCCAGTGTAACTTACAGAAACTTCCAGTGCAAAAATTCACAGAAATTAAATGGGCAAGTGCAAGTCTAACACTGTTTGTTCGCCATTCACAGCAATATCCGGCCTTTCAAGGACACATTTAATATCCGACAGTCATGTGCATCATCCAATGTATAAAAACAATTTAGCTGCAACCAGATTTAAAGTGACCACTGTTGTGTCTGGGTATAATAAGATACAGACTGCAGCAGAAACGGTACAACAGGAACGTGGCTCACAGCTGAACTGACCTGTACAGATTACTACTCAGTGCTATATACAGGTGTGGTCACTGCCGGTACTACAGTATACATGAGCTGTAAAAAGTAGTTCCCCCCCTGAAAGGTATATACATTACAATTCCTCCCCTTTTAGATTAACAGTACAATAACACTCATTTAACAATTAAATATCAAGCTAATTACAATGAACACTTTTAACATGCAACATTAGCTGAAAATAGTCTATTTATATATTCAGTCTTTGGGGAGGCCTCCTGATCCTTTCTGGATAGCGCCTTTCCCGAGTGTCTTGCTCTTGGTGCGGAGGCGATTCTGGCCCCCTGTCGTCGGTTGGTTCATCAGCTTCCGATGCTACTGTTTCTGGGGTAGATGCGACCTGTACGTCGGGTTCATCACCAGGTACGTATGGGCGAGGCATGGGGTTGACTTGTTCCTGTGACTCTAGGATCTGGTCAGCGTGGCGTCTCATGATGCTCTCCCCAACGTCCACTGTGTACATTAGTGGGCCCTGCCGTGTGCATATCGTTCCTGGCTGCCATTTTTCTGTTTGGTAGTCGCGGGCCAAGACTGGTTGCCCTACATTGAAGCTCCTTGTTGGCTTCTCATGGATGTGCTGGAATTGCTTACTCTCAACATCTCTTCGTACGTTTGGCCTGAGCAAATCCAGGCGAGATCTTAACCTTCGGTTAAAGAACATCATGGCTGGGGCCTGGTTGGTGACTACATGTGTCGCATTCCGGTAGGCGAACAGGAAATTGTCCACCTTGTGCTGCAACGGAATGTTGTCATTGTACATAGCCTTTATTGCCTTCTTAAAGGTTTGTACGAACCTCTCAGCCAATCCATTTGTGGCTGGATGATACGGGGCGGATGTGTAATGCCTTACCCCATTCTTATTCAAGAACCTCCGGAACTCTTCGGACACAAACTGTGGTCCGTTGTCAGAGCAAATCTGTTCTGGCAAGCCATTCCTGGCAAAAATGGTCCGTAGGACTGCAATAGTTTTGTTCGTGGTGGTGGAGGACATTTTGATGACCTCAGGCCATTTTGAGTGCGCATCCACGGCTATTAAAAACATTGAGTCCATGAATGGACCAGCAAAATCAATATGCACCCTTTGCCATGAAGATGAGGGCCACTCCCATGGGTGTAGAGGGGCCTTGACGTGGTGCATTTTGGACCTTCTGGCATCCTGAGCAGCTCTTGGTCAGGTCCTCGATTTGTTTATCGATTCCCGGCCACCACACATAAGCCCTGGCTAGGCTTTTCATTTTTACCCCTCCCAGATGACCCTCATGAAGCTCATTGAGCACTCTATCCCTTAACTTGGGTGGAATTACCACTCGGGATCCACACACCAAGGTCCCCCGGCACACTGACAGCTGTTCTCTCCTTGTCGAGCATGCTGGCAACAGTGAGTCGCCATGTGCTGGCCATCCCTTCACCGTCAAATCATATACCCGAGACATTGTCGGGTCATTTCGGGTTTCCTTTACTTTGAAGCCCACACACAAACTTGTCCCTTAAGGTATCTGCCAGTACCGCTCCAAACTGGCAGTGTTTCGATAGTTTGCGCAGTTCTGTTAAATAATCAGCATTGCTTTCATCCTTATGCTGGTTCCGTTTGTGAAACTTGAATCTTTCTGCTATCAGCAGCGGTGTGGGATTTAAATGTTCCTGTAGTATCGTTACTATGTCTTCAAAACTCTTTTCCATTGGCTTCGTTGGGGTTACTAGATTTTGTAATAACCCATACGCCTTTGCACCCATTTAATTTCACAATACCGACGCTTTCTTGTCATCTGACACCTCATTTGCCTTGCAGTACACCTTTATTCGCTCGACATATGTAGTCCAATCTTCGACTTCATTGTCAAATGCGGTGATACTGCCACTCTTCGGCATTTTGGGTGTGGTTTAAAATGGCGTCTCTCAATGGCTTAAAATGGCGTCTCCCGCGCTTTCCTTCCTCCCCGCTGCTGCCAACGCCGCACTCGGCGGTCCTCGTGGCAATGGCGGTGCCTCGCGGGTTTCTGCGCGTCTCTCTCTCCCTCTCTCCGATGCTGCTCGGCCCCTGAACACCGGCTGTGCCCTGTGCGCTCTGCCCTCTCTCTCTCTCCCCCGTCAACGCTGCTCGGCCCTTTGCTGTGCCGCTCGGTCGGGCTCCAGCCTGCCGCTGTCCGGGAAGGGTCTGCGCACTATCTGTTGCCAGCCCGTTTCGCTGGACCACCTCGACTGGAAAGCCAAGCCTGGCTCTCGACAGCCTCCCCCGCAATTTTTGAGTCTCTGCTGGATGACTGGGCGGTTGCCCGTGGTCGACGCCCGAGTCTCTGGCCTTGACCTCCAATCCACTGATCTCCAGGAACGAATCCCCGGGAGGTGATGCAGAGTTGCAGGTAGGTTCGAACTTGCCTCGTCGTCAATGTTGTGACTGGGTATAATAAGATACAGACTGCAGCAGAAACGGTACAACAGGTGTTTACTCAACGTGGCTCACAGTTGAACTGTCAAACTCATGAAAAGTATGGGCTGCCAAAACATTACTTAAACTTTAAATAAAATTTAAAAAAACATCCCGCTGATTATATTAACTATAAATAAGTTTAAAAAAATGTTTTAAACAATTAATCAATTTTTTGAAAAAAATAAATTTTTTAAAAATAGGGTCTAAAACTAAACTTACCTTACTGTAAATTCTTTAAAAATAATAAACCTGTGGAAAAAAAATTTCTAAATTGTACTAAAAGCCCACTTACCTGTAAAACTAAGTACTTACGTCTGGTTTTTCCACGCGTAAAAACCGGAGGCCTTTAGACTCGGGCAACTCTGGAAAAAAAAAGGAATTTCACTGTGCACGCGGCGCTGCCTGTGCAGTCGCACGCGTTCTGCCTCTTAACCCCTTGGGTCAGAGGACAGGAAATGCCGGTTTTCAGCGCATGCGCTGTGCATGCTGAAAACCGGCAATTCCTCCGGTCACACGCGTGAGTACCCCATCCGTACTCACGCGTTGTAACAGGAATTACTGGGCCATTATGAATCATCTGTTGTATACTCTATAACTTTGCCCTAAAATGCGGCCTTAGCATGCAGCTCAGTAACCAGGATGACAAAACCTTGGCTGAGAGGCTGAAATTTGTCAAAGAGGAATTAGCAATGGTACCAGCAAGGAAGACTGGTGCATTGGACACTAGTTCCAGATGTCTTCCCAGGATTGCCACAGCTCTCCATTTCTTAATGGGGCAAACCAGATCTGTCGAGTATCTTTACCCAAACAGCTTGTCCTACACGTTCATAGATCTCCCAGTGATTCTATTGCCGTTTTATGCTGGGTTCCTGCCATATTACAAGCGTAGGATATTGATTTCCACTAGTATATTGCGTGTGGGTGTTGGTAGCTGAGTTGGCATGGTGCTGTCCCTTGATGCTTTGTTTTAGGCATGTGACACCTAACCTATCATTCCTTCTAAATGATTCCCTAGCCAAAAGAGTAAGTGCGATGGCTGGCTGAAAGTTATCACTGACAGCATTTTGTGATTATGGTGGCCCTAGATGCCCTTGGGTTATGTGCTGTAAGCAATGTTCCCCTTAAGCTGTGCTTTGTTCTGCGTGGTCTGTTTCTTTTAGTGCAACATGAACTTAGGGGAGCTTATACCATCAGTTTCTTCAATTGTGCACCTTCTCTCTCTGGGTCCTTGCAGAAGGGTTCGCAGCATGTCAAACTGGCTATCTCAGTGCGGTAAATTTGAGAATTACTCAACTTGCTCTTGTAATTAAAAGTTTCTGAGAAAATTTCAACTTGTTGGCTTACACACAATATTGTTGCTTCTAGTCTGTGAGAAATAAAAAAAGACTGTGGGAATTCAAAAGGGAGTTGGACAGGTACTTGAAGATGAGGAAATTAAAGGTTACAGACAGAAAGCAGGATATGGGCCTAAGCATGACTGCTCTTTCAAAAAGCCAGCACAGTCACGACAGGCCGTAACTTTTAGTAATCCACAGATTATCCATGGATAATGCATTAACAGCAATTTCTATGCTAAGATACCCAACGTGGTGAGTTCCTAATCACAGCTATGCCATTGGGAAAGGAACCGATCAGAAAACAACAATGGCTTCTCCAGAGGAAGGAGAGAAACACAGGGCCATTGTCACACATCACCCTGTGGATGGATACGGATCAGCAAAGGGCAGAGAATATCCATAGATTTGAAACAATAGTAATAATGGGTGTGCTGTTCATGGGACACTGATCACAGTCTTAGCCAAGGTACAGTTTGTGGTTGAGGAGATCTAAATAGGGGAAGAATTTTTTTCCCCTCTTTAACATCCTGTTTTAGGCGAGGAGCGCTGTAGAAATGCAAGAGAAAAAAATAACTTAGAAAAAAACATTGGAGAGGGTGCAGAGGAGATTTACCAGAATGGTACCAGGGATGAGAGAATTCAGTAACATAGAGAGACTAGAGAAGTTGGGGTTGTTCTCCTTAGAACAAAGAAGGTTAAGGGGAAATTTAATAGAAGTGTTCAAAATTATGAGGGGTTTTGATAGAATAGATAGGGAGAATCTGTTTCCACTGATAGGAGAGTCGGTATCCAGAAGACACAGATTTAAGATAATTGCTGAAAAATTCAGGGGAGAGATGAGGAAAAAAATATATACTCAGTGAGTTGTTGTGATCTGGAATGCATTGCCTGAAAGGGTGGAGGAAGCAGATTCAATAGTAACATTCAAAAGGGAATTGGATACATACCTAAAAAGAAAACACTACCAATGTTTCTCCTTCAAACAATTTTCAGGCCCTGGTTATAATTCCAAAAGAGGGTTATAGCTGATACACGAGTAAATATGTGGAATGCTCTGTTACTTTGAAATGTTTTGCCTCCTCTGTGGCACATCCTACATCAGTGTAGACACAACTGTGTGTGATGTTAAACAGCCAGCCTGTGGCTGCACATTCATCATTTATGTAATTACAAAACACCAATCAGATTGTCTGCTGGGCCACCTTCAGCTCCACAATGTCATACAAATCCAACGTCGTCAAGGAAAAGCAATTTCAGTCTGCATTCTGCTTCCACTGCTGATTTGCTTCACCAATTCCCATATACTGTAATCACTGAAAATGCAAGATGTGGCACAAATGCCAGCAAGAGATTTAGCTTGAGGCCATACATCTCGAGACCATGTCCAACACATACAATTTCAATCAAGCCTTACAAGTGTTTATTATTTTCACACTATAGTATCATATAATTAAATAAGAATGGATAAATTAATCACTGCTACTTTACAGAGAGTAAGGAACAATAATGGTTGGCAGGGAAAAATTCACAGTCAGCTTTCTTTAAAAGTAACCACATGCATAAATAAAACAACCTGCTTACGTCTGAGTCAGTGATGTGTTTAGCAGCAAGAGATGTTGGGGGTAAAATTGGCTCGCTCCCCCTTTGCGGCGCTAACTTCGCCGGGGTGCTACTTTTAGTGCCCTGAAAAGATTAGCACTCCATAGCCTGAAATTCAATGGTAGCACTCCCCCTCCTTCTTGGGGCGCTCCCAGTGAATATCGCAGCGCTACATGCAGCAGCACCATGCACGCTGGCACGTAGTGCCATGGTACTGCAGGCCTCCCTCCCTTGATTAGAGGGGAGAGGCCTAGCACAGCGCGCACCGGGGCCCTGCTGGGCCACCGGGGAGCGGGGCGCCGTCAAAAGAGCCCAACCAAGAGGAGTGCCGGGCTGACGGATCGCGGCCGGCACCCTGCAGGAGGAGGCCAGAGGGGGCAGGTGCTGGCAGGCGGCCCAAAAAAAATGGCTGCCTGGCACCTGCCCTTTAATTATCATCACCCCGGCTGCACGAACGCCCCCCTGACCCTGTCGGACATAGCGTCCGGTGGTAGGTCAGGGGGCGCGAGTCAAGTTTGCGGCCGGGGAGCTGCGCACGTCAATGACGTCATCGCCAGAGGCGCAGTGCCGCAGGGCGCTACCGGCTGCCGCTGCCACTAACCTCCCACTGCATTTCGCGGGAGGCATTAGTGGCAGCGCCCCCGGGCGCTAGTTGCTTTGCGCCCCCGGGTGCTAGTTGCTTTGCGCCCCGTTAGCGCCCCCTGAACGAAAGGCACAAAGCAACTGAAATTTTCCCCCGTTAGCTTATATGAATATGATAAGTTGCACAAAGAATAATGTGAGGAAGTCACTGTTTGCCACTTGCAGCAGTAAACGTGATTATTTGTACAAGTAGAACTTCTTTCTTCCTTATTGTGGTTGTATTGCTAAAATGATCAGTTTACAAATAATAATAGCCCTGAAATGACGCTGTGCGATACCAGCCTATGAATTCTGAGCATGTTCAACTGGAGTCCCTCCCTCTGCTCTTTTCGCAGAGGCATTAACCCATTTATTTTCAACAGATTAACACCGCTGTTAAAAGAGTGAAGAGAGGAATTTCAGATGAATATGTTAAGTGTTTGTACATCAATATCTTCTGGCTATAAACTTTAAATTAGCAGAACAGGTATGTAATGTATGCAGTGTAACGTAGGCAGTAAAGAGCTACAAGAAAATCAACAATAAGGTTATTGGAGAGGGGTGACAGGTGACACAAGCCATGGTAGTAATATCCTTGTTTTATTTTTGTACATTAGGTGGCATGATGGCGACTGTCCTTCTCGAAAGATGATGCTGTAAGCGTCAATGAAATTTAGTTACTTTGCCATGTTGTAATATTGTGAGTGGCTGAAGTCTAATTCTCGAGCAACAGTTCTTGCCACAGATGGTGCAGGCATAAATGGCAGGGCCACACGATGAAGCCCGCAGATTATTAACACTTCAGGGCTTATACACTTTCCTCTTTTCTCTCTTCCCTTACCTTCTCCCTCTGCAGTGCAGCCCTCCAGTGTGGCCTGTTGTTAGCCACATCTTCACAGCTTGCGGTGTCGATATTAAAAGTCTTCAATTCAGCAAGGCAGCAGCAAGATAGGGCCATAAAGTTTCATGGGGTTGCTTGCTGGCTTCCACAAGGTCCAGGCTACAATCAGTGGCACCCACATTGATTTGAGAGCACTCACAGAACACCCTCTCAACTATATCAATGGAAAGGGCTTCCACTCCCTCAAGTTCCAGATTGCATGAGACAACCATCAGCGGATCCTGCATGTCAACACCCACTGTGCAGGAAATTGCCATGATGCCCTCATCCTTCGTAGCTCAGCCCTCCCTGCTGCTGGGCAGCTTGGTGTTGCCTCCAATGTTCCACTGGCGTAGTTGCTATGAGGGGGACAGCCAGAGGCCCAATATGTGCTACTGTTCTGAGATACAATGGTATCATGCGGCTGCGACTCCTGGATGGATCATCCTCTTCACCATCATCATTATCCTCCTCCTCCTTCTTCTTTGCCCTCCATGCTGTAGTGGAGCCTCTGGAAAGGAGGGTAGAAGCTAAGATTGGGTGAGCATTACTCCCTTTGGATTATTGATGGTGAAGCTTGTGGCTGTATGGTGCTTCACAGCCATCTCCGACCGCAAGAGGTGAGTGCCTCCCCATGAGCTCCATTGCCCTATCTTCAAAGGGGGTTGAGACAGCCCCTTTCAGTTGTGGGCATCATGCACTAAGATAGATAGAGTAAATGAGAGTAGGGTTAGCAGTGGAAGAGCGTGTAATGTATATACCTTTAAGGGGGGAAATATGTTTTACAGCTCATGTATACTGCAGTACTGGCAGTGACCACACCTGTATATAGCACTGAGTAGTAATCTGTACAGATCAGTTGCAGTGTGAGCCACGTTGAGTAAACACCTGTTGTACCATTCTCCACAGTCTGTGTCTTATTATACACGGACGCAACATTGGCGACGAGGCAGGTTCGAACCTACCTGCAACTCTGCATCACCTCCCGGGGATTCGTTCCTGGAGATCAGTGGGTTGGAGGTCAAGGACAGAGACTCGGGCGTCGACCACGGGCAACCGCCCAGTCATCCAGCAGAGACTCGAGAATTGCGGGGGAGGCTGTCGAGAGCCAGGCTTGGCTTTCCAGTCAAGGTGGTCCAGCGAAACGGGCTGGCAACAGGTAGTACGCAGACCCTTCCCGGACAGCGGCGGGCTAGAGCCCGACCGAGCGGCACAGCAAAGGGCCGAGCAGCGTCGACGGGGGAGAGAGAGAGAGGGCAGAGCGCACAGGGCGCAGCCGGTGTTCAGGGGCCGAGCAGCGTCAGAGAGAGGGAGAGAGAGACGCGCAGAAACCCGCGAGGTGCCGCCATTGCCACGAGGACCGCCGAGAGCGGCGTTGGCAGCAGCGCAGAAGAAGCGCGTGAAAACTACAGGGTGCCACCATTGCCATGAGAATCGCCGGGAGCAGCGTTGGCAGCAGCGGGGGAGGAAGGAAAGCGCGGGAGACGCCTTTTTAAGCCATTGGGAGATGCCATTTTAAACCACACCCAAAATGCCGAAGAGTGGCAGTATCACCGCATTTGACAATGAAGTCGAAGATTGGACTACATATGTCGAATGAATAGAGGTGTACTGCAAGGCAAATGAGGTGTCAGATGACAAGAAAGCGTCGGTTTTGTTAAATTTAATGGGTGCAAAGGCGTATGGTTTATTACGAAATCTAGTAACCCCAACGAAGCCAATGGAAAAGAGTTTTGAAGACATAGTAATGATACTACAGGAACATTTAAACCCCACACCGCTGCTGATAGCAGAAAGATTCAAGTTTCACAAACGGAACCAGCATAAGGATGAAAGCAATGCTGATTATTTAACAGAACTGCGCAAACTATCGAAACACTGCCAGTTTGGAGCGGGACTGGCAGATACCTTAAGGGACAAGTTTGTGTGTGGGCTTCAAAGTGAAGGAACCCAGTAATGGCATTTATCTGAAAAGGACCTTACGCTGGAAAAGGCTTTCAGCATTGCGGTATCATATGAAGCAGCAGCACGGGGCGCTGCAGAGATACAACAGAGACCACAAGAATATGGCACAAACGAAATGTCATATGGAACAGAGAAGTGCTATCGCTGCGGCAGAGCAACACACGACCAGAATGATTGCTGGTTCAAAGACAAAGTGTGCAGACAGTGTGGAACAGTAGGACACATAGCACGAGTTTGCAGGTCGGGAAAGAAAACCAGCAATAAGAAACCTACCAAAGGAAAGTACAAGAAGGTACATAAGATGACGGAGAATAGTTCAGACGAACAAAAGAGTGATAACGACTCCGAAAGCAGGGAACTGAGTTGTCTGAAACTACATAATGTGATCACAACGGAGGATCACCGAACCATTTGGGTCACTCTCAAGTTAGCAGGAGTCCAGGTAAAGATGGAATTGGACACAGGATCAGCCCTAACAGTATTAAACCGATGGGACTACGAGCGGCTATTCTCACACATACCCTTGAGAGACACAAAAATTATTTTGAAGACGTACACGGGGCAAAAAGTCTACCCCAAAGGAAAAATAAGGGTGACCGTTATATATAACGGTAAGGAAACACCAAAACTAGACCTGTATGTATTGCAAGATGGAGGACCACCATTACTGGGACGTGAATGGATCCGGAAAATACAACTGGGTTGGCATTCCATACAGGCACTGACTGTGGCTGACAAAAAGGATGACGACGTCACACCTGGGCGAATGTCAAAGATCCTAACTGATGCAAAAGAAGTGTTCCAGCAAGGACTCGGAACGCTAAAAGGCATGACAGCGACAATTAAAATTGAAGAAAACGCAAGCCCAAAATTTTTTAAGACCAGACCGGTACCTTATGCGATCCACCCAGCCGTCGAAGCAGAGCTGGAGAGTCTGGAACGTTCAGGTGTACTGTCCAAGGTAGACTGGAGCGAGTGGGCTACACCCATCGTCCCTGTGATGAAAAAGTCATTGAGCAGCACGCCTGGGGAACCAAGGAAGGTTCGCATCTGTGGGGACTTTAAGGTAACAGTGAACCCGATCCTTCACACCGTACAATATCCACTTCTGCGGATTGAAGATATTTTCGCCTCGCTATCTGGAGGGAAACGCTTCACTAAGATTGATCTGGCCCAGGCGTATCTGCAAATGGAGGTAGAAGAAGCATCAAAAAAATACCTCACAATCAACACCCATAAAGGTCTCTACCAATACAATCAGCTGGTAATCGGGGTAGCATCAGCTCCGGCTATTTGGCAGAGGGCGATGGAACAAGTCCTGCAAGGGATCCCAGGGACCCAGAGTTATTTGGACGACATCTTGGTCACGGGCGAAAATGACAGTGATCACCTTGCCAACTTGGAGCAGGTGCTCACTAGATTGCAGGAATATGGGCTCCGAGCTAACCGCCCCAAATACGAGTTTTTTCGAAAACAGATCTCGTATTGTGGCCACGTTATCGATAAAGAGGGGTTACATATGTCCCCAGAGAAGATTGAGGCAGTAGTCAAGGCTCCAGCACCGGAAAATGTGTCACAACTGAGGTCGTTCCTTGGGCTGGTAAACTACTACCATAAGTTCTTGCCCAATTTGTCTACAATACTACACCCACTGAACACCCTACTGCAAACTGGGGTGCCATGGAAGTGGAGTGATGAATGTAGACGAGCTTTCCAGAAGAGCAAAACACTAATCACACCGAAAGAGGTATTGGCCCATTACAACCCGGCATTACCAATTCGGTTGGCATGTGATGCGTCACCCTACGGCATTGGAGCGGTGCTGTCGCACAAATTCTCGGACGGCTCAGAGAGGCCAATAGCCTTTGCGTCACGATCACTAACCTCAGCCGAGCGTAACTACGCCCATATTGACAGGGAGGCCCTCAGCCTAGTGTGGGGAGTGAAAAAGTTCAATCACTATCTGCACGGGCAGAAATTCAGCTTGCTGACTGATCACCAGCCTCTTGTCTCCATTTTTAATCTGAAGAAGGGCGTTTCGGTGATGACTGCGCAATGACTACAAAGATGGTCACTTTTTCTAGGGGCGCACCACTATGAGATTGAATATAAGGGCACGAAACAGCATGGAAATGCTGATGGGCTATCACGCCTGCCACTGCCTACTGCGGAGGAAGCACCAGCAGTGGATCCTGTCAAAATATTCCATTCGACTATAGTTGAATACCTACCGGTAACTAACGCTTGTATCGAAAAGGAAACCCGAAATGACCCGACACTGTCTCAGGTATATGATTTGACGGTGAAGGGACGGCCAGCACATGGCGACTCACTGTTGCCAGCATTCTCGATAAGGAGAGAACAGTTGTCAGTGTGCCGGGGGACCTTGATGTGTGGATCCCGAGTGGTTTTTCCACCCCAGTTAAGGGATAGAGTGCTCAATGAGCTTCATGAGGGTCATCTGGGAGGGGTATAAATGAAAAGCCTAGCCAGGGCTTATGTGTGGTGGCCAGGAATCGATAAACAAATCGAGGACCTGACCAAGAGCTGCTCAGGATGCCAGAAAGTCCAAAATGCACCACCACAGGCCCCTCTACACCCATGGGAGTGGCCCTCATCTCCATGGCAAAGGGTGCATATTGATTTTGCTGGTCCATTCATGGACTCAATGTTTTTAATAGCCGTGGATGCGCACTCGAAATGGCCTGAGGTCATCAAAATGTCCTCCACCACCACGGAGAAAACTATTGCAGTCCTACAGACCATTTTTGCCAGGAATGGCTTGCCAGAACAGATTTGCTCCGACAACGGACCACAGTTTGTGTCCGAAGAGTTCCGGAGGTTCTTGAAAAAGAATGGGGTAAGGCATTACACATCCGCCCCGTATCATCCAGCCACAAATGGATTGGCTGAGAGGTTCGTACAAACCTTTAAGAAGGCAATAAAGGCTATGTACAATGACAACATTCCGCTGCAGCACAAGGTGGACAATTTCCTGTTCGCCTACCGGAATGCAACACATGCAGTCACCAACCAGGCCCCAGCCATGATGTTCTTTAACCGAAGGTTAAGATCTCACCTGGATTAGCTCAGACCAAACGTACGAAGAGATGTTGAGAGTAAGCAATTCCAGCACATCCATGAGAAGCCAACAAGGAGCTTCAATGTAGGGCAACCAGTCTTGGCCTGCGGCGACCGAACAGAACAATGGCAGCCAGGAATGATATGCACACGGCAGGGCCCACTAATGTACACAGTGGACGTTGGGGAGAGCATCGTGAGACGCCAAGCTGACCAGATCCTAGAGTCACAGGAACAAGTCAACCCCATGCCTCGCCCATACGTACCTGGTGATGAACCCGACGTACAGGTCGCATCTACCCCAGAAACAGTAGCATCGGAAGCTGATGAACCAACCGACGACAGGGGGCCAGAGTCGCCTCCGCACCAAGAGCAAGACACTCGGGAAAGACGCTATCCAGAAAGGATCAGGAAGCCTCCCCAAAGACTGAATATATAAATAGACTATTTTCAGCTAATGTTACATGTTAAAAGTGTTAATTGTAATTAGTTTGATATTTAATTGTTTAATGAGTGTTATGGTACTTTTCACCCTCCTGCCATCTGGGAGACGCTACAGATGCATTCGCACCTGTATGACCAGATTTAGGAACAGCTTCTTTCCCAGGGCTGTCATCCTACTGAACTCCACAAATAAACTCTAAAGCCTGCACATCTGCTAATGCACTTTATTATGGTTATATTTATGTTAATATACTACAAGCCAAATGTATGTTGAATGTTTAAATGTCTTAATGCAAATGTACAATTTCGGGAGCCGCAAGCCTACATTTCGTTGTACTGCACTTGTGCTCTAACAATGACAATAAAAGTTGATTTGATTTGATTGTAATGTATATACCTTTAAGGGGGGAACTATGTTTTACAGCTCATGTATACTGCAGTACCGGCAGTGACCACACCTGTATATAGCACTGAGTAGTAATCTGTACAGATCAGTTGCAGTGTGAGCCACGTTGAGTAAACACCTGTTGTACCGTTCTCCGCAGTCTGTGTCTTATTATACACGGACGCAACAGAGTGTGTGCCAAGTGGCATGGGAGAGCTGAAGTAAAAGTTGCGGGGTTTTAGGCTTTTAAAACGGAGGAAGGAGTTTTAGGGTTGTTTATGTGAGTAATTACTGTGATGGGAACTGAGTTGCCATGGAGCAAGATGCCAAGTTAGAACCATCTCTTAACCAGTGAGACTTGAGCAAGTATTGCTTTCAGAGTGCTGGTGCCCAGGATGGGCAAGGAAGAAAGGCTGAGGTGCCTTGCTGAGGATGTGAAACTTTTTACGGCACTGTTCTGCATTCTTGAGGTAAGGGAGTTGGCAGAGATTGCCAGTGCCACCTTGTGCCAGGTGGCATGTATAATATTTCTGGGTGGCCTGGTGGTATCCACACCCAGAAGTCTGTTCCACCTGCCTTCAATCCCCTTCAGAAGGGGTTGAAAGGCTGATGAGTGAAGTTCTGTGTTCGTCCCTGGCTTGGTGCCATATCTTACCATCTTCTTGGTGCTGATGTTGCTGATGTTGTTGAAAAATATTGTTACTACATGCAGTGAAGTTACGTGAGAGCCAAGCACTATTCTTCTCTTCTCGTAAAGCTCTCTTCTCTAACCTTTTCCTGTTCTGATGAAGGGTCCCCGACTCGAAACGTTAACTGTTTCTCTCTCCTCAATGCTGCCTGACCTGCTGAGCATTTCCAGCATTTTCTGTTATTTACTAATCTTTTCTTACATGGCTGTCTCTCCAGTTTGCTGCTGCAGCCTGAACTGTACATAAGTTTCCATGCAGTTCAGCTACTTGCACCCGTTTTACACCAATGACCACTCCAATGAGTATGCAAATGAGCAGACCAAGGAAACCCATGTGTAACTCCCTCTACAGGCAACTGGTGGGTGCAATACTTATTTTTACATGTAACTCACTTTGAAAACATTCCCCCCACCCCACCGCACATTTCAAAGACAAATGTTCTCAGTTCTTGTGATAAGTTCAGGAACTTACCTAACTCTAACAGAGGCAAAGCAGAACTGGTGATTAAGTCCAATGTTTTAATTTGACTTGTCACACTGCTGAAAGTGCCTGTGACCCACCTGGTTGAATCATTTGGGGGTATTGTAATGGCAAAAATGATGGCTTCACTCCAATATGAGGGTGTTCACTTACAGAATTATGTGAGCTCAACCTTTAGCTCTAGTATGAACATTCAACGTGGTCGTATCAATCCTCTCTCAACTATTAACCCACGAGTTAACACCTGTAAAAGTACCAGGCTAGTATCACATGAGCCTGCCATTGACCTTGTGCTATTGTACAAATGCTCAATTACCAACTTGTGAAGATCGTAACTGTATTCCACATTTTCACAAAGTTACAAGCACATGCTTCTGACTAATTGTGTATGTTTGTACCCTAATGGTTATGGTGTTGGCCTAGCAACCTAGATATCATGGGGGAAAAATTCGGTATCGCCCATTTAGCACCTGGCGCAAATTATCGCCGGCGACTGGGAAATTCATCTCCAGCGCCCCTGGAGGTGATTGGAGCACTAAATCAAGTGCTACACACCTCTCTTAGGGTGCTAACATCGGGGAATGGGGCACTACCTCAGAGCACTACTCAAGCTCAGGCGATGCCAATCACCTTGTACTCAGACAGACTGGCGCCTTCCAGTTCTTAAAGGGGAGGGTCCATCATGCTGCACAGTCTCACCCTGATCATTGATGCATTTGACCTGGACCTGTAAGGAGGTGCAAATCTTCAACAACGATTATCATGGCTACTCAGAGGCCCAAGGAGAGAGTTCGCCAGTTTAGCGACCAGGCATTGGTGGCTCTGGTTGTGGCCATGGAACACCGATGGGCAGTGCTGTTTTCAGACACTGGCAGGAGGCCATTGCCCCGGGAGTTCACAAGGGTGTAGAAGGAGGTTGTCCATTACCTATTGTACAGGAGCCTGGTCCAAAGGACTCACACCCAGTGCCACAAAAAGTTCAATGACCTCACTCGGGTGGTCAGGGTGAGTAGATGCTTGAAATACCTCTACATCCCACCATCTCAGCCTCACTCTGTACACAGATGGTATAAAGTGCCAAATCCCCAACACTCACTCAACAATTATGCTCATCTACTAAAGTGTGGAGATGCCGGAGTTGGACTGGGGTGGACAAATGTAAGAAGTCACACAACACCAGGTTATAGTCCAACAGTTTTATTTGAAATCACAAGCTTTCGGAGCATTGCTCCTTCATCAGGTGAAGTGGAGAGATGCATAAAGGCACAGCTTATATAGTCAGAGAATAATGCCAGATGATTACAGGTAATCTTTCTAACTGCCATTTATCACACCTCGGCAGAGAGATAATCACAGCAATCAAAGGTGTGAATGGTGTCCAAACAGGTCAGTCAGGAAAACATTACATCAAAGAACAATGAGGTGGGGTCACAAGGGGTCAAATGTTGCAGATGCTGGGGTCTGTATGAAAAACAAAAAACAGGCAAAAAAACATTTTTTTTGCTGGAAATCACAGCAGGTCCGGCCGCATCTGTGTAGAGAGAACAAGCCAACGACGACTCGAGTCTGGATGACCCTACGTCAGGTGGGGTTACATGTAGCGTGACATGAACCCAAGATCCCGGTTGAGGCCGCCCTCATGAGTGCGGAACTTGGCTATCAGTTTCTGCTCTACGATTTTGCGTTGTCGTGTGTCTCGAAGGCCGCCTTGGAGAATGCTTACCCGAAGATCGGAGGCTGAATGTCCTTGACTGCTGAAGTGTTCCCCAACTGGGAGGGAACACTCCTGCCTGGCGATTGTTGCGCGGTGTCCGTTCATCCGTTGTCACAGTGTCTGCATGGTCTCGCCGATGTACCATGCTCCAGGGCATCCTTTCCTGCAACGTATGAGGTAGACAACATTGGCCGAGTCACATGAGTATGTGCCATGTACCTGGTGGGTGGTGTCCTCACGTGTGACGATGGTATCTGTGTTGATGATCTGGCATGTCTTGCAGAGGTTGCCGTGGCAGGGTTGTGTGGTGTCGTGGTCACTGTTCTCCTGAAAGCTGGGTAATTTTCTGCATCCATCGTTCGTCATGTCAAAAATCCCTTCTTTAGGGTAATCTTCCTGGTTTTGGGGAATCTGCTGAATTTTGAAAATCTTACATTCCCCCCTGTGATACTCGATTCGCTAGAGTATCATACTGGGTGAGCAAAATTTCTGATCCCCGAGAGTCAACCTTCCCCTGTATTATCTGAACTAAAACCCCAAACAGAACACTCTCCCGTTCCCCTTTAGGTGTAGTGTTTAACAAATATACATACAAGGCAAGGTTACATTCACATCCAAGCACTGAGGGGGTCCAACACCCCTGCACCACTTGGAAAAAAAATTACACATACATGGGAAAAATAATGACACACACCGTCACCAAACTTTATTTTTAATACCGGTTAAGGTTTGTTTTATACCTGGTCATAGACTTTATTTTGATGCTGACCCCATGCTCTCTCATGTTGAGATTTGTAGGGGGTTTTGCTACTTGCTTTGGCCAGTCGGTTATGTCTCTGGCTGCCTTATCTCTGAGGGGTTCAAATCGCTCGCCCCTTAGTTCTGATCCCTGGGCTTATTGGCAGATAGCGATATAGACAAACGAGCAGACCAGTGGTTTGGTACAAAGAAAACCAAAATTTATTAACAGAGAAAATAAGATAACAATACTATACAAAAGGATGATATGAATGCAGTACACTTACACTTAACAGGGGAGGAGAAACGGCACATCGAGGGAAAATGGCTAAAATGACAATTCAGCAATCCCCTTAATTCCCACCCTTTACACCTAGCTAGATTATCTTGCGATGGGTCAGAAGTATAATGCTCACCAGTCTGAGATGTTGAAAGAAAAGCCTTGCCCCTTTGCCCTGTTGCCTGCCGATGTCACGTGGTCCCGCTGTTGCACAGACTTCACCGTCCAGGTAGAGATACCCCAGTAATTAAAAGGTCTCTAACAGGGTATCCTACCTCTCTGGACAGGCTCTCCTTCACTGGTCTTTTTCCTTTGTTGATGGTGAGGTAGTGCGCAGGAGGCGAGGCAAGAGAGAGAGAGAGGGCATGGCTTCCTGAGGGGCTATATTTATACTCCTCTCGGTAGCCCTTATCTGCTCGGCAAATCAGTTCAGTCCTTTGTATGATTTGGGTGAGCTCGTTTAAAACAAAAGGTATCGATCTTGGCCCATCGACTTGGATGGCCGGTAATCGGTTTCTGCCGGTTCTGCAACTGCTCTCCTTTGTCCAACAGGTTATTTGAAGGGGGCCAGTCCCGTCTCGATGGCCCCGCTGATTAATTTGATTGTTTGAGCAAACACCTTGATGGCCTTTATGCGTAGGTCTGATTGTAATTGGGTTTGTCCCCAATGCATATGCAAAAGTCTTGTCTGGTTTCGTGATCTCCTTGCTGCAGACATCGAAATACATAAGAACATAAGAACATAAGAAATAGGAGCAGGAGTAGGCCAATCGGCCCTTCGAGCCTGCTCCGCCATTCAATAAGATCATGGCTGATCTGATCTTAACCGCCAATCCACTATCACAGAACCATCTCCTGAATCTAACAGAATTAGACACGCGAAATAGGAGCAGGATCAGGCTACATGGCCCCTGGGCCCACTCCGCTACCCACAGGGCCATGACCGATCCGAACATAGACTCATGTCCAAATTCCTGCCCTCTCCCCGTAACCCTTAATTCCCTTTACTTCTAGGAAACTGTCTATTTCTGTTTTAAATTTATGTAATGATGTAGCTTCTACAGCTTTTTGGGGCAGCATATTCCATGGACCTACCACTCTCTGAGTGAAGTAGTTCCTCCTCATCTCAGTTTTGAAAGAGCAGCCCCTTATTCTAAGACTATGCCCCCTAGTTCTAGTTTCACCCATCATCGGGAACATCTTCCCCGCATCAACCCGATCCAACCCCTTCACAATCTTATATGTTTCAATAAGATCGCCTCTCATTCTTCTGAACACCAATGAGTAGAGTCCCAATCTACTCAACCTCTCCTCATATGTCCATCCCCTCATCCCCGGGATTAACCGAGTGAACCTTCTTTGTACTGACTCGAGAGCAATTATGTCCTTTCTTAAGTATGGACACCAAAACTGTACGCAGTATTCCAGGTGCGGTCTCACCAATACCTTGTACAACTGAAGCAATACCTCCCTATTTTTATATTCTATCCCCCTAGCAATGAAAGCCAACATTCCATTGGCCTTCTTAATCACTTGCTGCACCTGCATACTAACCTTTTGAGTTGTTAGCTTTCCAGGGTCCGAATTGAAACTGACAGGCTTTCGGTCACGAGGTCTGACCGCAGCCATTTTGTTGTGCCCTGGATTTTAAAACTCAGTCTGACCAGGGTTTCTTTTAAAAACCAAATAAATCTTCGGGGTGGGGTGAGATGTATGAAATTTTTGAATCCTTCACATTGGAGCATCCTGTCCCTCTCCTTGCACTTTGTGCACAATAAGTAGAAAACTATACCAAGCTGGCAGACTACTAAAATGTGTGAAGCCATTCTGATCCAAGAAGGGACCTCTATATTTTCAAAAATATCCCACCAAGGTGGAACTACGACATCCAAGATCTTGGCCCCTATCTCGACTGTCTTCTGCTCTAATGTGTAGAAATGTTTCTGTGAGAACACAACTGCTTTTAATAGGGCGGTAAGAGGTTCGGGTAGAGGGGGAATTTCATAGCCGAAATGTGTGACGTAATTTTGCAGGTTGGTAATGTTTTCCCTGACAGTGAGCTGAACAGTTGAGGGTTCAGGGATGGGTACAATCCGTTCCTGGGCCACTTGAACTTCTGCCTCGGGTTTAAAGCAGAAACTGCTGTCACTCACCGGACACCAGATGGACTGTCCATGCTGGTAGTGGGGCGCACTTGTGGTGACACAATATGTCCCACCCCCTATGAATGCTACCTGTGGGGGAACATGACCTTGTGCCATTACCTCCATGGTACAGTTCACAGGTTGTGCCCCAGAAGCTTTAAACCCACACTGCGGTCTCGAATAGGCATTCAAGTGCTGGGGACACAGTATTATGTGTGCTCCCCAGCTCCGGCACCCGGAAAGGTCTGTACCTGTCATAGCGTGCTCCCACTTTATGACATAAGGTGGGACCTCTGCGAAACGGACATGTGCACCCCCTTGAATGATCCCAATGTTCTCCACCCTGTATACCGGTGTGGGTTGGGCCATCCCACCCATGACCGGCATCCTCACTACTATCCCCATGATAGTGTGATTGGAACATCCACAATCCAGTGGGACAGGGTAGGCTTCAGAGGCTAGGCGGAGCTGACATGGACTCAGCGAATTACTAAATGGGTGGAGGGCTGCGAGGTGCTTGGTGCTAATCCAGGAGGGGACTAAACCTTGTTTTAAATCCTCCAGGTTGCTGCGGCCCTCGCCCAGCAACCATGCCCCGTATAGCACGCATACCTCATTCTATGCAGCCTGATCCGAAGCATTCGTATGAGTGCATTTACTGTTTAGCGTGTCTCTCCAGCTCAGCAATAATCTCTTTTAAATGGACCGTCATAGCCTGGTCCTCATGTAGCTCTGAGCCTACCACTGTGTTCTCCTCTGTTAGGATTTTTCTTAATTGGGTCTTTAAGCCATTTATCTGTGTTTGTAGCTCTATATCATCCAGGCTATTTATTACCGAGGATCCTGTATTATAGGTTGTGAAAATATCATTCCAGGTTCCCCTTCTTTGTCTGCCCGCACCCATAGTATGCTCAGGGTGTAAACTGTACAGTTTCACTTTGTTTGTATTGGCAAAGTCGAATTCATAAAACTTCCTAAACATTTCTTTCAACAGGGCCTGGTATAGCTGTTCTGTCTCCTTCGGGCACCATTCAGGTAAGTGTACCTCAGTCAGGTTCAGGATCACTGAAGCCACTGCATAGTGTACCCCCTGGTACAGCAACTTGTCGGTTGGCACTAGACTAACCCATTCCCTGGTCCCTTGGTGGTGGTAGGACACCTCTGTAATATGGTCCGTGATGTCGTGGTCGTGGGCAGGGGCTTTCGGGGGCGTGCTATGAGTTCGGTGGCAATGACTGGGATTGGGGAGTGTGGGATCATGCACGCATGCAGGCTAGAATCCCACCCCATCCCCTCCCCGGCATCTTGCCATTGTCTGTGGAAGATGATGGATACGCCTGTGGGGCAGACGTTCTATGACCCCCAACATACAAATGTAAACTCCCTGATCCAACTTCCACCACTTATCCCAACATACGCTCACTCCCCCTCGGGTCCCTGTAATCGTCCGATGGGTATTGTTCCCCAGTCATTCCCAGTCGACTGTCCCCTATGTCCCTACTCAGCTTTTTGAGCCACCACCAGCTATCCAGGGGAATCTGTCCCTTGCATGTCAAACACACACGTTTCCCCTCGGTGACGCTGACCCTTGTAACAATGATCTGTACCCTGGGGCACGGGATGGAGGCCTCCCCGTACGTGAGCCCGGTCTGGCTGGAGTACTGAGTCGAGTTAGACCCCAGCCACCCTGGCTACCTTCCCTCGTGGAAGTAAATAGTGAGCTCCTCCACACCCCGTTTGTCACCCCCAGCGGTAACGATCGGTGCTCTCTCTCCCGAGCACCCATAGATGTGGGAGTCCTCCATGTCCCCTTGGTCACCGATGCTCACCCCTACCAGGGCGAGCAGGAGCAGAACCCTCCTCATGCCGATTTCCTTTCTGTAGGGACACACAAAAAAATAGCCATGTCCCGAGAAGGCTCTCTGGCTTGATACAGTTATCGAGTCTCGAAAACTTTAACCTTTCATAAACTAAAATTAAACAATAATAATCCTAAAACTACCAACTGTAAAACACACTATGTACATCCGCCGCCCGTGTCCGGACGGCCAGGCTAATTCCTGTTTGGCCTCTGTCTTCTGTGGCCTCTGGGCAGCTTGTACGCCTGGGCATAAGGTGACCTGTGCCACTGGACCCGGAGAGTCCTTCTTAAAACAACTGGGGTTTTTTCCGTTTCCCAACTGACCGGGGGAGTGTACCCTCCTGTGCTTGTAGGGTTCTCAAAATTCCCACATTCCCCAAAGTTATGGATAAAGGGACCCTGTATGGACAAGTTTTTAAAAATAGTGTGCCCAAAATGGCTTCTGTAACCTCGTGACCAAAACCAACAGGATTTTAAAAGCAAGGCCCTGCAAACAGGCAGGCCCTGAAATGAAACTTAAACTGCAGGAATCTGTGAGGAGACTTTGTGGAGCCAGACAGCTAAAGCAAACACAGAATATGCATTCATTCACCTTGAAACAGATCAAGTTAGAATGGGCCTAAATCGAGGCCATTAGGTTTCTGCATGTTTAATCGGTAACAGCTCACAGTAGCCATCAAGGCAGGATGGGACAATTAAGTTTCATAAATGACAAACAACCAGGACATCGGGGGCATTAAACACGGAGACAACCACTCCAGAAGTCGTTAAAGTAAATGGCTGTAATCATTTTAAACGAGCCCGACAAAAGTTAGACAAAGGACTGACCTGATTTGGTGCGCAGATAAGGAATGAAGAACCAGGTATAATTGTAGGCCCATCAGTGGCGATCGCTCGTTTGTCTCTTGGCTCTTGCCCTTAGCTCTTGCTCCTGCCTCTCGTTCTCGTGCCCTGGCCTCGTGGCGGGCTCTCTTCTCACTCCCCGTGTCACTCAACACCAAGGACGCCCATTACACCGGGGGCCAAACGCGGGAGGAGAACGGACCTGATTCGAAAGCACACCGGACACACAGGCCACAAACAGGCAGACGAGATGAGACGAGACGAAGAATACGGTAAACCGATAAGAGCAGAGAAGGGCAGCGGAAAGACGCGTTGGGGGACAAACGCCTAGTTATAAGCTGGCGTTTGAAGAATAAGTTGGCGTTACATGCTTGGATAGTAAAACCCCAGAATCAGAGCCCAGTCTGAGAATAAACTGGCGTTCAAAGGATGGGTAGCAAAGTCAATGGACAATAAGAACCCAGTTTAAGAATAAACTGGTGTTCGAAGCTTGGGTAGCAAAATCATTAGACGGTAAAGACCACCAACCGACCCCCAACCGCAGCAATACCACTGACGACCGCCCGAGGAAGAAGAAGAAGAAGACCCATGACGACTCGACGATGACGTTAGCTGAGGAAAAGGAGGGTGCTTCGCATAAACAACTTCGGCGCCGCGCCCTGAGACCACATGGCGACGGGATACCCCAAAGGACAGAAAGAGCTGACCTCAAAACCAACCCAGTTAAAGCAACAGGTTTCGGATTGGTGAGCATGAATTCCTGGCCCCTCATAGCTTGATCTAGTTAGGTATTAGGGGGTGGGATAAGGATAAGGGGATTGTTAATGTAGTTGTTTTCGCTCGATGTGCCGTGTGTTCCCCATTCCCATATAAGTGTAATTGTTTATGCCTGAATCTGTTGTGTTTTGAGTTTTGCTTCAATTAAGTTTGTCCCAGTTCCCGGGTGTTACCTGAAGGAGGTGCTGGGGGGCTCGGTTTTACTTTGTCTTTCACATTCAGTTTCGGGTTCTGCCATGCAGACAATGTGCTGTAATGTCCACCCATTTACTCAGTAAATAGTAAAAGGTACATTCCGTCTCCTCTATTCATTACTGTTCGGTCAAGATGCAATAGAATCCATATCAGTAATTCTCATAAGGTTGTGTTTTATTCTGCTTTTAATAAAATTTTGGTTTTCTTGCACCAAACCACTTGTCTACTCGATTTTCTGTATCGCTGCCTGTACCTAAGTCCAGTGTCTAGAACCCAGGGGTGTGGGAGCGATTCGAACTGCTCAAAGACAGTCAGAGGTGAAGCTGACTGGGCGCACTGGGGGCGTGTCCCAAATAATTGGTGGGAGGGCTCCTCCAGTAACACAAGCCACTGCCCCCTTCGGTGCAGTCTGTGAGTCTGCCACAGCTGCAGGCTGATGATCTCTATCTTTAAAATGGTTCACCCATTCTGGCCATTCCCCTTTCTCGGGTTTGAACAGTTTACACTGATTAATGTGGATCCACTTTGGGCGGCGGGGCAGCTTTATGGCATAGACCATGGGGCTTGCCTTGTCCACGATGCTGTATGGCCCCATGTACAATGGTTCAAAACTCCCTAACCGAGCAAAGTTCCTCACCATGACCTGATCCCCTATCTCCCACTCGTGGTGCCTGTTGGGTTCTAGCAGCAGTCGGTTACTCCGGTGTTGTTTTCCCATGTTGCTAGCAGCCTGCCAGTGAATCTGTTTAAGGTGTTCAAACAGATTCCTGACGAAGCTGTCTCGGTTCACCTCTCTGAGCTGACCCTCCGTGAGCACCGGGGCTAGTACATGGGTGGGGGCCCACATAACCCTGCCAGTCATCAGCTCGTGTGGGGAATACCCCGTGCTTTTTGACTGGCTGGCTCAGATCCCCATTAGGATCAACAGTTGGACTTCTACCCACTTCTTGGGTGAGTCTCCCGTCTCCTTGCGCAGCCATTCTTTGATGGTGCAGTTTAAACGCTCCACAGGACCCGATGACTGTGGGTTGTAGGCGACGTGCTACTTTCCCTCGATGCCGAGTACCATGAGGGTCTCTTGCATGACCTGTCCGGTAAAGTAACTCCCTTGGTCGGACTCCACATACTGTGGCAGTCCCCATCGTGAGAACACTTCCCTGACCAGGATCTTAGCTGTACACAATGCGGTAGCTGTTCGGCAGGGAAAAGCTTACACCCACTTTGAAAACACATCCACCAGGACTAGGCAGTGCTTGTAGCCTCCCTGGGCAGTGGACCAACTGCCATGGTCCCTCGACCCTCCTGAGGTGTCCCAAAGATACCTTCCTTTTCTGGGGGGTCATGGTTATTGGCAGCACACACCAGACAGCCGGCACAGAACTCACGGACCTGTTCCCTCAGTCCTGGCCACCATCCTGCCTGTTCCACCCGCTGCCAGGTGGTCTCAGGCCCGGGATGCCCCGCTCCTGGACCCTCATGGGCCAGTTGGAGGAATTCCCTTTGGTGCTGCTGCGGCACTACCCATTGCTCCCCCCTGAACAGCATGCCTTCCTTGACGGTGATGGCTGCTGTACCATATGGGCCCTCTACCTTCTCCACTTTCGTTAGCGCATCCAGGACGGTCCTGAGGACGGGACCTCGTCCCTGGGCCTGCTTTAGGTCTGGGACCAAAGCTACCCCTTGTGTGCCTCCCTTGTCCCGGATTGCGGCTACCGAACCTGTCTGGTAGGGGTCCCAAAACTTTCCTTCCCTAGCTCCCTGCTTGGCCAATTCATCTGACCTTTGGTTGCCCTCCTGCATGGGTTCTGTCTTTGAATGGGCTTTAACTTTATGGATATAGACCTTCCCTTCCTCCCCTACGGCTGTCATGATTTTCTCCAGCAGAGGCTTGATTGCCAGGGGTCTCCCATCAGTGGAGGTCTACCCGCGACGGGGCCAGATGGCCAGGTATTCTGTACATGAATTGCCTGTGAACATGCTGTCCGAGCAAATCGTGTACGGGGTAGGGAATTTCTCAGGGTGTGTAACCACGTACACTACCACGGACAGTTCAGCCTGCTGGGCGCTCATGGTGCTGGGGAGTTTAATTGCCAGTGCAATGTCTGCCCCTGGGTCATAAACTCCACACCCTGTAAGTCGTTCCCCAGCAGATACTGTGCTCGAACCGTCTACATAGATTTCGCGGCCTGTGGGGTGTATCCCGGCCCGAAAACCTATGTTGACTTCCCATACTCCTTCAATGGAACACCGGTGGGTTATCCCTGGATAAATCATGTTGGCTGCGAGCTTCAGTTCGCAGAGACCTTCCACCCTTAAGTCCATCTGGGAGAGAAGCAGGGTCCAGCGAGCAATGCAGGCACTGCTCACTGTCCCATCTTTAATTCTCCCATCTAGGAGCATTTGGGTGGGCGTGTGATGGGTGAGGAGGGTGATGGGCGAGGTACCTGTGAAGATCAATGATCTTTTCACAGCCCGGTGAGTGGCGAGGAGGTGCCTCTCACAGTTGGAGTAGCCCTTCTCCACACCCATGAGTATCCTGGAGGAGTAAACCACCGGTCTCAGCTGGCCGCGCTGCTCCTGGAGCAGCACTGCACTCAGACTGTCCCCGCTGGCTGCTACCTCCAAGAAAAACTCTTTTTCCCTATCAATTGTCCCTAGAGCCGGTGTGGTCTGCAGATCTTGTTTGAGTTTCACGAATGCAGCCTCGCAACGCTCATCTCAAACCCACTCCACTCCCTTGTGTAGGAGTCGGAGCAGAGAGGCTGCTGTGGCCGCGTAATCCTCAATAAAATCTCTGCAGTACCCGGTTAGCCCTAGAAAAGATCTCACTCCTGTCACTGTGTTGGGGGCTGGTAACTCCTGCACTGCTTCCCTTTTAGCTATGTCGATGGCCCTTTCCCCTGCTCGTACAGCCAGCCCTAGGAATTTTACTTCCTGTCGGCCGATCTGTACCTTCTTAGGGTTTACTTTAAAGCCTTCCTGCCTGAGCAACTCCAGCAGTTCAGCCAGTAGTGGACCGTGTTCCTCTCCTTCATCGGTGAATAGGAGCAGGTCATCCACATACTGAACTAACTGCCAAGGCCGGCTGAAGCTCTTTAAACAATTTGCCATGCACTGGTGAAAAATGCTAGGGCTGTTGTGGAAGCCCTGAGGTAGGCAGTTCCAGGTGTATTGTTGGCCTTTAAAAGTGAAGGCAAACTTGTACTGGTCCTCTCTCAATAAAGGGATGGACCAAAACCCGTTGCAAATATCCAGCACCATGAAGGTGGTTGCAGAGGCTGGAATAATTCCAATGAGGTCGGCGACAGCCGCGACCATGGGTGCACAGGCGGGGATGTTTCGATTGAGTACCCGATAGTCCATATAAAATGAATCCTTTCACCACATTACACTTTTGAAAAAGAAATTCAATCCATCTTGCTGTTGTTTAAAACAATTAAAAATAGAAGAATACATGGAGGTGTGAGATGCTCTACAAAAAATGATTGCAAATATATTTTATGCCAAGGTACCAGCTGTGGCTCACTGGTAGCACTTTCACCTCTAAGTCAGAAGGTTGTGGGTTCAAGACTCACTCCAAAGACTTCAGCATATATTCCATGTTGATCCTTCAGTGCAGTACTGAGGGCGCGCTGCACTGGGGAGTTCTCCCTGGTACCCTGGACAATATTTATCTCATCCAACATCAAGAAAAAACGGATTAATTGGTCATTATCTTGATGTAAGCCCCCAAAGTGCGGACCAAGTGATGTACATAGTCGACGTCACTGGCTTGTTGTAAGAAAGACAGACCCAATAATTGAAGTCAAAACGGTTTATTCAGGCCTGGGGAGCTGTGGCTCTTGCGTCCCAACACAAGGCTCCGACTCCACCAAATCTCTTGAGGTTTACACAGTTATACACATATTCCAAGACCTCCTACTACAAGAGGTCCAATCGATTTAAAAGTCTATACATTAATCACTAACTAGGTGTGTCCAACTTATACAAGGTAGCCTATAACATAAGTTTCACTTTTCACTGCAGGGGCCTGTGGACCCTCTGATTTCTTGGAAATGAGTCATCAGGACATGTGATTTCTGAGAAATGAGTCATTCTCTCTTTTGACCACTACTAAGTTTTGTTTTTCCAGAAAAGGGTTATGTCAGTGTCTCTTTTTGTAAGTTTCATCTCTCTAAACTGGTATGGTCATTTCTGCAATTAAACATGCGAATAATTAGTACATTTCATCTTTACACATTTTGCTGCGCAATTGCGTTCTACTAAACGTGCCCTGTTACGCTCATTTTTAAATCTTACTTCAGTCCCTCCTTTTGACCTTTTGGACAATTGTTCCAAAACAGGTCAACATGTATTTCCACTGCCTGGTGTCCGCCAAAGCGTGCACTCCCTGGCCTTCTACCAGTCTAGGTTATACATGTATATGTCTTATTAATTTGGAGGCCGACTTCCCCCCCTGTGGTATGGTGGTCTTTCCTTTACGGTGGGCTTTCCTTTAGGGTGGGCTTTCCTTTATGCACTCCTTCCAGTATAACCATTCCTGGGGCCCCTTAGACTCTACACTAATTGTTGAGTCTGTATGTCCCAGTTAGGTTTAGGATCAATCACCGGACACAGACAACAAGAATAACTTTTAACAGGTCTTTACTATTCGAAGGTCAGGGCTGAACTGCCCAGCAAATCCTTGCACAACACTTATATACCGGTGTGGTCACCACCGGTATTACAGTATTACAGTATACAGCAGCCAAGAGAAAGTAGTACATCTCTTAAGGTAGTTCTCTTAAGGTGGAACAGGTTACATACACCACAATCCTCCCTTTTTAGCTTAACAGTTATATCCCCATTTAACATAACATAATAACATATATATATACAACTTCATGCAAAACAGTTCAAAGATTCAGTCTCTGAGGAGGCCTCCTGATTCGAGTTGGATAACGCCTTTCAGGGGTCTCTGATTCTCGTTGCTGGGGTGACTCATCTAGTTGGTCTCTTATGGATTGGACATCATCATCAGGTACATTCACTTCTGAGGTAGATGCTTCAGGTTCACTAACTTCTTTCACGGTTGTCTCTGCCGTAACCATGGGTTCGACCCTTGTTCTCGATTCTACCAGTTGGTCAGCATGACGCCGTATTACATTTTCACCAATATCTACCGTGTACATCAGGGGTCCTTGTCTGGCCCGAATTGTTCCAGATTGCCATTTCTCGTTTTTATAGTCCCGGGCTAACACTGGTTGTCCTATTGAGAAACTCCGAGTGGTCTTGTTATTTATATGCTGGAACTGTTTGTTTTCAGCTTCCCTCCACACATTTGGTTTTAACAAGTCCAACCTGGACCGCAACCTCCTGTTGTAGGACATCATGGCAGGACTTTGGTTTGTCACTGCATGAGTGGCGTTTCGATATGCCAGTAGGAATTTGTCCACCTTGTGTTGTACTGGAATCTGATCTTCGCTCATGGCCTTTATTGCTTTTTTAAACGTTTGTACAAATCTCTCGGCCAACCCGTTTGTAGCCGGATGATATGGGGCAGAGGTATAATGTTTCACCCCATTCTTCTTCATGAATCCCTGGAATTCTTCTGACACGAACTGCGGTCCGTTGTCTGAACATATTTGTTCTGGCAATCCATTTCTCGCAAATATCGTTCTTAACACCGCGATCGTCTTTTCCGAGGTAGTGGTAGTCATCTTAATCACTTCTGGCCATTTAGAATGTGTGTCCACCGCAATTAAAAACATGGAGTCCATGAAAGGACCAGCAAAGTCAATATGTACACGTTGCCATGGGGTTGAAGGCCATTCCCATGGATGCAGCGGTGCAATCGGAGGTGCATTTTGTACTTTTTGGCACCCTGAGCAGCTTTTCGTCAGCTCCTCTATCTGTTGGTCGATACCCGGCCACCACACATAAGCCCTAGCAAGGCTTTTCATCTTGACTCCCCCCAGATGACCTTCATGCAGTTCCTTTAGAACTCTCTCTCTTAACTTAGGAGGAATAATCACCCTTGTTCCATACATCAATGTTCCTTGACAGACGGACAGCTGTTCTCGTCTTGCTGAGAATGCCGGTAACAGTGGATCACCATGTGCTGGCCATCCCTTCACTGTCACTTCGTAGACCCTGGACAGTGTCGGGTCGTTCCTGGTTTCTCTTTCAATACTTGCATTGGTGACTGGTAAACATTCGATGATGGTTGAGTGAAATAACTCAACAGGGTCAACCGCCGGTGCCTCCTCCTCTGTAGGTAGTGGCAGGCGCGACAGCCCATCAGCATTACCATGCTGCTTTGTACCTTTGAATTCTATCTGATATTGATGTGCCCCTAGGAAAAGGGACCATCTCTGGAGTCTCTGTGCTGTCATCACCGAAACACCCTTCTTAGGGTTAAAAATGGATACCAACGGCTGGTGGTCTGTCAGAAGCGTAAACTTTTGGCCCTGCAGGAAATGATTAAACTTCTTTACTCCCCACACAAGGCTGAGAGCCTCCCTATCTATCTGAGCATAATTGCGCTCAGCGGAGGTCAATAATCTGGATGCGAACACAACTGGCCTCTCCTGGCCATTTGGCAACTTGTGTGAGAGTACTGCCCCAATACCATATGGAGAAGCATCACAAGCCAAACGAATAGGCAGCGTTGGGTTGAAGTGAGCCAAAACTTCCTCTGAGGTGATCAATGCCTTGCTTTCGCGAAAGGCCCTCTTACAGTCCTCGCTCCACTTCCATGGTACTCCCTTCTGCAAAAGAGCGTTCAGCGGGTGCAGCACCGTGGATAAATTTGGCAGAAACTTATGGTAATAGTTAATCAACCCTAGAAACGACCTCAATTGGGATACATTTTCCGGAGCGGGAGCCTTCACAACAGCTTCGATCTTGTCAGGAGACTTATGAAGCCCCTCCTGGTCAATGACATAACCACAGTACGAGATCCGCTTCTGAAAGAACTCACATTTCTGGCGATTAACTCGAAGTCCATATTCTTTCAATCTGGTGAGCACCAGTTCCAAATTTGCAAGGTGTTCCTCGTCATCATCTCCTGTAATCAGAATATCGTCCAGGTAACATTGTGTGCCTGGAATTCCCTGTAATACCTGCTCCATGGCCCTCTGCCAAATTGCTGGAGCCGGTGCCACTCCAAAAACCAGTCTATTATACCGGTACAAGCCTCTATGCGTGTTGATCGTGAGATACTGGCGTGACTCTTTCTCAACTTCCATCTGTAAGTACGCCTGTGCCAGGTCTATCTTGGTGAAGTGTTTCCCACCAGACAATGAAGCGAAGATATCCTCAATCCGTGGAAGCGGATACTGCACCGTGTGAAGCACCGGATTAACAGTGATCTTGAAATCACCACAGATGCGAACCTTCCCCGGTTCCCCCGGCTTGTTGCTCGATGAACGCTTCATGACTGGGACAATGGGCGTGGCCCACTCACTCCAGTCTACCTTAGACAGTACTCCTGAACGTTCTAGCCCTTCCAGCTCAGCTTCCACAGCAGGTCGTATTGCATAAGGTACCGGTCTGGCTTTGAAAAATTTCAGGTTTGCATGTTCTTCAATCTTGATGTTTGCCATAATTCCTCTCAATGTTCCCAGTCCTTGTTGGAACACCTCTTTAGCATCGTCCAATATTCTGGACAATCGTTTAGGTTTGACATCTTTTGTACCGGAATCTACCGTTAGTGCTTTTAAGGAATGCCAGTCCATATTTAATTTCCTAATCCACTCCCGTCCCAGTAGTGGTGGACCTCCCTCAGGTAGCACATATAAGTCCATTCCTCGGCTTTCTTTGCCCTTGTGGACCACCTTTACCTCTATCTTCCCGATGGGGTATACTCTTTGCCCCGTGTATGTTTTCAATACAATCTCCGTATCCCGTAGGGGAATATGTGGGAATAACCTTTTGTAATCTTTCTTATTCATGACCGTCAATGCCGATCCAGTGTCCAATTCCATCTTCACTTGGACTCCTGCTATCTGAAGTGTGACCCAAATTGTTTGGAGGTCTGCTTCCTTACCAACATTGTGTACTCCTAGACTACCCAGTTCATTACTGCTGGCGTCTGAATCTGACTTCTGTTCGTTTGAACTGTTCTCTGTCACCTTGTGTACCTTTTTGTACTTTTCCTGCGGTGACTTTTTGTTGCTGGTCTTCTTTCCTGACCGGCATACTTTAGCTATGTGACCAAGCCCGCCACATTTTCTGCATTCCTGATTTTTGAACCAGCACTGGTTCTGATCGTGTGTTGTCTTTCCACAACGATAACATTTTACTCTACTCAAGACCATTTGATTGGTACAGAGTTCCGGTGACCGTAGCTGCATTTCCGCAGTGCCTCTTGCTGCGGCTTCTTGCGATGCTGCAATAGTGACAGCTTTATCAAGCGTAAGATCATTCTCTTCAAGCAGTCACTTTTGTGTTCCTTCTTTTAACAATCCACACACAAATTTATCTCTCAGCGCATCTGCTAGCCCTGTCCTAAACTGACAGTACTTCGATAGCTTATGTAGTTCAATTAAAACTTCAGCGTTGCTTTCGTCTTTCAACTGCGTTCTTCTGTAAAATTTAAATCATTCTGCTATCATCAGCGGCGTGGGGTTTAAATGATTTTTCAGGACAGTAACAATATTCGCGAAGGTCTGATCCGCCGGTTTAATTGGTGATAGAAGGTGCTTCAATAGCCCGTATGTCTTTGCCCCCATTGAGCTTAATAAGGTTAATGCTTTCTCATCATCTGGTACCTTATTTGCTTTACAATAAACTTCCATGCGTTCTACATACATGGTCCAATCTTCGACATCACTATCAAAGGTATTAATGCTTCCATGTTTAGGCATCCTTGCAAGTTTAAATTTTTTTTTTTTTTAAATGGCGGTCTTTCCCGCACTCGTCTTCTTCCCCCGCCGACTACAATGGCAGCTTCCCGCGTTTGCCTTCTTCCCCAGCGGTTCTCACTCCCCGACGCTGCTTTGCCTTGCAGCCCCGCTTGCAGCCCGGTCCTTTACACCGGCTGCGTTTGAATTCTCCGCGGCTCTCGTGCCTTAAGCTTCTCAACTCCCCGACACTGTTTTGCCTCACAGCCCCGCTCGCAGCCCGGTCCTGTACACCGGCGGCGTTTGAGTTCTCCGCGGCTCTCGAGCCTTAAGCTGCCCCAGTCGCTGCGCCTCTCGGCCTCGATTGCAGCCCGACCCTTTCTACCGGCCGTGGTCGAGCTCTCCGCCCTTATTCCTCCGTTTTCCCTCCCCTACTCCACAGTCAACGCGGCCGACTTTCTGCTCGTGTCGCTGATCGGCTTAACCACCACCATGGTAGAAGGGATGAACACTGCCTGTCGCTGATGGAGGGCTTCGTGGTCAGAATTCTTTTTCTTTTTAACCCGGGTTCTCGATGCCTTCCGTGCGATGGTGCTCAGCAGGATGATGAGGGCGGATGCCTCTTCTCGACGCCCGTTTTGAGGACGAAGCTGCCTTGGATGTAAATTTGCCGCAGGGTAAGATCGGACTCGTCGCCACTGTTGAGTCTGTATGTCCCAGTTAGGTTTAGGATCAATCACTGGACACAGACAACAAGAATAACTTTTAACAGGTCTTTACTATTCGAAGGTCAGGGCTGAACTGCCCAGCAAATCCTTGCACAACACTTATATACCGGTGTGGTCACCACCGGTATTACAGTATTACAGTATACAGCAGCCAAGAGAAAGTAGTACATCTCTTAAGGTAGTTCTCTTAAGGTGGAACAGGTTACATACACCACACTAATGGTTGAGGCTTTCTGCTCAAGCCTGTCCCTCATTCCCACGTGGGGTGTGTGGCGTGCCAATTCGAGACTGTCATCACACACCAATCCTCATTCACCACCCTCCTTCTGCCACCCTCCTTCTGCCACCTCCATCTTACGGTTGGCCGGCCCGGTCTTTAATTACCATGCCCAATTAATCCCATATAATTTCAGGGCTTCCCATCGCGTCTTACACCATTTGCCTTGGAGAGGCGGGGGAGTTGTCCATTCTTAACTTCGCTACCTGCCCCTCCTCAGGCTCGACTTCTTTCACTGCACCAATATCGGCCTTACTCATTCTGGTACAGAGGCACTGGAGCAGTAAAAATACACAATATATCGTAATAACAATCATGAGGAATATCATTATGCCTTGTATCACTGAGGCGCCCAAAGTCCCCGACCATCCTGGTCCCCAATTATCAAAATATGAGGAAGTGGGTGAGTTTCCTCTAATGTTGTACTAATGTCTTTTTGTTGTCTCTTTAAGCCTTCTTCTATTTTATGATAATACTTTAAAATTTCCTTCGTGTCCTGCCGTAACTTCTGTCAAGCTTCCTCTAACTTAGGAGTTGCCTTGGGCTCTGGTATGACATAAGTTTCAACCCTTTTTAGTAAGTCCCATATTATCAAATGACCAGGTTTTCCTATCTGTATAGGTATCTTTAGACCAAACAACGGTTTGGTTGGGGAATGGTACAAGCCATATCTTGATATTCATATTTCTGTTCAATTGTGGTGACACAACATGTCCCATTGTTCCTTGGTGCTACCCATGTCCGGTGTATCCCCCTTGGGTGTACCTCGAGGGTGCAATTGGTAATTTTCGTAAATCCGCACTCAGATGTGTCTCCCTCAGTGGGGGGGTGTGTGCACACCCATGTCCTTCCCTTGTGGTGGCACCCGTCCACTACCACCCCCCTTTAGGTTTCATTCTTCTGTTTATTATCTTCACCCCTTTCCCAAAGCGCCTTGGTAGGGACATCATGATATTTAACCCACTTTCCCTTTGTACCTCTCCTATATTAATCCCGTCGTATCAGGGTTGTCCCCCTTCTGGGAATTGTGGGATGGCCAGTACAAAGCCAATCATCTTAGTCCATGGGGTCAGACAATCGCCTGCCCGGTATACTTGTCCCATTTTACATCCTTTGCATAGGCTTGTATTTGTGTCAATCCAAGGTTCCAGATCCTTATTAGTAATCCAATCAGGGATCTGTTCATTATTTATTTGCCTCATGTTATGCTGAGCATTCGACAATAGCCATGAGCCCTATGTGGCACATATTAGTTCCTTATCGGTTTGGCGAGAAGCATTATTAAGTCTATCAATAATTGTATTGATTGTTTCTGCATGGGGGGCTACTATCTCTTCCACCCCTGACAATTGCATTATTGTTTGGTTTCCCTGCCAGTGTCAATTGCTGGCTATTTCCAGTAGCTTGTTTTAGTAACTTCTCTATTTTTGCTTGTAATTCTTCTACTCCTTCGTTTACTCCTTCTATGTCCAAGCTATTAACTGTTGCTAACCCAGCCGCATACCCTGCTCCGGTCGTTTCCAATACTCCCCGTTTCTTACATCTTTGTAAGATAGATTTTTTTTTTTTTTTTTGTGGATCCTCTAATTGTTTTACCCACAGGGAGTTCCAAGTTTGTTTTGTATCTCAAAAGTACTCATATTAATGGCAAGCTTAGTAACTCTATGTGCTACACTAAAATACACCTCATCCTGTGTTCTCCTTATTACTAATCCCCCTCAATAATGGCAATACTTATGTTCATCCCTAGGATCAAGGCGAGGACGCTCCATCTCATTCCGGACATCCAATGTTCCTGTAATTACAAAAAGGGGGCTGGTCATCACCAGCCAGTTAGAATTATTCTGCTCTTATCCATTTTATCAGTTCAAAATGCTGTACATCTGGGTCATTTCTTGTTCTGTGGCTCTGTCCCCAGACATACCTGAAGATGCAAACTATGGCATATAACATTATCATTATACACAGCCCTATCATTGATATATGTAGTAACTCCCCTTCCCATTCTTTATATCTTCTAGTATACTCCTCACTCTGTCAAAAAGGGCACCATCTCTGGTTTACTCATTGTCTTTCTTATATATTTTTAACTGAGTCCAGTGTTTCCACCTTCCTTTACCCGTTCCAGACCCATCTACATGAGCACATGTGTCACTATTCATTAATACTTCATAAGGTCCTGACCATCTGGGTGCTAGCCCTGGTTTGGCTGGTATTATTTCTGCTATCACTTTGCTATCTATTGCTAAGACCTCCTTCTGGTCGTCCCGTGTATCCTGTTCTCGATCCCGTATAATCTGTTGGTCTTTGGCCTCATGTCTCTAACTATCTGTCCAGATTTATCTTTGGGTAACAGGACAGCCTCCCAAGCAGTCTCCCGGCCGTTTGAGGCGGTGCTGCAATTAGTTTATAAGATAACTTCCATTTATCAAATCCTAATTTTCCTTCTATCACTGTGGGGAAATATCAGCTTAACATTAAGAAACTTAAATTTAATAATGTCCAATATCTTTAAATTCTATTCAGTAATACTGAAGTTGTTGCTTGGTGAACTCAAACAGTGGAAAGGGTTAACTCCTTCGCAGGCTTTTGAAGGTGGAGCTAAACATTATTGCGTCACTTCACGCAACCCAATAAACATCCCTGACTGAAAGACAGTTGTGGTTTCACACTTTGATTCAACATGAACATTTGGGCTTCATTGGTCAGATTCCCTCTCTCAATTGCTCGTTTAGCTGCCCATCCTCTTGTGTGCTTTAATTTATTATTACGCACTCTTTGGGTAGGAGAGAGGTTCCTACTCATTCCTTGATTATATTCTTGTCTCTTACGGGTCTTCCTCCTGGTGTCATATATCCCTGCCTACTCCCGCTATCATGTAATCAGACACCACCCCAAAGGCATTCCGACTATCTATATAGGTTTACACTTTTTCCTTTGGCTACCCCGCTTTGATCAAATCCTGTATAGGCTGGGCCATTTCTACTTTGTTTCCCGGGCCTGTCTGTTTGTTTAACTTATAATCTGGGGGCCAGTACACTTCATTCGCTTTAGGGTCAACTAAAGCTCCTACTTCTCGCAGTATATCTATCCCTAGGATTGTTCCTTCAGTGTTCTCGCATACCCACAACTGTTTAGGTACTATTATACATCCAATTTCTAGTAAGACTGTTTCGCTCTTATAAGTCCTGATTCTTCGTCCACCGATTCCTGCTATACTAACTGAAAGTTTTGTTTGGGGCAAGGGTAAGTCTGTCAAGAGATTGTGGCTCCTGTGTCTATTAACATTTTGCACTGTCGGCCCCCTACCAATGCGTCAACAAACATCCTCGGATCCCCCTCCCCTCTCTGGTGCAGTCCCTTCCTGCTGCCATCCCTAGAAGCTTGCGAGCAATCAAAGCACGCAGCCAGTCCTAATGCCCCTCCCATCTGTTTTTGGGCATTTGTCTTTTCCCTTGTGTCACTATGTATCCTAGGCCGACTACTTCATCCTTCCCTACCTGTACCTTTCTAAGGTTTAACTTTAGTCCCGCCTTCTATTAAGGCTTCCAGTACCATAGTCAATTAAATATTGTAGAGGGACCTGCCACTATCGGATATTCTTGTGGAGTGGAGTTATCTTATTCAATTTGGACTACACCAATTTACATCAACCAGAATTTCACTGTGGCCACAATGAAAGTCTGGTTTTAATAGGTTAATTTACCTCATAACTCCAAGGTTAGATCTTAGACTGAAACTTAATCTCTCGTTACACAAACTTTTTGTTGCTCTTCTCAGTTTTTACACTTCAGCTTAACTCAAATTGTAATAGGTTTTTTTTCCTTCTGAGGGCACAATCTTATTTGCACATTCTTAAACTTCCAAAATCCCAGACAAGACAAAAGGGTTAAATGCTTTTTCTTTAACACAGAGAAGTGGGTGGAGCTACAACACACAGCAGACATTTCTTTTTCTTAACGGACAGATTTTCAGACAAAGGAATATTGTAACCTCTTAAACATTCCTAATCAGGAAAACATCCACACTCTCACATTTTTATACAAACTGTAATTCCAGCATATGTCTAAGGTTCCTTTCATTCAGCAAATCTCTTGTTTTACTTGTCTTGGTACAGATGCTAATAACTTTCATGTTGGTAAAGCTTTAAGTTTATTTTTTTCCCTCCTTTTTAAATCTGTGACTCAACAGCTTTCCCTAGTTTCCAAATCCCTGTTTCTTTTTTTTTTTGCTGGGGTTTCAAATTGGTTCGCCTGCAAATTAGATCTTTTTCCTTCTTTATCTCTCCCTTCTGTTTCAATTCCTTACATTATCTGTTGCCTCTTTATCTTTAGCTCCTCCCCACCAAGCCTTTGGCTCTCTGCACTGTTTTTTTCAGGAGTCGGGTTATAGAATCCAGGTCCCTTGAGGATTCTTCTTCCACCCTCTTAGTCATAACTAACTGCTATGTTTAATGCTTAATTCACGGTATTGGTGAATTAGGTTTATACACTACGTTGCTCACCCCTATAGCGTTACTCTGATTAATTACTCACTTCCTGTCAATCACTCTGTTTCGTTAAACACACCAACCCTTTAGTCCCGAGGTTTTGAGTTTTAACCTCTTTGTGACTGTAGGGGTTTTATTTCATTCACTCACCGTGGTGCACCCATTCATTCAATTGTTTAGGGAACGCCCTGCCCCTAACTGAGGTTTCGCCGCCTCACGGCTGAAAGGATTTCCCGCCTCCCCGAGGTAGGGGTCTTTCCGCCCCTCTCGGTTTGCCGCCATTCGGCTAAAAGGATTTCCCGCCTCCCGGGGTAGGGGTCTTTCCGCCGCTCTCAGTTTGCCACCACTCGGCTTAGGGAACACCCTGCCCCTATCTGCAGTTTACTTTTTAACCGCCTTCAATTAAAGGTGTCTTTCTTTTTATAGTTCTTTTATACGTCGATTCTGACTTAAAGTCTCGCCAGCGATTAACCTCTAATTTTACAGGTGGTAATTAAAACATACTCACCCATCTTAGGTTAACGCTGTCTGAGAGTCTTGTTCAGACCGCGTATCCCATCCTCGTCGCCAATTGATGTAAGCCCCCAAAGTGCAGACCAAGTGATATACATAGTCGACATCGCTGGCTTGTTGTAAGAAAGGCAGACCCAATAATTGAAGTCAAAACGGTTTATTCAGGCCTGGGGAGCTGTGGCTCTTGCGTCCCAACACAAGGCTCCGACTCCACCAAATCTCTTGAGGTTTACACAGTTATACACATATTCCAAGACCTCCTACTACAAGAGGTCCAATCGATTTAAAAGTCTATACATTAATCACTAACTAGGTGTGTCCAACTTATACAAGGTAGCCTATAACATAAGTTTCACTTTTCACTGCAGGGGCCTGTGGACCCTCTGATTTCTTGGAAATGAGTCATCAGGACATGTGATTACTGAGAAACGAGTCATTCTCTCTTTTGACCACTACTAAGTTTTGTTTTTCCAGAAAAGGGTTATGTCAGTGTCTCTTTTTGTAAGTTTCATCTCTCTAAACTGGTATGGTCATTTCTGCAATTAAACATATGAATAATTAGTACATTTCACCTTTACACATTTTGCTGCGCAATTGCGCTCTACTAAACGTGCCCTGTTACGCTCATTTTTAAATCTTACTTCAATCTCATTGCTCTTTATGGGGCCTTGCTGTGTGCAAATTGGCTGCTGCATTTCCTACAGTGACTACACTTCAAAAGTTCTTCATTGACTGTATCTTTCTTTGGGATGTCCTGAGAAAATAAATGCAAGTTCTTTCTTATTTCTTTTACTCAAAAATAATTTAAGAAAAAGAATCCTCGCCACCAGGACAGCCAGTCTTCCCTCAAATCCCAATGTTCAGCTGTTCCCCTCGCTGTTGCTTTTTAAAAAATTCACTTATGGGATCTGGGCGTCGCTGGCAAGGCCAGCATTTATTGCCCATCCCTAGTTGCCCTTGAGAAGGTGGTGGTGAGCTGCCTTCTTGAACCGCTGCAGTCCGTGTGGTGAAGGTACTCCCACAGTGCTGTTAGGTAGGGAGTTCAAGGATTTTGACCCAGCGACGATGAAGGATCGGCGATATACTTCTAAGTCAGGATGATTAGGAATCTGAGGAAGGATGTTCTTCCCATGGAGAGAGTGCAGTGAAGATTCACCAGACTGATACCTGGGATGGTAGGAATGACGTATGAGGAGAGATTGGGTCAATTAGGCTTAACCGAATTTCCCACCATCAACATCCTGGGGGTCACCATTGACCAGAAACTTAACTGGACCGACCACATAAATACTGTGGCAACAAGAGCAGGTCAGAGGCTAGGTATTCTACTGCGAGTATCTCACCTCCTGACTCCCCAAAGCCTTTCTACCATCTACAAGGCATAAATGCAGCTCCAACAACACTCAAGAAGCTCGACATCATCCAGGACAAGGCAGCCTGCTTGATTGGCACACCATCTACCTCCTTAAACGTTCACTCCCTCCACCACTGGTGTACCGCGGCTGCAGTATGTACCATCTACAAGGTGCACTGCAGCAACCCGCCAAGGCTTCTTCGGCAGCACCTCCCAAACCCGCGACCTCTACCAACTAGATGGACAAGGGCAGCAGATGCATGGGAACACCACCACCTCCAAGTTCCCCTCCAAGTCACACACCATCCTGACTTAGAAGTATATCGCCGATCCTTCATCGTCGCTAGGTCAAAATCCTGGAACTCCCTCCCTAACAGCACTGTGGGAGTATCTTCAGCACAAGGACTGCAGTGGCTCAAGAAGGCGGCTCACCGCCACCTTCTTAAGGGCAATTATGGATGGACAATAAATGCTGGCCTTGCCAGCGACACCCACATCCCATAAACGAATAAAAAAATATATACATAATGCTGGAGTTGCACTCTTTTGAGTTTGAAGAAAAATGTTGATTTATTGTTGATTTTATTATAACTGTACAGTTATTATGATTTCATGACAATGGTGTAGGGTCTGATTAACAGGACCAGCTGAAAGATAGGGTTGGTGGGGAGACTGTCCTCATAGCTGGGATTTTAATAATATAAATCCATAAATCTTGGAGTGGCAGATGTGCCCATGCCTTAATCAATTGATAGGCTTTTATTTCCACCATTTACTGATGGGGATGATAAATCTAACAATTCAATGATGTAATTTAGTAAGGAAGTGCAATTATTTTGCCTCAGCAACACCCATGCTACCGATTCACTTGAGAAAAACAATTATTACCAGTGTCAATGCTTTTGTCACAAAAGAAAATCAAGCTTCTTTCAGTTCTGACAATAATTTTCACTGTAACTTTGTATTTCCCCTCTTAAACTGCAGTTTTTATCCCAGAACCCATCCACACCAAATATTTAAATTACCAGAAAATTTATACGAATTATGAAATTAATTTTGTATTTCTTTGTGGATGTGAATGGAAAATCCACCTGCTTGATTTCTAAGCAACAGGTAGCTGTGGTGAAGAAAACAACATTCAAAGGCACTATGAAGCACACCGTGGTGAGAAATATGGTAAGTGCACAGGAAAGTTAAGTAAAGATACATTTTCTGAATTAACACCATCGTTCAAAAATCAGCAATCAATGTTTGCTAATGCTCACCATGTAAGTGATGCTGCTGTTAAAACATGCTATGTGATTTCCCACTAAATAGCTCTGTCATCGAAATCATTTTCTGAGGGAGAATTTTTGAAGAACTGCAAGTGAAAACCTACAGAAATAATGAAGTGGAAGTCCAAGTGTGCGCCAGAGGCTCATCTGAAACTGGACCTCAGGCCTCATTTTAATAATAGAGGCGAGTTGCGTCACCTGTTGTGCCTCCAGAGCGGCTCACCCAACGTCAGAGGTCATATTTGGGCCTGCTGCATCGCCAGTAATTTCTGGGAGGTGGGTGGTAGAAAATGCAGGAGAGCCATGTGTGGGCTGGCAGCGGCCTGCAGTACTGCTGTGGAGCTGGGAGAGGTGCTCTTTCCCTACTGTTTCTTCAGTGGTCCCTTTAAGGGCCACTGTTTAGGCCACAGCAGAACTGAAAAAAACTAGTCGGTCCTTGCACAGCGCAGGCTCCACCTAGACCCTTCTTTGCATCTTTAAATTGATCCGATGCTGATTTCAGGCTGCCACCAGGGACGCCTAAAGACAGTGAGGACCAATATGACGGCAGGCAAAATGACCTCTATCTCAGACTTCAGAGGGAGAGATCAAAATCCAATAGAAAATAAATCAGCCAATTGACTTAGATTTGGGCAGTACCTCTTTCTGAGGGGAGGAAAGTATGGGGGAATGCTGTCCTGGAAAATGATGGACTTTCATATTACAATTACTAGACTTTTAATTAGAAAAAGGAAAAGCAGTAATTTTTGGATTTTCATCAGACTGACCAGATCATCACTTATCCAAAAGTTACCTCGTTAATCCTTCTTTCGAATAAGATCTGCTCACTGCTCCAGTTCACAAAGGCACTCTACCACTTCCAAACCCAATTCAAAAAGACACTGCAACCTATCCAACTCCCTAGCCTTTAACAGAAATACATTCTTCTCCAACACTCCGAGTTTATACTGGCACTCTACTCTCTTGTCAATTCAACCTGGCACTCTTTTCCTCCCAATAATCTATTTAAGCTGGCATTCTTCCCCTCTGCCCCTTGCCTCACAGAGTATGAAGCACTCTTTGCCCTCTCCCATTTCTTGCATGCACTTTCTCTCCTGACTCACACTGGCACTGTCCTTCCTTCTCCCTCCGGCTTTCAGCTTCTGACCCGTTCTTTTACCTTTCTTTATCATTCACTTCCTCTTTCCCTTCAGTGCAGTCTATTTCCTTCCCTCTCCCCTTCATTACTATCCACCCCTTCTCTTGCATTCTGTCCCCTCCCCTTGCATTCTGTCCCCTCCACATCCCAAGTATTCTACCCTCATCCCTCCCTTTGCCAAGTATTTCCTCATTCCCCTCCCCTTACCATATTCTCGCAAGAGTTGCTGACTGCACTATAGAGGGGTGACAATTGGGCCATTAGCTGTGGGGGCAGCATAAAGAGGAGGAATGGGAGGTGTCCAGTGCATTAGCCAGTAGACCCAGAAGGGAGGCAACACATACGGGGTGGAAAGGGGATCTGGTTGCTCTTATATGTGTCAGAAAATCCTATTATGCTGCCCAGGCCTCCAACATACTAACTGCCAGCATGAAACATTTGCATGTGTGCTGGGGGGATCTCGGCGTTTGCAAGGTTTGATCTTTGATACTTTATTTTGTGCATTTTCTGGTGTTTTGGAGGCTACTATAATTCATTTATTCAGGCCAAATATAATTTCTAGTGGAAGGTTTAGAGATATTTTAAGTATGAGAATAAAAGTAGTGGTATTGCCATCAAGAAGTCAAAATAAATAGGTTAACACTATCCATTAAAATAATGGACAGAGGAATGCCAGACAAACATTTAACGTTTTTAAAGCTGTGTTTTAGCACCTCATTTGTTATGATTGAATCTGACTCTCAGATACTATCAGCTCATTTAAAACTTTTCTCTGTAAACTACCAACAGTGAGCCTTTAGTTCTCCTTCCAACTGATTTGATTGGCTCTGACATCCTCTAATGATGCTTTCTGACTGATTTTATTGGTTCATATTGGCAACTTCCAATCCCAGTGAACAAAGCTGCTTTTCTCTTCTGAGAAGCTGACTCATGGGCAATGTTCCCTTTAAGCTGCATGGCCATGTGGCTGTGCAATGGCCTGGAACTCCTGTGTAGATCGCTCACCAGCTTTTCAATTGGAATAACCGCACATGCACAAAGATTTGAATGGCCACGCAGCCATTTAAAGAGGCCGCGCACCCAAAAAAATAAATTACAGGGAACATTGCTCATGGCTTGACAACATGACTGTCAACTTAAAATGCTGACAGCTGGCATGTATGAGGCCTAGTCTGGTTTTCTCAATTGATGTATCCTTCTCTACATATTTTCAAAAGACTTTCTCTTTCACCCCCCCCGCCGAACCCCACCAAAGAAAAAATCTAATTTCCTTTAAACCCATTTGTTTCATTAGATTTTCCTAGCAACTTATTTCACAAGCCTACTTCCCTCTGGGAGAAAAATGTTCTGCCTCTTCTCACTCCTAAACTCCCCTGTTGTTTGAACCCTTCACCATTGGCAACAATTTGCATGGCTAAACTTTTCAATCCCTTTCATAACCTTGAAAACGTCAATTAGATCATCTCTTTTCCAAGCCTAATTTTCTTAACCTTTCCAGATAAAATAAATTCCTGATGCCCAGAACCATCTTTGTGGCTCCAAACCAATAATGTCCTTCCTTTAATTAGACCTAAATTGGGCAAGGGCTAGTAAATTGGACAAGAACCCATCTTGTTGAATCTCTATCCATTTCTGGCCCAGTAGCAATCTTATGGTGTCACTTCCACTGGATATTGGAAGCACTTGCTCAAAAATGGGTGCATATAACCAGAGTAGGCGGTAATGAGGGAGTGATATCATACGTCACATTGACTGTCATTTTTACCATAGCGGCGTTGGGAGCTAGTAACACTGGCATATTACTGGCATCTAGCATTGCTAGGGCTGTCAGAGGCATCTCCCTCTGACAATATGAACCAATAAAATCAGTCAGAAAGCGCAACTAGAGGATGTCAGAACCAATCAGGTCAGATGGTGGCTCACAAAGAAAAGTTTTAAGATAAGCTGATAGTATCTGGGAGTCATAGGTTTATTCAGTGTTTGTACCAAATCTAGTCGAGGCCGGATGCATTTCCTGAGTCAGAGGAGGATGTCCCTTTAAGCTGCTGCAGGTGCCAGAATTCTGCGTCAGCAGTGCTGTTCTGCTACTCCACCGGTGGCCTCCTCAGCAGAGGCGGAAACAAAAACAAATCTAGGTGCTTCCCCAGAAACCGAATGCCGCCTGCAATGTATCTTTGTTATAGACACCATTCAAATATTTTGCACTTGCCCTTGTGTTCTACTACAGTTCATTATTATGGTTGTTATCAGAAGTGGAACAATTTTGGGGAATAGCTAAACATGTTGGGTGAAAAAGTAATTAATCTGGTTTTACAACATGTAAGTACTGCTGGTTCCTAAAAGCACAGTATAAAAGTATATAGCTGTAAGCCAAATGCAGAACTACCAAGACCTGCAGACCTTGAGCACATAATCTAGGCTGGCACCATACTGCAGTACTGCATTGTCGGAGGTGCCATCTTTCAGATGAGATGGTAAACCAAGGCCCTGTCTATCTGTGCAGGTGGATGTAACAGATCCCATGGCATTGTTCGAAGAAGGGCAGCCAGTTCAATCGATATCCCCTCAAGCAATACCATCAAAACAGGTGTGCAAATTGGCTGAACTGTTTGCCTACAAAACAACAATGACTACACTTTGAAAAGTAATTTATCAGCTGTGAAATGCTTTAAGATGTCCTGAAGATCTTAAAGGTACTATATCAGTATGGGTTCTTTTTACTTTCTCCTCTTGGGATAATGGTAATAAACCAAATTATTACTCCCAGGTTGTGTCTCTTTTAACTTTAATAACTCTTGATTATTTTCAGTAAAGCAAGGTTGCCTCTGAGAACCAAGACCAGTGCGGAATTTGAATTGACTTTGCCTTCCCACACTTTAGGAAAAATTGTTGTTTGTAACCAATATCGCCTTCAGTCTGTCTCCACCTCATTCTTTGCAGCACACCATAAATTAGGTATCTTGTGGTTAATAAATTGAGTAGAATAACTATGAATATATAACTTGAGACAAAATGTGTTTGATTTAATATTTGCTTGAAGGCAAATGCAATAGAATTTTATTGTATGAATAGAGTTACCAGTTTGTATTGATTTTGAAATGCAATCTGTTGGCTTTTATGGGGACTGAAAGCAAATTGTCACATAATATAGGTCGGAATTCTGTTACAATGAAACTGCCATGCAGTTACAACGTAAGTGAATTTAAGCTTTATCTTTCAATAAAAGGAGCTCTACTACATATAATTTTCCCAAGTTGATTCTTTTCTGTCACATATCCCTTTATAGTTAGATATTGCTCTAAAAATTCATTGAGATTTATTAACATCAGCAGCATTAATTCATGTATAAATTAATTCTGTCCCTGTACACATTGAGTTTCAGTCAGCTGATGGTACAGAGGTATCAGCGATAGTATTAGACTGAGTGAAATGTTATTAAAATAAGATGTAATGCATTGTTTTAGTTTTGTAATGGAATATTAGCTGAGATATATTAATTACTAGATCATAGATTTGAAATTCCACATGAGCTTTCAATAATATCCACATACAGAAGATGCATCAGCATATTTTGCACCATTAGGAAACCATTCTGTATCAATCACTCATCAAGTTCTACAAATTGACTTATTCTGGCAAGAATTTGTTGTGCCTGGTCAATGTGGAGTGATGTCAGTAATGTACATGAATGTTACTATGGTGTAGATATGATGGCTGTGATCTTACCTGAAGAGACGCATTGGGGGCGGGACTGCTGCCTTTCGGGTTCTAGTCCCACCTCCAGCTTCGTCCGATGCACAGACGCTATTTTGCATCAATTGGCCTTGTTAAGCCCACCCTGTGGGCTTGCCGGACAATTAAGAGAAAGCCAGTGTCAGATGACGTCAGTTGATGATGCATCATCTGCCGGTTTTCTTAAAGGGGCCACCATCAATTCTTTTTGACAGATGATTTTTTCAGTGTTTGACAGCATTGAGGTGCTGCAAACACTGACAATCACTGTACAAAGGTGAGCCCTTTCACCCAGGCTCTCCAGTGACTCTCTCCTTAGGCTAAAACAGCTGGCAGCTGCAGGTGAGGTTACAGAAGCGATCTGTCACTGGTGAGAGAGGTTTTCCCAATGAGGTGGGACTACACAAACTCTTCAAAGCTTGTCACGTACAGAAAATTCTAAACACATTAAAAATGACTTTCCCAACATTTTCTTACCTCTGTAACTCACCAGTGTCCCATTGGATCCTTCACACCACCTCTGCAGCTGTCATCTATACACAAACATTACAGTAGACCCACAGCACACCACACTTGCCCTGGTGGGGTTTCCCAACGTCAGGAAGCCCAAAGTGTCAAAATTGGAAAAAGCCTCTTAACTGCCTGTTAACTGCCTGTTCATTAGCAGTTAAGTGGCTATAATCCTCTTCCTGCCGCTAGGAGTCGGGTCCCTCCGCAAATCAGGGAACTGACTCCCAGGAAGATTGATTGAAGATGGGTTGGAAGCAGGTTCGGGACCCGCTGCCAATCTTTTAGATTTTACCAGCAGTCCCGCCTCCAAACCCGAACCCTGAGCGCTGGCAAAATTGCCCCTGATATTTTCATGCAGAGATACTGTTAGGATTCTGGAAGGCCCATTTCTTTCCCCAGTTTCACAGCAAGTCAAAGCAATTTTATATACAATTTTACCGTAGTTCTAATTTATCCTTCCCCTTTCTTCTCATACTACACACCACCTCTGCTCCAGAAGGCAGGTGAGTGAGATGCTCCTTCACTGTTCTGTGTAACCAATTGCTGGGAACTGAATGGCAGCACTCTGATGTTCTCTTCCTTCCTCTTCAAAGCACCTGAGATAACTTTAATAAAATCATTTCCGATTTGTCACTAAAATTATCAACAGGAAGAATTTCACTCCACTGACTGCACTTGGTGCCCCTCCATAATTGAACAGATGAGGCTGCGAGCTTATGATGTCCCACCAGTTCATGATGCAGTGCACTAATCCTTCTACTTTTGATCCCCATATTGTGCTAACTAATCTAGTGATATATTTTACATAGAAAACAAGCAATTTGGCACAGCTGTTCTATTCTCCACATGAGCCTCCACCCACTCTAATTACCTCTTCCCACCCTACCCCCATATCCCTCTATTCCCTTCTCCCTCATGTATGCATCAAGCCTCTCTTTAAATGTGTCAGTGCTATCTACTTCAACCATTCCATGTGACAGCAAATTCCATATTCTCACCACTCTATGGGGGAAAAATTCAGTATCGCCCCGTTTGGGGTGCGATTATCGGCCGTGTGCAAAGTTTAGCGCCTGGCGCTAATTATCGCCTCCAACTGCAAACTTGGCTTTCATCACCCCATGAGTTGATTGGAGCGCTAAATCAGGCGCTACACACCTCTCTTAAGGCGCAAAGGCTGAGGAGCGAGGCGCTACCTCAGAGCACTGGCGAAGCTCATGTGATGTCAGTCAGCAATGGAACACAGACACAATGGTGCCGGCCTGTTCTTAAAGGGAAGGGTTGACTTTGTTCTCCATCCACATCCTGCGCATTGCAGCCTTGAATCTCGGCCTGGAGAGACTTGTGCATCAAATCTGCTGGAAAGAACAATGGAGAGGCCCAGGAAAAGAGCTCAGAGTGCAGCCCCCACAGTCTCTTCTAAATCGATACAAGGAAGGGCAAATCAAAATGAACCTGCAAAGTACTGCTCAGTACCCAGAACTCCTTCACACAGCGTTGAGTCTCTCCAGAAGTCTCTCTCTCTCTCAGAAAGCGTGGTGCAAAAATGTCACCAACAAAAAAAGGCAGGAAGCGGTCGCCTTTAAATAGCACTCCCCCAGTCCTTTCCTGACTGCAAAACGCTCCCCTCAACCTGTCGTTGCTAACAGCAGGCAGTAAGGCAGGGAGCGCCACTCAATATCCGGTCCAGGGTGCTAATGGGGCGTTGCGCACTCGACTGATGTCACGATCTGCTGGTGCAGGAGATTGTGGCGGTAGTGTTTAGCGGCGCCGCAAAATGTCTAATTAATTTTGTGAACGGCACAAACATCGCCGCACACGGGCACGAGTTGCTTTGCGCCCCATTAGCACCCTCTTAAGGTGCTAATGGGAGGTGCAAACCAACTGAATTTTTCCCCCTATGTGTAAAGAAAATCTTCTTAAATTCTTCATAAGACTTGTTAGTGATGATCTTAGCCGGGCAAGTGGTGGAAGTATCAGTAGGAGAGCATTTTGGCGACAGTGACCATAATTCGGTGAGATTTAAGGTGGTCATGGAAAAAGACAAAGACGGCCCGGAAATAAGGGTTCTAAATTGGGGGAAGGCCGATTTTAATATGATAAGGCAGGATCTGGCCAAAGTGGACTGGGAGCAGCTACTTATAGGAAAATCCACATCAAAACAGTGGGAGACTTTCAGAAGGGAAATAGAGAGAGTACAACGCCAACATGTTCCTGTAAAGGTCAAGGGTGGGACCAACAAGCAAAGGGAACCTTGGATGACAAGGGATATACAAAAATGCATTAGAAATAAAAGGGGGGCTTTTGGCAGTTACAAAAGACTAAAGACGGAAGAAGCCCTAGAGGAGTATAAAAAGTGCAGGGGCATACTTAAAAAAGAAATTAGGAGGGCGAGGAGGGGCCATGAAATAACACTGGCGAGCAAAATAAAGGAAAATCCTAAGATGTTTTATAAGTATATTAAGGGCAAGAGGATAACCAGGGAAAGGGTAGGGCCCATTAGGGACCAAAGTGGCAATCTGTGTGTAGAGCCAGATGATGCAGGCGGGGTTTTAAATGAATTTTTTGCATCTGTGTTCACTATGGAGAAAGACGATGCAGACATAGAAATCGGGCAAGGGGACTGTGACATACTTGAACATATTAGCATCGAGAGGGAGGAGGTGCTAGCGGTTTTAGCAGGCCAAAAAGTGGATAAATCCCCAGGCCCGGACGAGATGTATCCCAGGCTGCTGTGGGAGGCAAAGGAGGAGATTGCAGGGGCTCTGACACAAATTTTCAGAACCTCTCTGGCCACAGGGGATGTACCAGAGGACTGGAGAACAGCTATTGTAGTACCATTATACAAGAAGGGTAGCAGGGATAAACCAGGGAATTACAGGCCAGTGAGCCTAACATCTGTGGTAGGGAAATTATTGGAAAAAATTCTGAGGGACAAAATTAGTCTCCACTTGGAGAGGCAAGGATTAATCGGGGATAGTCAGCATGGCTTTGTCAAGGGTAAATCATGTCTGACAAATCTGATTGAATTTTTCGAGGGGGTGACTAGGGGGGTGGATGAGGGAAATGCTGTGGATGTGGTTTACACGGACTTCAGTAAAGCTTTTGACAAAGTCCCGCATAGGAGACTGGTCAAGAAGGTAAGAGCCCATGGGATCCAGGGTGCCTTGGCGCGTTGGATCATAAACTGGCTGAGTGGCAGGAGGCAGAGGGTGATGGTCGAAGGTTGCTTTTGTGACTGGAAGCCTGTGTCCAGTGGGGTACCTCAGGGATCGGTGCTGGGTCCCTTGTTGTTTCTGATCTACATAGATGATTTGGATGAGAATGTAAAAGGTATGATCAGTAAGTTCGCAGATGACACGAAAATTGGTGGGGTGGTAAATTGCAAGGAGGAAAGCCTCAGGCTACAGGACGATATAAACGGGTTGGTCAGATGGGCGGAAAAGTGGCAAATGGAATTTAACCCTGAAAAGTGCGAGGTGATGCATTTTGGACGGACAAATAAGGCAAGGGAATACACAATGAGTGGTAGGACCCTAGGAAGTACAGAGGGTCAGAGGGACCTTGGTGTACATGTACATAGATCCCTGAAGGCAGCGGAACAGGTAGATAAGGTGGCTAAAAAGGCATATGGGATACTTGCCTTCATTAGCCGAGGCATAGAATATAAGAGCAGGGAGGTTATGATGGAGCTGTACAAAACGCTGGTGAGGCCACAGCTGGAGTACTGTGTGCAGTTCTGGTCACCTCACTATAGGAAGGATGTGATTGCTTTGGAGAGGGTGCAGAGAAGATTCACCAGGATGTTACCTGGGATGGAGCGCCTCAGCTATGAAGAAAGACTAAACAGGCTGGGGTTGTTTTCCTTGGAGCAAAGAAGGCTGAGGGGGGACCTGATTGAGGTATACAAAATGATGAGGGGCATAGATAGGGTAGACAAAGAGGAACTTTTCCCCTTAGTAGGGGTTCAATAACAAGGGGGCATAGATTCAGGGTAAGGGGCAGGAGGTTTAGGGGGGATTTGAGGAGGAACTTTTTCACCCAGAGGGTGGTTGGAATGTGGAACTCAATGCCTAAAAGGGTGGTAGAGGCAGGAACCCTCACAACATTCAAGAAGCATTTGGATGAGCACTTGAAATGCCATTGCATACAAGGCTATGGACCAAATGCTGGAAAATGGAATTAGACTGGACAGGGATGGATGGGCGGCGCAGACACGATGGGCCGAAGGGCCTCTTTCTGTGCTGTAAAACTCTATGACTCTATGACTCTATGACTTATACTTATGCCCCTTCTTCTAGACTCAGCTGACATTTATTTCTTTAATAGCTAATTTCCTGTAGTATTCAACAATCTGACTGTCATAGGTTTTAAATATCATGAGCAACCTGATAAACAGACGTAAAGTAAGCTCATCCATTCCAATAATTGTCACGATTGTCATCGATGAAAGTGCTGACATAGTGAAACTTTTCATGCTGGTATGTGTGACTATAGTAATGCAGAGTACTTGGAATATATCCTAAAGCTTGCTGGATATAATTCCTCAAGACCAGCAAGATTATACTGGAATTTACTTCCAAACATTATTGTGGGAGCCCCATCACCAAAAGGTTTGCAGCTGTTCAAGAAGGCCCACCACAAACAGGACAAACAAATTGGCCTTGCCATCCTAAGAACAAAAACAAATTAGCATTCAGAAGGTTTAAAATATCTTTAAGCTCTTCAATAACTTTGTTAAAGCCAGAGAATAATTTAAATTCTTATAAAAAGGACAGAAACTGCTGTTTATTGGATGAAGGGCCCTTGAGTATATCATTTAATTGTAGTGTAATTAGTGGTATTGATTTCATTTAAATTAATTTAAATTCATTAAAGGGTAAGTCATGGAAGGACAGCTCGGCCCCGTGGCATGCTCCTCCTGTGCTATGTGGGAAATCAGGGACACTTCCTGTGTCCCTGATGACCATGTGTGCGGGAAGTGTATCCAGCTGCAGCTACTGACAGACCGCATTGCAGCGCTGGAGCTGTGAATGGAAACATACTGGAGCATTCGCGATGCTGAGGACATCGTGGATAGCACGATTAGCGAGTTCGTCACACTGCAGCTAAAGGCTGCACAGGCAGGAAGGGAATGGGTGACCACCCGACAGAGTTGAAGGCACAGGCAGGTAGTGCAGGGGTCTCCTGTGAACATCCCCCTCTCAAACAGATATACCAATTTGGATATTGTTGAGGGAGATGGCTTATCGGGGGAAGGCAGCAAACAGCCAACTTCCTGGCACCGTGGGTGGTTCTGCTGCACAGGATGGGAGGAAAAAGAGCAGGAGAGCTACAGTGATAGGGGATTCTATTGTAAGGGGAATAGATAGGCGTTTCTGCGGCCGCAAATGAGACTCCAGGGTGGCATGTTGCCTCCCTGGTGCAAGGGTCAAGGATGCCTCAGAGCGGCTGCAGGGCAGTCTGGAGGGGGAGGGTGAACAGCCAGTTGTCATGGTGCATATAGGTACCAACGATATAGGTAAAAACCGGGATGAGGTCCTAAAAGCTGAATATAGGGAGTTAGGAGGTAAATTAAAAAATAGCACCTCAGAGGTAGTAATCTCAGGATTGCTAGCAGTGCCATATGCTAGTCAGAGTAGAAATAGAAGGATATTTCAGATGAATACGTGGCTAGAGGAATGGTGCAAGGGGGAGGGATTCAAATTCCTGGGACATTGGAACCGGTTCTGGGGGAGGTGGGACCAGTACAAACTGAACAGTTTGCACCTGGGCAGGACCGGGACCGATGTCCTTGGGGGAGTGTTTGTTAGTGCTGTTGGGGAGGGTTTAAACTAAAATGGCAGGGGGTTGGGAACCTGAGCAGGGAGACAGAGGAAAGGGAAACAAGGATAATAGCAAAAGACAGGAAGAAGAAAAGCAAAAGCGGCAGTCAGAGAAATCAAGGGTTTAAATCAAACATGGCCACAGTGAATAATAATTCTAAAAGGTCTAAGAGCGTTAAAAAAACAAGCCTGAAGGCTTTGTGTCTCAATGCGAGGAGCATTCGTAATAAGATGGATGAATTAGCTGCGCAAATAGATGTAAATGGATATGATATAATTTGGATTACGGAGAAATGGCTCCAGGCTGACCAAGGCTGGGAATTCAACATCCAAGGGTATTCAATATTCAGGAAAGCCAGGCAAAGAGGAAAAGGAGGTGGGGTAGCATTGCTAGTTAAAGAGGAGATTAACACAATAGTATGGAAGGATATTAGCTCTGATGATGTGGAATCTGTATGGGTAGAGCTGAGAAATACCAAGGGGCAGAAAACATTAGTGGGAGTTGTATACAGACCCCCAAACAGTAATGCTGAGTTTGGGGATGGCATTAAACGGGAAATTAGAGACACGTGCAATAGAGGCACAGCAGTTATCATGGGTGACTTTAATCTACATATAGCTGGGCTAACCAAACTAGTAACAATGCTGTGGAGGAGGAATTCCTGGAGTGTATACGGGATGGTTTCCTGGACCAATATGTCAAGGAACCAACTAGAGATCAGGCCATCTTAGACTGGGTATTATGTAATGAGAAAGGATTAATTAGCAATCTTGTTGTGCGAGGCCCCTTGGGGCGGAGCGATCATAATATGATAGTATTCTTCATTAAGATGGAGAGTGAAGTAGTTGACTCAGAGACTAGGGTCCTGAATTTAAATAAAGGAAACTACGATAGTATGAAGCGCGAGTTGGCTAGGATGGATTGGGGAATGTTACTTAAACGGTTGAAGGTGGATAGGTAATGGCAAACATTTAAAGATCGCATGGATGAAATACAGAATTTGTTTATCCCTGTTTGGCATAACAATAAAACAAAGAAGGTGACTCAACAGTGGCTAACAAGGGAAATTAGGGATAGCATAAGATCCAGGGAGAGGACATATAAATTGGCCAGAAAAAGCAGCAAACCTGAGGATTGGGAGCAGTTTAGGATTCAGCAAAGGAGGACAAAGGGATTAATTAAGAGGGGGAAAATAAAGTATGAGAGTAAGCTTTCAGGGAACATAAAATCTGACTGTGGTGTATGTAACCTGGTCCACCTTAAGAAAGGTACTACTTTCTTTGGCTGCTGTATACGTAATACCGGTGGTGACCACACCGGTATATAAGCACAGTGTAATAATATTGTATTCAGTATAGTCCTGACCTCCAACCAGTAAAGACCTGTTGAATTTACTCTGGTGGTCTGTGTAGTAATTCTCACTATAACACACAGACTTAACAGTGGCGACGAGGATGGGATTCTTACCCTGCTGCAGTAATTTCCACGGCGACTTCGTCCACAGACAGGACGTCGAAGAGAGGTTTCCACCCTCATCACCTACTGAAAGACACGTCGAGCGGCAGGCATCGAGCAACCGGAGTGCAGAAGACATCCTGACCTCGAAGCCTCCATCAGCGACTGTCAGCTTCTTCTACTACCTCGTGGTGGGTAAGCCGGGCAGCGACGCGACAGAAAGTCAACCGCGTTGGCTGTACAGACGGGGCTGGGAAGACGGAGGAATAAGGGCGGTGAGGTCGATCGCGACCGGAGATAAGGGCCGGGCCGCTTTCGAGCGAGAGGCGCAGCGCGGGACATCGATCGCGACCGGAGATAAGGGCCGCATTCGGGCTAAAGGCGCAGCGTCTGGGGAAACTGAAGGCGCGAGAGCCGCGGTGAAGAGGCGACAGCGTCGGGGGACGGGTGAAGACCGCCAAGCGTGGGAAAACCGCCATTTTGTGGGCAGAGGACGACGACAAGAGCGGGAAGCCGCCATCTTGGATAATATTAAAAATACAATAAATTGCTACGATGCCTAAACATGGGAACATTAATGCCTTCGACAGTGATATAGAAGACTGGGCAATGTATGTAGAACGCATACAAAACTATTGTAAGGCTAATAAAATTCCTGATGCAGATAAAGCACTAACATTACTAAACTTAATGGGTGCGAAGACATACGGGCAATTGAAACACATGTTATCACCAGATGAACCGACGGATAAGACGTTCGAACAGATTGTTACTGTCCTAAAAAATCATCTTAACCCCACGCCGCTGATGCTAGCGGAATGATTTAAAGTTTACGATAGAAGACAGCTGCAAAATGAAAGCAATGCTGAATATTTGATGGAATTACGTAAGCTAGCAAAATATTGTCAGTTTGGAACGGGACTGACAGAGGCACTTCGAGATAGATTTGTGTGTGGTTTATTTAAACAGGATACACAAAGGCGACTGCTCGAGGAGAATGAGCTGTCTCTCGAGAAGGCGGTCACTATGGCAGCAGCACACGAGGCCGCAGCGAGAGGCACGGCAGTAATGCAGCTACGGCCACCGGAACTCGGTACAAACAAATTGGGTTTGAGTTCTGTCAAATGTTATCATTGTGGAAAGACAACGCACGATCAGAACCAGTGTTGGTTTAAAAACCAAGAATGCAGAACGTGTGGCAGGCTTGGCCACATAGCTAAAGTATGCCGGTCAGGAAAGAAGACCAGCAACAAAAAGTCACCGCAAGGAAAATATGCAAAGGCACACAAGGTGACAAAGAACAGTTTGACCGAACAGAAGTCAGATTCAGACGCTAGCAGTAATGAACTGGATAGCTTAAGAATACACAACGTTGGTAAGGATACAGACCTCGAGACAATTTGGGTCACTCTTCAGATAGCAGGAGTTCAAGTAAAAATGGAATTGGACACTGGATCGGCATTGACGGTCATGAATAAGAAAGATTACAGAAGGTTATTCCAACATATTCCCTTACAGGATACGGAGATTATATTGAAAACGTACACGGGGCAAAGAGTGTACCCCATCGGAAAAATAGAGGTAGAAGTGGTCCACAAGGACGAAGGAAGCCAAGTAATGGACTTATATGTGCTACCTGAAGGAGGTCCACCACTACTAGGACGGGAGTGGATTAGGAAAATGAATATGGACTGGCACTCCTTGAAAGCACTAACGGTAGATTCCGGGGAAACAGCTGTCAAACCTAAACGATTGTCCAGAATATTGGATGAGGCTAAAGAGGTGTTCCAGCCGGGACTGGGAACACTGAGAGGGAATACGGCAAACATCAAGATTGATGAACATGCACAACCAAAATTTTTTAAAGCCAGACCAGTACCCTATGCAATACGACCTACGGTTGAAGCGGAGCTGGAAGCACTAGAACGTTCAGGTGTACTGTCTAAAGTAGATTGGAGTGAGTGGGCTACGCCCATTGTTCCCATTATGAAACGTCCTGCGAACAATAAGCCAGGAGATCCAGGGAAGGTTTGCATCTGTGGAGATTTCAAAATCACCGTTAATCCGGTGCTTCACACGGTGCAGTATCCGCTTCCACGGATTGAGGATATTTTCGCTTCACTGTCTGGCGGGAAACACTTCACCAAGATAGACCTGGCGCAGGCGTACTTGCAGATGGAGGTTGAAGAAGAGTCACGCCAATACCTCACGCTCAACACGCATCGAGGGTTGTACCGGTACAATAGGCTGGTTTTTGGAGTGGCATCGGCTCCAGCAATTTGGCAGAGGGCCATGGAGCAGGTATTACAGGGAATTCCAGGCACACAATGTTACCTGGACGACATTCTGATCACAGGTGATGGTGATGAACAACATCTCGCTAACTTGGAACTGGTGCTCAACAGACTGAAAGAGTATGGACTTAGAGTAAATCGGCAGAAATGTGAGTTCTTCCAGAAGCGGATCTCGTACTGTGGTCATGTCATTGACCGGGAAGGGCTTCATAAGTCTCCTGACAAGATAGAGGCAGTTGTAAAGGCTCCCGCTCCGGAGAATGTCTCTCAGTTGAGGTCGTTTCTAGGATTAATTAACTATTACCATAAATTTCTGCCAAATCTATCCATGGTACTGCATCCGTTGAACGCTCTTTTACAGAAAGGGGTATCATGGGACTGGGGCGAAAAATGTAAGAAGGCATTTCGCAAAAGCAAAGAATTGATCACCTCAGAGGAAGTGTTGGCTCACTTCAACCCGACACTGCCTATTCGGTTGGCTTGTGATGCTTCTCCATATGGCATTGGGGCAGTACTCTCACATAAATTGCCAAATGGCACGGAAAGGCCAGTCGCGTTTGCATCCAGATCATTGACCTCCGCTGAGTGCAACTATGCGCAGATCGATAGGGAGGCCCTTAGCCTTGTATGGGGAGTGAAGAAGTTTAATCATTACCTACAGGGCCAAAAATTCACACTTCTGACGGATCATCAACCGTTGGTGTCCATTTTTAACCCTAAGAAGGGTGTTTCGGTGATGACAGCACAGCGTCTCCAGAGATGGTCTCTTTTCTTAGGGGCACATCAATATCAGATAGAATTCAAAGGTACGAAACAGCATGGCAATGCTGATGGCCTGTCGCGCCTGCCACTACCTGAAGATGAAGACACGACGAAAGTTGACCCTGTTGAGTTATTTCATTCGACCATTATCGAGTGTTTACCTGTCACCAATGCAAGTATTGAAAGAGAAACCAGGAACGACCCGACACTGTCCAGAGTCTACGAGGTGACAGTGAAAGGATGGCCAACACGGGGTGATCCTCTGTTACTGGCATTCTCGGCAAGGCGAGACCAGCTGTCCGTCTGCCATGGTACTTTGATGTACGGGACAAGAGTGATTATTCCTCCCAAGTTAAGGGAAAGAGTTTTAAAAGAACTACATGAAGGTCATCTGGGGGGAGTTAAAATGTAAAGTCTTGCTAGGGCTTACGTATGGTGGCCGGGTATTGACCAACAGACTGAGGAGTTAACGAAAAGCTGCGCTGGGTGTCAAAAAGTGCAAAATGCACCTCCGATAGCACCGCTACACCCATGGGAATGGCCTTCAGCCCCATGGCAACGCGTACACATTGACTTCGCTGGTCCATTCATGGACTCCATGTTCCTAATCGCGGTGGACGCACATTCCAAATGGCCAGAAGTCATCAAGATGAATACCACTACTTCAGAAAAGACAATTGCGGTGTTAAGAACAATATTCGCAAGGAACGGATTGCCAGAACAGATCTGTTCGGACAACGGACCACAGTTTGCATCGGAAGAATTCCAACAATTCTTAAAGAAGAATGGAGTTAAACATTATACCTCTGCCCCATATCATCCGGCGACAAACGGGTTGGCTGAAAGATTTGTCCAGACATTCAAAAAGGCTATTAAGGCCATGAATGATGATCAGATTCCGCTGCAACACAAGGTCGATAAGTTCCTGATGTCATATAGAAACGCCGATCATGCCGTGACTAACCAAAGTCCTGCTATGATGTTTTATAACAGGAGGTTGCGGTCCAAGTTGGACTTGTTAAAACCAAATGTGCGGAGGGAAGTGGAAAACAAACAGTTTCGGCATATTAACAGCAAGACCACTCGAACTTTCGACGTAGGACAACCAGTGATGGCAAGGGGCTATGGAAACGAAAAATGGCAGTCCGGAACAATCCGGGCCAGACAAGGACCTCTGATGTACACCGTAGATATTGGTCATAATGTGATAAGGCGTCATGCGGATCAACTGGTAGAGTCGAAAGCAAGGGTCGAACCCACGGTTGTGACAGAGACAGCTGTGGAAGACGTTCATGAACCTGAAGCATCTACCTCGGCCGAGAATGTACTTGATGATGATGACACCCAATACATTGGCAACCAACTAGAGGAGGCACCTCAACAACAAGAATCAGAGACCACTGAAAGGCGTTATCCAAGCCGAATCAGAAAGCCTCCTGAGAGACTGAACCTTTGAACTGTTATACCTGAAGTTATATATGTATATATGTTATGTTTATTTGGGGATATGACTGTTAAGCTAAAAAGGGAGGATTGTGGTGTATGTAACCTGGTCCACCTTAAGAAAGGTACTACTTTCTTTGGCTGCTGTATACGTAATACCGGTGGTGACCACACCGGTATATAAGCACAGTGTAATAATATTGTATTCAGTATAGTCCTGACCTCCAACCAGTAAAGACCTGTTGAATTTACTCTGGTGGTCTGTGTAGTAATTCTCACTATAACACACAGACTTAACACTGACTGTAAAAGCTTCTATAGATATGTGAAGAGAAAAAGATTGGTGAAGTCAAGCGTAGGTCACTTGCAGTCAGAATCAGGGGCATTTATAATGGGAACAAAGAAATGGCAGACCAATTAAATACATACTTTGGTTCTGTCTTCACAAAGGAGGACACAAATAACCTCTGAGAGATGTCAGGGAACATAGGGTCTAATGAGAGGGAGGAACTGAATGAAATCAGTATTTGTTGGAAAATGGTGTTAGGGAAATTGATGGGATTGAAGGCCGATAAATCCCCAGGGCCTGATAATTTACATCCTAGGGTACCTAAGGAGGTGGCCCTAGAAATAGTAGATGCTTTGCTGGTCATCTTCCAAAATTCTATAGACTCTGGAACAGTTCCCATGGATTGGAGGGTAGCTAATATTACCCCACTATTCAAAAAAGGTAGCAGAGAGAAAACGGGGAATTATAGACCAGTAAGCCTGACATCGGTAGTGGGGAAAATGCTAGAGTCCATTATGAAAGATGTAATAGCAGAGCACTTGGAAAACAATGACAGGATCGAACAAAGTCAACATAGATTTACAAAAGATAAATCCTGCTTGACTAATCTACTGGAATTTTTTGAGGATGTAACTGGTAGAATATATAAGGGAGAACCAGTGTATGTGGTGTATTTGGACTTTCAGAAGGCTTTCGATACGGTCCCGTATAAGAGATTAGCGTGTAAAGTTAAAGCACATGGGATTGGGGGTAAGGTACTGACTTGGATAGAGAACTGGTTGGCAGACAGGAAGCAAAGAGTTGGAATAAACAGGTCTTTTTCCGAGTGGCAGGCAGTGACTAGTGGGATACCGCAGAGATCGGTGCTAGGACCCCAGCTATTCACAATACAGTATATATTAATGATCTAGATGAGGGAACTAGATGTAATATCTCCAAGTTTGCAGACAACACAAAGCTGGGTGGGCGTGTGTGCTGTGAGGAGAATGCCGAGAAACTCCAGTATGATTTGGACAGGTTGGGTGATTGGGCAGATGCATGGCAGATGCAGTAAAATGTGGATAAATGCGAGGTTATCCACTTTGGTGGCAAAAACAGGAAGGCAGATTGTTATATGAACGGCAATAGATTGGGAGAAGGGGAAGTACAACGAGACCTGGGTGTCCTTGTGCACCAGTCGCTGAAGGTAAGCATGCAGGTGCAGCAGGCAGTTAAGAAGGCAAATGGTATGTTGGCCTTCATAGCGAGAGGATTCGAGTACAGGAGCAAGGATGTCTTGCTACAGTTGTACAGGGCCTTGGTGAGACCACATCTTGAGTATTGTGTGCAGTTTTGGTCGCTTTATCTGAGGAAGAATGTTCTTGCCATGGAGGGAGTGCAGTGAAGATTTACCAGACTGATACCTGGGATGGCAGGAATGATGTATGAGGAGAATTTGGGTCGATTGTGCTTATATTCGCTGGAGTTTAGAAGAATGAGGGGATCTCATTGAAAGTTATAAAATTCTAACAGGACTAGACAGACTAGATGCAGGAAGGATGTCCCTGATGGCCGGGGAGTCCAGAACCAGGGGTCACAGTCTAAAGATAAGGGGTAAGCCATTTAGGACAGAGATGAGGAGGAATTTCTTCACCCAGAGAGTGGTGAACCTGTGGAATCCTCTACCACAAAAGGCAGTTGAGCCAATTCATTAAATATATTCAAGAAGTGGTTAGATATATTTCTTAAGGCTAAACGGATCATGGGATATGGGGAGAAAGCAGGGACAGGGTACTGAATTTGGATGATCAGCCATGATCTCATTAAATGGCTGAGCAGGCTCGAGGGGCTGAATGGCCTACTCCTCCTCCTATCTTCTATGTTTCTATGAACCTTTTCCATGCTTGAGTTTACTACTACACACAGCTGGTTGGTACATTTAAGTGATCTTCCTATAACCTATGGTCTTGCTCTGCATTCCACTTAGCTACTTAATCACATTTTGCCTTGTATTCTGAAATTTATTGATAACATTTGACGTTGTTTAATTAATTTTCTGACGTTGAAATTGGAATGAGTTGATGGACGAATCGAGATTTGCTGCTGTTCATTTAATGAAATATTCCAGTTATCGTCTTGTAAAAGATCCAAAAGCTCAAGGTTTATTTCGGAAAATCCCTTTATATTCAGAGGATGGGAGATTAAAGAAAGAACTTACAATTAAATGGCACCATACCATGTCCTCAGGACTTCCCAAATTGCATCACAGACACGATTACTTTCAAAGTGCAGTCACTGTTATTACATAGACAAACACAGCAGGGTACAACAAACAACAAATGAGATGAATAACCTTTATCTTCTTTTTGGTGCTATTGGTTGAGGGAGGAATGGTGACCAGGATCCTGAGTACCTGCTCTTTGAATAGTACCATGGGATATTTTACATACATACGAACCAGCAGACATGGCCCCAGTGTAATGTTTCATCTGAAAGATAGCACATTTGGCATTGCAGCAGCCTTTCAGTATTAACTCAAGTGTCAGCAAGTTGATAATATATCCTCAGTTAGTCTTAAAAGGCCAGTCATCATTTAATGAGATATTGAGTATTTGTAAAGCTATGATTAAATTTCAATAAATGATGCCTGAGGTGGGCAGGGGCTTGCTCATCACTGTAAGGGACAGTAAGCAATAGCTGCGCATGGGGCTTGGTGTAACTGATGGAACTAGAGAGGTCACAACAATGGAGAAACCAAACCCAAATTCCATAGTGGCAGATGGCACTAGTGTGTGGTTTTATTTTACTAATTAATGGGAAGAAATATATGTGTCTCTCTTTTCAGCCTGTGCCTTTCCCTCACAGAAACCAGCTGATCTTCCATCCATTTACTGGATTATTTGCCATTTTTGCCAACTGCAATATAATCTGCACATCTTCTCCTTCCCCTACCCTTTCACTCCCCAAAGGAATCGTACCATCCATGATATCCATGTTCATTCTTCCACCATCTCTACCTCTAGCTGCTCTCCCTCTTGAACTATTGTGTACGACCATAGCAAATGAAAAATGTGTTAATTCACCTTCTCTTATACAGCCCCAAATTACTCCTTCCATTTGAGACACTGATTGACATACATTTCCTGCCGTCTCCAATACTGTACTCATTACTTATGGTATAGTTTCCTCTACGTTTGGGAGACCAAATGCAGGTTAGATGACTGCTTTGCTGAACGCCTCAGTTCTATCCAAAATATTGCCATGGCCTCCTTGTGTCACGCCTCTTTAACTCCATCTCCCACTCTGACCTCCCCATCTTTGGTTTCTTTGGGAACAGGAGTTTATCTTTCTCCTAAGAAATCTGCATCACTCTGGTGAGACTTTAGTAACTTTAGGCATTAGCTATGACCCCATTTTCTTTACAGCCAGAGGTGCTGATGATATGGGTGAATTTTTCAGAGTCCGGTAGGAGGGTTAAAACTTTGGATAGAGACCCTTCATCAGAACACAGTTCTGGCTGGGGATGTGGATGGGGAATTGTGAAGGAATATGCCATATTCAGAAAAATACACCATCCTATGAACAGAATTTTGACTTTATTAAAACATTACATACTGGGTCTGGAAGTATGGAAGCCTTAACAATCAAAAGCTGTAAACAGCATACAGGCTTTTGAGATAAGATAAGTTGTTGACACTGAAACAATAGCCCTATTGAAGCAGCAGGTTGGAGGTTCCTCTAAGTCTGCAGCATTGGAAATAAGACAATACTATACCCAGTTAAATTGTCTTAAACCGACACTTCAGAAAGAAACACAGAAAGATTAAAGAAACATGTGCCTTTGTAAAAATTACATCAAGTAAAAGAAACACCTGACATCAAATGAAAGATGGGAGGCACCAGCCATCACATTGCTTTTGTGTTGAACTTGGAATACCTAGGAGACACGAAGTCTGTGTTGCAACCAGTTGAGGTGTTCTAAATGCAAAAGATACAAACAGGAGGCTTTAATGGGCCAGAAATTCCAGGCCAGAAGCGTGAGTGCGCTCGGGGTACTCACGCTTCTGGCCGTTGGAAATGCCGGCGTTCAGCAGGAACAGCGCATGCGGGGAACGCCGGCATTTCCAGACCTCGAGCGTGTGCGACTGCACAGGCAGTGCTTGCGCAGTGAACTTCGTGGATTTCATTCATGAAATCCGTAAGGGTAAGTCCTCAGAACTTACACTGAAAAAAAGCAAGTGTAAAGTGGTTCATTGGCTGCGGAGGAAGATATATTTTATCGTGGAGCTTTTGAAATGCAATATTTTTGTTTGGGAAAGGGAGGGAAGTTATTTTAAGAAATTTTAAGTAAGTTTTAAAGTTTAAATTTTTTTTTTTGTTAAAGGGTTTTCAGAACGGTAGGTAGAAGGAGCAATTGTGGCTGTGTGAATGGAATGTGAGAATGAGTTATGTATGTATGTCCACATATATTCCTTTACGTATATGTATGTATGTTTTATATTCCTTTACTATGAATGTATGTTTTTAATTATGATTTTCCAATAAGTTACTTTCTCTGAAAGTCATAATTAAATAATACATTCATACACATAAGTAAAGGAATATATACATAACACGCAAAGGAATATATACAGACATACATACTTTCAGAAGCTCCACGATAAGAAATATCTTCCTCCGCAGCCTCTGTAGCAACTGTACCCATGCTTTTTTCATGTGTAAGTTGTAATGACTGGACCTCACTGAAAGCATTAATGAAAGCGGCGAATTATACTGCGCACGCGCTGCATGTGCAGTCGCACGCGTTCTGCCTCTGAACCCCTTCGTTCAGAGGACAGGAAATGCCAGTTTTCCCCACATGCACTGTGCATGCTGAAAACCGGCATTTCATCCGGCCAGATGCGTAAGTACCCCGACCGTACTAGCGCATTTGGAAGGGAATTATTGGGCCAACATTTTACATGTCAATAAAATAAAAAATTTAACACTTGCACCACTTGCCCCCTCGCACCTGCGACTGAGGGTCCAAGGAGGTGCATTGCACAAGAGGTCATCATCGGACGTATCCTCACACTGTTCCCTTTGGGGAACTGTATGAAGTGGTGGAAGGATTTATGGCCGTGATTAACGCTCATTCCGTGACCGTAACCATCTTTGAACCAGCCATTAGGGTGGTTAGTCCTATGGCGGGAGGGTTTTACGGGCTCCCACAACCCATCTGAGGGGGGGGGGCGGCCACCAACACCCATGGACGCAAGTATCCCGCTGGATGTCCACCCAGAATTTAAAGTTGGAGCTCCGACTCCACTTGCCGGGACTGTCTGGAGTGGGGTTCAAAACCCTACTCCTTCTGGCCCAGCGGCGGGGATGCTTACTGCTACGCAAAAGGCCCACTCCGCACAAAAGGTGACACCCATACGTTTCCTGCGCCTTTTCCCTCCCCGTGACTGGAGCCCTATGCTGCCATTTCACGTTGCTAATCGGATTGGGCCTTTGTCATAGCGGTAGGATCCCTGCCGCTGGGCCAGATCAGGGTAGGGTTTCGAACCCCGCTCCAGACAGTCCCGGCAAGTGGAGTCGGAGCTCCGGCTCTAAATTCTGGGTTGACATCCAGTGGGATATTTGCGTCCGTGGGTGTGGGTGGCCCCCCTCCTTGTATAGCTTGTGGGAGCCCGTAAAACCCTCCCGCCATAGGACTAACCGCCCTAATGGCTGGTTCAAAGATGGTTACGGTCACGGAATGAGCGTTAATCACGGCCATAAATCCTTCCACCACTTCATACAGTTCCCCAAAGGGAACAGTGTGAAGACACGTATGACGACGACATTGCTAAATAAATAAATGGAATTAAAAAAATTCTTTTAGGGCTTTTAAAAGTCTTTAAATTGCTTTAATTCTCTGTAAAACTACTTCAGATTACTCAAAATAATGTAAACATTTTAAAAATTTTATAAAAGTTACCAAAATCTTGAAAAAACTTCCAAAAACCTATTTAAACTGCTGCTTTGCATGTAAAAAAGCAAAGCAGCTTGACAGAAACATTGGGGGCGTGTCCAGTGAAACTGAGACCTCAAGGGGCGTGTCTCACTTACACTGCACGCTCCTGGGTCCGCGCTGGCTGCACTCCTGGGCGGCGTGACGTCATACGCTGCCCGGGATTCTTGTTTCAGTTTCTGGAAGTGCAGGCGTCCCTGGAGCTGATCGGCAGGAGCGCGGGGTAAGTGCAAATACGGGGCTTGCACGCGCTGCAAGCCCCGTTCTGGAATTTCTGGCCAGATAAAAATGACATCAAATAGAACCACTGCTTTCACATTGTTTTGATGATAAGCTTTGAACACCTAAAGGAGGAAACAATTCTTAATGCAACAACTGAACTGACTGTAAGAATAGCAGGAGTCACCAGAAAAATGACTAGAGATAATTAGCTTACATCAGCAGAAAACTCCAAAGGATATACCACTGAAAAAAGGGTATAAATATAGAACTTTCAAATGGGAAGATAGATTCGCTGAAAGGGGCAAAGCGATTCTTAGGCTTCAGGGGCAAGTTCTGTAAGTCTTTAACTCTTTGAGTCTCGGGTATCAAAGGTATTTGATTTTGGTGGATATCCTGGAATAAGACTAAGAAATGTAAAAATGTAATGAAGTTAAGATTTGAGAATAAGGATCTCCGATGATAAGATTTGTAAGCTTTTTGTATTTAAAACTGTTAATGTTGCGATGAAATGACCATCTGTAAACTACATGTTGGTTCTTTAATAAATCTATATATTTTTAGAATTGCCTCACATAATACTTCTGTATCAAACTCGCAATCTCAATCTCTGTACACTCTTTGGTGAGGAGTTGCAGAATTCTGGGGGAGTTTTCTGGACCCTCATAATATCCGGAAGGTTACAGTCTAGTTAAACATATTAAAAGTGCTATCTGGAGGGCGGTAACATCTTCAGGTCTTCCTTTTCTTTAGGGAGAGATAGTCTGGACCTTTAGACCCAATTAAGCATCTTTAGGATTTGGCTACCTCAAACTTTAGTTGAGAGTGAACATCTGGGGAATATGCCTGATCTGGGCCAGCCCTAAAGGGGCAAGGACTAGCAATAATCCCTTCAGTTGGTGCCCAATGTGTGTGTTAATGAGTTCATATAGAACCTATACTTATATTTATATCTATATCCATCTTGTAGATTGTTAAGTATAGAAGGAGTGTTTTACTGACAGTGGTACTAAGGCCCAGATTTAAGTCTCCAGAGACGACAAGACCCTGATCATGCCATGTAGAACTTAAATCAGAACTCCCTCAATACACCATTGAGGGCTAAAAATTTCTTATGAAGTTCATATTAACCCCTAACCGAGGTTAGGTCCTGACAAAATGGCAAACCCTGTCGGAATTGGCCAAGTCTTTTTATTAGGAAATTCAAACGATTGCTTTATTAGGGGAAATAATCCTATCCCTGTACCTCCACAAGTCCATGTAATAATTTTTGAAATAGAAGGCTTTGATGCCGACGGAGCCGTTAGAACTCATGGCATGATTGATGTTGATCCCCAGAACCAGGGGATACAGAATATCCAGTGGGATAATCTAACAAATACTCCAAATCCAATAAATTCCTTAATGATAAGGTGCACACCCGCACAATTGGGAGGCCTAATGAATGGTGCCCAACAAGGTGGTGGCACCCATGGACAAATAGTAGGACCCGGAGCAGCCTATGCTCCTGGAGGCCATGGATTCCAGTTAAGGTGACAAGCTCATGATGAACTAAATGACCCGAATCTTTGAGAAAACTATACACAGCTTAGAGTCCATTATAAACAATGCCAACAGGCATTAGCTCAATCTTATCTAAATGCTGGAGGCGCAATGATTACTGTTCCAGTAAGCCAACCCCAGCAACCACACATTGCACCCCTAGGTCAAGTAAACTTGAGCTCTATCTACACAATGTGTGGTAGACTGGGAAACACCAGCCAGGAAAAAACCTGCTGGATTCTAACTAACCTTGATAAATTGGAAACCTGTTGCCAAGATTGGAATGCCCAACACCTGAGGCAACTACTACAAATGATACTAAGTTCAGACTTAATTCCCCCATTAAACCAGTGTAATAACTGGGTTCAAATATACACCTATGTTCTCACAGCAGCTCAGGGAGGGCATGTAATGGGTTGCATCAAGGAAATACACACTACTACAGCCACAACTAAAGGGCTGGTAGCTGCCTACAGAATAGGCAAAGTACTTACACAGGATTACTGGGACATTGTCCACGGTTGCCTGGTCAATCAATACCAAAATACAGCCCTCAAACTTGCCTGTGAGGGTGCTCTAAATGATTATCGAGATAACCAACAAAGATGGGATAATGTTAATTGTATTATCCAATTAAATCATGACCTCTTAGGTCTACCCCAAACTAAACCTATAGTGAGATCAGAAACTAGGGGTAAAAAAAACGGAGGCGGTACCTTTGGTACGCAGAAAGAAGGACTGTATAGACCCAAGTCTCAAATCCACCCCACCCAGACACAAACTCATGGCTCAGGACCCCCAACAGGGTATTCCAGAAGGTTTACACCCCCAACTCGCCCACAATATGAGAATGATTTCTCCCCGGAAAGGTGGGATAGATGAGGGGCTAGACCTCAAAAGGAAAGCGAAGGACAGTGGACTCCCTATGGGGACAGCTTTTACACTGGCCAAAACTATCAGAGAGCCATGGGAGGATACCGAGAAAACCGAAATGGGGATCAAAAAGATTCCTGGCAGAACCAACGTCCACCCCAACAGGAGGATTGTCAAGATAATAAACTGTCTGACAAACCCCCTCAGGGATATGGAAAACATGATACCCCCAAGAGGGAGGAACAAAAATCAGTTAAAATAATTAAAGACAAAGCATCAAATGAAACTCAGGATCCTGAGGATGATCAATCCCAGGATTGGAAGCCTGGCACCCAGCCAGGGCCTCTTGAATTCCCCTATGCCCTGGCAACCTTGTCCACAAATACACAAGTGAAGGCCCTGTTTGATACAGGAGCTGATTACACTGTAATAGATCCTGCAATTATAAAAACTAACTGGACAGATTTGGGGAGCCCAATTTGTAAAAGACCATTAGGGGGATTCGCACAAGACAAAACCAAATTAATTAATTTTTACAAAATACCTATTACTATATATGGAATCGCAGTGACCCTAGATGTAGGACTGGTACCACAATTGGCCTATTTCCTCATTATAGGACAACCAGACATGAAACATTACCTTAAAATCTCAACCAGACCTGTAGAAGCATCCACAGACCAGGATGACAGGGAAAAACATGTTCGGACACAGCTTGATCGAACTTGCCTAGAGGGGGGAGGCAAAGACCTCCTCGAGCAACTCCTTAATAGATACTACCCTTATCTACAATGCCATCCAAATCAATGTGGAAAGATAGACATCAAACCCTACCCACTTGATTATGGCTGGCACAAACGTAAAAAACAGTGGCGTATTCATGACCACAAAGGAAAATTAGATCTCCTAACAACGCTGAAAGACTATCAGAACAAGGTGTCTTAATCAAAATAGGCATCGTTCTTGAATGATCCTACACTCATTTTTAAATTCCTCTCCCCAGAAATGGACTTAGAGCATCTTCGCATCATGGAGGATGATGATACGGAGGAGGGAATCAGACAAATACCTATGAGACCGCTTACAGAATACCATCAAGTTATTTACTGTGATGGATCATCAATGACGATTAAAAAAGGGACATCCCAACAATCCTCAGCTGGGATGGGGATAGTAGTAGGGACTTTTTGAGATTCCTATTCTTTTCATCCAGAAGAATTACTGTCTATACCCCTTGGCCATAAGACAGTGCAATATGCTGAAGCTGCAGCATTATGGCATGCTTTAGAAAAGGCAGACCCTATTAAACCCACACTAATCTGTACGGAAAATGACTACTGTAAAAGAGGATATAACCAAGATCTAGTTTTCTGGGAACAAACAAAGTTTACCAATCGTAAGGGTAAACCCATAGGGCTAGATTTTCAGCATAGACAGTTTTGGGGCGCTAACCTTAGCGCCCGCCCGAAGTTAGCGCCCGCCCCAAAGTAGCGCCCCGTTGCCGGAAATTCAGTGGCTTCGCCCTAAGAGAGTGGTGGAGCGCTAAAAGAGGCGTTCCACTCCTACCTTTAGGCGCTAAGCCGGCGGTCCAGAGGGATAGCGCCCAGGCGGGGCGCAGCGCGGGTGCGGTCATTTTTGCACTGACAGCAGACCCCGTGGTGCCGACCAGCTGTTAAAGGGGGAAGGGACGAATTGGTCTGCTGCCACGCCCTGCACACTGCAGCCTTGCAAAGAGGCCCCAACACTGCTGCTCAGCCCCAGGGAGTCATGGCAACGCCAGAGAAGGCCCGTCAGCGTGCCCTGCGCTTCTCAGAGGGTGATCTGGACATAATGGTCACAGCTCTGGAGGTGAGGCGCAAGATCTTGTTTCCAGAGAGTGGGAGGAATCCAACCCACCATGACTACACCAAAGCCTGGGAGCAGATCGCCCAGAGGGTGACGTTCACCGGCGATGCCCCCAGGACCCACAAACAATGTCGTAAAAAATACAACGATCTGACCAGGATTGTGAAGGTGAGTAGCCTTTCCAGTCTCCTCCTCATTCTTGCATGTACACCTGACATGATGGGCAAAGGGGGCTGAAAGTCCTATTGGCCAGCCCTCAGCCAGCAGCATTGGGACATTCATGAGCATCAAATGGCCATTCGGCACTCTACACTTTGGCCAAGCTATTCCACCATGGGAGGCAGTGCACAGTACATCAGGGCTTCACTCTGTCCAAGCTATTCCACCATGGGAGGCAGTGCACAGTACATCAGGGCTTCACTCTGTCCAAGCTATTCCACCATGGGAGGCAGTGCACTCGACATCAGGGCTTCACTCTGTCCAAGCTATTCCACCATGGGAGGCAGTGCACACTACATCAGGGCTTCACTGCGCACTTACAGCCCGTCCTTTCTCTTGCAGGCTAAAGTAGCGTTTAATCGCCAGGCCCGTGCCAGGGGTGGCCGCGCCAAGCTGCAGAAGCTCACTCGGCTGGAGGAGCGCGTGTGTGTGCTCATGGGAGCCCGTGTGATTGTCCCCACAGCGTGCGGTGTATCCGACACTCCACTGCCCGGCAATGGTAAGGACCTCGCCTTTTGGCCCTCTCGCGTCGCACTGGCCCATCCGAGCTACCTCCTTTGCCACTGTCCCACCAATGCGCTGAATCCCACCAGTCCTAACTCCCTCGCTGACGCCGTCTCCTCACTCTGAAGCTACTCTTGTGCATTACTGCTTTCAGCTGGTGACGACCAGGACCCTGAAGCTGCCAGTGACAGCACCTCCGACCAGGAGGAGGAGGAGGAGCAAGCCGGACCTTCGGGGGAACAGTCACGTCCCGCAGGAGAGGAGGAAATGCTTGACATCTCCTCACTGGACGAGTGCCTGGAGGAACTGTCGCAGGGCAATGCAGCTTCTGGGACCAGTGGCGTCCAGCCACCCAGGAGCCGTGCGCGTGGCCAGCGGCCTTCCCCCCAAAGGGGGGAAGGATCAGAGGGGAGTGCTGCTGCTCGGCACACTCGCCGTCACCAACGCAGCAAGGGTCCCCTAGTTCGGCCCCCTCCTCCCCAGTGGGAGAGTCGCGACTCCAGTCCGGACACCTTCACTTCGGAGGAGGTGCGGAAGCTGGATAAGATGGCCGACGACTCGGACCGGCGCCACACGGAGCTCATGAGCGTGGTGGGGCGCATGCCTGAGGCCATCGAGTCGCTGGCGACCAGTGTGCGTGAGTTCGGGGCAGCAACTGCTGCGAGTGGCCGCATGCTGACTGATGCCGTCAAGACCTTGGCGGATGTGATGCGCGCGCACACCAGGACCACAGGGGCACTCACTGCTGCCACACGCGCTGTCTCAGGCAGGCATCGCCAGGGCAGCCACCGCGCTGGACCATCCCAGCAAGCCGCCCCTCGGCTGATTGCTGCGGATCCTGCAGTGCGGGCCCGGCCGAGTGCCACCGCGCCACAGCACCAGCCAGCGCATCCCAGACGCCAGCTGGCCCACATTGCGCCATCCGTCGCCGCCATTCCCCCACTGGGGCGTCAAGGGCAAGCGGCTGCAGCTGATGGTGGCCAGGCTCAGGTGCGCCACTCAGCAGACGGCCCCTCGAGGCCCAAACGCCGTGTAGGCCGCCCCCAGCTGCATCTGGCGGAAGGGCACCTGAGCCTCAGGCGCCTTCCCCCAGCCTCGCAGCAGCCACTGGGCAGAGCTTGCGAAGGAGCAGCAGGCCGGGCAGGGGAGGCAAAAGGCTGGCCAAGGTCTCGCCCTCGCGGGCCACTCAGTAGAGGGTGTGGGCAGCTTTCCTTTAATATGGCGGTGGCCATCTTTATTTTGCCCATGGTTGTGCTTTTGGAGGGCTTATTTTTTGCGTTAGGCCGACGTTGAGGCCCGGTTTGAAGAAAGGTGGAGTGACTCCTCCCCAGTTTGTGGGAGTGAGTCGTTTGTTGGGCTTTTTGTGGGGCCCGTTTATTGTTTTTGGGGATTCATGTGGGAAGGGCTTTTCATTTTTGTGCAATAAAAAATTATCTTTATTCATGCAGTCTCCATGGTTGTTCTTCTTAGTGTTTGTTGGCTTCGCCGGCTGAGGGGTTGCGGAGCGGCTGCATTCATCTTCCTTCATGGCCCCTGGCCATTCCCTGACAGGGGGCTTAGAAGTACCGTGTAATAAGGTGGCGTCGTGCGGCCCTTGGCCCTGGTCGCTCCCTCCTGGGAACGTACTCCTGCTCCTCCTCCTCCTCCTCCTCCTCCTCATGCTCCTCCTGCTCCTCCTCCTGAGGTGCTGGTCCAACGTCAGGTGGCAGTGCCTGAGTCCTGCGGATAGCCAGGTTGTGTAGCATGCAGCAAACCACCACAAATTGGGAGACCCGGTCCGGCGAATACTGGAGAGCTCCTCCGGAGCGATCAAGGCAGCGGAACCGCTGCTTGAGGACCCCAATAGTTAGCTCGATGATGTTGCGGGTGGTTTGATGGCTCTCGTTGTAGGCCTCTTCAGCAGCGGTCCTGGGCGCGCGGAGCGGGGCCATGAGCCAGGTGCACAAAGGATAGCCTTTGTCCCCGATGAGCCATCCTCTTGGGGGAGGCTGTGCCTGGAACATGTCATGCACAGTACTCTGCCGCAGGATAAAGGCATCGTGGCTGCTGCCTGGGAAGCTGGCATTGACTGCCATGATGCGCTGCTTGTGGTCACATACCAGCTGCACATTCAGAGAATGGTAGCCCTTCCTGTTGCGATACTGCTCGCCATGCTCCAGAGGGGCCCGCAAAGCCACATGCGTACAGTCAATGGCGCCCTGCACCAAGGGGAATTCCCCGAGTCTGGCAAATCCCAATGCGCGCTGATGCTGGCACTCGAGGGCCATGGGGAAGGAGATGAATTGGCTTCTCCTTCTGAACAGTGCTTCGGTCACGTGGCGGATGCAGCGATGCGCGCCATACTGGGAGATGTTTGCTATGTCCCCAGCAACGCATTGGAAGGAGCCGGTGGCATAGAAGTTCAATGCCACCGTCACCTTCACTTCCACCGACAGAGACGTCCTGCACCTGAGCTTTGGCCGCAGATCTCGGCGAAGCAGGTGGCAGATCTCTGCAATCACCTCCTTTCGGAATCGGAGCCTTCTAACACATCGCGCGGCACTCATGTTTAGGTAGGAGCGCTGCTGGCGGTATAGCCTGACTGGGTAAGGCCTACGTGGCCGACGCCCGTAGCCCCCTCTGCCTCTAGCCAGGGCTGCCCCTCTCACAATGCGTCTGCGAGCCCTACGGACATGGCGCTGCAGCTCTGCGTTGACACCCCATGCAGCCCCCATCAAATCCTGGCAAAAGTCTAATTTCCAAATGGCCACTTGCAGCGCTATGGCCTGAGTCCAAAAATACCTGGCTCTTGCTGCTTGAAACCGGTTAGCTATCCTCCTTGTTGTGTCTCCAGAAATGCGTTGCACAAGACTGTTTTCTGAAAAAAGGCTGGCCTTTATACTGGAGAGGACGTTCCCTTTAATTAGCGCCCCCCGGGGCCCGCGCTGGTTGTGTTGCGTTCCTTTTTCCAAACGCTCCGGCCGCCCGCCGCACAATGGGGCGGTCTGACTGAAGTTTGCAATCGGGGCGGCCAAAGGGCGTTGCACGAGGATGTGACGTCATTTTCTGCGCGCGCATCCGGGTGGGCGCTAAACTTTGCGCCGGCGCTAACGGGCAACTTAATTTGGGGCGGGGCGCAAACTGCGCTGCGCCCGGGCGCTACATGCATAGCGCCCGGAAATCACTTCTCTTAAGGCGCTAACTGCTGGCGCAAGCGACTGAAAATCTAGCCCATAAAACATAAGTCATTGTGGGAAGACATTTTCCGTTCGAGAATGGAGAAACAGAATTGTCAGGTGTTTCATGTAAACGGGCATACCGCTGGGACAGTACACTCAAAAGGAAACAGTCTTGCAGACGAACAAGCAAAATGTTCAGTCTGCATGACACCCCCTCGAGAGGGGCCTGCCAATATTAGTGTAATCACTAGGGCAGAACGGGGAGCTAATCAGGATGAGGAACTTATTCAGCTATTAGACCCAACAAAAGAGAATCCACCAGGATATCCACCAAAGTACTTTTACTCAGAAACCCCTATGGGTATTGTGCTAGTTAAGTTGCCCAAGGGAAACCGAGAAGTACCCCCGAGACACAAACGAGAACAGCTTGTAAAAGAAACTTACGAGGGCATAGGTCAAGCACATTGTGGTGCCAGAACAACATTCTGCAAATTTACTCCCTTATATTGGTGGCCAGGCATGCTTAAGGCCTATAAAACATATGTGTCAAATTGTGAGCCATGCTATTTAACCAATAAGTCATCACTAATTAAGCCACCACCATTGGCTCCTGTGAAAGCTGCTGAGCCAATGGGAAAATACTTTATTGACTTTATTGGACCACTTCCCCCGTCTTTGGGATAGATACATGTTCTCATTTCTGTAGATGGATGCACTTCCGGCTGGACCCCACAAAAACTTTCGGAAAACGCACTTGCCAAGGCTATTTCTGACATAATTACTGTAGCTGGTGCACCCAAAACCTTACACTCTGATTAAGGCGGAGCCTTTGTCTCCAAGGTCTGCCAAAGACTACTGCAAACAAAGGGGGATTGGGTTAGAGCACAGCATGCCACGTCATGCGCAATCAGCAGGGCTGGTGGAATGTAAAAAGCAGGAAGTAAAAACGCTATTGGTCAAACTGTTGAGAATCAGGGGGAATAAGTGGACCACCATCATTTCGGAGGTACAGCTATCACTTAATAATGTGCCCACATCTGAATCAGGGACAGTGTCCCCTAAAACTCCATATTATCTGATGTATGGGGTTGAGATGCATACACCGCTTACCCATAGTTCTTTTATTGCCTCTACACTCTCTGAGTGCTTGACCCAACAGCGACAGTAGATTTTAAAAAAGAAGTAACAGAGGAGATTCATCGAATTGATCAGAGGATAAGGGAAGCAAATAGGCAGAAAAAATTGACAAACAAAGCATGGCAACCCCTAGTAGGAGAATGGGTACAGGAAAAGAAGTTTGAGCAAAAACCTGGTTTAAGACCGAATTGGAAAATTCCTGTTCAAATACATACTGATTTTAACGAAAGAACAGTTAAAATACATATTAATTAGCCAAATGGCAAGCATATTCTTAAAACTGTCTCCATAGACAATCCCAAAAGATGTCCTGCGGGATACCGAAATGCATGAACAATACAAGGTGCAGTCGTACACTGTCTTTCAAGATCCAGCTTGGAGCACAACATGGGAAATGGATGCAATCGATTTACTGATGACGGTCAGTCAGACGGTGTCGTCAGCTCCTCCAAACGATGCTTGTCAATGCCTCAGGAATTGGATTCACAAAAAGCAACAACTGAAATAAGGCTAGGACAAGTAATAATCCCTTCAGTATGTCCATGTCTGTTGCTTTTTTTCTACTTTTGTGGTTGACACATATATTGTAGGGATTTCCAGAATTTTCAGTTTACATTTCAGACCTGTATCTGAAGAACATTTCTCCAATTTCACTTACGTTCTTGCCTTTTTCATTTTGTGGAGCTTTTACTGCTTTAGCTATTTTTGCATTCTTTTGTTCTTCTATATCTTTCCATTGCATCACAGCTCCGCTGATTAGTTCTGTATCACCTAGCAACTTCTTACTTTTCAGCAGTTTGTAGGTCATTGAACCCATTGAGCTCTTCTGTGATTGGAGTATCTGTTGTATTATCCCCTTCCTTTTTTTCCAACCCTACTAAAATGCTGCCTTATCTTTTCATTTTCAATTTTGACAAAGGGATTTACCCGATGTGTTAACCTGCCTATTTTCTCCGTGGATTTGCTGACTGACCTACTCTATATTTCCAGTATATTTCCATTTTTCTTTTGTATCTTCCTATCTTACAGCACTTACAATTTCATTTCCTTTTCTATTTGAAAGATTTAGCAGTTCAGTTTTGACTCTAGGTTAAATGGGCTTCGTCACGTTTGAGGAATAAAAGGATTACATTTCGAGATGATTTTCCTTTTTGATTTAGATATTTTTCAAATGTTAATTTCACTTCATCATCATGAAGGAACCATAATTGTTTGGCCTCAGCTATAAACAATTTCAGTTAGAAGCAGCTTGTGGCATCTGAGAATGTTTGAATTGGAAAAAAATGCACCTTCCCAATTCCATTTATCTAAATTATTATCTATGAAATCATTGCTGATCTCATGAAAATCTGGTTGCTTCAGCTTGAGATATATGTTTGTTGACCTGAGCAGGATGTAATGCATATTTATAATTATAAAACTGTACTACTATAATAGCAAAGCTCTGCTTTAGGCAAAGATGTCTGTCAGCAGGAAACCTTTCAGAAACACAAATATTCCTTTGAATTTTTCTGTTATCCAATCTTACACTTGTATCTCTATTCTGAATCATCACCAGCACTTGCTTTGCAGCAAGGGAATACGATGCAGAATTAAAGACCTGATAGGAATACAGGAACAGGAGTAGGCCATTCAACCCCTCAATTGGCCCATCTACAGCCTTTTAGGGGAGCAAGTTCCAGATTTCCATTACCCTTTGTATGAAAAAGTACTTCCTGATTTCATTCTTCAATGCCTACATCTGATTTTAAATTATGCGCTCTTGTTCTGCACACCAGAGGAAATAGTTTCTTTGTATCTACCCTATCAAATCCCTTAATCATTTTAAATACCTCGATTAGATCACCCTTCAATCTCCTAAATTCAGGTAAATACATGCCAGGTTTATGTAAACTGTCCTGATAATTTAACCCTTTAAGCCCTGGTATCCTCCTGGTGAATCTGTGCTGTACCTCTTCCAAGGGCAATATACCTTTCCTGAGTTTCAGTGCCCAAAACTGAATGCAGTATTACAGATGGGGCCTGACCATGGCTCGGTATGACTGAAGCATCACTTTCCTCACTTTTGAATTACCACCCCCTTGAGATAAAGAACAACATTCCATTAGCCTTTTTGATTACTTTTTGTACCTTTCCACTAGTTTTAGTGATTTGGGTAAGTGGACACCTAATTCCTTTTGCTCCCCCATAGCTCCTGGTCTCTCACAATGAGGAACATATTCTGATTTGTCTTTCTCAGATCCAAAGTGGATGACCTTTCACTTCCCCACATTGAACTCGATCTATCACAGTTTTGCCCTCCTTTTGTAACTTTCTGCTCCCATTCACACAACTTACTGTGCGTCCTAATTTAGTGTCATCTGCAAACTTGGCTATACAACTCTATGGCCTAGAAATTCACTATGGCCCCGCCAGCTGGCTAGCGCCCAAAAGTTAGCGCTGGGCGCGGAGCCAGTTGCGACCGTCAGATATTCACTTTTTGCGCCCCAAGTCGGAACCGGGCGCTATTCCAGGGTGTGCCCGCCCCCGCTTGGGGCGCTGAAACTGAATTTCAGCGCTCTAGGCGCCGCTGCGCCGCCCGCTGCGGAGCGGCAGGCTGCGGTACTGCAGGCCTCCTCCTTCTCTTAAGGGGGAGGTGCCTGCAACAGGGAGATCGCCGCTGGATAGTGCTGGCAAATGAGCCCGGCACCACGGAGAAGTGCCGGGTTCGCGGAAAGCAGCCGGCAATGCCGCGGGGGGGGGGGGGGGTGGTGGAGGAGGCCGGGGAAGGAGGTGCGGGCAGGCGGCCGCCGAAAAAGCGGCCGGCCGCACCTCCACCTTAAAGCGCCCCACTAAGGCTACAGTACGGCCCCGTTTTCTGGTCGCTGTTTGCGGCCGCTGCGGAAGAGGCGGCTGCAACTAAATATGGGGATCGGGCCGGTATTGGGGCGGAACCGGGGCACTGCGCACACCGATGACGTCATCGGTGCCGGCGCAGCGCTAACGGCTACCGCCGCCATTACCGCTGCGCTGAATATCAGCGCAAGCTCCTGTATTGGCGCAGAAGCCCTCTTTAGGTGGTAACTGGCCGCAAAGCTGGCGGCGCCTTACTGAATTTCTAGGCCTATATTCCTTCATCAAAGTCATTGATATATATGGTGAAAAGCACAGATATCTGGGGAACATCACTTGTCACATCCTGCCTGATACAAGTGCTCATTTATAATTTCATAAATATTTCACACAATATATTAAAGCTGGAAATGTTCAGGCAATGTTAGTGATTTTTATATGAACTGACTATCAGTGGCATCGGTAGGATGGCTGGCTTTGTTCCTGAGGCTAAGTACTGTGCACCACCACATTTGATTCAAATTCAGCTTCTGTTGGGATAGAATAAAGCTCTAAAAACCTTAGACATCACACAATCTGTCATTGGTTTAACATTCATTCAATAATCAGCTCTTCTCATCTTGATCACTTGATGGCTGAGGGAGTGTAAATTCACCTTGGGTGGTAATGCAAAACCTGCAATAACTAATCGGTGGCTCGTTTTACACTCTGCCCAATTTTCTTGAACATTAGAGTAAATTTGAATGAAAAAGACCATCAGTGCTAAGGACCATATTCAGCTCCCATATTTAGTATTCATCCCTGCAGCATGTCCGATCACCAAGTCATGGTTATACTGGAGCCAATACTGAGACACCATTGAGATGAACGCAGTTGCTATGAGTTGCGATTTGCTTTTGGTACAACAGCAATTTATTGGAGTAAATTTTCATCTTTATCATCTGACCTGTAGTCTGGCGGATCAGATTGTCCACCCGTTGTAGAAATTGCACAATTTCAATGGAGTGAAAATTGAGCAGTTCTACAATGGGCGAATGACCCACACCAGCAGATTAAAGCCCAGGTGATAAAGATGAAAATTTAACCCAATTCTATTCCTGACCAGTTCAATCATGTCTAGCACTGATTACAGTGCTATGGACAAGGATTGCACACATGCTGTTTTCTCATTGCCTGTACAGCTTCCTCCATACAACAACATGCACTTTAGGAACAACTTAAGTTGATCAATATGTCTAGTAACAATGGTTTTACTCATAAACAAAAGATCTCTATCTGATGTTTTGCTTTTGTGATCATTATAACCCTTTTCTCTAACCAATTTTGGTTGTAGCTTTATTGAAATCTTAGTTTTAATAGAACATTGATGATACAGCAGTCACAGCACAAAAATGACTTGTTGTTCAACTGCATGTTTTCACATAAAGTTGTTCTAGGAATTGAGCCTGCTTCAAACCTCCCTATTGATGTGATGATACTCTGTGAAATTGTATTAAGCTACATGGTATTATTCTACAGGGCACAACACAGGGTTAGAGATTTGATGGATAGGTTGCTGAAGCCAACACAGTATGTGACAGCAATGAAGAGAGATCGGGCCCAAATAGCTGCATGGATGCAATTGATTGCTCCCTGCACACTTGAAAAGCCAGAAATGTGGAAGAAACCAATCTTGCTGTCTTGCTGCTTTTCCTGGTGGGAGTTAAAAAGAGAAGTCTAATAAATACCTAAGTAAATCATCTGTCACTTCACTGGTGCAATGGTGGAAAGCAACTTGCCTAAAACAACTAGCGTCATCTGTGGGGGACTTAAAGGAAGCTTTCACAAAAACATTATGGTGGCAGTAGTTATTGGCAATACCATCCTGATAGTGGAAGATGGCTGCTGGTCTTCTGTCACAAGTGGCAGGGGTTGGCTATGGAATGGACACAGCCTCATCAAACACTTCCTCAGACATGTTGAGATAGCTTATATTCCACTGGATATGGCATTGTCAAGTGCAAGTGGATTGCCTCCAATGGTCTGGGGTTTAAGCAGTCTGCAGAAGCTGCTGATGCCACTGCCCCTCCTCTGCCACTTCTATCTGAGTGATGGCATCAATACCCATAAGTACTGAGCAAAATAGCTGAATGTGGAAAAGCACAGGTAGGCAGCTGTGAGTAGAAAGCTAACACAAAATCCTGATGATGTAGGGGGAAAAAAAGAAATTAAAGCTAATATAGAAAGTACAATAAAGCATGGCCAACACCATAGAAATATAGAAACAAAGAAGATAGGAGCAGGAGTAGGCCATTTGGCCCCTCTAGCCTGCTCCGCCATTCAATGCGATCATGGCTGATCATCCAAGTTCAGCACCCAGTCCCTGCTTTCTCCCCATACCCCTTGATCCCTTTAGACTTAAGAAATATATCCAACTCCTTCTTGAATATATTTAATGAATTGGCCTCTACTGCCTTCTGTGGTAGAGAATTCCACAGGTTCACCACTCTCTGGGTGAAGAAATTCCTCCTCATTTCTGTCCTAAAAGGCCTACCCCTTATCCTTAGACTGTGACCCCTGGTTCTGGATTCCCCGACCATCGGGAACATCCTCCCTGCATCTAGGCTGTCCAGGCCTGACAGAATTTTATAAGTTTCAATGAGATCCCCTCTCATTTTTCTAAACTCCAGTGAGTACAAGCCCAATCGACCCAATCTCTCTTCATACGTCATTCATGCAATCCCAGGTACCAGCCTGGTGAATCTTTGCTGCACTCCTTCCATGGCAAGAATATCCTTCCTCAGATAAGGTGACCAAAACTGCACACAATACTCAAGATGTGGTCTCACCAAGGCCCTGTACAACTGCAGAAAGACATCCTTGTTCTTGTACTCAAACCCTCTCGTTATGAAGGCCAACATACCATTTGCCTTCTTAACCGCCTGCTGCACCTGCATGCTTACCTTCAGCGACTGGTGCACAAGGACACACAGGTCTCATTGCACTTCCCCTTCTCCCAATCTATTGCCATTCAGATAATAATCTGCCTTCCTGTTTTTGCCACCAAAGTGGATAACCTCACATTTATCCACGTTATACTGCATCTGCCATGCATCTGCCCAATCACCCAACCTGCCCAAATCATCCTGTAGTTTCTCGGCATCCTCCTCACAGCACACACGCCCACCCAGCTATGTGTCGTCTGCAAATTTGGAGATATTGCATCTAGTTCCCTTGTCTAGATCATTAATATATATTGTGAAAAGCTGGGGTCCAAGGACCGATCCCTGCGGTACCCCACTAGTCACTGCCTGCCACTCGGAAAAAGACCCGTTTATTCCAACTCTTTGCTTTCTATCTGCCAACCAGTTCTCTATCCAAGTCAATACCTTGCCCCAATCCCATGTGCCTTAACTTTACATGCTAATCTCTTATGTGGGACCTTATCGAAAGCCTTCTGAAAGTCCAAATGCACCACAACCACTGGTACTCCCTGTGGTAAACCACGTTCACTATCGTATCACTGTTAGTAGTTAGCACTGTTCACCACTGTTCGTTATAACTGTATCACTGACCACTATTGTATCACGGTACGAGGTCGCCTCTTGCCACACTGCTATACCTGGGATGACCACTGCCGACTCCGCCTTGGCTCCACCCACCAGGCCAGGTATAAAGGTGAGCGACTGGCTGGTATTCCTCCTGCTTGGATCGGATCACCCACGAGAGTGGGCTCTGTTATTTAGTCAATAAAAACCTTTAGTCACCTTCGTAACTCTTCGCCTTTTATTGGAGGAATTGATAGGTATATCAATTTTATTGACTAAATTTAATGATGTCCGACAACGAGTCACAACCGGCGGAGGAGCCACCAGCGCAGCTCCCAGGAGCACAGCCACACCAGCCAGCTTGGCTGCGAGCCCTCAGACCGCCGTACCTGGACCTGAACCCACGAGCAGCAAACTCAGCCGCAGACTTTAAACACTGGCTGGTCTGCTTCGAATCATACCTGAGAGAATCCAGCGTCCCTCAGGCATCCAAACTAAGTGTCCTGCAGGCACAACTGAGCCCGAGAGTATACACTCTCATCGAGGACATGACTACCTACGAGACCGCCATCAACCTGCTGAAACAGAAGTACCGGACCCCGGTAAACTACATGTACGCTAGGCACCTCCTAAGATCACGGCCGCAACAGCCAGGAGAATCAGTAGCCGAATTCTCACAGGCGCTATATGCACTCGCCAGGAACTGTGAGTTTAAATCGGTGTCGGCAGCCGAAAATACTGAAGATAATATCCGCGACGCATTCCTGAAAGGCCTACGGTCCGAGTACTCACGGCAAAGACTGCTGGAAGCTAAAGACCTCAGCATGGAAAAAGCTGAAGCCCTCGCTATCTCCCTGGAAGTGGCCCACCAAGATCAGGAAGCATTCACCAGGTACTGCTCGCGACCCTGGGACTCGGGCCCGACCCCTACCACAGCACCCTTCCCAGCGCCGCCCCCGGGACCTACCTCTGCGTCGGCGTCCCGGACCCGACCGGCCCCGCCACCCCCGGCACCGGCCCCGACATCGGGCATCCGCGATCGGGCCGCCGGCTGTTTTTTTTGTGGCCAGGAGAAGCACCCGAGGTCGCGCTGCCCAGCCAAGAACTCCATATGTAAAACCTGCCTGAAGAAAGGCCACTTCTCCAAGGCCTGCAGGAGCGGATCCTCAGAGGCCAGCAGTGCCGCATGCGAACTATGGGGGCGGCCATCTTCGTTTAGGGCAACTGAGGCCAGCATCCCCACACATGAGTCATGGGGGCGGCCATCTTTGTTTAGGGCAACTGAGGCCAGCATCCCCACACATGAGTCATGGGGGCGGCCATCTTTGTTTAGGGCAACTGAGGCCAGCATCCCCACACATGAGTCATGGGGGCGGCCATCTTTGATTAAGGCAACCGACCCCAATAGTGCCTCATGGGGCCCTACCTCGTGGGAGACGCCATTTTACTCACCACGCCCGACCGCCTCGCCCGCAGATGACAACGACTCGCTCAGCTACACACTAGCTTCCGTCACCCTGGACCAAGCCCGCCCGCACCATCTGTCCAAGTCAATGATGGACATCAAAGTGAACGGCCACGCCACGACCTGCCTGTTCGACAGCGGAAGCACGGAGAGCTTCATCCACCCAGACACGGTGAGCCACTACTCCCTCTCTGTCCTACCAACGCGCAGCCGAATCTCGATGGCATCGAGGTCCCACGCCACGGACATCAGCGGCTACTGTGTCGTGACCCTGTCGGTTAAGGGCACGGAGTATAAAAACTTTAAACTCCTCGTCCTCCCCCATCTCTGCGCTGCCGTCCTACTAGGGCTGGACTTCCAATCCCACCTCCAAAGCGTAACCCTAGCATACGGTGGACCCCTCCCCCCACTCACAGTCAACAACCAGCAAACGTTAAACCGCCCACCGCGTAACACCTGCAGCCTCTCCACCCTCAAGGTCCCGCCACCCTCTCTGTTTGCTAACCTTACCCCTGACTGCAAACCCGTCGCTACCAAAAGCAGGCGGTATAGCGCCGGGGACAGAGCCTTCATTAGCTCTGAGGTGCGGCGCCTCCTGAAAGAGGGCATTATCGAGGGGAGCAGCAGCCCCTGGCGTGCCCAGGTCGTAGTCGTAAAGACCGGCGATAAAAACCGCCTGGTCATCGACTACAGCCAGACCATAAACAGATATACCCAGCTGGACGCATACCCCCTCCCCCGCATATCTGACATGGTCAATCAGATTGCACAGTATAAAGTATTCTCGACCATCGACCTGAAGTCGGCCTACCACCAACTCCCTATCCACCCTGAGGACCGCCAGTATACCGCCTTCGAGGCGAATGGGCGCCTATACCACTTCCTTAGGGTCCCCTTCGGTGTCACTAATGGGGTCTCGGTCTTCCAAAGGGAGATGGACCAGATGGTTGACCGGAACGAACTGCAGGCTACATTCCCCTACCTAGATAACGTCACTATCTGCGGCCGCGACCGGCAGGAACATGACGCGAATCTGGAGAAATTCCTCCGTACGGCCCAACGGCTGAACCTCACCTACAATAAGGAGAAATGCGTGTTTAACACCACGCGCCTTGCCATCCTCGGCTGCGTAGTGGAGAACGGAATCATCGGCCCCGACCCAGAAAGAATGCGCCCCCTCATGGAGCTACCCCTCCCCCACTGCCCTAAAGCACTTAGGAGAACCCTGGGGCTTTTCGCCTACTATGCCCAATGGGTACCCAATTACGCGGACAAAGCCAGACCCCTCCTGAAAGCCACTTCCTTCCCCCTCACGGAGGAGGCGTGCGCGGCCTTCTCCCTCATTAAGGGAGACATAGCCAAGGCCACGATGCACGCAGTGGACGAGTCCATCCCCTTTCAGGTGGAGAGCGACGCATCCGACTTCGCCTTAGCCGCCACCCTAAACCAGGAGGGGAGGCCAGTGGCCTTCTTCTCAAGGACCCTACAGGGCCCCGAGATCCGACATTCGTCGGTCGAGAAAGAGGCCCAGGCGATCGTGGAGGCAGTACGGCGCTGGAGGCACTACCTGGCAGGCAAACGATTTACCCTCCTCACCGACCAGCGTTCAGTGGCTTTCATGTTTAATAACAAGCTGAAGGGCAAAATCAAGAATGACAAGATTTTGAGATGGAGAATCGAGCTCTCCACCTACGATTATGAGATCTTGTACCGGCCAGGCAAGCTGAACGAATCCCCTGATGCCCTTTCACGAATGACATGCGCCAGCGCGCATATCGATAGGCTTCAGACCCTCCACGACCAGCTCTGCCACCCCGGAGTCACCAGACTCTACCATTTCATTAAGGCCCGCAACCTGACCTACTCCATCGAGGAGGTCAGGACCATGACCAGGAACTGCCAGACCTGTGCGGAGTGCAAACCGCACTTCTATAGGCCGGACCGAGCAAGCCTGATCAAGGCCACCCGCCCCTTCGAGCGCCTGAGCATCGACTTTAAGGGGCCCCTCCCGTCCTCTGACCGTAATGTGTACTTCCTCAACATCGTTGATGAGTACTCCCGTTTCCCCTTTGCCTTCCCCTGCCCCGACATGACCAGTAGCACGGTCATTAAGTGCCTGAATGCCCTCTTCGCCTTGTTCGGGTTCCCGAACTATATACACAGCGACCGGGGCTCCTCCTTCATGAGCGAGGAACTCCGGCAATTCCTCCTAGAGAGAGGTATTGCAGCAAGCAGGACCACCAGCTACAACCCCAGAGGTAACGGTCAGGTGGAAAGAGAGAACGCGACGGTATGGAAGGCCGTCCTCTTAGCCTTAAAGTCTAAGGGCCTCCCAACCTCCCGCTGGCAAGAAGTCCTCCCGACAGCGCTGCACTCCATCCGGTCATTACTTTGCACGGCCACTAACACCACCCCCCATGAACGAATGTTCGTTTTCCCCAGGAAGTCGACTACGGGAACCACTCTACCAACCTGGCTGACCGCCCCGGGGCCGGTCTGGCTGCGGAAACACGTGAGGACCCATAAAACGGACCCCCTGGTCGAGAGGGTGAACCTCCTGCACGCCAACCCCCAGTACGCCTACGTGGCGTACCCAGACGGGCGGGAGGACACTGTCTCCCTACGAGACCTCGCACCCTCAGCCGATCCGGAAACACCGCCACCACCCCCCCCAACCTCAGTCCAGGTAGACGGCATGCCGGAACCCCACGAGCCCTCGCCGACCACGCAAACACCAGCATCAACACCGGATAAGGCACCAGCACCGGATAAGGCAACACCACCGCTGCGGCGATCGGAGAGGCTTACGAAGCCTCCGGACAGACTGACCTACCAGAATTGGTAGTACACTTCACCCCGCCGGACTTAATTCTAAACAAGGGGTGAATGTGGTAAACCACGTTCACTATCGTATCACTGTTAGTAGTTAGCACTGTTCACCACTGTTCGTTATAACTGTATCACTGACCACTATTGTATCATGGTACGAGGTCGCCTCTTGCCACACTGCTATACCTGGGATGACCACTGCCGACTCCGCCTTGGCTCCACCCACCAGGCCAGGTATAAAGGTGAGCGACTGGCTGGTATTCCTCCTGCTTGGATCGGATCACCCACGAGAGTGGGCTCTGTTATTTAGTCAATAAAAACCTTTAGTCACCTTCGTAACTCTTCGCCTTTTATTGGAGGAATTGATAGGTATATCACTCCCTTATCTATTTTACTAGTTACATCCTCAAAAAATTCCAGTAGATTAGTCAAGCACGATTTACCTTTTGCAAATCCATGTTGACTTTGTCCGATCCTGTCACTGTTTTCCAAGTGCTCTGCTATTACATCTTTTATAATGGACTCTAGCATTTTCCCCACTACCGATGTCAGGCTTACCAGTCTGTAATTCCCCGTTTTCTCTCTGCCACCTTTTTTGAATAGTGGGGTAACATTAGTTACCCTCCAATCCATTGGTACTGTTCCAGATTCCATCGAATGTTGGAAGATGATCAGCAATGCATCTACTATTTCTAGAGCCACTTCCTTAAGTACCCTAGGGTGTAGATTATCAGGCCCTGGGGATTTATTGGCCTTCAATCCCATCAATTTCCCTAACACCATTTCCCTTCAAATACTGATTTCTTTCAGTTCCTCCCTTTCATCAGACCCTATGTTCCCTGACATTTCTGGGAGGTTATTTGTGTCCTCCTTTGTGAAGACAGAACCAAAGTATGTATTTAATTGGTCTGCCATTTCTTTGTTCCCCATTATAAATTCCCCTGATTCTGACGGCAAGGGACCTACGCTTGACTTCGCCAATCTTTTTCTCTTCACATATCTATAAAAGCTTTTACAGTCAGTTTTTATGTTACCTGCAAGCTTACTCTCATATTCTATTTTCCCTTTCTTAATTAATCCCTTTGTCCTCCTTTGTTCAATCCTAAACTGCTCCCAATCCTCTGGATTACTGCTTTTTTTGGCCAATTTATATGTCCTCTCCTTGGATCTTATGCTATCGCTAATTTCCCTCGTTAGCCATGGTTGAGTCACCTTTTCACCTTTTTTGTTTTATTTTTATGCCAAACTGGGATGAACAAATACTGTAGTTCATCCATGCGGTCTTTGAATGTTTGCCATTGCCTATCCAACGTTAACCCTTTGAGTGATATTCCCCAATCAATCCTACCCAATTCGTGCCTCAAACAGTTATGTCTTGTTCAATGACTCAGCCAGCTCTGAATACTGCCACAAATCATCAGAATCATTGCACTGTGGGAATGTGGATGAGGTTACTCAAACATTTGTTAACAAGTATCTAACAAGCTTCAGTGCTATTGCTCATGTGATCTAGGTTGTTGTGCAATGTAACATTTAGCTCATAGAGGATCACAATTAAAAAAGCATTACAATCTCCCAAATATGGGTTATAAAAAAATGATTGAATTCCTCAGCAGTACTGTTCAATTAATGCATGGGATACATAAGTAATTCAGGCCCATAATATTGCTGACTTTCTCCCTTCTGAAATTGGCATGTTGCAAAAAATGTGACAGTGTGAAATGTGGCGAAGGTATGGTCCCAAACAACAGCAACAACATGCATTCATATCGCATTTTGGTGTCGAAAATCTCCCTTATATGAAAGATGTAAGGAAAATGGACACAAAAGCCCTTAACACACAATGATACTTTTAAAGTTATGAAGGAAAATAGACTCATCTTCAGGAGCTGATGGTTTCTACACCAGGGTATTAAGATAGGTAGATGAAGAAATCATAGTTGCATTAGTCATTGTCTTCCAAAGCTGTCAAATCATTGGATTGGAAAATTTCAAATGTCACTTCATTATTCAAGAAAGGCGGGAGAGAGAATCCAAGTAAGTACAGATCTGTCAGTCTAACATCAGTTGTGGAGAAGTTACTAGAATCTGTCATTGGGAACAGAGTGACTGAGTACTTGGATAAATATGAGCTGATCAGAGAGAATCAGCATGAATTTGCGAAGGGTAAGTCATGTCTAATTAATCTATTTGAATTTTTTGAGGAGTTCACTGAGATGGTGGATAAGGGATAAGGGATGTTATTTAACTGGACCCAGAAGGCATTTGATAAGGTTCCCCACAAGAGTTATTAACAAAACTGAAAGCGCACAAAATTGGAAAAACCCTAGTGACATGGGTTGGAAATTGGTTGGGAGGTAGGAGACAGAGAGTAGGGGATAAAGGGGATGTACTCTGATTGGCTGGAAGTGACAAGTGGTGTTCCCCAGTAATCTGTACTGGAGCCTCAGCTTTTCACCATATATATCAATGACTTGAATGAAAGAATAGAGGGTTGTACATCCAAGTTTGCTGATGACACAAAATTAGGAGGATAGTAAGTAGTTCAGATGGGAGCAGGAAGTTACAAAGGGTATAGACAGATTAAGTGAGTGGGCAGAACTGTGGTAAATGGAGTTCAAAGTGGAGAAATGTGAGGTCATCCACTTTGGATCCAAGAAAGACAAATCAGAGTATTTTCTAAATGGTGAGAAACTAGGAGCTGCAGAGGATCGAAGCGATGTGGGTGTCTATCGACACAAATCACTAAAAGCTAGTGGACAGGTACAAAAAGTAAGCAAAAAGGCTAATGGAATAAAACAGAAAATGCTGGAGAAACTCAGCAGGTCAGGCAGCATCTGTGGAGAGAGAAACAGAGTTAACGTTTCAGGTCGATGACCCTTCGTCAGAACTGAAAAAAAGCAGGAAATGGAACAGATTTTTAAGCAAATGAAGAGGCTGGGAAAGGGGGGAGGGGATGAAAGAACAAAAGGGAAGATCTGTGATAGGATAGAGGAGAGGAGAGGTTAAGAGACATTAAGAGATATTCAAGGCAAAAGGAGATGGTAATGGAACAGTTTAAGAAACAAAGGATGGCTCTAGATGATGTGTAAATTGTGCTGGCAGAATGAAAGACAGCTGCCATGTGGGGGAGAAGAAAAAAAGACATAGACAAAAAGTGTGGATGAAGAATAAATAAATATATATATATATATATATATATGATAGGGCCCGAGGTTATGATCTGAAATTGTTGAACTCATGTTAAGTCCGAAAGGCCTTAAAGTGCCTAATTGAAAGATGAAGTGCTGTTCCTCGAGCTTATGCTGAGCTTCCGTGGAACAATGCAAGAGGCCGAGGATGGTGAGGTCTGAGTGGGAGTGGAGCGGAGAATTAAAGTGACAGGCGACCGGAAGCTCGGGGTCCCCCTTGCGGACTGAATGGAGATGTTCCACAAAGTGGTCACCCAATCTGCATTTGGTCTCCTCAATGTAGAGGAGACCACATCGTGTGCAGCGAATACAGTATACTAAATTGCGAGAAGTACAAGTAAATCACTGTTTCACCTGGAAGGGGTGTTTGGGGCCTTGGACAGTGGGAAGGGGAGAGGTATAAGGGCATGTGTTGCATCGCCTGCGCTTGCACGTGAAGGTGCCGGGCGAAGGGGAAGGGGTGTTGGGGGTGATAGCGGAGTGGAAAAGGTGTCGCGGAGGGAACGGTCCATACGGAATGCTGAAAGGGGAGGTGAGGGGAAGATGCGTTTGGTGGTGGGATCACGCTGGAGGTGGCGGAAATGGTGGAGGATGATCCGTTAAATGTGGAGGCTGGTGGGGTGAAAGGTGAGGACAAGGGGAACTCTGTCATGGTTTTGGGAGGGCGGGGCAGTGGTGAGAGCAGAAGTGTGGGCGATAGAACGGACACGGTCAAGAGCCGTGTCAACCACTGTAGAGGGGAATCCTCGGTTGAGGAAAAAGGAAGACATGTCAGAAGCACTGGTATGGAAGGTGGCATCGTCAGAACAGATGCGGCGGAGATGGAGAAACTGGGAGAATGGAATAGAGTCCTTACAGGAGGCGGGGTGGGAGGAAGTGTAGTCCAGGTAGCTGTGGGAGTCAGTGGGCTTCCAGTGAATGTTTGTCAATAACCTATTCCCAGAGATGGAGACGGAGAAGTCGAGGAAGGGAAGGGAAGAGTCGGAGATGGACTATGTGAAGGTGAGGGAAGGGTGGAAATTGGAAGCAAAGTGAATGAAATTATCTAGTTCAGAGTGAGAGTAGGAAATGGCACCGATACAGTCATCAATGTACCGGAAAAAGAGGTGAGGGAGGGGACCTGAGTAGGACTGGAACAAAGAGTGTTCCACATATCCCATGAAAAGGCAGGCATAGCTAGGACCCATGCGGGTTCCCATAGCAACACCTTTGATTTGGAGGAAGTGAGTGGAGTCAAAGGAGAAGTTGTTCAATGTGTGAACAAGTTCAGCCAGGCGGAGGAGGGTGGTGGTGGATGGGGACTGATTGAGCCTCTGTTCAGGGAAGAAGCAGAGCGCCCTCAGGCCATCCTGGTGGGGGGATGTAGGTGTAGAGGGATTGTGCGTCCATAGTGAAAAGTAGGCGGTTGGGGCCAGGAAACTGGAAACTGTTAAAGTGGCAGAGGGTGGAGGAAAAGTTGCGGATGTAGGTGGGAAGAGACTGGACAAGGGGAGAAAAAATAGAGTCGAGATAGAAAGAGATAAGTTCCGTGGGGCAAGGACAGGCTGTAACGATGTGATTACCAGGGCAGTCCTGTTTGTGGATCTTGGGAAGGAGGTAGAAGCGGGCTGTGCAGGGTTGGGGAACTATGAGGTTGGCAGCTGTGGGGGAAAGATCTCCAGAGGAGATGAGGTCAGTGACAGTCTTGGAAATGGTGGCTTGATATTCGGTAGTTGGGTTATGGTCCAGGCGGAGGTAGGAAGAGGTGTCGGAGAGTTAGCGTTCAGCTTCCGCTAGGTAGAGGTCTGTGCGCTAAACAACACCAGCACCACCCTTGTCGGCAGGTTTAATGACAATGTCGGGGTCGGGTCTGTTGTGTCCGTGTATAATAAGACACAGACTGCAGGAGAAACGGTACAACAGGTGTTTACTAAACGTGGCTCACACTGGAACTGCCTGTACAGATTACTACTCAGTGCTATATACAGGTGTGGTCACTGCTGGTACTACAGTACACATGAGCTGTAAAAAAATAGTCCCCCCTTAAAGGTATATACATTACAATTCCTCCCCTTTTAGATTAATAGTACCATAACACTCATTTAACAATTAAATATCAAACTAATTACAATTAACACTTTTAGCATGCAACATTAGCTGAAAATAGTCTATTTATATATTCAGTCTTTGGGGAGGCTTCCTGATCCTTTCTGGATAGCGCCTTTCCCGAGTGTCTTGCTCTTGGTGCGGAGGCGATTCTGGCCCCCTGTCGTCGGTTGGTTCATCAGCTTCCGATGCTACTGTTTCTGCGGTAGATGCGACCTGTACGTCGGGTTCATCACCAGGTATGTATGGGCGAGGCATGGGGTTGACTTGTTCCTGTGACTCTAGGATCTGGTCAGCATGGCGTCTCACGATGCTTTCCCCAATGTCCACTGTGTACATTAGTGGGCCCTGCCGTGTGCATATCGTTCCTGGCTGCCATTTTTCTGTTCGGTAGTCGCGGGCCAAGACTGGTTGCCCTACATTGAAGCTGCTTGTTGGCTTCTCATGGATGTGCTGGAATTGCTTACTCTCAACATCTCTTCGTACGTTTGGTCTGAGCAAATCCAGGCGAGATCTTAACCTTCGGTTAAAGAACATCATGGCTGGGGCCTGGTTGGTGACTGCATGTGTCGCATTCCGGTAGGCGAACAGGAAATTGTCCACCTTGTGCTGCAGCGGAATGTTGTCATTGTACATAGCTTTTATTGCCTTCTTAAAGGTTTGTACGAACCTCTCAGCCAATCCATTTGTGGCTGGATGATACGGGGCGGATGTGTAATGCCTTACCCCATTCTTTTTCAAGAACCTCCGGAACTCTTCGGACACAAACTGTGGTCCGTTGTCGGAGCAAATCTGTTCTGACAAGCCATTCCTGGCAAAAATGGTCCGTAGGACTGCAATAGATTTCTCCGTGGTGGTGGAGGACATTTTGATGACCTCAGGCCATTTCGAGTGCGCATCCACGGCTATTAAAAACATTGAGTCCATGAATGGACCAGTAAAATCAATATGCACCCGTTGCCATGGAGATGAGGGCCACTCCCATGGGTGTAGAGGGGCCTGTGGTGGAGCATTTTGGACTTTCTGGCATCCTGAGCAGCTCTTGGTCAGGTCCTCGATTTGTTTATCGATTCCCGGCCACCACACATAAGCCCTGGCTAGGCTTTTCATTTTTACCCCTCCCAGATGACCCTCATGAAGCTCATTGAGCACTCTATCCCTTAACTTGGGTGGAATTACCACTTGGGATCCACACATCAAGGTCCCCCGGCACACTGACAGCTGTTCTCTCCTTGTCGAGAATGCTGGCAACAGTGAGTCGCCATGTGCTGGCCATCCCTTCACCGTCAAATCATATACCCGAGACAGTGTCGGGTCATTTCGGGTTTCCTTTTCGATACAACTATAGTTGAATGGAATATTTCAACAGGATCCACTGCTGGTGCTTCCTCCGCAGTAGGCAGTGGCAGGCGTGATAACCCATCAGCATTTCCATGCTGTTTCGTGCCCTTATATTCAATCTCATAGTGGTGCACCCCTAGAAAAAGTGACCATCTTTGTAGTCGTTGCGCAGTCATCACCGGAACGCCCTTCTTCGGATTAAAAATGGAGACAAGAGGCTGGTGATCAGTCAGCAAGGTGAATTTCTGCCCGTGCAGATAGTGATTGAACTTTTTCACTCCCCACACTAGGCTGAGGGCTTCCCTGTCAATCTGGGCATAGTTACGCTCGGCTGAGGTTAGTGATCATGACGCAAAGGCTATTGGCCTCTCTGAGCCGTCTGAGAATTTGTGCGACAGCACCGCTCCAATGCCGTAGGGTGACACATCACATGCCAACTGAATTGGTAATGCTGGGTTGTAATGGGCCAATACCTCTTTCGATGTGATTAGTGTTTTGCTCTTCTGGAAAGCTCGTCTACATTCATCACTCCACTTCCATGGCACCCCAGTTTGCAGTAGGGTGTTCAGTGGGTGTAGTATTGTAGACAAATTTGGCAAGAGCTTATGGTAGTAGTTTACCAGCCCAATGAACGACCTCAGTTGTGACACATTTTCCGGTGCTGGAGCCTTGACTACTGCCTCAATCTTCTCTGGGGACTTATGTAACCCCTCTTTATCGATAACGTGGCCACAATACGAGATCTGTTTTCTAAAAAACTCACATTTGGGGTGGTTAGCTCGGAGCCCATCTTCCTGCAATCTAGTGAGCACCTGCTCCAGGTTGGCAAGGTGATCACTGTCATTTTCGCCCGTGACCAGGATGTCGTCCAAATAACACTGGGTCCCTGGGATCTCTTGCAGGGCTTGTTCCATTGCCCTCTGCCAAATAGCCGGAGCTGATGCTACCCCGAATACCAGCCGTTTGTATTGGTAGAGAACTTTATGGGTGTTGATTGTGAGGTATTTTTTTGATGCTTCTTCTACCTCCATTTGCAGATACGCCTGGGCCAGATCAATCTTAGTGAAGCGTTTCCCTCCAGATAGCGAGGCGAAAATATCTTCAATCCGTGGAAGTGGATATTGTACGGTGTGAAGGATCGGGTTCACTGTTACCTTAAAGTCCCCACAGATGCGAACTTTCCTTGGTTCCCCAGGCGTGCTGCTCAATGACTTTTTCATCACAGGGATGATGGGTGTAGCCCACTCGCTCCAGTCTAGCTTGGACAGTACACCTGAACGTTCCAGACTCTCCAGCTCTGCTTCGACGGCTGGGCGGATCACATAAGGTACCGGTCTGGCCTTAAAACATTTTGGGCTTGCGTTTTCTTCAATTTTAATCGTCGCTGTCATGCCTTTTAGTGTTCTGAGTCCTTGCTGGAACACTTCTTTCGCGTCAGTTAGGATCTTTGACAGTCGCCCAGGTGTGACGTCATCATCATTTTTGTCAGCCACAGTCAGTGCCTGTATGGAATGCCAATCCAGTTATATTTTCCGGATTCATTCTTGTCCCAGTACTGGTGGTCCTCCATCTTGCAATACATACAGGTCTAGTTTTGGTGTTTCCTTACCGTTATATATAACGGTCACCCTTATTTTTCCTTTGGGATAGACTTTTTGCCCCGTGTACGTCTTCAAAATAATTTTTGTGTCTCTCAAGGGTATGTGTGAGAATAGTCGCTCATAGTCCCGTCGGTTTATGACTGTTAGGGCTGATCCTGTGTCCAATTCCATTTTTACCTGGACTCCTGCTACCTTGAGAATGACCCAAATGGTTCGGTAATCCTCCATTGTGATCGCATTATGTAGTTTCAGACAACTCAGTTCCCTGCTTTCGGAGTCGTTATCACTCTTTTGTTCGTCTGAACTATTCTCCGTCATCTTATGTACCTTCTTGTACTTTCCTTTGGTAGGTTTCTTATTGCTGGTTTTCTTTCCCGACCTGCAGACTCGTGCTATGTGTCCTACCTTTCCACACTGTCTGCACACTTTGGCCTAGAAATTCAGTGGGCCTTGCGCCCACTTAGCGCCTAAAGAGGTCTTTTGCGCCGGCGGGGTGGTAGCGCAGAAATTGAGTGCAGCGGTATTGGCGGCGGTAGCCTTTAGCGCTGCGCCGGGACCGATGACGTCATCGGTGTGCGCGGTGGCCCATAACGCCCCGAAACCACGCCGATCCCCATATTTATTTGCGGCCGCCTCCTCCGAAGCGGGCGCAAACAGCGACCAGAAAACGGGGCCGTCCTGCTGCCATAGTGGGGCGCTTTAAAGCGGAAGGTGCGGCCGGCCGCTTTTTCGGCAGCCGCCTGCCCGCACCTCCTTCCCCGGCCTCCTCCACCCCCCCCGCGGCATTGCCGGCTGGTTTCCGTGGAGCCCGGCACTTCTCCGTTGTGCCGGGCTCTTTTGCCGGCACTCGCGATCGGGGCTCCGGCCGTTGCAGGCACCTCCCCCTTAAGAGAAGGAGGAGGCCTGCAGTACCGCAGCCTGCCGCACCGCATCGGGTGGTGCTGCGGCAACTAGCGCGCCGATATTCAGTTGCAGCGCCCCAAACGGAGGCGGGCACACCCTGGTATAGCGCCCGCTTCCGAATTGGGGCGCAGAAGACGAATATACGGCGTGCGCTAATGCCTCCCCGCCCAGCGCTAACTTTTGGGCGCGAGCGAGCTGCCCGCACCCAAGTGAATTTCTAGGCCCTTGTCTTTGAACCAGCAATCATTCTGGTCGTGTGTTGCTCTGCCGCAGCGATAGCACTTCTCTGTTCCATATGACATTTCATTTGTGCCATATTCTTGCGGTCTCTGTTGCATCTCTGCAGCGCCCCGTGCTGCTGCTTCATCTGATACCGCAATGCTGAAAGCCTTTTCCAGCGTAAGGTCCTTTTCAGATAAAAGCTGTTTCTGGGTTCCTTCACTTTGAAGCCCACACACAAACTTGTCCCTTAAGGTATCTGCCAGTCCCGCTCCAAACTGGCAGTATTTCGATAGTTTGCGCAGTTCTGTTAAATAATCAGCATTGCTTTCATCCTTATGCTGGTTCCGTTTGTGAAACTTGAATCTTTCTGCTATCAGTAGCGGTGTGGGGTTTAAATGTTCCTGTAGTATCGTTACTATGTCTTCAAAACTCTTTTCCATTGGCTTCGTTGGGGTTACTATATTTCGTAATAAACCATACGTCTTTGCACCCATTAAATTTAACAATACCGACGCTTTCTTGTCATCTGATACCTCATTTGCCTTGCAGTACACCTCTATTCGTTCGACATATGTAGTCCAATCTTCGACTTCATTGTCAAATGCGGTGATACTGCCACTCTTCGGCATTTTGGGTGTGTTTTAAAATGGCGTCTCCCAATGGCTTAAAATGGCATCTCCCGCGCTTTCCTTCCTCCCCCGCTGCCGCCAATGCCGCTCCCGGCGGTTCTCTTGGCAATGGCGGCACCCTGTAGGTTTCGCGCGCTTCTCCTGCGCTGCTGCCAACGCCGCTCTCAGCGGTCCTCGTGGCAATGGCGGCGCCTCGCGGGTTTCTGCGCATCTCTCTCTCCCTCTCTTCGATGCTGCTCGGCCCCTGAACACCGGCTGTGCCCTGTGCTCTCTGCCCTCTCTCTCTCTCCCCCGTCGACGCTGCTCGGCCCTTTGCTGTGCCGCTCGGTCGGGCTCTAGCCCGCCGCTGTCCGGGAAGTGTCTGCGCACTACCTGTTGCCAGCCCGTTTCGCTGGACCACCTCGACTGGAAAGCCAAGCCTGGCTCTCGACAGCCTCCCCCGCAATTCTCGAGTCTCTGCTGGATGACTGGGTGGTTGCCCGTTGTCGATACCCGAGTCTCTGGCCTTGACCTCCAATCCACTGATCTCTAGGAGCGAATCCCCGGGAGGTGATGCAGAGTTGCAGGTAGGTTCGAGCTTGCCTTGTCGCCAATGTTGTGTCCGTGTATAATAAGACACAGACTGCAGGAGACACGATACAACAGGTGTTTACTAAACGTGTCTCACACTGGAACTACTCAGTGCTATATACAGGTGTGATCACTGCCGGTACTACAGTATACATGAGCTGTAAAAAGTAGTTCCCCCCTTAAAGGTATATACATTACAGGATCTGAGAGAATGGAGTGCTGCCAATTCAGAGGGAGGTAGGTTGGAGTGAGTGAGGGGAGCAGAGAGATGGAGACGGCCGATGTCACGCCAGCAGTTTGCAATGAAAAGATCTAGAGAGGGTAAGAGGTCAGAGGGAGGTGTCCAGGTGGAACAAGAATTCTGAAAGCGGGGCAAAGGGTCAGCCATGCGGGGGGAAGACTCCTGGCCAGAGAAGTGGACACGGAGATGAAGGCGGCGATATAAGAGCTCAGCATTGTGCCGAGCTCGAAATTCATTGAGGTGGGGGCGTAAGGGGATGAAGCTCAGGCCTTTGCTAAGGACTGATCGTTCGGGGTCAGAGAGGGGAAGGTCAGAGGGGATAGTGAAAACGCGGCAGGGGGTGAGATTGGGAGAAGGGATGCGGTTAGAGAAAAGTGAAGGGGAAGAAGGTTCCAGAGGGGTGTTGGTGTCCAAGGCTAATGGAATGTTGGCCTTTATGTCAAGGGAGCTGGAATACAATGGGGAGAAGGTTATGCTTCAGTTGTATAGAGCCTTGGTCAGACTCCATCTGGAGTACTGCGTTCAGTTCTGGGCACCGCACCTCAGGAATTATATATTGGGCTAGGAGGGGTTACAGCACAGCGTCAACAAAATGATACCAGGGCTTAAAGAGATGAATTATAAAGACAGGTTGCTTAAATCTGGCTTTTATTCTCTTGAGTATAGGAGATTGAGTGGTGATCTAATTGAGATGTTTAAAATGATAAAAGTATTCAATAAGGTAGATAGAGAGAAGCTATTTCCTCTGGTGGATACAGAAAAGGCTATGGGCCCCGACAACATCTCGGCTGTCGTGCTGAAGACTTGTGTTCCAGAACTAGCCGTGCCTCTAGCCAAGCTGTTCCAGTACAGCTACAACACTGGCATCTATCAACAATGTGGAAAACTGCCCAGGTATGTCCTGTCCACAAAATGCAGGACAAATCCAATCCGGCCAATTACCGCCCCATCAGTCTACTCTCAATCAGCAAAGTGATGGAAGCTGTCATCAACAGTGCTATCAAGCAGCACCTTCTCACCAATAACCTGCTCACTGATGCCTAGTTTGGGTTCCGCCAAGGGCACTTGACACCAGACCTCATTACAGCCTTGGTCCAAACATGGACAAAGGAGCTGAATTCCAGAGGTGAGGTGAGAGTGACTGCCCTAGACATCAAGGCAGCATTTGACCGATTGTGGCATGAAGGAGCCCTAGTAAAACTGAAGGCAATGGGAAGTGGGGGGAAAATCTCCACTGGCTGGAGTCATATCTAACACAAAAGAAGATGGTTGTGGTGGTTGAAGGTCAATCATCACAGCCCCAGGGCATCGCTGCAGGAGTTCCTCAGGGCACTATCCTAGGCCCAACCATCTTCAGCTGCTTTATCAATGACCTTCCCTCCAACATAAGGTCAGAAATGGGGCTGTTCACTGATGACTGCACAGTGTTCAGTGCCATTCACAACTCCTCAGATAATGAAGCAGTCCATGCCCACATGGAAGAAGACCTGGACGACATTCAGGCTTGGGCTGATAAATGGCTGGTAACAATCATGCCACAGAAGTGCCAGGCATTGACTATCTCCAACAAGCAAGAGTCTAACCATCGCCCCATGACATTCCAATGGCATTACCATCACCAAATCCCCCACCATCAACATCCTGGTGGTCATCATTGACCAGAAACTTAACTGGACCAGCCACATAACTACTGTGACAACAAGAGCAGGTCAGAGGCTAGGTATTCTGTGGCGAGTGTCTCACCTCCTGACTCCCCAAAGCTTTTCAACCATCTACAAGGCACAAGTAAGGAGTGTGATGGAATGCTCTCTACTTGCCTGGATGAGTGCAGCTCCAACAATACTCAAGAAGCTCGACACCATCCAAGGCAAAGCAGCCCACTTGATTGGCACCCCATCCACCACCTTAAAAAACATTCACTCCCTCCATCACTGGCGTACCGTGGCTGCAATGTGTACCATCTAAAAGATGCACTGCAGCAACTTGCCAATTCTTCTTCGGCAGCACCTCCCAAACCCCCGACCCCTTCCACCTAGAAGGACAAGGGCAGCAAGCACATGTGAACACCACCACCTCCAAGTTCCCCTCCAAGTCACACACCATCCTGGCTTAGAAGTATATCGCCAATCTTTCATCGTCGCTGGGTCAAAATCCTGGAACTCCCTCCCTAACAGCACTGTGGGAGTACCTTCACCACACGGGCTGCAGTGGTTCAAGGAGGTGGCTCACCACTACCTTCTCAAGGGCAATTAGGGATGGGCAATAAATGCTGGCCTTGCCAGTGATGCCCACATCCCATAAAAACAAAAAGTTTTTTAAAAATCCAGAACAAGGAGGCATAATCCTAAAGCTAGGCTGTTCAGGAGTATAATCAGAAACCACTTCTTCACATAAAGGGTAGTAGAATTCTGGAATTCTCTCCCTGAAAGGGCTGTGGATGCTGGGACAACTGGAGCTTTCAAGAGTGAGTTCGATAGATTTCTATTAGGTAAGGTATCAAAGTATATGGAGGAAAGGCGGACAAATGGAGTTGAGATACAGATCAGCCATGACCTCATTGAATGGTGGAACAGGCTCAACGGGCTGAATAGCCTACTCCTGTTCTTATGTTCCTATGAAATTCTGGTATTCTGTATATGAAAGTTACAACTAATTAGGAGACTTCATTAGTATGATCTCTCTTTCAGTATAAAAAATCTATTCATTAATGTTTTTCAGTTAATGGAAACCTTTACACTTAAACTACATATTGGGTCTAATTAGTATTTCATATGACTCTTCAAGTATTGTAAAAGCAAATGGCCCAGATTTGTAAATGAATGATGAAAATATGGTCTAGTATATGCTGCTGGTGACTTTTCCCCTCTTTAAATGAGACAGAATTAATAACTGCTCTCATATAAAGGATCCTCTAGGAAAGAATGATCATAACATGGGTGAATTTCAAATTCAGTTGGAGGGTGAGAAAGTTGTATCTCAAGCCAGTGTCCTGATCTTAAACAAAGGCAATTACAATGGCATGAGGGCAGAACTGGCTAAAGTGGACTGGAAAAATAAATTAAAAGGTAAGACAGTTGAAATGCAGTGGCGGACATTTAAGGAGATATTTTATAACATAAGAACATAAGAAGCAGGAGTAGGCCAATCGGCCCGTCGAGCCTGCTCCGCCATTCAATAAGATCATGGCTGATCCAATCTTGTCCTCAACAACACTTTCCCGCTCTCTCTCCATACCCCTTGACTCCCCTGTAGTTCAAAAGTCTGTCAATCTCTGCCTTGAATATATTCAGTGACTCCGCCTCCACAGCTCTCCAGGGCAGAGAATTCCAAAGATTCACGACCCTCTGAGAGAAGAAATTCCTTCTCATCTCCGTCTTAAATGGGCAACCACTTATTCTGAAACTATGCCCCCTAGTTCTAGATACCCCCACTAGGAGAAACATCCTCTCAGCATCCACCCTGTCAATCCCCCTCAGAATCTTATATGTTTCAATAAGATTACCTCTCATTCTTCTAAACTCCAATGAGTATAGGCCCAACCTGCTCAACCTTTTGTCATACGTCAACCCCTAAATCCCAGGAATCAACCTAGTGAACCTTCTCTGTACTGCCTTCAATGCAAGTATATCCTTCCTTAAATATGGAGACCACAACTGTATGCAGTACTCCAGGTGAGGTCTCACCAGCGCCCTGTAAAGTTGCATCAAAATTTCCCTACTTTTATACTCCATACCCCTTGCAATAAAGGCCAACATTCCATTAGCCTTCCTAATTACTTGCTGTACCTGCATGCTAAGTTTTTGTGTTTCATGCACTAGGACCCCCAGATCCCTCTGTACCGCAGCATTTTGTAGTCTCACTCCATTTAAATATTCATTTGCTTTTTCATTCTTCCTTCCAAAGTGGATAACCTCACATTTTCCCACATTGTACTCCATCTGCCAAATTTTTGCCCACTCACTTAACCTATCTATATCCCTTTGCAGACTCTTTGGGCTGGATTTTCATTGAGGAGGCGAGTAGGAGGCGGGACGACAACTTTTGGGGTTGTCGTCCCGCCTCCATCGAGTTCTAGCCAACCCACGTGATTTTGACTTGATTGACCTTGTTGAGCCCGCCCAGTGGGCTCAGCAGGCCAATTAAGGGCCACCTGGCAACAGGTGACGTCACAGATTGAAATTTCATCTGTCAAGGCCTTATAACAGATGAAATATCAGCATTTCACAGCTGTTTGAAGCTGTCAAACACTGACAATCTGTACTCCAGGTTAATTCCTTCCTCTCAGGATGATTTAGAGATCTCCCTGGAACAGAAAGCAGAGGCTGCAGATTTTGACAGCTGGCGGCCATTCTGCTTTCTGTGCCAGTGAGATGAGGGACTCCCGAGACCGGAAGGAAGGAAGGCTGTAAAGGTAAGTAAAGGTTAGTAGAACTTCTTTAAACGCTTTACACAGACCAAACACACTTACCTCTGCACTCATGCACCCATCACTCACCTGAACACCAGACATCTCGACCCCTCCAAGCCCTTCATCCCGACGGCCTGCCTCGCTAAATTGGCGTGGTTTGGAGCCATCGGGAATCCCACATTTCAACAATGAAAATAGGGATTAGGCTAAAAACTGCCTGTTAATTGGCACTAATCCCCTTCCCGCCTTGGGGAGGCGGGTCCCAGTGCAGGGCAGGTACCCGCCTCCTTTGAAACTGGCATGGAGGCGGGTTGGGGGTGGGATGGGGTCGGGACCCCCGATTTTGGGATTTTAAACCCCCACACACCTCCAATCCCAACTACACGGCCCAATGAAAATCCAGCCCTTTGTGTCCTCCTCACAACTTGCTAACCCACCTATCTTTGTATCATCTGCAAATTTAGCTACAGTACACTCGGTCCCTTCATCCAATTCATTAATATAGATTGTAAATAGTTGAGGCCCCAGCACTGATCCCTGTGGCACCCCACTAGTTACTGGTTGCCAACCGGAAAATGACCCATTTATCCCAAATCTCCATTTTCTGTTAGTTAGTCATTCCCCTATCCACACCAAAGTATCACCCCCAACCCCGTGCGCTCTTATCTTGTGCAGTAACCTTTTATGTGGCACCTTATCGAATGCCTTCTGGAAATCTAAATACACAACATCCACTGGTTCCCCTTTATCCATCCTGTTTGTTACATCCTCAAAGAACTCTAGCAAATTTGTCAAACACGATTTCCCTTTCATAAAACCATGTTGACTCTGCTTGCTTGTCTTATGATTTTCTAAATGTCCCACTATTGCCTCCTTAATAATGGATTCCAGCATTTTCCCAAAGACAGATGTTAGGCTACCTGGCTTATAGTTTCCTACTTTCTGTCTCCCTCCTTTCTTGAATAGTGGTGTTACATTTGCGGCTTTCAAATCCGCTGGGACCTCTCCAGAATCCAGGGAATTTTGGTAGATTACAACCAACGCATCCATTATCTCTGCAGCTACTTATTTTAATACCCTAGGTGCAGGCCATCGGGTCCAGGGGACTTGTCGGTCTTTAGCCCCATTAGTTTGCCTAGTACTTTTTTTCTAGTGATAGAGATTGTTTTAAGTTCCTCCCTCCCTATAGCCCCTTGATTATCTATTATTATTGGGATGTTTTTAGTGTCTTTTACTATGAAGACCGATCCAAAATAATTGTTTAATGTCTCTGCCATTTCTTTATTTCCCATTATTAATTCTCCAGTCTCATCCTCTAAGGGACCAACGTTTACTTTAGCTACTCTCTTCCTTTTTATATACCTGAAGAAGCTCTTACTGTCTGTTTTTAAATTATTTGCTAGTTTACTCTCATACTCTATCTTCTCTCTCTTTATAATTTTTTTCGTCATCCTTTGCTGGTTTCTAAAAATTTCCCAATCCTCTGGTCTACCACTAACCTTCACAACATTGTATGCCTTTTCTTTCAATTTGATACCATCCTTAACTTCCTTAGTTAGCCATGGATGATGCATCCTTCTTGTAGAGCCTTTCTTTCTCACTGGAATACAGCTTTGCTGAGATTTATGAAATACCTCCTTAAATGTCTGCCACTGCTGATCTACCAGCTTACCCTTTAATCTATTTTCCCAGTCCACTTTAGCCAACTCTGTCCTCATACCCTTGTAATTGCCTTTATTTAAGTTTAGGACACTCGTTTCAGACCCAAGTTTCTCACCCTCAAACTGAATTTGAAATTCGACCATGCTATGATCATTCTTTCCAAGGGGATCCTTTACTATGAAATCATTAATTAATCCTGTCTCATTACACATTACCAGATCTAAAATAGCTTGCTCCCTGATTGGTTCCTCAATGTATTGCTCTAAGAAACCATCCTGAATACACTCTATGAACTCGTCCTCAAGGCTGCCCTTGCCAATTTGATTTGTCCAATCTATATGATTATTAAAATCGCCCATGATTATTGCAGTATCTTTCTTACAAACCCCCATTATTTCTTGATTTATACGCTGTCCTACAGTATAGCTACTGATAAGGAGCCGATATACTACTCGCACCAGTGACTTCTTACCCTTCGTATTTCTTATCTCCACCCAAATTGATTCTACATCTTGAGCTTCTGAGCCAATAACATTCCTCACCACTGCAGTGATCTCATAAGAACATAAGAAACAGGAGCGGGAGTAGGCCAATCAGCCCCTCGAGCCTGCTCCGCCATTCAATAAGGTCATGGCTGATCCAATCTTGTCCTCAACACCACTTTCCCACTCTCTCCCCATACCCCTCGACTCCCTTGTAGTTCAAATGCCTGTCAATCTCCGCCTTGAATATATTCAGTGACTCCGCCTCCACAGCTCTCTGGGATAGAGAATTCCAAAGATTCACGACCCTCAGAGAAGAAATTCCTTCTCATCTCCGTCTTAAATGGGCGACCCCTTATTCTGAAACTATGCCCCCTCGTTCTCGATAACCCCACTAGGGGAAATATCCTCTCAGCATCCACCCTGTCAACCCCCCTCCGAATCTTATATGTTTCAATTCTTCTAAACTCCAATGAGTATAGGCCCAACCTGCTCAACCTTTCATCATATGTCAGCCCCTTCATCCCAGGAATCAACCTAGTGAACCTTCTCTGTACTGCCTGCAATACAAGTATATCCTTCCTTAAATATGGAGACCACAACTGTACGCAGTACTCCAGGTATGTTCTCACCAGCGCCCTGTAAAGTTGTATCAATACTTCCCTACTTTTATACTCCATACCCCTTGCAATAAAGGCCAACATTCCATTAGCCTTCCTAATTACTTGCTGTACCTACATGCTAAGTTTTTGTGCTTCATGTACTAGGATCCCCAGATCCCTCTGTACCGCAGCATTTTGTAGTCTCACTCCATTTAAATAATAATTTGCTTTTTCATTCTTCCTTCCAAAGTGGATAACCTCACATTTTCCCACATTGTACTCCATCTGCCAAATTTTTGCCCACTCACTTAACCTATCTATATCCCTTTGCAGACTCTTTGGGCTGGATTTTCCAAAAATGTTTTCTTTTACAGCCTTCATCCTCTCTGGATTGGGAGACCCGACATCCTCATTGTCAATTTCACAGACTGGCTGTTGGATCCTCTGATCCAACAGCCATCTGAAATTTACAAAGTTGAAAGGTTTGATGAGTCCTGAACACAAGGACTCATCAAACTATAGAGAGTGTCAGTGTTTGGCAGCTTCACAGAGCTGTCAAAAGCTGATGTTTCTTCTTTCAAGAAGTCTTGACAGATAGCACTTCTGATGTTGACGTGCTCTGTCAGTGGCTTCTTCCCTAATTGGCCTGCTGAGCCCGCAGGGCTGGATTAACAAGGTCAATCAGCGGAAAATCCCTCTGGTTGGTCAGACAAGCATGGAGGTGGGACATTGACATGGCAAGCAGTAGTCCCACCTCCAACTCATCTCCATTCAGAAAATCCAGCCCTTTGTGTCCTCCTCTCATCCTTTATTAACCGAGCTACCCCGCCTCCTTTTCCTTTCTGCCTATCCTTCCGAAATGTCAAATACCCCTGAATATTCAGTTCCCAGCCTTGGTCACCTCGCAACCACATCTCTGCAATGGCTATTAGATCATACCCATTTATTTCTATTTGTGCCATTGTAACTCTCAACAAAAATATATTCCATTGAGAAAGAAAGATTTTAAGAGAAGGGAGCACTATCGGTGGCTAACTAAGGAAGTAAAGGATGGTATCAAATTGAAAATGAAGACATATAATGTTGCCAAGATTGGTGGGAGGCCAGAGGATTGGGAAATTTTTAAAAACCAGCAAAGGATGACTAAAAAAATAAAAAGAGAGAAGATGAATTATGAGAGTAAACTGGCAAGAAATATTAAAACAGAAGGTAAGAGCTTCTACAGGTATATAAAAAGGAAGAGAGTAGCTAAAGTAAACATTGGGTCCTTTAGAAGATGAGAATGGGGAATTAATAGTGGGGAACGGAAAAATGGCAGAGACTCTGAACAAATATTTTGTAGCTGTCTTCATGGTAGAAGACACTAACAGCACCCCATATAATGGATAATCAAGAGGCCACAGGGAGGGGGCAACTAAAGGCAATCACTATCACTAAGGAAAAAGTGCTTGATAAAATAATAGGACTAAAAGATGACAAGTCCCCTGGACCAGATGGCCTGCATCCCAGGGTCTTAAATGATAGTGGATGCATTGTTGCAATATACCAAAATTCCCTGGACTCTGGAGAGGTCCCAGTGGATTAGAAAACTGCAAATGTAACACCCCTATTTATGAAAGGAGGGAGACAGAAAGCAGGAACAATAGACCAGTTAGTCTATCATCTGTCATTGGGAAAATGTTGGAGTCCTACATTAAGGAAGCAGTAGCAGGGCATTTGGAAAATCAAAATGCAGTCAAGCAGTCAGCATGGTTTTTTGAAAGGGAAATTATGTTTAACAAATTTGCTGGAGTTCTTTGAGGAGGTAACGAGCAGGGTGAATAAGGGTGAGCCAGTGGATGTGGTGTATTTGGATTTCCAGAAGGCATTTGATAAGGTGCCACATAAAAGGTTACTGCATAAGATAAGAGCTCACGGAGTTGGGGGTAATATATTAGCATGGATAGAGAATTGGCTAACTAACAGAAAGCAGAGAGTCGGGATAAATGGGTCATTTTCCAGTTGGCAAACAGTAACTAGTGGGGTGCCACAGGGACCTGTGCTGCGGCCTCAACTATTTACAATCTACATTAATGACTTGGATGAAGGGACCGAGTGTAATGTAGCCAAGTTTGCAAATGATACAAAGATGGGTGGGAAAGCAAGTTATGCGGAGGACTCAAAGAATCTGCAACAGGATATAGACAGGCTAAGTGAGTGGGCAAACATTTGGCAGATGGAGTATAATGTGGGAAAGTGCGAGGTTATTCACTTTGGCAAGAAAAATAAAAAAGCAAATTATTATTTAAATGGAGAGAGATTACAACATGCTACAGTTCAGAGGGACCTGGGCATCCTTGAGCATGAAACACAAAAAGTTAGCATGCAGGTGCAGCAAGTAATCAAAAAGGCAAATGGAATGTTGGCCTTTATTGCAAGGGGGTTGGAGCATAAAAGCAGGGAAGTCCTGCTAAAACTGTATAGGGTATTGGTGAGACCACACCTTGAGTACTGCGTACAGTTTTGGTCTCCTTATTTAAGGAGGGATATACTTGCTTTGGAGGCAGTTCAGAGACGATTCACACGGTTGATTCCTGAGATGAGGGGGTTGACTTATGAAGAAAGGTTGAGCAGGTTGGGCCTATTCTCATTGGAATTTAGAAGAATGAGAGGTGATCTTATTGAAACATATAAGATACTGAGGGGGCTTGAAAAGATAGATTCAGAGAGGATGTTTCCCCTCGTGGGAAAATCTAGAACTCGGGGGCATAGTTTCAGAATAAAGGGTCGCCCTTTTAGAACTGCGATGAGGCGGAATTTCTTCTCTCAGAAGGTCGTAAATCTGTGGACTTCTCTGCCCCAGAGAGCTGTGGAGGCTGGGTCATTAAATACATTTAAGGTGGAGATAGACAGATTTTTACAAGATAAGGGAGTGAAGGGTTATGGGGAGTGGGCAGGGAAGTAGCTTTGAGCCCAAGATCAGCCATGATCTTATTGAATGGCAGAGCAGGCTCGAGTGGCCTATTCCTGCTCCTATTTCTTCTGTTCTTATGTTTTTACACAGGCAAAGCAAAAGGTCATAATATTTACACATGCCAGCTATAACATAGAATTACATAGAATTTACATCACGCAACCTGTCTATGTTGGTGTTCATCCTTCACATGAGCAGTGGTCCTAATCTTATGTGCTCACCCACATTCCTTTCCTTCAAGCTATCTCAAATAATTACTTCATGGCAAAATCACACACTGCAATGGATTATTTGGAGTTATCCTCAAGAATCAAGTCAATGAGCAACTCTTCCATGCGCTCAACAGCTCCAGGGAGCTAGCATTAATGAATATACACTCTGGCCTAGAAATTAGGTTTGCCTCCGCCAGGGCTTTTGCGCCCGAAATTTTGCGCCCGCGATAATTGCCGCTGCGCCCGCCAAAAATTCAGCTGCCCCGCGCCCAGACGACTGCGGGCGCTAATGGAGGGTTTCAGCGCCTCGCTATGGGCGCTGAATGCAGGTTTGCGGCGCTAATCCACCGCTGCGGCACCCGATGCGGTGCGGCAGGCTGGGGTACTGCAGGCCTCCTCCTTCTGTTAAGGAGGAGCTGCCTGCAGCCGACCGCTGACCGGTCGATTCGCCCGACAAATGAGCCCGGCACCTCGGAGAAGTGCCGGGCTCACGGGCCACACACATCAGTGCCGCGGGGGGGTGGTGGAGGAGTCCGGGGAGGGAGGTGCGGGCAGGCGGCCGCCGGGAAAGCGGCCGGCCGCCGCTCCACCTTAATGCGCCGGCACTACGTGCTGAACATCCCGTTGAACAATCGTTGGTTGCGGCTGCCACGGGTGAGGTGGCCGCAACTGAATTTGGGCGTCCGGCCGCGTTACCGCGGCAACCGGGACGCTGCGCACACCGATGACGTCATCGGTGCCGGCGCAGCGCTACCGGCTAATGCTGATGGTAGGGCCCAACGCAATTTCGATCGCGGCTATAATTCCGGCGCAAGGCCCTCTAACGCCTCTAATTGGGCGCTAACCCCACCGAATTTCTAGGCCTCTGTTTCTTGAGGATTATGTTCAAGATTCCAAAGATTTTTTTGAATGAAATAGGGAGAGATAAATTGTCTTTAACAAAGCATAGAGCATTGTAAAATAAAGCTGCTGATGCATTGATCTCTGTGGCAAGGATCTGGTCACTGATGGCACTGCAGACTGTTCGAACAGTCATCACCTTAGCTAGCACTGGTGATTGGTGGGAGAATGACACTCTAAACCCTCTAAAATCTTCAGACGGCTTTTCTTTTGTGAGCCTAAATCCCTGCAGATAGCGCTGCCAGACCAATCAGTGCCACATGCTATGTTTAGATTCAATGGGTATTTTTCTTTCCTTAGTACAACTATGGTGATAACCTAGTAATCATTTGCCCTTTCAAATCTTGTATCCCTGCTTGTGTACACTTCCTTTCAAGTAAACCTCTGTTTTTTTTGGTACATTAATAGCAGCTTACAAAAGGGTAGAATAATCAGCTCTGAATTACTTAAGACAAATAACAAATAAATCAATTTGCACGAGTTGCAAATAGCTGCTTAAAAACAAAAAGGGGGCAAGCACTTTGCTGGGAGTGTACTATAGGCCTCCAAACAGTCAGGGGGAGATAGAGGAACAGATATGTAGGCAAATCTCAGAGAAATGTGCAAATAATAGGGTAATAATAATGGGGGATTTCAACTTCCCCAATATTAACTGGGATAGTCAGAGTGTGAAAGGCTCAGAGGGTGTAGAATTATTAAAGGGCATCCAGGAGAGCTTTTTGAGCCAGCATGTAGAAAGTCCTACAAGAGAGGGGGCGGTACTGGACCTAATTCTAGGGAATGTGGCCGGTCAAGTGGAAAAAGTGCTAGTAGGTGAGCAGTTTGGTGACAGTGACCATAATATGGTAAGATTTAAGGTGGTCATGGAAAAGGACAGGGATGGGCCGGAAATAAAGGTTCTAAATTGGGGGAAGGCCGATTTTAATAGGATAAGGCAGGATCTGGCCAAAATGGACTGGGATCAGCTACTTGTAGGAAAATCCGCATCGGAGCAATGGGAGGCTTTCAGAAGGGAGATTGAGATCATACAATGGCAACATGTTCCCGTAAAGGTCAAGAGTGGTTCCAAAAACCACAGGGAACCTTGGATGTCAGTGGATATACGAGAATGGATTAGGAAAAAAAGGAGGGCTTTTGGTAGATACAAAAGACTAAAGACGGAGGAAGCCCTAGAGGAGTACAAAAAGTGCAGGGGGATAATTAAAAAAGAAATTAGGAGATCAAGGAGGGGCCATGAAATAACACTGGCGAGCAAAATAAAGGAAAATCCGAAGATGTTTTATAAGTATACTAGCTGGGGAGCCCCGCGTTGCGAGGGCAATTTTGGGGCGCTTGGTCTCCCTGCCCCTGTGTGTCCCCCCCTCTCCCTGTCATGTCCTCTCCCTGTCCTATCCCTCCCTCCCCTCCTCTCCCTCCCCTCCTCTGTCACACTCGCCCACCCCTACCCCTCCCTCACTCCCCCGCTCCCCTCTGTCCCTCTCTCCGGCCCCTCCCCCTGCCTAGCGCCTGAGGTCCGGTGCCGTTCTGATAGCGGGAATGCTGAGCGGCGGCCGGCGCCGGGAGCGGGCTCTCGCGGGCGGCGCATGCGCGGTCTGTGCAGGCGGCGTCAGTTCGGGCGGCGCGAGCCCCCCGCGATTTCCCGAGGCTCTCCCCCCCCCGCGATTTCCCGAGGCTCTCCCCCCCCCGCGATTTCCCGAGGCTCTCCCCCCCTGCGATTTCCCGAGGCTCTCCCCCCCCGCGATTTCCCGAGGCTCTCCCCCCCCGCGATTTCCCGAGGCTCTCCCCCCCCCGCGATTTCCCGAGGCTCTCCCCCCCTGTGATTTCCCGAGGCTCTCCCCCCCCCTATTAAATTGTTATTTAATTCCCTAACACATCATTAAAATATTTACCTTAGTTCCCCAACACACAGAAAGTGTGGGGGAAAAAATTGTGAAAAATCAAGATGGCGGCCACTCACCTTGGTTCAGAAGGATAAGGCCCGCCCACACACGCACCGATTGGTCGACCGGTCAGGTCACCGAAGCGTAGGATTGGTCAATCGTCGAGTCACTCGACACTCAACTGTAGGAAGGAACCCGCCGTCCGATTGGTGGACCTCGACGTCACACGGTCGCTAATGAGATGCTAATGAGCGGAACGCTGAACGTTTTTGGGATACCGTGGGTGGGATTTTTGTCCGGCCGAAACATAAATACGCCTATGACCGGTCCGGAATCGTAAGCTTTCTTTTGAGGCAACGCGCGCGTCGGTACGCTCTGTAACTTTCAAACGTATAGAGAACGGACAGACAGACATCGGGACAGAGAGAAGAGCCGCTTTATATATATAGATTAAGGGTGAGCTGCTTTATATTAAGGGTAAGAGGATAACTAGGGAAAAAATAGGGCCCATTAGGGACAAAAGTGGCAATCTGTGTGTGGAGCCGGAAGATGTAGGAGGGGTTCTAAATGAATTTTTTGCATCTGTTTTCACTATGGAGAAGGACGATGTAGATATAGAAATAGGGCGGGGGGACTGTGATATGCTCAAACATATTAACATCGAGAGGGAGGAGGTATTGGCGGTTTTAGCTGGCCTAAAAATGGATAAATCCCCAGGCCCGGATGAAATGTATCCCAGGCTGCTGTGTGAGGCAAAGGAAGAGATTGCGGGGGCTCTAACACATATATTCAGGACCTCTCTGGCCACAGGGGATGTGCCAGAGGACTGGAGAACCGCTAATGTAGTACCATTATTCAAGAAGGGTAGTAGGGAAAAACCGGGGAACTACAGGCCAGTGAGCCTAACATCAGTGGTAGGAAAATTATTGGAAAAAATTCTGAGGGACAAAATTTGTCTCCACTTGGAGAGGCAAGGATTAATCAGGGATAGTCAACATGGCTTTGTCAAGGGAAGATCATGTCTGACTAATTTGATTCAATTTTTTGAGGGGATGACTAGGTGTGTGGATGAGGGTAACGCAGTGGATGTGGTATACATGGATTTCAGTAAGGCCTTCGATAAAGTCCCGCACAGGAGACCGGTCAAGAAGGTAAGAGCCCATGGAATCCAGGGTGCCTTGGCACATTGGATACAAAACTGGCTTAGTGGCAGAAGGCAGAGGGTGATGGTCGAAGGTTGTTTTTGTGACTGGAAGCCTGTGGCCAGTGGGGTACCACAGGGATCGGTGCTGGGTCCCTTGCTGTTTGTGGTCTACATTAATGACTTGGATATGAATGTAAAAGGTATGATCAGTAAGTTCGCGGATGATACAAAAATTGGTAGGGTGGTAAATAGCGAGGAGGGTAGCCTCAGTCTGCAGGACGATATAGATGGGTTGGTCAGATAGGCGGAACAGTGGCAAATGGAATTTAACCCGGAAAAGTGCGAGGTGATGCACTTTGGGGGGACTAACAAGGCAAGGGAATACACAATGAATGGAAAGACCCTAGGCAAGACGGAGGGTCAGAGGGATCTGGGTGTGCAAGTACACAGATCCCTGAAGGCGGCGGAACAGGTGGATAAGGTGGTAAAAAAGGCATATGGGATACTTGCCTTCATTAGCCGAGGCATTGAATATAAGAGCAAGGAGGTTATGATGGAGCTGTATAAAACACTGGTTAGGCCACAGCTGGAATACTGTGTGCAGTTCTGGTCGCCACACTACAGGAAGGATGTGATCGCGTTAGAGAGGGCGCAGAGGAGGTTCACCAGGATGTTACCAGGGCTGTAGCGCTTCAGCTATGAAGAGAGACTGGGCAGATTGGGTTTGTTTTCCTTGGAGCAGAGGAGGCTGAGGGGGGACATGATTGAGGTGTACAAAATTATGAGGGGCATAGATAGGATGGATGCTGAGGAGCTTTTTCCCTTAGTAGAGGGGTCAATAACTAGGGGGCATAGATTCAAGGTAAAGGGCGGGAGGTTTAGAGGGGATTTGAGAAAGAACTTTTTCACCCAGAGGGTGGTTGGAGTCTGGAACTCACTGCCTGAAAGGGTTGTGGAGGCAGAAACCCTCACAACATTTAAGAAGCATTTGGATGAGCACTTGAAATGCCATAGCATACAAGGCTACGGGCCAAATGCTGGAATATGGGATTAGATTAGACAGGGCTTGAAGGCCGGCGCGGACACGATGGGCCGAAGGGCCTCTATCCGTGCTGTAATACTCTATGACTCTATGACTCTATGACACCTACATGTGACACTCCTCTATATAATGCTAAATCCAGGTGATAGTCTTGTTAAGTTTGTTAATGCCGCCATAATTGATATTTAAATTCTACTTTCACCATTTGCAAAGTTCATGCTTCACATGTGGCTTGGGTTGAGTTTGCTGAATTATAACCCATGCTGCAGCAAAGGTGGAGGACTGCTTTGCTTTAGGCAGAGCTGATTAGCTGGAGAAGGGAACTACACCTATGTGTGGAAAAGATGGGAATTAGATTCAGAGCAACACTTGCACTTTACTTGACTGAGAAAGACCAAGAGAAGACATTCCATGAGGGAAGGTACCAGCCTTGGCTCCGTGGTAGCACTCTTGCCTCTGTGTCAGAAGGCCATGGAAGTGAGGGAATGCTGCTCTGTTGGAGGTGCTGTCCTTTGGATAAAGTGTTAAGCTAAGGCCCTGTCTGTCCTTTCAGGTGGACATATAAAAATCCCTTGGCTTTATTCGAAGAAGGGCAGAGTATTTCTCCCTGGTGTCCTGGCCAATATTTTTCTCTTAACCAATGTCACTTAAAAACAGATTATCTGGTCATTTATCTCATTGTTATTGGTGGGAACTTGCTGTGCACAAGTTGGCTTTCACTTTTCCGTACATTACAACAGTTGACTACACTTGGAAAGTAATTCATTGACTGTAAAATGCTTTGGGAAAACCCTGTGGTTATGAAAGGTGCTATATAAATGCAAGTTTTGTTTTCTATAGAACACAGATTATCAGCTTCTGGGCAATTGCAAATACTGTTCCAGGCAGAGCTACCTGGGAATCACTGAAGGTGACTTACTCAGAAAGCTGAAGCTAAGCTGGGAAGCTGTGATGAAAATGTACCATTTCTATAGGTATGCATGCTTCTCAACAGTGCAAAGAGCCATTCATTTCACACATGCTGGCATTCAGACCCCTATGCACTCTATGAATGATAAGCTGGTATAAGACCCCTAAGATAAAGTTATGTGGGTAAATATTTATTTCCCAGCAAATTCACACAAAGTCTTGATTTTTACGTAACTCGTCGTGCCACCATTATTTGAAGGGGAGGAAAGATTGGAAAGCTGGATGCTGGGACACCAAGAGTACATTCTGAAATCAAGGCTCAAGGAACTTTCAAACAGAAAGTTTACTGAATATTACATTGTGGATCTCATGGCTACTGTGCATTTGCTTTGAGGAGCAGTATGAGAGATATCCTGGAAGATTCATGGGCACAGGGGGCAAAACATCTGCTCTCATTTCTATCTAAGTATTGCAGCCATCCCAGGAAAATGGCCCAGAAATTCGAGTCGGGGGCTTGCCGCGCGTGTAAGCCCCCGATCTGCACTTACCCAACGCGCCGGCCGTTGAGCTTCAGGGACGCCTGGAATTGCTGTTTTAAAATGTTGACTCCCGGGCAGCATCTGACGTCACGCCGCCCAGGAGTGCAGCCAACGCGAAGCCTGTAGCGCGCTGTGCAACTGAGACACGCCCCTTGAGGTCTCAGTTTAACAGGACACGCCCCCAATGTTTCTGCCAAGCTGCTAAGCATTTTTACATGCAAAGCAGCAGTTTAAATAGGTTTTTGGAAGTTTTTTGAAGCTTTTGGTAACTTTTATAAACTTTTAAAAACGTTTACATTATTTTGAAGAATCTGAAGTAGTTTTGAACAGAATTAAAGCAATTTAAAGATTTTAAAAGCCCTAAAAGAATTTTTTTAATTCCATTTATTTATTTAGCAATGTCGTCGTCATACGTGTCTTCACACTGTTCCCTTTGGGGAACTGTATGAAGTGGCGGAAGGATTTATGGCCATGATTAACGCTCATTCCGTGACCGTAACCATCTTTGAACCAGCCATTAGGGCGGTTAGTCCTATGGCGGGAGGGTTTTACGGGCTCCCACAAGCTATACAAGGAGGGAGGGCCACCCACACCCATGGACGCAAATATCCCACTGGATGTCAACCCAGAATTTAGAGCCGGAGCTCCGACTCCACTTGCCGGGACTGTCTGGAGCGGGGTTCGAAACCCTACCCTGATCTGGCCCAGCGGCGGGGATCCTACCGCTATGCCAAAGGCCCAATCCGATTAGCAACGTGAAATGGCTGGAATGAGCACAATTCACGGCATTAAAAGAACTCACAATTGAACTGATGATGACCTCAGCAATCTCCTCAAGGAGGTGGAGGCGCAGCGCCTGCTCATCATTGGTAATGAGAAGTCAAAGGCGCCGCAAAAAGGGCAGATGATAGCTTGGTCTTTCAAGTGGCAGCATAGGGCTCCAGTCACGGGGAGGGAAAAGGCGCAGGAAACGTATGGGTGTCACCTTTTGTGCGGAGTGGGCCTTTTGCATAGCAGTAAGCATCCCCGCCGCTGGGCCAGAAGGAGTAGGGTTTCGAACCCCACTCCAGACAGTCCCGGCAAGTGGAGTCGGAGCTCCAACTATAAATTCTGGGTGGACATCCAGCGGGATACTTGCGTCCATGGGTGTGGGTGGCCCCCCCCATCAGATGGGTTGTGGGAGCCCGTAAAACCCTCACGCCATAGGACTAACCACCCTAATGGCTGGTTCAAAGGTGGTTACGGTCACGGAATGAGCGTTAATCACAGCCATAAATCCTTCCACCACTTCATACAGTTCCCGAAAGGGAACAGTGTGAGGATACGTACGACGATGACCTCTTGCGCAATGCACCTCCTTGGACCCTCAGTCGTAGATGCAAGGGGGCAAATCGTGCAATTGTTAAATTTTTCATTTTATTGACATGTAAAATGTTGGCCCAGTAATTCCCTTCCAAATGCACGAGTACGGTCGGGATACTTACGCGTCTGGCCGGAGGAAATGCCGGTTTTCAGCATGCACAGCGCATGCGGGGAAAACCGGCATTTCCTGTCCTCTGAACGAAGGGGTTCAGAGGCAGAACGCGTGCGCAGTAAAATTCGCCGCTTTCATTCATGCTTTCAGTGAGGTCAAGTCCTTACAACTTACACATGAAAAAAGCATGGGTACAGTTGCTCCAGAGGCTGCGGAGGAAGATATTTCTTATCGTGGAGCTTCTGAAAGTATGTATGTCTGTATATATTCCTTTGCGTGTTATGTATATATTCCTTTACTTATGTGTATGAATGTATTATTTAATTATGACTTTCAGAGAAAGTAACTTATTGGAAAATCATAATTAAAAACATACATTCATACACATAAGTAAAGGAATATAAAACATAAATACATATACGTAAAGGAATATATGCGGACATACATACATAATTACTTATTACTGATGAAAAGTTTCTTTCTTAAAAGTGCTGGAAATGTTACATTACTCATTTTAGAACACTCATTTTCACATTCAATTCACACAGCCACAATTGCTCCTTCTACCTACCGTTCTGAAAACCCGTTTAAAAAAAAAAATTTTAACTTTAAAACTTACTTAAAATTTCTTAAAATAACTTCCCTCCCTTTCCCAAACAAAAATATTGCCTTTCAGAAGCTCCACGATAAAATATATCTTCCTCCGCAGCCTTGGAACAACTTTACACATGCTTTTTTCAAGTGTAACTTGTAAGGACTTACCCTCACTGAATCCATGAATGAAATCGACGAAGTTCACTGCGCAAGCGCTGCCTGTGCAGTCGCACGCGCTGTGCCTATGAACCCCTTCGTTCCGAGGACTGGAAATGCCGGCGTTCCCCGCATGTGCTGTGCATGCTGAACGCCGGCATTTCCAACGGCCAGATGCGTGAGTACCTAGACCGTACTCACGCATTTGGTCACGAATTTCTCCAACAAAGTCATTCTAGACCTCGCTGCCTCCTACATCCAGCCCTGCAGCCAAGGAGCAGCATTTAGTCAGCACTGTCTGTAGAAGTCAAAGTCACCAACACAATAAGCATTTACTCAGCTGTTTCTTTAAATGCACCAGCCAAAGATGTTTCTGGGGACAGACAGTTTGTTGTACAGCAACATACCATACCAAGATGTTCATTCTTCTGTGGCACGAAAATTGGCACTCAATCATAGTTTGCACTTCTCCATTTTGTTTTGATGCTTTGTATGAGTACTTATTGTTAACTCACACATCATTGAGCTTCTGTAGTGTGTTTTGTTCCAGAATTCCTATTCCATTATCAGTTAGAAGAAAGAACTTGCGCATTTCGCATCCTCAGCACATCCCAAAGCACTTCACAGCCACTGAAGTATGTTTGAAGTGTAGACACTGCTGTAATGTAGGGAAACATGGCAGCCAATTTGTACACAGCAGGGTCTCACAAATAGCAAAGAGATGAATGGCCAGATAATCTAGTTTAGTGATAAAAGCAAAATACTGCGGATGCTGGAAATCTGAAACAAAAACTGAAAATGCTAGAAAACATTTAGCTGGTCAGGCAGCATCTGTGGAGAGAAACAAAGTTAACGGCCTCAATATTAACTCCTCCCATGATGGACGGAAGACGGTCAGGGGTGGGGGTGAGGGGGTTAAAACAAAAGAAATGGAGAACAGGTCGCCAACCCGCTGTCTACGCGCCCGTTGCTGTTTTTTATGGTGGTTTTCTGTTACATCTCTAACATCTTCCAGTTCTGATGCAAGGTCATCAACCTGAAATGTTAACTCTGTTTCTCTCTCCACAGATCCTGTCTGACCTGCTGTGTGTTTTCCAGCATTTTCTGAATCTATTTTAATGATGATGGTTGAGTGATAACTATTGGCCAGGATACTTCTCCTCTTTGAGAAGTGCCATGGGATCGTTTACATCCACCTGAGAGGGCAGATGGAATCTCGGGTTAATGTCCCATCTGAAAGACTGCGCCATCACTCAGCAGTACACTGAAGTGTCAGCCTAGTTAAATGCTCAAGTACCTGGAATGGCATTTGAACCTTTGACCTTTGAGGGTGGTACCACTGAGTCATGGCTAACACTTAAAGGGACAAAGGTCACTCACTAGTGTAGTATTATTATTATGTTTTACTTAAAAGCATTCAACACGACAGGAAATTAAAATCAGTAAAGGATCTATTCTGATTTACAAATGTAGACGAGATATTTATTATACATAACCTTGGCTCGGTGGTAGCCCTCTTGAATTTGAGTCTGAAGTTTGCAAGTTCAAGTTCCACTCAGGATGTGAGCATATAATCCAGGCTGACACTTCAGTGCCGTACTGAGTGTTGCACTGTCAGAGGTGCTATCTGTTAAACTTGAAAAATCCCTCAGCCCCACGGTTATTCTGCAGGCTATTTGAATGATGCAATGAAACCCAAAAATTAAAGAATGAACTTATTAAAAACAATACAGCTGTATGAAAGGTACATTCTGCATATTAAATTGGTTAAAATGATACAGAGACAGTATTCATTCCATCACTAAAACAATTTTACGCCGATTTTTAGTTTTTAATTAAAGTAAAATAGAATGCTTTGACAAAATCCGGATTTAGATCAACCAAGATAAGGGCTAAAATATGAGTAAAATTGATTTTGTAAAAATCACTGAAATTCAAACACCTCCAAATTCCTCAGGGCAAGAAATTCGGTGCCTTGGCGCCACCATTATCGCCTCCGGGGGGCGATAATGGGGCACCAAGGTCTTACATAACATAAGAATATAAGAACATAAGAAATAGGAGCAGGAGTAGGCCATTTGGCCCCTCAAGCCTGCTCTGCCATTCAATAAGATCATGGCTGATCTGATCTTGGCCTCAACTCCACTTCCCTGCCTATTCCCAAAACCCTCGACTCTCCTGTATCTCAAATATCTGTCTATCTCCGCCTTGAATATAGTCACTGACTCAGCCGCCGCAGCTCTCTGGGATAGAGAATTCCAAAGATTCACGATCCTCTGAGAGAAGAAATTCCTCCTCATCTTCGTCTTAAATGGGTGACCCCTTATCCTGAAACTATGCCCCCTAGTTCTAGATTCCCCCACAAGGGGAAATATCCTCTCTGCATCTATCTTGTCAAGCCCCTTCAGAATCTTATATGTTTCAATAAGATCTCCTCTCATTCTTCTAAACTCCAATGAGTATAGGCCCAACCTGCTCAATCGTTCCTCATAAGACAACCCGTTCATCCCAGGAATCAACCTAATGAACCTTCTCTGAACTGCCTCCAATGCAAGTATATCCCTCCTTAAATAAGGAGACCAAAACTGTACGCAGGTGTGGTCTCACCGATGCCCTGTACAGTTGTAGCAAGACTTCCCTACTTTTATACACCACCCCCCTTGCAATAAAGGCCAACATTCCATTTGCCTTCCTAATTACTTGCTGTACCTGCATGCTAACTTTTTGTGTTTCATGTACGAGGACACCCAAATCTGCACTCACTTAACCTATCCATATCTCTTTGCAGACTCTTGGGCCGTGATTTTTCTGTTTGAGGCGGCTTGGGTGCAGGACAGCTGCCTCTGGGTTCCAATCCTGCTCCCAACGATATCAGACGCACTAACGTGATTTTGCGTCAATTGGGCTTGTCGGCCAATTAAGAGAAAGCCGGTGTTAGATGACGTCAGTTGATGACGCGTCATCTGCCGGTTTTCTTAAAGGGGCCATGCACATTTTTTTTTGACAGCTGATTTCTCAGTGTTTGACAGCATTGTGTTGCTGCAAACATTGACAATCACTGTACAAAGGTGAGCTCTTGCACCAGGCTCTCCAGTGACTCCCTCCTTAGGCTAGAACAGATGGCAGCTACAGGTGAGGTTACAGAAACGATCTGTCACTGGTGAGAGAGGTTCTCCCAATGAGGTGGGACAACACATACAAATCAAAACTTGTTACCTACAGAAAAGTGTAAATGCATTAAAAATGATTTTCCCAACATTATCTTACCTCACACATTGGATCCTTCACACCACCTCTGCAGCTTTCATCAACGCAGAAACATTATAATAAACCCACAGCACACCACACTTACATGGCGTGGTGTCCGGATGTCAGGAAGCCTGCAGTAGAACTGTCAAAATTGCAAAAAGCCTCTTAACTGCAGATAAGTGGCTATAATCCTCTTCCCGCCACTAGGTTTCAGGTCCATGCGCAAATTGGTGACCCGACACTTGGGAAGATTGATTGGAGGTGGGTTGACAGCGAGTTTCTCAATCTTTGCGATTTTACCAGATGTCCCACCTCCAAACCCGCCCCCTGAGCACCGGCAAAATTCCGGCAAATGTGTCCTTCTCACAACCTGCTTTCCCACCTATCTTTGTATCATCAGCAAATTTGGCTGCAGTACACTCGGTCCCTTCATCCCATTAATATAGATTGTAAATAGTTGAGGCCCCAGCACTGATCCCTGTGGCACCCCACTAGTTACAGTTTGCCAGCCTGAAAATGACCCATTTATCCCGACTCTCTGTTTTCTGTTAGTTAACCAATCCTCTATCCATGCTAATATATTACGCCCAACACTGTGAGCTCTTACCTTGTGCAGTAACCTTTTATGTGGCACCTTATCGAATGCCTTTTGGAAATCCAAACATACTACATTGCGGGCGGAGATGTTACCGACGCCCGCGAAACTCACCTGCCGATTTGTGGCGGCAATTACCCCTAACACCACGCCCGCCTGCAGCTGGAGATTGTGATATCATCCGGTTGCGCATCACCCCAGTAGCACTCCAGACCCGAAATTCATTTCCACCCCCTGAAGCATCGCCGGGCGAAAACAATGCCAGCTTCAGGAGATGTGCATTGGGCGACCAGCTATTTAGGGGGCGATGCTTAAAGGTGAAGTGGTTGAGGTAAGTAAAAAAAACTTACTTCTTTTGATCAATTTTTTTCCGCAGGTTTCTGCCCGCAATCAATCAGCCCGGCACGCTGAGTGAGTGCCGGGCTGATCGTACGGGTTTGCCGCTCCCTTGGTGGTCCAGGTAGGTGCCCTTTTTTTTGCAGAGCCTGCAGCGATGGCTCTTCCCTTTGAGGGAGGGAAGGAGCCTTCCAATGCGGCAGCGCTGCACGGCCCAGTGTGCAGTGCTGCAGAACTCACCGCTCCACCTGCTCTGATTGCGCTCCAAGAGGGAAGTGGAACGCTTGATAGCGCTCCACCTCCCTCTTCGAGCGAGAAAAATAAAAAAATTTAAAGTTAGAAAAACATTAGCACCTGGCGCTAATTTTCCAACCTTTTAAAAGGTGGGGCGATACCCAATTTCACCCACTGTATCTCCTACTAGAGATACAATAAAGGTTACACATCAACAAAAAACTTTAGAAATGTAATTGAAAACAGGTTAAAAATAGAAACACTTACTGGGATTTCTATCATTAATCACAAATGCTAATTGTTTAAGGCAACAGACACAGTAGCAGATGTTGTTTTAATTTTAAACTCAAAAGGTAGATGATACATGTTAATATATCATGCCCATTGTTTCACATTCAAAGCTAAAATTCCACATATATTACATAGTACAAAAGACATCCAATGGAACTCGATAGATTGTCTAAATCTTTTTAAGATAATATTCTCAAGTGGAATGTGTAAGATGTGTAGCCACTCAAGTAAACTTCAGAGGAAGAATGAATACCTGTCAACACTAAACATTTTCCAAGCGTGAAGAATAGTCATCTTTATGGCAAAAACAAGTGGAAGAACTGAACATCCAAGCAAGGATTGTAAATGAGCTGTCAGTGAAAATGCTGCATTCCAGCAGATGATGAATGCAGCAGCTCAGAGCGAAGAAACCTAATATGACATAAGGCGGCTGTAGTACATTTTAAATTTCAACTAACTCACCAACACAGTTATTCATTCATCTTTAATGTTGCACTCTTCAATCTTATAAAAATATTGAAATCCCTAAACTCTTTTTATTATATCATTTCCAGCCCATGTTGTTAAACAATAATCTCGGGCATAAAAACTTGTTAAATTTAAATTATTTAATTTAAGAACATAAGAAATAGGAGCAGGAGAAGGCCATTTGGCCCTTCAAGACTGCTCCGCCATTCAATAAGATCATGGCTGGTCTTCTACCTCATCTCCACTTTCCTGCATTATCCCCAGATCCCTTGATTCTCTTAATATTCAAAAATCTATCGATCTCTGTCTTGAATATACTCAACGACTGAGCCTCCAAAGCCCTCTGGGGTAGAGAATTCCAAAGATTGATCACCCTCTGAGTGAAGAATCTTTGGAATTCTCATCTCAGTCCTAAATGGCCAACCCCTTATTCTGAGACTGTGACCCCTGGTTCTAGACTACCCAGCCAGGGGAAACATCCTCCCTGTGTCTACCCTGTCAAGCCCTGTAAGAATTTTGTATGTTTCAATGAGATCACCTCTCATTCTTCTAAACTCTAGAGAATATAGGCCTAATCTACTCAATCTCTCCTCACAAGACATCCCAGGAACCAGTCAGGTGAATCTTTGTTGCGCTCCCTCTATAGCAAGTATATCCTTCCTTAGGTAAGGAAACCAAAACTGTACACAGTACTCCAGGTGTGGTCTCACCAGGGCCCTATATAATTGCAGTAAGACATCTTTACTCTTATACTCAAATCCTCTTGTAATAAAGGTCAGCATACCATTAGTTTTCCTAATTGGTTGCTGTACCTGCATGTTAATTTTCAGTGATTCGTGTACAAGGAAACCCAGGTCCCTCTGAACACCAACATTTCCCAATCTCTCACCATTTAAAAAATACTCTGTTTTTCTGTTTTTCCTACCAAAGTGGATAACTTCACATTTCTCCACATTATATTCCATTTGCCATGTTCTTGCCCACCCACTTAGCCTGCCTATATCCCCTTGAAGCCTCCTTGCATCCTCCTCACAACTTACATTCCCACCCAGCTTTGTATCATCAGCAAACTTGGATATATTACATTTGGTCCCCTCATCCAAATCATTGCTGTAGATGGTGAATAGCTGAGGTCCAAGCACTGATCCTTGCAGTACCCCACTAGTTACTTCCTGCCAACACGAAAATGATCCGTTTATTCCTACCCTCCATTTTCTGTCCATTAACCAATCCTCAATCCATGCTGGTATATTACCTCCAATCCCATCAGCCCTAATTTTGTTTAATAACCTCTTGTGTGGCACCTTATCGAAAGCCTTCTGAAAATTTGATGCAAAGTCTTAACCAGCATTTTGTGCCTCTGATAGAATACATAGTGAGATTAATCACTGGCGGCCTTGAGTATGGAACTTTTGAACAATACTGGTGGTTTTTATTGAGTTTGTCTTTGCATCATTACTATGATAATTGAATATTCTTCTTGACACACGGTAAAGATAATGAAATATATTCATGTATCTGTAATATATTAACGAATGTCAGAAATTCAGTTTCAGCGCCCCTAGAGGGAGACGGGGCGAGGCTCGAGGCACTCCGCGACCCTCTTAGGGCACTGAAACTGAATATCGCAGTGCAACGTGCTGCAGCGCCACACGGTGCGGCACGACACGCTGCGGTACTGCAGGCGTTCCTCCCATTGTTAAGGGGGAGGGGCCTGCAACAGCGCGATCCCCGATCGCGAGTGCCGGCAAAAGAGCCCGGCACCGAGGAGAAGTGCCGGGCTCTCGGTAAACAGCCGGCAATGCCGCGGGGGTGGGGGTCAGGAGGCCGGGGACGGAGGTGCTGGCAGGCAGCCGCCGAAAAAGGCAGCCGCCCCGCACCTCCACCTTAACTTGCGCCACTGCCGGCACAGCAAGGCCCCGTGAACCGGGCGCGGGTAGCGAACGGCGCTACAGCGGCGTTCGCTACCAAATATCGCGATCGGGGTGCTAATGGGGTGCTGCGCACACCGATGACATCATCAGTGGCGGCGCAGTGCAACAGGCTAACGCCACCTTTAGCGCCCCCGCTGAATATCGCGGGAGGCGCGGCCAGTGGCGCTACAGCCACTGACTGCCCTCTTTAGGCGCTAATAGGTGGCGCTACATACCCAATTTCTCCCCCGATATTCTTACCTGCTCCAGAGGTGGCAATATAACCTCTCTCAGTCTGTTACAACAGACACAGCAGAAAGACATACCATTTTGGAACCGATGTGCTAAGGGGAGTGTTTGCTAGTGCTGCTGGAGAGGGTTTGAACTAAAATGGCAGGGGGTTGGGAACCTGTGTAGGGAGACAGAGGAAAGGGAAGCAAGGATAGAAACAAAAGACAGGAAGGAGAAAAGCAAAAGTGTAAGGCAGAGAAATCAAGGGTGTAAGTCAAACAGGGCCACAGTAAATAATAATTCTAAAAGGACTAAGTGTTAAAAAATCAAGCCTGAAGGCTTTGTGTCTTAATGCGAGGAGCATTCATAATAAGGTGGATGAATTAGCTGCACAAATAGATGTAAATGGATACGGTATAATTGGGATTACGGAGACATGGCTCCAGGGTGACCAAGACTGGGAATTCAACATCCAGGGGTATTCAATATTCAGGAAGGACAGGAGAAAAGGAAAAGGAGGTGGGGTAGCATTGCTGGTTAAAGAGGAGATTAACACAATAGTATGGAAGGATATTAGCTCTGATGATGTGGAATCTGTACGGGCAGAGCTGAGCAGTACCAAGGGGCAGAAAATGTTAGTGGGAGTTGTATACAGACCCCCCCCTCCCCGTAATGCTGAGGATGGGGATGGCGTTAAACAGGAAATCAGAGGTGCATGCAATAAGGCACAGCAGTTATCATTGGTGACTTTAATCTACATATAGATTGGGCTAACCAAATTAGTAACAATACTGTGGAGGAGAAATTCCTAGAGTGTATACGGGACGGTTTCCTGGACCAATATGTCGAGGAACCAACTAGAGATCAGGCCATCTTAGACTGGGTATTATGTAATGAGAAAGGATTGATTAGCAATCTTGTGCGAGGCCCCTTGGGGAGGAGCAATCATAATATAATAGAATTCTTCATTAAAATGGAGAGTGAAGTAGTTGATTCAGAGACTAGGGTCCTGAATTTAAATAAAGGAAACTATGATGGTATGAGGCACGAGTTGGCTAGGATGCATTGGGGAACATTACTTAAAGGGTTGATGGTGAATAGGCAATGGCAAACATTTAAAGATCGCATGGATAAAGTACAGAATTTGTTCATCCCTGTTTGGCATAAAAATAAAACAAAAAAGGTGACTCAACAATGGTTAACAAGAGAAATTAGGGATAGCATAAGATCCAAAGAGAGGACATATAATTTGGCCAGAAAAAGCAGAAACCTGAGGATTAGGAGCAGTTTAGGATTCAGCAAAGGAGGACAAAGGGATTAATTAAGAGGGGGCAAATAGATTATGAGAGTAAGCTTGCAGGGAACATAAACACTTACTGTAAAAGCTTCTATAGATATGTGAAGAGAAAAAGATTGGTGAAGTCAAGCGTAGGTCACTTGCAGTCAGAATCAGGGGAATTTATAATGGGGAACAAAGAAATGGCTGACCAATTAAATACATACTTTGGTTCTGTCTTCACAAAGGAGGACACAAATAACCTCCCATAGATATCAGGGAACATAGGGTCTAATGAGAGGGAGGAATTGAATGAAATCAGTATTTGTAGGGAAATGGTGTTAGGGAAATTGTCAGGATTGAAGGCCGATGAATCCCCAGGGCCTGATAATCTACATCCTAGGGTACTTAAGGAAGTGGCCCTAGAAATAGTAGATGCATTGCTGGTCATCTTGCAAAATTCTTTGGACTCTGGAACAGTTCCCATGGACTGGAGGACAGCTAATGTAACCCCACTATTTAAAAAAGGTGGTAGAGAGAAAATGGGGAATTATAGACCGGTAAGCCTGACATCGGTAGTGGGGAAAATGTTAGAGTCAATTATAAAAGATGTAATAACAGAGCACTTGGAAAACAGTGACAGGATTGGACAAAGTCAACATGGATTTACAAAAGGTAAATCATGCTTGACTAATCTACTGGAATTTTTTGAAGATGTAAATGGTAGAATAGATAAGGGAGAACCAGTGGATGTGGTGTATTTGGACTTTCAGAAGGCTTTCGATAAGGTCCCGCATAAGAGATTAGCGTGCAAAGTTAAAGCACATGGGATTGGGGGTAAGGTACTGTCTTGGATACAGAACTGGACGGCAGACAGGAAGCAAAGAGATGGAATAAACGGTCCTTTTCTGAGTGGCAGGCAATGACTAGTGGGGTAATACAATATTTAGGAAGGATCGGCAAAAAGGTAGGGGAGGTGGGGTAGCATTGCTGGTAAAGGAGAGGATTAATGCAATGGAAAGGAAGGATATTAACTCGGATGAAACGGAATCTGTATGGGTAGAAATAAGAAATAGCAAGGGGAGTAAAACGTTTGTGGGTGTGATATATAGGCCTCCAAATAGTAATATGGAGGTGAGGGAAGGCATAAAAAGGGAAATTAGAGAAGCGTGCGATAAGAGCACAGCTGTCATCATGGGTGACTTTAATTTACATATTGATTGGACTACCCAAATTAGTAAAAATTCTGAGGAGGAGGAATTCCTGGAATGTTTTCGGGACGGTTATCTGGACCAATATGTCGAGGAGCCGACTCGAGAACAGGCCATTTTAGACTGGGTATTGTGCAATGAGAAGGGACTTATCAGCAATCTTCTTGTACGAGGCCCCTTGGGTCAGAGCGATCATAATATGATCGAGCTCTCAGTCGAGATGGAGAGTGAGGAAATTGAATCAGAGACTAAGGTCCAGAACTTAAATAAAGGGAATTACGAGGGTATGAGACGGGAATTGGGTAAGATTGATTGGGTGGTGTTTCTGGGGGGATTGACAGTGGATAGACAATGGCAAGCATTCAAAGATAGAATGGAAGAATTCCAGAACATGTTTATACCGGTTTGGCATAAAAATAAACCTAAAAAGGTGACTCAACCGTGGATAACGAGGGAAATTAGGGACAGCATAAAATCAAAAAAAAGGGCATATCAACTGGCAAAAAAAAGCACCAGACCGGAAGATTGGGGGCAGTACAGGATACAGCAAAAGAGGACAAAGGGATTAATCAGGAAGGGGAAAATAGAATACGAAAGTAAACTTGCAGCAAACATAAAGACAGACTGCAAAAGCTTTTATCGGTATATCAGGAGGAAAAGACTGGTAAAATCCCAAGTCGGTCCCTTGCAGTCCGATTCGGGAGAATATATAATGGAGAATAGGGAAATGGCAGACCAATTAAACTCATACTTTGGTTCTGTATTCACAAAGGAGGACACAAATAACCTCCCAGGAATATCGGCAAACATAGGGACTAATGAGAGGGAGGAGCTGACAGAAATTAGTATCTCTAGGGATATGGTGTTGGGTAAGTTGAGGGGACTGAAGGCCGACAAATCCCCGGGGCCTGATAAACTACATCCTAGGGTACTCAAGGAGGTGGCCCTGGAGATAGCAGATGCTCTAAGGATCATCTTCCGGAACTCCATTGACTCGGGAACAGTACCCGTGGATTGGAGGGTAGCTAATGTTACCCCAATATTTAAAAAGGGGGGTAGAGAGAAAGCAGGGAATTATAGACCAGTAAGCCTTACATCGGTTGTGGGCAAAATGCTAGAGTCCATTATTAAGGATAAAATAGCGGAGCACTTGACAAATGGGGAAAGGATCGGACAGAGTCAACATGGATTTACAAAGGGTAAATCGTGTTTGACTAATCTGCTGGAATTTTTTGAGGAAGTAACCGGTAAAATAGATGGGGGAGAGCCAGTGGATGTGGTGTACCTTGACTTCCAGAAAGCCTTCGATAAGGTTCCACACAAAAGATTATCATGCAAAATTAAGGCTCATGGGATTGGGGGCAAAGTATTAACGTGGATAGAGAACTGGCTGGCGGATAGAAAACAGAGAGTTGGAATAAACGGCTCGTTTTCGGAGTGGCAGGCAGTGACCAGCGGGGTGCCGCAAGGATCTGTCCTGGGACCCCAGCTGTTCACAATATATATAAATGATCTGGATCAGGGAATTGGATGCAATATTTCCAAATTCGCTGACGACACTAAACTAGGAGGAGGGGTGGGCTCTGATGAGGATGTCAGGAGGCTACAGTGCGATTTGGACAGGTTGGGGGAATGGGCGGATACGTGGCAGATGCACTATAATGTGGATAAATGCGAGGTTATCCACTTTGGGGGTAAAAACAGGAGGGTAGATTATTATCTAAATGGCAATAGATTGGGAGATGGGGAAGTGCAGAGGGACCTGGGTGTTCTTGTGCACCAGTCACTGAAGGAGAGCATGCAGGTGCAACAGGCGATTAAGAAGGCAAATGGTATGTTGGCCTTCATATCAAGGGGGTTCGAGTATAGGAATAGGGATACCTTACTACAGCTGTACAAGGTGCTGGTGAGACCGCATCTGGAGTATTGTGTACAGTTTTGGTCGCCCCATCTGCGGAAGGATGTTCTTGCCATGGAAAGAGTGCAACGGCGATTCACCAGGCTGATACCTGGAATGGCGGGAATGACCTACGAAGAGAGATTAAATAGTTTGGGCTTGTACTCACTGGAGTTTAGAAGATTGAGAGGGGATCTCATCGAAACATATAAAATTATGGCAGGCCTGGACAGGCTGAATTCAGAGAGAATGTTTCCAATGGCCGGGGAGCACAGAACCAGGGGCCACAGTCTAAAAATAGCGGGCAAATCATTTAAAACAGAGATGAGGAAGAATTTCTTCACTCAAAGAGTGGTGAGCCTGTGGAATTCCCTGCCACAGAGGGCTGTGAAGGCTAATTCAATAAATATTTTCAAGAGAGAATTGGATATATTTCTGAAGGCTAAGGGGATTAAGGGTTACGGAGAAAAGGCGGGGACGGGGTACTGAACTGGTAAGATCAGCTATGATCTCAGACGAAGATCAGCCATGATCTCATTGAATGGCGGAGCAGGCTCGAAGGGCCGAATGGCCTACTCCTGTTCCTAACTCTATGTTTCTATGTTTCTATGACCCCAGCTATTCACAATATATATAAATGGCCTAGACGAGGGAACTAGATGTAATATCTCCAAGTTTGCAAACAACACAAAGCTGGGTGGGCGTGTGTGCTGTGAGGAGGATGCCGAGAAACTCCAATATGATTTGGACAGGTTGGGTGATTGGGCAGATGCATGGCAAATGCAGTATAATGTGGATAAATGCGAGGTTATCCACTTCGGTGGCAAAAAGAGGAAAACAGATTATTATCTGAACCGCAATAGATTGGGAAAAGAGGAAGTGCAACGAGACCTGTGTGTCCTTGTGCAACAGTCACTGAATATAAGCATGCAGGTGCAGCAGGCGGTTAAGAAGTCAATGGTATGTTGGCCTTCATAGCGAGAGGATTCGAGTACAGGAGCAAAGATGTCTTGCTGCAGTTGTACAGGGCCTTGGTGAGACCACACCTTGAGTATTGCGTGCAGTTTTGGTCGCCTCATTTGAGGAAGGATGTTCTTGCCATGGAGGGACTGCAGTAAAGATTCACCAGACTGATACCTGGGATGGGAGGAATGATGTATGAGGAAAGATTGGGTCGATTAGGCTTATATTCGCTAGAGTTTAGAAGAATGAGGGGATCTCATTGAAACTTATAAAATTCTAACAGGACTGGACTGACTTGATGCAGGAAGGATGTTCCCGATGGTGGGTGAGTCCAGAACCAGGGGTCACATTCTAAGGATAAGGGGTAAGCCATTTAGGACTGAGATGAGGACGAATTTCTTCACCCAGAGAGTGGTGAACCTGTGGAATTCTCTACCACACAAGGCAGTTGAGGCCAATTCATTAAATATATTCAAGAAGGAGTTAGATATATTTCTTAAGGCTAAAGGGATCAAGGGATATGGGGAGAGAGCAGGGACAGGGTACTGAATTTGGATGATCAGCCATGATCTCATTAAATGGCGGAACAGGCTCGAGTGGCAGAATGGCCTACTCCTGCTCCTATCTTCTATGTCTCTATGTTTCCTCCAACTAACCTTCATTAAGGCCAGGAGAGATTCACAAATAACATATGACATGTGCTGAGAAATCAGAATTCAGTGGCGTAGCAAATGAGAGGAAAAAATAGCGTGATAAAATATTAACAAGACTTGACACCGCTCTAGCCGATACTCAGATGCATGAATCATCCAGAGTGTTTAGAGGCCAACAGATTGTTTAAGACATTTGGCCATTACCTCCCTGCATTTATGCTAAGGTACTTCACATCATAAACTCCTTTCTATCTATTCCATTCATCTCTGTAAAACAGCACGACTCACTCCAGTTTTTGCTACCAAAATAAGAGAGAGGTTCAATAAATGGGACGCAGCAGCTATTCCAGACATCCTTGTAGTCCAAAACTGGTATTGATATTTCAGGGTGTGAGGGAGCTGAGAACTCCCAGGGTGTGAACTCCCAGAAGTCCTCCATAACTCCCTCATTGCAATGGCAAGAGCAGTAGGGAACGGTAACATTTTATGGGGAAAATAGTGAATGTGGATCTATCCTCCAAAAGATAGAAACACACCAAATGGAAATTAGGAGATTTGGGCACTCATAGAAGAAGTAGAAGAACAAACAGAGGCTTTTGAGGTGCATGAAGGTCACAAGGAATGAGAGGTATCAGAAAATGGAAGATGAATTCCAAATTAATGGGGAAAGGTAAGGAGGGAGAAATTAGCAGCATAAATTCACTTCTTAAGTCTTGTCAACTTTCTAAGTTCCCAAGCTATAAAGTTGCATTTTAAGAGAACTGGAAGCTGTTTCTAGTTCCTCCTGATTATTTTAATGAGGGGGTTTTGCTAGATCGGAGATATAAAGGCACTATTCTACCACATGTTTTTATAGACTGCTAACTGGGGACAATGGGGGAAAATTCCATTGGTTTGCGCCACCCATTAGCACCTTAAGAGGGCGCTAATGGGGCGTAAAGCAACAAGCGCCCAGGTGTGGCGATATCTGCGCCTCTCACGAAACTGACCAGACATTTTGCGGCGGTGCTAAACAATACCGCCCGATCTCCTGCGCACGCAGATCTTGACGTCATTCGAGCGTGCAACGCACTTGTGGTGCCCCTGAACGTAATTGAGTGGCGCCCCTCACCTTTCCGTCTGGCGCAACCAACAACAGGTAGACTGGAACGCTTCCCAGTTGCTGTGGGGCTGGGCGTTATTTAAAGGGGGCCTCTTCCTGGCTTTTTGCGTGGTAGACATTTTTGCACCACTCGTTCTGAGAGAGAGAGAGAGAGAGATTTTGAGAGAAAGAGATACTTCTGCATTGAGTCAACGCTGTGTGAAGTAGTTTTGGTTTCTGACCATAACTTTGCAGGTACTTTGGTTTTTGACCTTCATTACATTGATTGCCAAGAGACTATGGGGGCTGTACTAATTGGGGGCATCATCCTGCGCCAGCAGATTCGGAGGCCACAGAGACGCAGAGATAGGCAATCATGGCCAGATGGAGGAGGGCCAACAGGCCTCTGTACAGAAGACCTTACCCTCCCAGGGTATTTCGCCAACAATTCCCATACATTAATATGTCTGAGGAGCAGTGTTTGCGAAGGCTGCGCTTCAGCAAGGAGGTGGTCACTGAGCTCTGCTACCTGCTGCAGCCAGATCTGCAGCCTCAACTGAGGAGCAGGGTGTTTCTGTCGGTGGCAGTGAAGATAACAGTGGCTCTCAATTTTTATGCCACCTGCTCATTTCAATCAGCGACTGGGGACATCGCCAATATCTCCCAGTTCGCAGTCCATTGCTGCATCCGTCAGGTCACAAATGCCCTCTATAAAAGGAGACAAGAGTACATCTCTTTCCCCATGACCCCGGCCAAGCAGCATGAATGTGCTATGGGCTTTGCGAGGATAGCGGCCTTCCCCATGGTGCAGGGCACCATTGAATGCACACATGTGGCTTTGCGTGCTCCGCATGAGAATGCAGAGGATTTCCGCAACCGAAAGGGGTTCTGTTACATTGTTATATTATTACATCATTGAATGGAACTATTTGTTACATCGTTATATGGAACTACTTTGGTTAGTGTATTTATATTGTCATGTGACACACTGTGAAAAGGAGTGCACAGTGCAAGGACGGACATCTTGTATCACTCCGCACCATGAAGCAGCAACAGCAACAAAGCAAGAATATAGCTAAGTAAAAGCAGTAACTAAAATGAGTTAAAAGTGTCTGTATTCTATATAGTATAAGAACACAAGGAGACACAACATGGTGGCAGCGGTATAAGTGAGTACAACTTGTACTATACGAACTACGAATAAGACGAAAAGTGGATATATGAGCTGATCGTGAGTGCCGGTGCCTGTGGTGATTGACTGTGAATCGTACAGGCAACTAAGATGATGGCTGCTGCTGCACTTACTGCGCAAATGCAACCCCTCATGAACTGGGACGCCGATGATTTAGTAGAGGCATTCCGCAAGTTCAAACAGAAATGTGACCTTACATTCAAAAGCTTCCTGAAGGATACTGCCAATGAGGAAAAGGTTAGTTACATTCTGTTGTGGGCAGGAGAAAAAGGACTAGATTTGTATAATAACTGGAGTTTGACTGAAGAGGAAAAGGAAAACCCTGCAGCAATCTTTGGTAAATTCAGCAACCATCTAGAGCCTAAATCCAATCACCGTATACACAGATACAAATTCCAGAGTCTAAGACAGGAACTCGGTGAAACAGTTGACAATTTCATAACAAGGCTGAGAAATGAAGCCAGCACGGTGGCATAGTGGTTAGCACTGTTGCCTCACAGCACCAGGGACCCGGGTTCAAATCCGGCCTCGGGTGACTGTCTGTGTGGAGTTTGCACATTCTCCCCGTGTTTGCGTGGGTTTCCTCCGGGTGCTCCGGTTTCCTCCCACAGTCCAAAGATGTGCGGGTTAGGTTGATTGGCCATGATAAAAAATTGGCCCTTAGTGTTAGGGGGGATTAAATACGTGGGGTTACGGGGATAGGGCTTGGGTGGGATGGCTGTCGGTGTAGGGACCGGGTGCTAGGGTTTGGATGATCAGCCATGATCTCGTTGAATGGCGGAGCAGGCTGGAAGGGCCGAATGGCCTACTCCTGCTCCTATCTTCTATGTTTCTATGTAAGAGTGCATTTAAGGAAATGGAGGAAAGGCTTGTGGACAAGCTGATATGGGGGTCAGCGCATGCAGAGGTACAAAAAGCCCTGATAGGAAATGAAAATCTCGAATTAACTGAGGTTGTAGATACTGCGAGAGCTCATGAAGCCAAGAAACAGCAAATGAGAATGCTGATTTCTCAAACGGCTGACATGCGGACGCCTTCTGAGACGGACAACAGAGTGGATACAGTGAGAGAAAAGTACAACACACAAAGGTATGCACATGACAACGGGAGAAACATGTGCAGAAACTGTGGAAGACCACACGATTATACAGACAGGAGGAAATGTACAGCATATGGAACAAGCTGCAATGCATGTGGCAAACTAAACCACTGGGAAAAGAGGTGTAGAACGAAGAAAGAAGGAACATACATCAAAAACAAAGGCAGACAGCAGAACCAGAGAAAGGAACACAATATCCATGCCACGGATGAGCAGGATGATGATGATTATCGTCATGACAATACACTAAACATCGGAACCATAAAGGTACAGCTTCACGAGATGTCCAGAGCGGAAAATACTCCGAGGAGAGAATTGCACACCATCATCCAAATCAAAAAAAGGGTCAAAGGTCAGCCCACAACCATCAACTTAAAGTTAAAGCTGGACACAGGGGCTCAGAGCAACATTCTCCCATTGAGACTGTACCAGCAGATCTTTCCCGAAAACTTGAGAGAAGATGGCTACCCGAAAAGTGGTTGTTTAAAGGCAAGTAACGTCATGCTGACAGCATACGGGGGGAGTGAGATTAAACAACTCAGAATAACCTTTGTCAAAGGGACACATAAAAGAAAGAACATCAACTGCATGTTCTATGTCACTGACACTGAGGGGCCAGCGATCCTGGGATTAAAAAGCTGCGAGAAGTTGAGATTGATCTCAGTGAATCACGAGCTGACGGAAACGTCACTGAGGATAGACAGCAACACCCCACTGGAGAACTGCCCACAGATCAAGAGTAAAAAAAGACTTGATAGACATGTATCCGGAATGTTTCGATGATACAGTGGGATGTTTCGGAGATTTCCAATACCACATCACCATCGATCCAGAGGTAAAGCCCGTATTCCATGCCCCCTGAAAAGACAAAGCTTGAAAGAGAGCTAAAGGAGATGGCAGAAAAGTGAGTGAAGTTGGATGAGGAATCAACAACACTGATAACATTCAACACACCATTTGGGCGTTACAAATTCCTGCGGCTACCATTCGGGTTAAAGGTCAGTCAAGATATCTTTCAACAGAAAGTAGACGAGACATACAGAGGCTGTGGAGGAGCTATAGGAATAGCTGATGATATCCAGATCTATGGAGCAGATGAAAGAGACCATGATATGCACCTACATGAGGCCATGGAGCGTACCAGGAAGGCTGGCATCAAGTTAAATGCCGATAAGTGCATAGTTAAAGTCAAGGAATGCCAATTCTTTAGTATGATTTACACACCAGAGGGAGTCAAGCCAAGTCCTGAGAAGATTGCGGCGATTGCTGAAATGAAACCACCCAAAGATAAGAAAGAGCTGAGGAGTTAACTCGGCTTGGTCCAATACATGAGTTCTTTCATCCCAAACATGTCGGAACATACAGCAAATCTCAGAGAGCTAATGAAAGAAGACGCCGAATACCAGTGGTCTGAATCACATGAAAGGAATTTCAAATAACTTCAAGAACTGTTGTGCAAAGAAACAAGTCTGTCATATTATGACAGAAGAAAACCAGCCACTCTGCAAGTAGACGCTTCTACCAGGGGACTAGGGGCAGCTCTTGTGCAGGAAGGAAAGCCAATAGCTTTCGCATCAAAGGCCTTGACGTCTGCCGAGACGAGATACGCCAATATAGAAAGAGAATTATTTGCAGTAGTGTATGGATGCGAGAAATTCCATACATACCTATATGGAAGGCAGTTTACAATAGAGAGTGACCATCGTCCACTAGAACAGATCTATAAGAAGAATCTGTGCAAAGCACCTGCAAGACTGCAAAGACTACTTCTCAGGCTCCAAAGCTATGACTTCACACTTAAATATAAGCCAGGAAAGGAAATGGTGCTAGCAGTTACGTTGTCTCGATTGTCACCATATGAGAAACACGAGGTGGCAGGTCTAACAGTGAAAACCCACCACCTAGTGAGTGTTACCCCTACAAAGCTCAGTCAAATCAGAGATGAGACTAGAAAAGATGAGGAATTGCAACTATTCACACAACAAGTGATACAGGGGTGGCCAGAGAGAATCCAGCAGGTACAGGCGACAATTCGTCAATACTGGATGATTAGAGACGATATTGCAGTAGAAGACGGTATTCTCCTTGCTGGATCAAGGATCATCGTGCCAAAGACGATGCAAACACAACTTTTCCATCTGATACATGAAGGCCACATGGTAATGGAGAAATGCAAGCTGAGAGCCAGATCAGCTGTATACTGGATAGGCATGTACAAAAATATCAAACAGATGGCTTCTGCATGTGGTTTATGCCAGAAATACAGAAATGCACAACAAAAAGAGGAGATGATGCCTAGTGAAATACCGTCAAGACCATGGCACACTGTTGAGGCAGATCTCTTCATGTGCAATCAAGAATGGTATCTCATAATGGCAGATTACTATTCCAAGTTTCCTTTTGTGAGAAGGATGAAAGATCTGAGAGCCACAACTACCACCAGAATTGCAAAGAGCTTGTTTGCTGAACAAGGAATCCTGGAAAAGGTAATCTGTGACAATGGAACCCAGTTCACATCGAGTGAATTCAGAGCTCTGGCAGAAAAGTATGGGTTCAAAATAGTAACCTCATCCCCACAATTCCCAAGGGGACACAGGTTCATCGAAAGAAGATCCAGACTGTCAAGAGAACTCTCATCAAAAGTAGTGAGATGGGGGAAGACCAAGACCTTGCCCTCCTATCACTCAGATCAACACCACTGAAAGCAGACATGAAATCACCTGCGGAATTGCTGAATGGGAGGAAGTTTAAGACTACACTACCAGCAAAAATATATCCTCCCCAGGGCCAGGGGGACTTCAGATAGAAGCTGGCAGAAGCACAAGTCGTAGGAAGCAAACATTGCGATAAACATGCAAAGATGCTACCAGAATTGCTGAATGGGCAATCAGTGCATGTACAAGACCTGGCGTTGAAAACCTGGAATCCAGCCAAGGTCATTGGAAAAGCTGATACTCCAAGATCCTACTTTGTAGCGACCGAACCTGGTAACCAATACAGATGGAACAGACTCCACATCAGACCTTCACCTGAACTGGTTAAGCAGCAGACAACATCAACAACATTGACAACTCCAGCTACCACAAGCAGTACAATGCCAGAAACAAGCGCTACAAATCAAACAACCACGAGCATGCACACTCCAACTCCAAGTGCGACAACAACAACAACAAGAGCGGAACACACCAAAACACCGCAGAGAGGAATGGTCACCACCAAATCCACAAGATGGAGGGACAACATCCAACCACCTGAGCGATATCGCGAATAAGAAAAGAAAACTCACGATTCTTTGTAGTTGATAATAATAGTTTAGATATAATATTTTTCTAATTTAAATATTTAAATTTCATGTTTTAGTTTTGAGAAAGAGGGATGTTACATTGTTATATTATTGCATCGTTGAATGGAACTATTTGTTACATCGTTATATGGAACTACTTTGATTAGTGTATTTATATTGTCATGTGACACACTGTGAAAAGGAGTGCACAGTGCAAGGACGGACATCTTGTATCACTCCGCACCATGAGGCAGCAACAGCAACAAAGCAAGAATATAGCTAAGTAAAAGCAGTAACTAAAATGAGTTAAAAGTGTCTGTATTATATATAGTATAAGAACACAAGGAGACACAACAGGTTCCATTCCTTAAACGTGCAGTTGGTCTGTGACCACAGACAGCTGCTAGTCGCTGTCAATGCCTGCTATCCTGGCAGCAGTCACTATGCATACATCCTGCGCCAGACTGCTGTGGCAGAACTTTTCCAGGCACCGCATCACCCAGGTGATTTTTGAATACAAAAACTTATTTATTTTACAAACTCTGTGTGTGTCATTGCCTCATGACAAACAAATAGAAAGAAGCACAAAAAAACAGTCATTAACATAACTGGTTCTCACAACCTGAAGATAATGTCCAAAACACAAAACAAAAGTTTGACCACAAACCTCGGCCTTTAATAAAAAAATGAACAACATTTTGTCACACCTCCTACGTTTTGCCCTTCGAGGGTGATCTCCTTCCCTTGCACACTTCCCCCCTTCCCACCCCACTGCTCCTCTGTAATGGGACCGCAGTGGCTGCAGCAAGGCTGGTGGAAGGCTGCTGATTGTCAGAACCTGAGACTGCAGATGCCCTTGAAGGATGGCCTCAACCAGCTCTGGGCCTGGAGGGCCCGGCTGCAGACTGCACCAACTCTGCATGGGCGGCAGCAGTCTATCCTACAGGTGGTGTCAAGTGCAGTGGAGAAGTGACAGTGGTGGCAGCAGGAATGCTGTCATCTTGAGAGAGGACAGCAACTCCCTGCTCGACCGACACACTGGCACTCCCACGGGGCAGCACTTCAGCATCCAGAGCAATCTGCTGAAGCACAGATTGCTGGCCTGCTGAGAGCTCCAGGGAAATGTGTCCGAACCAGGGAGGATGGCAGCAGTCAGTGCTCGCGTGGCCTCAATCTGAGTCTGCATGAAAGCAGTCAGAGATGGGGTCATGGCAGCCAGTGACTGAATTGCAGCACTAAACATTTGCGTGGCATCCGCCTGTGCTACTGCGAAGTGCTCCACACTCCTTGCTAGTGATTCAATGCATTCGGGCACCCTTCCCACTGCACCCATGAGCTCAGTGTGCATGTCCACCGCCTGGGTGTTCATTTCAGCGATCAGACGCTCCTCCTCTGCGTCCAGTGCAGTAGGACTTGCTGGCATACTCTCCCTCTGGGGAGAAGGCCCCGGAGCTTCCCTACCCCCATCGCATTGCTGCAGCCCGCTGGGTCCTGGAGCTTCACCCTCATCAGACCCTTCCCCCCTGCTCCCCTCCAGGGAAGGCGTGTTCCCAGTGTGGGCATGGGCTTCCTCGGGAAAGGGTGGCACTGATGCTCCGGCTTCATCTTCCTCCTTGCCTGCAGCTTCACTCCCACTGGCAGCTTGAGGGCCCGTCTCCTCAGCTGGTGAATCACCACCTGAAAGCAGGGAGGTACAAGAATGGCTTTAGCGTGGGGACAGGGTGGCAGTAAGGGAGGAATGAGTGCAGCGATTTACTAAGTTGGATTGCAAGTGTCAAAGGCTGGTGTTCTGACGGACAAGTGGAAGGAGAGATGCCAAAATGGTGATGACCTTACCATTGCTGTCCAGAACGGGCTCCTCAAGATCGCTGAGGGGTTGCAGCTGAGGCCATCCTCCACCCGTCCATTGCTGCTGTCTCCTAGTATGAGATAGCTTGGCCTGCAAGAAAAAGGATGGTGTCTAAGTAAATATACAGCCATGGTCTTGCCTGATGTGCCTCCCATAGGTGAATAACCCTTACTGTATGCAGCCATGGTCTTGCCTGATGTGACTCCCATAGGTGAATAGCCCTTACTGTATGCAGCCATGGTCTTGCCTGATGTGCCTCCCATAGATGAATAGCCCTTACTGTATGCAAAGTGTGGAATGTGCGTGTGTGTTTCATGAGAGGGCCACAGGTGTTGGATGAGTGTTGGGCATTGGCGTTTTAAGACCCTCTGGCCATAGAGTGAGGTTGAGATGGAGGGAGGAGAGGTATTGAAAAAAGCCACTCACACTGACGACCCGATCTTATGTTCATTAATAACTAAACATTCTTATTATGAACACAGCTAGCTTCTAGCTAGTCATTTATTCAGTACACGTTCTCTAGGTACAGTATCTGTAGAGATGCAGCATGTGTGCTCCTGTGTGCAGGCTGCCACCTTGACTGTTGCCTTGTGGGTAGCCTAGTGCCTCATGGATAATGTAGTCTTAATATCTATACAGCTGGGTAGTGTAGTCTTATATACATACAGCTTTATACAGCTCTACACAGCTCTACGGCTCCACCTAGTGTCCACTATAAAATGACATGCTTTTGATCATTACATCCCCCCTTTCTTTGAGGTTTAACAAAATCAATATCAATCAACTTTCAAGAAAACAATAAAGATAATATCAGTAACACTTTTGTTAGTGCTCTATAAACATAAACATTCTCAAAACAGTCAACACATTTTCAAAGCTTTACATTGTACTCAAAGATTAAGTCTATCAGGCTTTTTTACTTCACGTGTGGATCTTCTCAACACGGGTAAGTCTGATGTGTCTTCATGAGATTGTTCTGGCGGTGAATGACAAGATGCAGTTGCGGCATTGTCATCAATCTGGTCTTGAATAGTCTCTTGTGTTTTTAGGAGGGAACGGCGGTTCCTTCTGAGAATTTGTCCTTCCTCAGTTCTAACAGTGTATGACCTTGGTCCTACTTCCTCAAGAACTGTAGCTTTCCTGTTCCATGCATCTGGATCCTCAATCCTGACAACACCATCCCTTGTCAATGGTTTTAGAGTTTTGGATGACTTGTCATAGTACGATTTCTGTTTCAGCTTTAACAGTTGAAGACTCTGTCTCAGTTCCTTACTTTGCTGTTCTTTTGCACAGCAGGGTAGCGTGGTGCGCAACTTGTGACCCATTAGTAGTTCAACAGGTGAAGAACCACAGTCTAAAGGTGAGGCTCGGTAGCTCAGCAGGGCAAGATAAGGATCAGACTTGCTTTCTGTCGCTTTCTTCAGTAGCTGCTTGAGAACTTGAACATCTTTCTCTGCCTTACCATTTGACTGAGCATACAAAGGACTGGATGTGATGTGCTGAAAGTCATAATTTGCTGCAAACTGTTGCCACTCCTTACAGTTGAAGCACGGACCATTGTCGCTAACGGCAATCCTGGGAATTCCATGTCTGGCGAAGATGGATTTCACATGCATTATGACACTGCTTGCTGTGGTGCTTGAGAGCAGCGCCATCTCAGGATAGTTAGAATAGTAGTCAATCACTATTAGATAGTCTTTACCATTTAAATGAAAAAGGTCCATACCAACCTTTTGCCATGGTGCTGTTGGTATGTCAGCTACTATCATTGGTTCCTTTGCTTGTTTGTTTTGGTGTTTCTGACATGTCTCACATTTGCCTATCATGTTCTCAATGTCCTTATTTATGCCAGGCCAATAAACAGTATCTCTTGCCCTCCTTTTGCATTTTTCAATTCCGAGGTGTCCCTCATGAATCCTTTTGAGCATGTCTTGACATAGAGCCTGTGGAATGACTATTCTGTTCTGTTTTAGTAATAGTCCACTTGCGACACTCAATTCTGACCTTATGTGAAAATATTTTGGACAGGAACCTTTTGGCCAACCATGATGAATGTTCTCTATTACTGTTTGTAATACTGTATCTTTTACTGTTTCTTCTGCTATTTGCTTTGATTTTGTGTCTGACACGGGCAGCGCAGCAGTGACCATACTCACATGAACATCCACGTCTTCTTCAGTAGAGCTCACATGACTCATTGTGGGTGCTCGGGAGAGTGCATCTGCTAACACTATGTATTTGCCTGGTGTGTAGATCAGTTCAAAGTCACATCTTTGCAGCTTCATCATGAGTCGTTGAATCCTTGGAGACATCTCATTCAGGTTCTTTTTTATGATGGCAACCAGAGGGCTGTGGTCTGTCTCAACTGTGAAGGTGGGAAGTCCATATATGTAGCCATGAAACTTTTCTAGTCCAACTACCAAGCCTTGACATTCCTTTTCAATCTGGGCGTATCGACACTCAGTATCAATCATAGACCTGGAGGCATAGGCAACAGGCTTCCAATCTTCACCCTCTGCTTGTAGCAAGACCGCACCTAGGCCATCTTTTGATGCATCTGTTGACACTTTGATTCTTTTTGTTGGGTCAAAGAAGGTGAGTACAGGTGTGGTTGTCAGCACTGTTTTGAGGTTTATCCACTCTTGTTCATGTCTTTCTGTCCATGCGAACTCATTTGTTTTATGTAGCAGGTCTCGCAGACAGGTTGTCTTGGCTGACAAGTTAGGAATTAACTTTCCAATGAAGTTTATCATCCCCATGATGTGTAGTACACCTTTTTTGTCAGTGGGTCGGGGCATGTTGAGTATGGCGTTTACTTTTTCCATATCTGGCTCTATTCCTTTACCAGATAGGTTATCTCCTAGGAAAGTGACTTCCTGGACGCCAAACTGACACTTGGCTTTGTTGAGCTTCAGTCCATTCCGGAGTATGCTCTGTCGCACTTTAGTCAGTCTCTCATTGTGTTCTTTCAGTGTGGAGCCCCAGATGATGATGTCATCAACATAGACCCGAACTCCTTCCAGACCTTCAATTATGTGTTCCATCACTCTATGAAACATTTCAGATGCAGATATTATCCCGAAAGGCATTCTGAGGAAATAATACCTGCCAAATGGTGTGTTGAAGGTACAGTATTTGGTGCTCTCTTCATCCAGTTTTAATTGCCAAAATCCTTGTGAGGCATTGAGCTTTGTAAAGTATCTGGCACTTGACATTTCACTGGTGATTTCTTCTCACTTGGGAATCTGGTAGTGTTCACGTTTTATGTTTGCATTTATGTCCTTTGGATCCATGCATATTTTTAGATCATTGTTCTTTTTCTTTACACATACCATGGAGTTAACCCAGTCTGTTGGCTCTTCGACTTTCCTGATGACTCCTAGTGTGGTCATTCTGTCCAGCTCATTCTTGAGCCGGTCACGCAGGGGTGCTGGAACTCTTCGTGGAGCATGTACCACTGGCTGAGCATCCTCCTTTAGCTGGATCTTGTAAGTGAATGGTAGAACTCCAAATCCTTTGAACACATCCTGGAAATTATTCACTACAGAATCCACCGAGTCATCTGGTCTGCTTATGGCACAGTTTATACGGTAGACTCTCTTGACCAGTTCTAAGTCCTCACAAGCTTTGTCACCCAGCAGTGAATCAAGTCTTTCAGCCACAACAGAAAACATGAGATGATGCACTTTGTCTTTGACTGTCACTTTAAGTCTGCATACACCTAAGCTATCTATTTTTTGTCCATTATAGTCCTTCAGTAGTATTGACTTTTTCTGTATTTTGGGCTTTTCTTTCATATTGTTAATGTCACTCATACTGATTAAGTTTGCTTTTGCCCCAGTGTTTTGTTTCAAGGTAACTAATGCTCCATTTACCTGCAGTGGGATCATCCATTTGTCCTCTTTTACTGCATTAACTTTATGTTCAGCATTGTTCATTTCTGAGGGCTGCACATTTTCTGTATCCTTTTTGATATTGTCACATGACACCATTCCTACAAAAAATGTCTCACTTAAATCAGTGTCCTCAATTACATTACCTCGTTGCCCTTGCTTAGCTTTTAGTTTTGAAAAGCATTGTTTGGCAAAGTGATTCTTTCCATTACACTTTGTGCACATTTTTCCAAACGCTGGGCATTGTCTTAACTGGTGTTTGTAACCACAGCGTTTACAATTAAAAATTTCATCCTCCGATTGCTTTTCATTTCTGTTCTGCCCACGTTTCTTCCCCTTGTAGGACACAGCACCGACAGCAGCATTATCACTCATTACAATCGCATCATTATTGATTTCACTGAAAGTCTTCGCGTGCTTTCGAGCTAGCTCGCTGGCTTGGCATATTTTCACTGCATTTTCCAAATTTAGTTCGGTTTCTCTCAACAGACGTTCCCTGACTGTTTTATCATGAATACCAAACACAATCTGGTTATGAATCATGGATGCTTTGAGCTCAGAAAAATTACATGTCTGTGCTTTCAGTTTCAGATCAGTTATAAAGCTATCAAAAGTCTCATTTTGCTGCTGTGTCCTTGAACAGAACATGTATCTTTCATAGGTCTCATTCTTTTTGGGAGAACAATGTGCATCAAATTTCTTTAGCACATCGTCTAATTTGTCTCTGTTCTCCACTGGATTAAATACAAATGTATTAAATACCTCTATCGCCTGTGGGCCTGCAACCGTAAGCAGCAATGCTATCTTCCTTGCGTCTGGCTTCGTACCGAATCCGATGGCTGCAATGTAGAGTTCAAATTGTTGTTTAAGAGTCTGCCAATTGTAGTCGATGTTTCCTGTGAGTTTCAAACGCTCTGGTGGCTTCAAATTCTCCATGTCGCTTTTCAAAATTTTCAGCAGATCTTCACCATCCTGGTACCATCTTATGTTCATTAATAACTAGACATTCTTATTATGAACACAGCTAGCTTCTAGCTAGTCATTTATTCAGTACACGTTCTCTAGGTACAGTATCTGTAGAGATGCAGCATGTGTGCTCCTGTGTGCAGGCTGCCATCTTGACTGTTGCCTTGTGGGTAGCCTAGTGCCTCATGGGTAATGTAGTCTTAATATCTATACAGCTGGGTAGTGTAGTCTTATATACATACAGCTATATACAGCTCTACACAGCTCTACGGCTCCACCTAGTGTCCACTATAGAATGACATGTTATTGATCATTGCACCCGAGTGAGGTCGTTGAACTTTATTCTACATTGGATATGGGTCCTGGGCACCATGCTCATTGAGGAGGCGCTCTGAGCCACCTCCCTCCACACTCTTCTGTACTCGTGTGTGTGGTGTATGTAACCTGTTCCACCTTAAGAGAACTTAAGCCTGTTCCACCTTAAGAGATGTACTACTTTCTCTGGCTGCTGTATACGTAATACCGGTGGTGACCACACCGGTATATAAGCACTGTGTAGTAATATTGTATTCAGTATAGTCCCTACCTCCAACCAGTAAAGACCTGTTGAATTTACTCTTGTAGTCTGTGTATTAATTATCACTATAACACACAGACTTAACAGTGTGGCAATGGCCTCCTGCCACTCTCTGGGTACAGTATAGATCTCCTGCGCTCCACCACGCCAACCAGAGCCTCCATGGCCCGCTCGCTGAAGCGATGTGCTCGCTCCCTGGCCCTCTCCATAGTCCTTGGCTGCAAGATTTAGGCACAGGTCTCTCCAGGCCGAGATTCAAGGCTCCAATGAGCAGGGTGTGGCTGGAGAGCAAGATCAACCCTCCCCTTTAAGAACTGGCCGGCGCCAGTGCGCCTGTGTTCCATGGCTAACTGACAGCACCTGCGCTGCGCCCGCGCTCTGAGTTAGCGCCTCGCTCCTCGGCCTTTGCACCTTAAGACAGGTGTGTAGCACCTGATTTAGCACTCCAATCACCTCCAGGGGCGATAAAAGCCAAGTTTGCCATCGGAGGCAATAATTAGCGCCTGGCGCTAAACTTTGCGCATGGCCGATAATCGCGCCCCAAACGGGGCGATACTGAATTTTTCCCTCCTATGTCCAAATTGGAAATCTCAAAGTCCACAAATTTGCTATTTCAGCCTTCAGTTAGGATTGAGCAGGCACTGGGATCAGGTCAATAGACCCAACTTTGACTTTAGTTCTGTATTTGGGTGACAGGATTATCAAGGGACATTCCTCAGAGTGTAGAAGAATTCCACGTTCAAAGGTGATTCATCGCCAATAGGACCACCACCTCAAAGCACACTTGTGGCTGCATTGTCTCCTATCTGGAAGCAACACACAAGAGCCCATCACAAGGCACAGGGAGGTTGTGCTGAAAGAAGGGGAATTGGTAGGAAATCACACAAGCACGAAACCAAAAATGGAGAGAAGGCTGCCCAAGGATTGAAACCCTATCTGCAGGTTATCTGCTAAAGGAAAGCTGGACTAGTCAGCAGGGCATCTAGATAACTGTTTAATTGTTCCCTAAACTTTTCTTAAAGAGGGTCCTTACCTGCAATAGCAGGATATGTTTTCTGCATTTAAAGGGCAGTGCAGGATATATGTTTTTCTCTTTTCAGCTAAACTTGACCCATGATGTCTGTGCTGACTCTTCTTTAGAGCAATCAAAAACTAATCCCCCTGCTCTGCTCTCTCCCGATGCATAGCCCCATATCTTCCTCTGCTTCAATTATTTATTTAATTTTCGGTGCAATGGATTTTGCCTCAGCCACCCGCTGTGAAAAAGCATTCCATGCTCCAAGAACCCTTTGTGTGGCTCCAATGGAAATGAAAATCATGTGGTTTCTATACTTGGCGGCTGATCAACAACACCAGTTTTATGCCTGGGCAGAGAAATTAAAATCAATCCCGATATGCCAACCCAAAGCTCCATCTTTGAAGTTTGCTCATCTTGTGCAGTCAGCAGGAAAAGTCAACTGTTGGTCTGTTTCATCTTTGTTTTCATAAATTAAAATCAATTTTACCTTTCTATCACCAATTTAAGATATCACTAAGGCGCTTGTATAGTCTACCAACAGTCCCTGCTATACCAGAAAAGACCCTAGTAACTATAAACTACAGAGTTAAAGTTTAAAAAAGAGAAATACTCACCAACCAATCACTTACCTGCTCCCTGGTGACGTCACACTCTGATTACTTTTTACCTCTCTCCTCTGCTGTTGATTTGGTGTGCCTCGCTGGTCGCCGGTTTTTGTACCGGGCTCCTCCTCGCTGCTCCTCCCTGCTCCGAGTGGTCTCGGGCCTCGCTGGTCGCCGGTTTTTGTACCGGGCTCCTCCTCGCTGCTCCTCCCTGCTCCGAGTGGTCTCGGGCCTCGCTGGTCGCCGGTTTTTGTACCGGGCTCCTCCTCGCTGCTCCTCCCTGCTCCGAGTGGTCTCGGGCCTCGCTGGTCGCCGGTTTTTGTACCGGGCTCCTCCTCGCTGCTCCTCCCTGCTCCGAGTGGTCTCGGGCCTCGCTGGTCGCCGGTTTTTGTACCGGGCTCCTCCTCGCTGCTCCTCCCTGCTCCGAGTGGTCTCGGGCCTCGCTGGTCGCCGGTTTTTGTACCGGGCTCCTCCTCGCTGCTCCTCCCTGCTCCGAGTGGTCTCGGGCCTCGCTGGTCGCCGGTTTTTGTACCGGGCTCCTCCTCGCTGCTCCTCCCTGCTCCGAGTGGTCTCGGGCCTCGCTGGTCGCCGGTTTTTGTACCGGGCTCCTCCTCGCTGCTCCTCCCTGCTCCGAGTGGTCTCGGGCCTCGCTGGTCGCCGGTTTTTGTACCGGGCTCCTCCTCGCTGCTCCTCCCTGCTCCGAGTGGTCTCGGGCCTCGCTGGTCGCCGGTTTTTGTACCGGGCTCCTCCTCGCTGCTCCTCCCTGCTCCGAGTGGTCTCGGGCCTCGCTGGTCGCCGGTTTTTGTACCGGGCTCCTCCTCGCTGCTCCTCCCTGCTCCGAGTGGTCTCGGGCCTCGCTGGTCGCCGGTTTTTGTACCGGGCTCCTCCTCGCTGCTCCTCCCTGCTCCGAGTGGTCTCGGGCCTCGCTGGTCGCCGGTTTTTGTACCGGGCTCCTCCTCGCTGCTCCTCCCTGCTCCGAGTGGTCTCGGGCCTCGCTGGTCGCCGGTTTTTGTACCGGGCTCCTCCTCGCTGCTCCTCCCTGCTCCGAGTGGTCTCGGGCCTCGCTGGTCGCCGGTTTTTGTACCGGGCTCCTCCTCGCTGCTCCTCCCTGCTCCGAGTGGTCTCGGGCCTCGCTGGTCGCCGGTTTTTGTACCGGGCTCCTCCTCGCTGCTCCTCCCTGCTCCGAGTGGTCTCGGGCCTCGCTGGTCGCCGGTTTTTGTACCGGGCTCCTCCTCGCTGCTCCTCCCTGCTCCGAGTGGTCTCGGGCCTCGCTGGTCGCCGGTTTTTGTACCGGGCTCCTCCTCGCTGCTCCTCCCTGCTCCGAGTGGTCTCGGGCCTCGCTGGTCGCCGGTTTTTGTACCGGGCTCCTCCTCGCTGCTCCTCCCTGCTCCGAGTGGTCTCGGGCCTCGCTGGTCGCCGGTTTTTGTACCGGGCTCCTCCTCGCTGCTCCTCCCTGCTCCGAGTGGTCTCGGGCCTCGCTGGTCGCCGGTTTTTGTACCGGGCTCCTCCTCGCTGCTCCTCCCTGCTCCGAGTGGTCTCGGGCCTCGCTGGTCGCCGGTTTTTGTACCGGGCTCCTCCTCGCTGCTCCTCCCTGCTCCGAGTGGTCTCGGGCCTCGCTGGTCGCCGGTTTTTGTACCGGGCTCCTCCTCGCTGCTCCTCCCTGCTCCGAGTGGTCTCGGGCCTCGCTGGTCGCCGGTTTTTGTACCGGGCTCCTCCTCGCTGCTCCTCCCTGCTCCGAGTGGTCTCGGGCCTCGCTGGTCGCCGGTTTTTGTACCGGGCTCCTCCTCGCTGCTCCTCCCTGCTCCGAGTGGTCTCGGGCCTCGCTGGTCGCCGGTTTTTGTACCGGGCTCCTCCTCGCTGCTCCTCCCTGCTCCGAGTGGTCTCGGGCCTCGCTGGTCGCCGGTTTTTGTACCGGGCTCCTCCTCGCTGCTCCTCCCTGCTCCGAGTGGTCTCGGGCCTCGCTGGTCGCCGGTTTTTGTACCGGGCTCCTCCTCGCTGCTCCTCCCTGCTCCGAGTGGTCTCGGGCCTCGCTGGTCGCCGGTTTTTGTACCGGGCTCCTCCTCGCTGCTCCTCCCTGCTCCGAGTGGTCTCGGGCCTCGCTGGTCGCCGGTTTTTGTACCGGGCTCCTCCTCGCTGCTCCTCCCTGCTCCGAGTGGTCTCGGGCCTCGCTGGTCGCCGGTTTTTGTACCGGGCTCCTCCTCGCTGCTCCTCCCTGCTCCGAGTGGTCTCGGGCCTCGCTGGTCGCCGGTTTTTGTACCGGGCTCCTCCTCGCTGCTCCTCCCTGCTCCGAGTGGTCTCGGGCCTCGCTGGTCGCCGGTTTTTGTACCGGGCTCCTCCTCGCTGCTCCTCCCTGCTCCGAGTGGTCTCGGGCCTCGCTGGTCGCCGGTTTTTGTACCGGGCTCCTCCTCGCTGCTCCTCCCTGCTCCGAGTGGTCTCGGGCCTCGCTGGTCGCCGGTTTTTGTACCGGGCTCCTCCTCGCTGCTCCTCCCTGCTCCGAGTGGTCTCGGGCCTCGCTGGTCGCCGGTTTTTGTACCGGGCTCCTCCTCGCTGCTCCTCCCTGCTCCGAGTGGTCTCGGGCCTCGCTGGTCGCCGGTTTTTGTACCGGGCTCCTCCTCGCTGCTCCTCCCTGCTCCGAGTGGTCTCGGGCCTCGCTGGTCGCCGGTTTTTGTACCGGGCTCCTCCTCGCTGCTCCTCCCTGCTCCGAGTGGTCTCGGGCCTCGCTGGTCGCCGGTTTTTGTACCGGGCTCCTCCTCGCTGCTCCTCCCTGCTCCGAGTGGTCTCGGGCCTCGCTGGTCGCCGGTTTTTGTACCGGGCTCCTCCTCGCTGCTCCTCCCTGCTCCGAGTGGTCTCGGGCCTCGCTGGTCGCCGGTTTTTGTACCGGGCTCCTCCTCGCTGCTCCTCCCTGCTCCGAGTGGTCTCGGGCCTCGCTGGTCGCCGGTTTTTGTACCGGGCTCCTCCTCGCTGCTCCTCCCTGCTCCGAGTGGTCTCGGGCCTCGCTGGTCGCCGGTTTTTGTACCGGGCTCCTCCTCGCTGCTCCTCCCTGCTCCGAGTGGTCTCGGGCCTCGCTGGTCGCCGGTTTTTGTACCGGGCTCCTCCTCGCTGCTCCTCCCTGCTCCGAGTGGTCTCGGGCCTCGCTGGTCGCCGGTTTTTGTACCGGGCTCCTCCTCGCTGCTCCTCCCTGCTCCGAGTGGTCTCGGGCCTCGCTGGTCGCCGGTTTTTGTACCGGGCTCCTCCTCGCTGCTCCTCCCTGCTCCGAGTGGTCTCGGGCCTCGCTGTTCGCCGGTTTTTGTACCGGGCTCCTCCTCGCTGCTCCTCCCTGCTCCGAGTGGTCTCGGGCCTCGCTGGTCGCCGGTTTTTGTACCGGGCTCCTCCTCGCTGCTCCTCCCTGCTCCGAGTGGTCTCGGGCCTCGCTGGTCGCCGGTTTTTGTACCGGGCTCCTCCTCGCTGCTCCTCCCTGCTCCGAGTGGTCTCGGGCCTCGCTGGTCGCCGGTTTTTGTACCGGGCTCCTCCTCGCTGCTCCTCCCTGCTCCGAGTGGTCTCGGGCCTCGCTGGTCGCCGGTTTTTGTACCGGGCTCCTCCTCGCTGCTCCTCCCTGCTCCGAGTGGTCTCGGGCCTCGCTGGTCGCCGGTTTTTGTACCGGGCTCCTCCTCGCTGCTCCTCCCTGCTCCGAGTGGTCTCGGGCCTCGCTGGTCGCCGGTTTTTGTACCGGGCTCCTCCTCGCTGCTCCTCCCTGCTCCGAGTGGTCTCGGGCCTCGCTGGTCGCCGGTTTTTGTACCGGGCTCCTCCTCGCTGCTCCTCCCTGCTCCGAGTGGTCTCGGGCCTCGCTGGTCGCCGGTTTTTGTACCGGGCTCCTCCTCGCTGCTCCTCCCTGCTCCGAGTGGTCTCGGGCCTCGCTGGTCGCCGGTTTTTGTACCGGGCTCCTCCTCGCTGCTCCTCCCTGCTCCGAGTGGTCTCGGGCCTCGCTGGTCGCCGGTTTTTGTACCGGGCTCCTCCTCGCTGCTCCTCCCTGCTCCGAGTGGTCTCGGGCCTCGCTGGTCGCCGGTTTTTGTACCGGGCTCCTCCTCGCTGCTCCTCCCTGCTCCGAGTGGTCTCGGGCCTCGCTGGTCGCCGGTTTTTGTACCGGGCTCCTCCTCGCTGCTCCTCCCTGCTCCGAGTGGTCTCGGGCCTCGCTGGTCGCCGGTTTTTGTACCGGGCTCCTCCTCGCTGCTCCTCCCTGCTCCGAGTGGTCTCGGGCCTCGCTGGTCGCCGGTTTTTGTACCGGGCTCCTCCTCGCTGCTCCTCCCTGCTCCGAGTGGTCTCGGGCCTCGCTGGTCGCCGGTTTTTGTACCGGGCTCCTCCTCGCTGCTCCTCCCTGCTCCGAGTGGTCTCGGGCCTCGCTGGTCGCCGGTTTTTGTACCGGGCTCCTCCTCGCTGCTCCTCCCTGCTCCGAGTGGTCTCGGGCCTCGCTGGTCGCCGGTTTTTGTACCGGGCTCCTCCTCGCTGCTCCTCCCTGCTCCGAGTGGTCTCGGGCCTCGCTGGTCGCCGGTTTTTGTACCGGGCTCCTCCTCGCTGCTCCTCCCTGCTCCGAGTGGTCTCGGGCCTCGCTGGTCGCCGGTTTTTGTACCGGGCTCCTCCTCGCTGCTCCTCCCTGCTCCGAGTGGTCTCGGGCCTCGCTGGTCGCCGGTTTTTGTACCGGGCTCCTCCTCGCTGCTCCTCCCTGCTCCGAGTGGTCTCGGGCCTCGCTGCTCGCCGGTTTTTGTACCGGACTCCTCCTCGCTGCTCCTCCCTGCTCCGAATGGTCTCGGGCCTCGCTGGTCGCCGGTTTTTGTACCGGGCTCCTCCTCGCTGCTCCTCCCTGCTCCGAGTGGTCTCGGGCCTCGCTGGTCGCCGGTTTTTGTACCGGGCTCCTCCTCGCTGCTCCTCCCTGCTCCGAGTGGTCTCGGGCCTCGCTGGTCGCCGGTTTTTGTACCGGGCTCCTCCTCGCTGCTCCTCCCTGCTCCGAGTGGTCTCGGGCCTCGCTGGTCGCCGGTTTTTGTACCGGGCTCCTCCTCGCTGCTCCTCCCTGCTCCGAGTGGTCCAAAATGATGTCCAATGCTCACATGCACACCTCTGCCATGAATCGCGCAGGATGTCATCTTGGTGAGGGTGTTAAACATTTAAGGAGATATTTCATAACTCTCAGCAAAGGTTTATTCTAGTGAGAAAGAAAGACTCTAAGAGAAGGATGAACCATCCATGGCTAACTAATGAAGTTAAACATGGTATCAAATTGAAGGAAAAGGCATACAATGTTGCAAAGATTAGTGGTAGGCCAGAGGATTGGGACATTTTTAGAAACCAGCAAAGGATGACTAAAAAAAATAAAGAGGGAGAAGATAGATTATGAGAGTAAACTAGCAAATAATATAAAAACAGACAGTAAGAGCTTTTACAGGTATATAAAAAGGAAGAGAGTAGCTAAAGTAAACGTTGGTCCCTTAGAGGATGAGACTGGGTAATTAATAATGAGAAACAGGGAAATAGCAAAGACTTTGAACAAATATTTTGTATTGGTCTTCACGGTCAAAGACACCAAAAGTATTCCAATAATAATTGATAATCAAGGGTCTAAAGGGAGGGAGGAACTTAAAACAATCACTATCACTAGAGAAAAAGTACTCTGCAAACTAATGGGATTAAAGACTGACAAGTCCCCTTGACCTGATGGCCTGCATCCTAGGGTTTTAAAAGAGATAATGGATGTGTTGGTTGTAATCTACCAAAATTCCCTGGATTCTGGAGAGGTCCCAGCAGATTGGAAAACCACAAATGTAACTCCCCTATTCAAGAAAGGAGGGAGACAGAAAGCAGGAAACTATAGGCCAGTTAGCCTAACATCTGTCATTGGGAAAATGCTGGAATCCATTATTAAGGAAGTAATAGCAGGACATTTAGAAAATCATAATACAATCAAGCAGAGTCAACATGGTTTTATGAAAGGGAAATCGTGTTTGACAAATTTACCAGAGTTCTTCGAGGATGTTATGAGCAGGGTGGATAAAGGTGAACCAGTAGATGTAGTGTACTTGGATTTCCAGAAGGCATTCGATAAGGTGCCGCATAAAAGGTTACTGCACAAGATAAGAGCTCACGGTGTTGGGGGTAATATATTAGATTTGATAGAGGATTGGCTAACTAACAGAAAACAAAGAGTCAGAATAATGGGTCATTTTCAGGTTGGCAAACTGTAACTAGTGGGGTGCCACAGGGATCAGTGCTGGGGCCTCAACTATTTACAATCTATATTAATGACTTGGATGAAGGGACTGAGTGTATTGTAGCCAAATTTGCGAATGATACAAAGATAGGTGGGAAAGCAAGTTGTGAGGAGGACACAAAGAGTTTGCAAAGGGATATAGACAGGTTAAGTGTGTGGGCAAAAATTTGGCAGGTGGAGTATAATGTGGGAAAATGTGAGCTTATCCACTTTGGTAGGAAGAATAAAAAAGCAAAATATTATTTAAATTGAGAGAGACTACAGAATGCTGCGGTATAGAGGAATGTGGTTGTCCTCGTACATGAAACACAAAAAGTTAATATACAGGTACAGCAAGTAATCAGGAAGGCAAATGGAATATTTGCCTTTATTGCAAGGGGGATGTAGAATTCGCAAAATTGAACATTGTCCTATAAGGGTCTATTGGCAGCAAAGGCCTTAATTTTGAAAGACTGTTTTAAAAGAAGCCCAGGAAAAGGGGCACACAAAATGGCCGCCAGACCCCGTGACCAGCTTTTGGGACATTTTAAAATGGTTCCTGCAGTCCACAGACAGCTTTTGTGGATTCAGCCCACAGTAAGTTCTGGAACACAGTTTCAGAGAAAACGATACCAGACAGAACCCCATACATATAGATTGGATGCAGATCCGATCAGATCGGCCTGTAGATAAAGGCCATCTAAATGTTTACCCAGACAAAGGGAAACAGCTTCATATTCAAAGGAGAAACATCAAGACCCATTAAAGACAATACAAGGTCATTCCAGACCAGAGATGGCAGTTACCGGCCATCCCAAGGGTACTTTAAACACAAAAACTACCCCACTGTGCTACAAGCCCGCCAAAAGTTAAACAAAGACTAACCTTGATATGGCGGGAGATAAGGACCTCCATGAAAGGTATAACTGGAGTCCTGGAATAACGTTGAAAAAATTCGGATCGGAGATCATCGGGTTTCGGTAGCCATTGAGGAGCATCAGCATCGGGAGAGACCAGTGCAGATCATTTTCGAGAGATTGCTCGGGGGTCCGAAGAAGGCCTTTTTGGACTCGGAAGAAGAAGATGAGACCCGGGGTAGTTATCGGGAGATCATCGACAAAAACCCGGGGCCGTTGACGAGACGAGAAGACAGTTGACGAAGAGGAAGAAAACGAAACGCCTTACAGAACGGGTAGCCACCAGCGTCGTGTGCAGGAGCACAGAGAAATCGAGACTGTGACCACCATCGTTGTATGAAGGAACACCGAGAAGACAGCCGGTGGGTGAAACGATGGACGGCGAGTCCTGCTGAATTAAGGTGGCCGAGATGCCATTAGCTTGGGCAGCCCGCTGCGCCTACAGCCCAATGACCACGTGACGATGGCAGGCCCGAGAGAGAGCACCAAGTAAAGAACCCCAACCCAACTGCAGTTTTGGATTGGTGAGCATGTTTCTGGCCCCTCATAATCTCATCTAGCTAGGTTTAGTGGGTGGGCATTTTAGGGGATAGTTAACAATGAGTTGTTGCCCCTCGATGTTCCTTGTGTTTTCCCCAATTCATGGTGACCATTGTAAAGTATGATATGCCTGTATATATATTGGTTAGTACTGTATTATGATTTGTTTTTCCCTCCCATGTACCTTATTGGCTTACTTTCAATTTTTCCTTTATGCAATAAAATTTCATTTAGTTTCATTAAACTTGGCCTATAGAGTATTCTCTGCATTGTAGTTCCTGCCTCAAAGTCCAGTGTATAGAACCTAAGGGGTGAGTGCGTCGAACCACTCGGTAAATTACTGTGCAAGAGAGAGAGAGGCCTCTAGAGCGAGAGAGAGAGACCTCGATGATCGAAACCCCTTACAGGGATGGAGTATAAAAGTAGGGAAGTCTTGTTACAACTGGAGTACTGCGTACTGTTTTAGTCTCCTTATTTAAGGAAGGATATATATGCATTGGAAGCAGTTCAGAGAAGGTTCACTAGGTTAATTCCTGAGTTGAGTGGGCTTTCTTTTGAGGAAAGGTTGAGCAGGTTGGGCTTATACTCATTGGAGTTTAGAAGAATGAGAGGTGATCTTATTAAAATATATAAGATTCTGAGGGGGCTTGACAGGGTAGATGCAGGGACGATGTTTCCCCTCATGGGGGAATCTAGAACTAGGGGACATAGTTTCAGAATAAGGGGTCCCCATTTAAAACAGAGATGAGGAGGAATTTCTTCTCTCAGAGGTTCGTGAATCTGTGAAATTCTCTACCCCAGAGAGCTGTGGAGGCTGAGTTATTGAATATATTCAAGGCAGAGATAGGCAGGTTTTTGAGAAACAGGCATCAAGGGTTATGGGAGTGGGCAGGAAAGTGGAGTTGAGGCCAATATCAGATCAGCCATGATCTCATTGAATGGCGGAGCAGGCTCGAGGGGCCGAATGGCCTACTCCTGCTCCTATTTCTTATGTTCTTATGTACTTATGTTAGCACGGGCGCAACTAACGTCCACTGGAAGTATGCAGAGTAGGCAAATCATGACTTCAATCAGGGTGCAATGCTGGTTTGATGCCAGCGCTGCCATTTTGCAGCTTAACGCTCCAGCCAATGCCCTCTCTTAACCTCGCACAGCTAAGCACGCGTTAACAAGCTGGAAGGACCCTGCCCCACAACCCCCAACAGTGCTATTTAAAGAAATCCTCAACGACTTACAGATTAGTTGCTGGTTGATTTATTCTGGTTGTTGCTATGATTGTACAAGTGTTTGGTGCTTTCCATAGTTCTTTCAAGTTGCAAAAGTCTAGAGGGAGTGGTGCGGCAGGTGCTGAAGGACTTTTTCCTGAGTTCAAGTCTTCTGCACTTGCTATCAGACACAGGTGCAGTAGTAGATATACCCCTTGGAATACAGTATGGCTGGGAGAATGAACAGAGGCCACGCAGAGCAGGACAAGCTGCTAGAAGAGGGAGGAGGAGGAGAAGGGCTCCCAGTAGGAGGCCATATTTGCCCTAGCGTGTTCAGGGAGCAATTCTCCCACCTGAATCTTCACTTCAATAAGGATATCGGTCGGAATTTTCTGGGGTCTGTGCAGGCGCGATTGGAGGCGGGTCGGGTTGGAAATTTGAAAAATCTTGCAGCGGGTCGGGAACCCGCCATCATCCCATCCCCATGCGGATGAGCTCATTTAGATCATTATTAGGTACTTGTCAGATCCTTAAGAGTCCTTTTAACCCTACCTTTCAAAATTCACTGGATGACCACAGGAATCATGCAGGTCGGGAACCATGTCTGTCAACCTGAGGCGGAAGTTGAGTGGCCATTGATCCAGCTGATTGCTGCACAGCATGGAAAGTACAATAAATACTCCCACTTCACAGCTGATCATTTTGCTCAGGCAGAAGCTGTTGCTGACTGCATTATCAGCACAGATTTAGCTTATTGCAGGCTGCAAGTGTTTCCAGCAAAGTAGGGATCTAGTGTCCCCTCATTGTTAGAACCTATCACCTCTTTGACAGATTGCTTCTGTCATCCCTGCTTGACCTGCCATCTATTCCATCAGCATGGGTGCCATCTATACTGTATCACGTTGGTCCTTAGAATCGGACCACGATGAGCCCCAACACCAGTAGCACCAGGCACACCAGCAGCAACAAAAATACCACCAACTTCCTCCTCATCAACCTGATGCTGCACAGGACAGAGGGCATCAGCGCAGGGCTGCACCGCACCAGAGGCGATGCCCCAGCACAGGGTATACAGGCAGGGGATTAGCTTCCTGAACATGACTGAGCAGCAGTGCCAAAGGAGGCTCAGGCTATCGCGTCAGGTCATCGCAGACATTTGCACATTGCTGGAGCAAGACCTGCTGCCCAGGGGAGAAGGTGGACATGCCTTACCAGTGGCTGTCAAAGTTACCAGTTCCCTCACTCCTTCACCTCAGGCTCCTTCCAGGGATCTGCAGCAGATATTTGCGGCATCTCGCAGTCGGCCACCCACAGATGCATCACGCAGATCACCAATGTCATCTTTGACAAGTCAGCCAATTATATCAACGTTGCCACTGATGAAGCCAGTGTTACTGAGCGGGTGCTCGGCTTTGCCGCTCTGGCTTGCTTCCCACGGGTGCAGGGCATCATCGACTGCACACATGTGGCCATCAGAGCACCTCATCATTACCCAGGAGTCTTTGTGAACCACAAGGGCTTCCACTCCCTCAATGTGCAGCTGGTCTTTAACCACTGGAAGATCATCATGCATGTGTGCGTCAAATTCCCTGGCAGCTGCCATGACTCTTTCGTCCTGCGCCAGTCCACCCTCCCTCAGCTCTTCGCTCCTCCAAACAGACTTTCTGCCTGGCTGCTTGGGGACAAGGGTTATAGAGTCATAGAGTCATAGAGTCATAGAGTAATACAGCACGGATAGAGGCCCTTCGGCCCATCGTGTCCGCGCCGGCCATCAAGCCCTGTCTAATCTAATCCCATATTCCAGCATTTGGCCCGTAGCCTTGTATGCTATGGCATTTCAAGTGCACATCCAAATGCTTCTTAAATGTTGTGAGGGTTTCTGCCTCCACAACCCTTTCAGGCAGTGAGTTCCAGACTCCAACCACCCTCTGGGTGAAAAAGTTCTTTCTCAAATCCCCTCTAAACCTCCCGCCCTTTACCTTGAATCTATGCCCCCTAGTTATTGACCCCTCTACTAAGGGAAAAAGCTCCTCAGCATCCATCCTATCTATGCCCCTCATAATTTTGTACACCTCAATCATGTCCCCCCTCAGCCTCCTCAGCTCCAAGGAAAACAAACCCAACCTGCCCAGTCTCTCTTCATAGCTGAAGCGCTCCAGCCCTGGTAACATCCTGGTGAACCTCCTCTGCACCCTCTCTAACGCGATCACATCCTTCCTGTAGTGTGGCGACCAGAACTGCACACAATATTCCAGCTGTGGCCTAACCAGTGTTTTATACAGCTCCATCATAACCTCCTTGCTCTTATATTCAATGCCTCGGCTAATGAAGGCAAGTATCCCATATGCCTTTTTTACCACCTTATCCACCTGTTCCGCCGCCTTCAGGGATCTGTGTACTTGCACACCCAGATCCCTCTGACCCTCCGTCTTGCCTAGGGTCTTTCCATTCATTGTGTATTCCTTTGCCTTGTTAGTCCCCCCAAAGTGCATCACCTCGCACTTTTCCGGGTTAAATTCCATTTGCCACTGTTCCGCCCATCTGACCAACCCATCTATATCGTCCTGCAGACTGAGGCTACCCTCCTCGCTATTTACCACCCTACCAATTTTTGTATCATCCGCGAACTTACTGATCATACCCTTTACATTCATATCCAAGTCATTAATGTAGACCACAAACAGCAAGGGACCCAGCACCGATCCCTGTGGTACCCCACTGGCCACAGGCTTCCAGTCACAAAAACAACCTTCGACCATCACCCTCTGCCTTCTGCCACTAAGCCAGTTTTGTATCCAATGTGCCAAGGCACCCTGGATTCCATGGGCTCTTACCTTCTTGACCAGTCTCCTGTGCGGGACCTTATCGAAGGCCTTACTGAAATCCATGTATACCACATCCACTGCGTTACCCTCATCCACACACCTAGTCACCCCCTCAAAAAATTCAATCAAATTAGTCAGACATGATCTTCCCTTGACAAAGCCATGTTGACTATTCCTGATTAATCCTTGCCTCTCCAAGTGGAGACAAATTTTGTCCCTCAGGATTTTTTCCAATAATTTTCCTACCACTGATGTTAGGCTCACTGGCCTGTAGTTCCCCGGTTTTTCCCTATTACGCTTCTTGAATAATGGTACTACATTAGCGGTTCTCCAGTCCTCTGGCACATCCCCTGTGGCCAGAGAGGTCCTGAATATATGTGTTAGAGCCCCCGCAATCTCCTCCTTTGCCTCACACAGCAGCCTGGGATACATTTCATCCGGGCCTGGGGATTTATCCATTTTTAGGCCAGCTAAAACCGCCAATACCTCCTCCCTCTCGATGTTAATATGTTCGAGCATATCACAGTCCCCCCGCCCTATTTTTATGTCTACATCGTCCTTCTCCATAGTGAAAACAGATGCAAAAAATTCATTTAGAACCCCTCCTACATCTTCCGGCTCCACACACAGATTGCCACTTTTGTCCCTAATGGGCCCTATTTTTTCCCTAGTTGTCCTCTTACCCTTAATATACTTATAAAACATCTTCGGATTTTCCTTTATTTTGCTTGCCAGTGTTATTTCATGGCCCCTCCTTGATCTCCTAATTTCTTTTTTATGTATCCCCCTGCACTTTTTGTACTCCTCTAGGGCTTCCTCCGTCTTTAGCCTTTTGTATCTACCAAAAGCCCTCCTTTTTTTCCGAATCCATTCTCGTATATCCCCTGACATCCAAGGTTCCCTGTGGTTTTTGGAACCACCCTTGACCTTTACGGGAACATGTTGCCATTGTATGATCTCAATCTCCCTTCTGAAAGCCTCCCATTGCTCCGATGTGGATTTTCCTACAAGTAGCTGATCCCAGTCCATTTTGGCCAGATCCTGCCTTATCCTATTAAAATCGGCCTTCCCCCAATTTAGAACCTTTATTTCCGGCCCATCCCTGTCCTTTTCCATGGCCACCTTAAATCTTACCATATTATGGTCACTATCACCAAAGTGCTCACCTACTAGCACTTTTTCCACTTGGCCGGCCACATTCCCTAGAATTAGGTCCAGTACTGCCCCCTCTCTTGTAGGACTTTCTACATGCTGGCTCAAAAAGCTCTCCTGGATGCACTTTAAGAATTCTACACCCTCTGAGCCTTTCACACTCTGACTATCCCAGTTAATATTGGGGAAGTTGAAATCTCCCATTATTATTACCCTATTATTTGCACATTTCTCTGAGATTTGCCTACATATCTGTTCCTCTATCTCCCCCTGACTGTTTGGAGGCCTATAGTACACTCCCAGCAAAGTGCTTGCCCCCTTTTTGTTTTTAAGCTCCACCCATATGGCCTCATTAAAGGACCCTGCTAATATATCATCCCTCCTTACTGCAGTAATTGACTCCTTAATTAATATTGCGACACCCCCTCCTCTTATACCTCCCCCTCTGTCCCGCCTGAAGATTCTGTACCCCGGAATATTGAGCTGCCAGTCTTGCCCTTCCCTCAACCATGTCTCCGTGATAGCAACAATATCATACTCCCATGTGTTTATCAACACCTTCAGTTCATCCACCTTATTTGCAAGACTCCTTGCATTAAAATAGATGCCATCCAGCCTTGCCCTTATATATTTGCCCTGTCTACCAAGCTGACTTGTTTTTTTCTCTATAATTGGCAGCACATCCCCCCCTATTTCAGCTCCCCTCTGTATCCCATCCCCCACTGAAGACATGGCTCATGTCACCCTTGAGGAGGCCAAGTACTGAGGCTCAGGAGAGATTTAATGAAAGCCACATTTCTACCAGATGTGTCATAGAGCAGACAATAGGCATGCTGAGAATGCGCTTCAGATGCCTTGACAGATCTAGAGGAGCCCTTCAGTGTATGCAATGTATGTTGGTGTGAGTAAGGATGTGCAGCAGCAGGGTTGGGAAGGCAAAGTGATGGGGATTTGATGAGAGGCACAGCAGGATGAAGTTGAGTGTGGCTTTGTACTCACATTTCCTGCAGGAAGCTTGGGTATGAGGATACCGTCATCTTCAATTTTTCAAGCCCTACCACTGACCACGGCCTCTGCCCTTTCAATAATGGCTAGCACTGTCTTCTCCATGGGGTTAGGACATGAAGGCATGCCTGTCCCTCTCCGGTTATCTCCTACAATTGTGCGGCCAACTTGTCCTACAAGAGAAAACAAAGTATGTCAGTGAGTGTCATGCAATCTGTTAGACTGATGTGGCTGTCATGGTTGAATAGCTGGCAGTGCGTGCAAGCTGTGAGATGTGGGTGTGATGCTTGCAGCAGTGCTAAGTGTGTGAGGGTGAGGTGCAGCTATGAATGTTAGGTATGAGTCCTGATTGCTAGAGATTGTTGGTAGGTGAGTGGTGGGGGTGTGGCGAATTGAGCAGTGGCTGAGGATAGTGGTGCAGTTGGTCGGATATACATTTGAAGATGTAATCACTGACCTTGAGGTCATTGAACTTTTTGCGGATCTGCATCCAGGTCCTTAGGTCTTTATTTTTATTCATTCACGGGATGTTGGCATTGCTGGCAAGGTCAGCATTTTTTGCCTATACCTACTTGCCCTTGAGAAGGTGGTGGTGAGCCACCTTCTTGAACCGCTGCAGTCCATGAGGTGAAGGTACTCCCACAATGCTGTTAGGGAGGAAGTTCCAGGATTTTGACCCAGCGATGATGAAGGAATGGGGATATATTTCCAAGTCAAAATGCTGTGTGATTTAGAGCGGCACTTGCAGGTGGTGGTATTTCCATGGGCCTGCTGCCCTTTTCCTTCTTGGTGGTAGAGGTCACAGTTTGGGAGGTGCTATCGAAGAAGCCTTGGCGAGTTGCTGCAGTGCACCGTGTAGATGGTAAACACTGGCTGAGGGAGTGAATGTTTGAGGTGGTAGATGGTGTGCCAATCAAGCAGCTGCTTTGCCCTGGATGGTGTCGAGCTTCTTGAGTGTTGTTGGAGCTGCACTCATCCAGGCAAGTGGAGAGTATGCCATCAAATTCCTAACTTGTGCCTTGTAGATGGTGGAAAAGCTTTGGAGAGTCAGGAGGTGAGACACTTGCCGCAGAATACCGAGCCTCTGACCTGCTCTTGTAGCCACAGTATTTACGTGGCTGGTCCAGTTACGTTTCTGGTTAATGGTGACCCCCCAGGATGTTGATCTTGGGGGATTCGACGATGGTAATCCCGTTGAATGTCAAGAGGAGGTCGCTAGACTCTCTCTTGTTGGAGATGGTCATTGACTGGCTCATGTTTGGTGCAAATGTTAATTGCCATTTATCAGCCCAAGCCTGAACGTCGTCCAGGTATTGCTGTATGCGGGCATGGACTGCTTCATTATCTGAGGAGTTGAGAATGGAACTGAACACTGTGCAAACATCAGCGAACATTTCCACTTCTGACCTTATGATGGAGGGAAGGTCATTGATGAAGCAGCTGAAGATAGTTGGGCCTGGGACACTGCCCTGAGGAATTCCAGCAGTGATGTCCTGGGGCTGAGATGATTGGCCTCCAACAACCACAACCATCTTCCTTTGTGTTAGGTATGACTCTAGCTAGTGGAGAGTTTTCCCCCTGATTCCCATTGACTTCAATTTTACTGGTGCCACACTCGGTCAAATGCTGCCTTGATGTCAAGGGCATCACCTCTAGAATTCAGCTCTTTTGTCCATGTTTTGACCAATTCTATAATGGGGGCTGGAGCTGAGTGGTCCTGGCAGTACCAAACTGAGCTTTGGAGAGCATGTTATTGGCGAGTAAGTGTTGCTTGATAGCACTGTCATTGACACCTTCTATCACTTTGCTGATGATTGAGAATAGGCTGATGGGGCAGTAACTGGCCGGACTGGCTTTGTTCTGCTTTTTGTGGACAGGATATACCTGGGCAATTTTGCACTTTCTCAGGTAGATGCCAGTGTGGTAGCTGTACTGGAACAGCTTGGCTAGAAGCGTGGCTAGTTCTGGAGCACAAGTCTTCAGAACTACAGCCGGGATGTTGTCGGTGCCCATAGCCTTTGCCGTATCCAGTGCGCTCAGCCGTTTCTTGATATCACATGGAGTGAATCGAATTGGCTGAAGACTGGCTTCTGTGATGGTGGGGACCTCAGGAGGAGGCCGATATGGATCATCCACTCGGCACTTCTGGCTCAAAATTGTTGCAAATGCTTCAGCCTTGTCTTTTGCACTCATGTGCTGGGCTCTGCCATTATTAAGGATGTTTGTGGAGCCTCCTCCTCCCATTAATTGTTTAATTGTCCACCACCATTCATGACTGTATGTGGAAGGACTGCTGAGCTTTAATCTGATTCGTTGATTGTGGGATCGCTTAGCCCTGTCTATAGCGTGCTGCTTCCGCTGCTCAGCCTGCATGTAGTCCTGTGTTGCAGCTTCCCCAGTTTGGCACCTAATTTTTAGGTACGCCTGGTGCTACTCCCAGCATGCTCTTCCACATTCCTCATTGAACCATTGAACAAAAACAAGGAAGTCATGCTAAACCTTTACAAATCTCTGGTTAGGCTCAGCTGGAGTATTGTGTAGCATTCTGTGCATCACACTTTAGGAAGGATGTCAAGGACATGTCACGGGTACAAAGGAGGCTTACCAGGATACCAGGGATGAGGGACTTCAGTAATGTGGAGAGTTTGAAAAATCTGGGATTGTTCTCCTTAGAGCATAAAAGGTTAAGGGGAGACCTAATACAGGTATTCAAAATTATGAATGGTTTTTAGAGCAAGTAGGGAGAAACTGTTTCATCTGGCAACTGGTTCGGTAACCAGAGGTCATAGATTTAAAATTATTGGCAAAAGAAGTAGAGGAGAAATGAGGAGAAATTTTTTCAAGTAGATGTTTGTTAAGATCTGGAATGCACTATCTGAAAGGGTGGTGGAATATGTTGTGTTTTTGCATCAGCTGTGACTCAGTTGGCACCATTCTCACCTCTGAGTCTGGAGTGGGACTTGGACCCACAACCTTCTGAGACTTGAGCACAAAAATCTAGGCTGACACTCCAGTGCAGTGCTGAGGGAGTGCTGCACTGTCGGAGGTACCGTCTTTTGGATGAGACATTAAACTGCGGCCCTGTCTGCTCTCTCAGGTGGACGTAAAGAACCCATAGCACTATTTCGACGAAGTACAGGGGTGTTATCCCCAGTGTCCTGGCCAATATTTATCGCTCAATGAACATAACAAAAACAGATTATCTGGTCATTATCACGTTGCTGTTTGTGAGAGCTTGTTGTGCACAAAATTGGCTGCCACATTTCCTATATTACAACAGTGACTACATGCCAAAAATACTTCATTGGCTGTAAAGTACTTTGAGACGTCCGGTGGTCGTGAAAGGTGCTATATAAATGCAAGTCTTTCTTTTTTCTTTTTTTTGCCAACTACCCTTTCACTCCTAAGTTCCAAAAGATTCAACTTGACCCGTATTGGTGACAGTAATTATGTTATATTCTGTGTAAGTGAGACTTGATACATTACAGCATCTGAGCAGTAGTTTAACAAGGCACAGTCAAGGTTTACATTACCCATTATGCCCTGGGTAGAAGATACAATCGCCACGAATCCACCCCGTCAGCCCTGGCCTCTAGACTCCATAGTCCGCCTGGTGTGATGCCTGTGGGTCTTCCGCCAACCTGAATCCCTCCTCGGCTTGTCCGGCAGATGTTCCTAAGTTCTTTCCCAAATGCCTCTACAACCTAAGTGTCTGAGAGACCCCTTCTTATACCCTTACTCTCATTCAAAACCTATGGACCTAGAAATTCAGTTGTTAGCGCCAGCCGCTAGCGCCTTAAGAGGGCGAGAACTGGGGCGCGAAGCGGCTAGCGCCCGCGGCACGATCTGCGCCTCTTGCGAACTTCAGTCAAGATTTAGCGGCGCCGCAAAACAACAGCACCCGCTCAGCTGCGCGCGTAGATCCTGACGTCATTTCATGGTGCAACGCCCCTGGTGCGCCCCGAACCGGAACTTCAGTGGTGCCCCCCTTCTTTGCGCCTGGCGCTCCCAGCGACTAGTAGAGGGGAACGGTTCCCAGTCGCTGCGGGGCGCGCTATTTAAAGGGCACTCCTCCTGCATTATAAGTGGCAGCGATTTTGTGCCAATCCTTCTGTTTGAGAGACAGATATTTGGAGAGAGACAAAGGGAGAGAGCTTTCTGCTTTGACTCAGCGCTCGCACAGGTACTTCTGGCTTCAGGCCAGAGCTTTGCACTTGGATTTCACTTTCAGTGCCATAGCCTAGAGTCGCCACATATAATGGGGGCTGCAATGGATGGAAACGTTGGCTTTCTGCATTGCATTCAAAGGGCTCAGAGACGCCGTGAGAGAGTGCCAATCATGGCCAGACGGAGAAGGGCCAACAGGCGTCGGCACAGGAGGCCTTACCCACCCAGGGTATACCGCCAGCAGTTCTCATATCTGAACATGTCTGAGGAGCAGTGTGTTCGGAGGCTGCGATTCAGAAGGGAGGTGGTCACTGAGATCTGCCACCTGCTTCGCAGAGATCTGCAGCCACAGCTGAGGAGCAGGACGTCTCTGTCGGTGGCAGCGAAGGTGACGGTGGCTCTCAACTTCTAAGCCACCGGCTCCTTCCAATCCGCTACTGGGGACATTGCCAACAACTCCCAGTTCGCGGTACATTGCTGCATCCGCCAGGTGACCAATGCCCTTTTCAGAAGGAGACGTCAGTACATCTCCTTCCCCATGACCCTGGCCAAGCAGCAAGAGCGTGCAATGGGATTTGGAAGAATAGCTGGCTTCCCCATGGCCCTGGGCATTGAACTGTTGAACCAGCAATGGTCAGGCCTTGCTTCAGGGCTGCAGTGTGCAGGGCGTTGCAGCCAAACAAATCGACCCTCGCCCTTTAAGAGCTGACCAGCGCCAGCGTGTCTGCCTTCAATCAGCAACTCGCCGCACCTGCGCTGTGCCTGCCCTCGGTGTTAGCGCCTCGGCTCGCCGGCTTAGCGCCTTATGATGGTCATGCATCGCCTGCTTTAGCGCAGCAGCAACCTCTTGGGGCGATGCAACTCAATTTCGGTGAAGGCGGTGCTAAGTTGCGCCGGGCGCTAAATTTAGCGAACGCCCGGCTGTAGCGCCCCAAACGTGGCGATACTGAATTTCTAGGCCATGGAGTCTTCCTGAACCAATCACTGGCCTACACTCCAAACCCAAAATCCAATCATAAAGATGCCACGTCTGCAGCATCTTGGCCTACGCAGGTTCTAGTCTTAAAACACCCTTAAATCACCTGTTTTTGACCTTCAAGACTCATATCTGGGGTAGTTATGGCAACACAAATGGAACATGTCTCCATAGTGTCATTGCTGTTTGCTCTGAGAGGCCTATATTTTTAATTCACAGCAGATATCATAACATTCCAACACTGTGGCAGTTATCCCTGACCCTGATTCGCAGGCTAGCTGCCCTCTATTCAACCATGGCTATCTCTTTCTCACCGCAGACTTACTCACAGACTTTTAATTATAAGCAAAAGGGTTACATGGCTTTTTTTTATTCATTCATGGGGTGTGGGTGTCGCTGGCAAGACCAGCATTTATTGCCCATCCCTGATTGCCCTTGAGAAGGTGGTGATGAGCCACCTTTTTGAACTGCTGCAGTCCGTGTGGTGAAGGTACTCCCACAGTGCAGTTAGGGAGGGAGTTCCAGGATTTTGACTCAGCGACGATGAAGGATCAGCGATGTACTTCTAAGTCAGGGTGATTAGGAATCTGAGGAAGGATGTTCTTGCCATGGAGAGAGTGCAGTGAAGATTCACCAGACTGATACCTGGGATGGCAGGAATGACATATGAGGAGAGATTGGGTCGATTAGGCTTATATTCGCTAGAGTTTAGAAGAATGAGAGGGGATCTCATTGAAACTTATAAAATTCTAACAGGACTAGATAGACTAGATGCAGGAAGGACGTTCCCGATGGCGGGGGGAGTCCAGAACCAGGGGTCACAGTCTAAGGATAAGTGGTAAGCCATTTAGGTCTGTGATGAGGAGGAATTTCTTCACCCAGAGAGTGGTGAACCTGTGGTATTCTCTGCCACGCAGGGCAGTTGAGGCCAATTCATTAAATATATTCAAGAAGGAGTTGAATATATTTCTTGAGGCTAAAGGGATCAAGGGATATGGGGAGAAAGCAGGGACAGGGTACTGAATTTGGATGATCAGCCATGATCTCATTAAATGGCGGAGCGGCTCGAGGGGCCGAATGGCCTACTCCTGCTCCTATCTTCTATGTTTCTATGTGATGCGTGACTTGGAGGGAAACTTGGAGGTGGTGGTGTTCCCATGCGCCTGCTGCCCTTGTCCTTCTAGGTGGTAGAGGTCGCAGGTTTGGGAGGTGCTGCCAAAGAAGCCTTGGCGAGTTGCTGCAGTGCATCTTGTAGATGGTACACACTGCAGCCATGGTACACCGGTGGTGGAGGGAGTGAATGTTTAAGGTGGTGGATGGGGTGCCAATCAAGTGGGCTGCTTTGTCCTGGCTTGTGTTGAGCATCTTGAGTGTTATTGGAGCTGTACTCATCCAGCAAGTGGAGAGTATTCCATCACACTCCTTACTTGTGCCTTGTAGATGGTGGAAAGGCTTTTGGGAGTCAGGACAACCATCTTCCTTTGTGCTAGGTATGACTTTAGCCAGTAGAGAGTTTTCCCCCAATTCCCATTGACTTCAGTTTTACTAGGGCTCCTTCATGCCACACTCAGTCAAATGCTGTCTTGATGTCAAGGGCAGTCACTTTTATCTCTCATCTGGAATTCAGCTCCTTTGTCCATGTTTGGACCAAGGCTGTAATGAGGTCTGGAGCCAAGTGGTTTTGGCGGAACTCAAACTGGGCATCAGTGAGCAGGTTATTGGTGATTAAGTGCCGTTTTATAGCACTGTCGATGACACCTTCCATCATTTGCTGATGATTGAGAGTAGACTGATGGGGCGGTAATTGGCCGGATTGGATTTGTCCTGCTTTTTGTGGGCAGGACATACCTGGGTAGTTTTCCACATTGTCGGATAGATGCCAGTGTTGTAGCTGTACTGGAACAGCTTGGCTAGAGGCCGGAGCACAAGTCTTCAGCACTACAGCCGGGATACTGACGGTGCCCAGATCCTTTGCTGTATCCAGTGCACTCAGTTGTTTCTTGATATCACATGGAGTGAATCGAATTGGCTGAAGACTGGCTTCTGTGATGATGGGGACCTCAGGAGGGGGCCAATATGGATCATCCATTCAGCACCTCTGGCTGAAGATGGTTACAAATGCTTCAGCCTTGTCTTTTGCACTCGTGCTGGGCTCCACCATCATTGAGCATGGGGATATTCATGGTGCCTCCTCCTCCTCCCGTTAGTTGTTTAATGGTCCACCACCATTCACAACTGGATGTGGCAGGACTGCAGAGCTTTGATATGATCTGTTGATTGTGGGATCTCTTAGCCCTGTCTATAGCATGCCTGGTGCTGCTCCTGGCACACTCCTTATTGAACCAGGGTTGGTCCCCTGGCTTGATGGTAAAGGTAGAGTGAGGGATATGCCAGGCCATGAGATTACAGATTGTGGTGGAATACAATTCTGCTGATGACCCAGAGCACCTCATGGATGCCCAGTTTTGAGCTGCTAGATCTGTTCTGAATCTATCCAATTTAGCACAGTGGAAACGCCACGCAACACGATGGAGGGTGTCTTCAGTGTGAAGATGGGACTTTATCTCCACAATGGTGGTGCGGTGGTCACTGCTACCAATACTGTCATGGACAGATGCATCTGCGAAAGGTAGATTGGTGAGGACGAGGTCAAGTAGGTTTTTCCCCTCGTGTTGGTTCTCTAATATAATCACGACCAGGTAAGGATAGCAGATGAGATTTTATGACAATCCGATAGTTTCATGGTTAGATGGATTTATTTAATTGAATTTACATTCCCCAGCTGCCGTGGTGGGATTTGAACTCACGTCTCTGGATCATTAGCCCATGGCCTCTGGATTATTAGCCCAGTAATATTACCACTATACTACCGTTCCCATCATGTATAATTCAGGCCATCATTGCATGCAATTGATGATTACAGACTTCTGCATTTAATTCTTACACATGATTATAAATCCCTTACTGATGATTATCAAAACAATTATTCCAAAAATGAACTAACCATGATAATCTTACAGCCCCTTTGACTCTTATCTCAGTCTCTGGAATTCCATTAATTCTTCCAGTTCTGTTCTGTTTTGCTAGGAAAGCACCTTTATTTGGCCAAGCAAGGCCCAGTGGCTTGGTTTCTTCCATGTTAAATCTAATCTGGTCTACCTAGGGCATATTACACTCGTTTAAAAGCATGATTATTCAAGCACCATTTTGCATTTACATAATACAAAACTTGAACCTACAACTAATAATACTTATTTTATTTAGTCCATGTTAGTTAGTAGGGAGAATCCAAATGGAGACTTAAGAACATAAGAACATAAGAAATAGGAGCAGGAGTAGGCCAATCGGCCCCTCGAGCCTGCTCCACCATTCAATAAGATCATGGCTGATCTGATCCTAACCTCAAATCTACTATCACTCTACATCCCACCCGAATCCATGTGATCTCCTGGGAGAGGCGAAAAACCAGATAAAAACCCAATGGCCAATTTGGGAGAAAAAATCTGGGAAATTCCTCTCCGACCCATCTAGTCGATCGAAACTCGTCCAGGAGATCACTCTGTCCCTATATTTTCACAGTACTTACCTCCTATAAAAGGTGATCTCCACCCCAGCCAGGGACAGGAATAGAACCATCTCCTGAAATCTAACACAGAATTAGAACACAAGAAGTAGGAGCAGAACCAGGCTACACGGCCCCTGGGCCCGCTCCGCTACCCACAGGGCCATGACCGTTCCGAACCTAGACTCATGTCCAATTTCCTGCCCGCTCCCCGTAACCACTAATTCCCTTTACTTCTAGGAAACTGTCTATTTCTGTTTTAAATTTATTTAATGATGTCACTTCCACAGCTTTCTGGGGCAGCAAATTCCACAGACCTACTACCCTCTGAGTGAAGAAGTTTTTCCTCAACTCAGTTTTGAAAGAGCAGCCCCTTATTCTAAGATTATGCCCCCTAGTTCTAGTTTCACCCATCATTGGGAACATCCTCACCGCATCCACCAGATCAAGCCCCTTCACAATCTTATATGTTTCAATAAGATCGCATCTCATTCTTCTGAACTCCAATGAGTAGAGTCCCAATCTACTCAACCTCTCCTCATATGTCCACCCCCTCATCCCCGGGATTAACCGAGTGAACCTTCTTTGCACTGACTCGAGAGCAAGTATGTCTTTTCTTAAGTATGGACACCAAAACTGTATGCAGTATTCCAGGTGCGGTCTCACCAATACCTTGTACAACTGCAACAATACCTCCCTGTTTTTATATTCTATCCCCCTAGCAATAAAAGCCAACATTCCATTGGCTTCTTGATCACTTGCTGCACCTGCATACTAACTTTTTGAGTTTCGTGCACCAGGAACCCCAGATCCCTTTGTACTACAGTACTTTCCAGTTTCTTGCCATTAAGATAATAACTTGCTCCATGATTTTTCCTGCCAAAGTGCATAACCTCACACTTTCCAGTATTGTATTCCATCTGCCAAATCTCTGCCCACTTACTTAGCCTGTCTATGTCCCTTTGCAGGTTTTTATGTCCTCCTCACTCACTACTTTCCCTCCCATCTTTGTATCATCTGCAAACTTTGATATGTTACACTCGGTCCCCTCCTCCAAATCGTTAATATAGATTGTAAAGCATTGGGGACCCAGCACTGGCCCCTGCGGAACACCACTAGTTACTGATTGCCAGTCTGAGAATGAACCATTTATCCCAACTCTCTGCTTTCTGTTAGATAGCCAATCCTCCACCCATGCCAGAATATTACCCCCAATCCCGTGATTTTTTATCTTGAGCAATAATCTTTTGTGTGGCACCTTGTCAAATGCCTTTTGGAAGTCGAAATACACTACGTCCACTGGTTCCCCTTTATCCACCCTGTATGTTACTTCCTCAAAGAACTCAAGCAAATTTGTCAAACATGACTTCCCCTTCATAAAACCATGCTGACTTTGTCCTATTAAATTATGTTTATCCAAATGTCCCGTTACTGTCTCCTTAATAATGGACTCTAAAATTTTACCAACCACAGATGTTAGGCGAAAAGGTCTATTGCTTCCAGCCATCTGCCTACTGCCCTTTTTAAATAAGGGTGTTACATTAGCAGTTTTCCAATCTGCTGGGACCTTTGCTGAGTCCAGGGAGTTTTGGAAAATTATTACCAATGCATCCACAATCCCTACCGCCACTTCTCTCAAGACCCTAGGATGTAAGCCATCAGCTCCAGGGGATTTATTCGCCTTGAGTCCCATTATTTTACCAAGTACCATTTCCTTAGTGATTTTAATCGTATTTAGTTCCTCCCCCCCTAGAGCCCCCTGTTTGTCCAGTGTTGGGATATTCTTAGTGTCTTCTACCATAAAGACTGATACAAAATATTTGTTCAGCGTTTTTGCCATCTTCATGTTTCCCACCATTAATTTCCCGGTCTCACCCTCTAAGGGACCAACATTTACTTTAGCCACCCTTTTTCTTTTTATATAACTATAGAAACTTTTGCTATCTGTTTTTATATTTTTTGCTAATTTACTTTCATAATCTATCTTCCCTTTCTTAATCAATCTTTTAGTTATTTTTTGCTGTCTTTTAAAGACTTCCCAATCTTCTATTCTCCCACTAGATTTGGCTACCTTATATGCCCTTGTTTTTAGTCGGAAACTTTCCTTAATTACTTTACTTAGCCACAGATGGCTATCTTTTCTTTTACACCCTTTTTTCCTCAGTGGAATATATATTTTTTGGAAGTTGTAAAATAACTCCTTAAATATACACCACTGATCATGTACTGTTTTACCCTTTAATCTATTTTCCCAGTCCACTCTAATCAATTCCGCTCTCATACCTTCATAGTCTCCTTTATTCAAGCTCAGCACGCTTGTTTGAGATCCAACCTTCTCATCCTCTAATTGAATGTGGAATTCAACCATGTTATGGTCACTCATTCCAAGGGGATCCTTTACTAGGACATTTTTAATTAATCCTGTCTCATTACACAGGACCAAATCTAAGGTTGCTTGCCCCCTGGTCGGTTCAGTTACATACTGCTCAAGAAACCCATCCCTAATACACTCAGTGAACTCATCCTCAAGGCTGCCCTGCCCAATTTGATTTGTCCAGTTAATATGATAGTTAAAATCCCCCATAATTATAGCTGTTCCCTTATTACAAGCCTCAACTATTTCCTGATTAATACTCCGTCCAACAGAGTTGCAACTGTTCAGAGGCCTAGAGACTACACCCACCAGTGTTTTTTTCCCCTTATTATTCCTTATCTCCACCCAAACTGTTTCACTATCCTGCTCCTTTGACCCAATATCATTTCTCTGTATTACAGTGATTCTTTCCATTATTAACATAGACACCCCACCTCCCCTCCCTTCCTGCCTGTCCTTCCTGATTGTTAAATTACCTGGTATGTTTAATTCCCAGTCATGGTCACCCTGCAGCCATGTTTCTGTAATGGCCACAAGATCATACCCATATGTAGTTATTTGTGCCGTTAACTCGTCCATTTTGTTACAAATGCTACGTGCATTCAGATAAAGAACTTTCAAATATGTTTGTGACACTTAGTTCCTGCTTTTTCCCCTTTTACTACTTTACTTTTTACTCCATATCTTCTGTCCATTCCTGACACGTTCTGTTTTTTAATTCCCCCACTGCTACCTAAGTCTATGACCTTCTCCGTTGTCATTTTTATTATTTGCTCTCTAGAAACCTCCCCCCCACTAATTAGTTTAAAGCCCTCTCTACAGCCCTAGTTATATGATTCACCAGGATTCTAGTCCCAGCACTGGCCAAGTGAAGTCCGTCCCAACGGAACAGCTCCCTCCTGTCCCAGTACTGGTGCCAGTGTCCCAAGAAGCAAAACCCATTTTTCCCACACCAGTCTTGGAGCCACGCATTTAACTCTCTAACTTTATTTTTCCTAGCCAAATTCGCTCGTGGCTCAGGTAATAATCCAGAGATTATTACCCTTGAGGTTCTGTTTTTTAATTTGACTCCTAGCTGTTCATACTCCTTTAACAGAACTTTCTTCCTTGTCTTATCTATGTCATTTGTACCAACATGGACCACGACAACTGGATCCTCCCCCTCCCACTCCAAGTTTCTTTCCAGCCCAGAAGAGATGTCCTTAACCCTGGCACCGGGCAGGCAACACAGCCTTCGGGACTCCCGCTCTTGACTGCAGAGAACCCTATCTAACCCCTAATGATACTATCCCCTACCACTACAACATTTCTTTTTACTCCCTCCACTTGAATGGCCCCCTGTACCACGGTGCTGTGGCCAGGTTGCTCATCCTCCCTGCAGTCCCCGCTCCCGCCCTCACAGGGAGTAAGAACCTCAATCCTGCTTGACAAGAGCAAGGGCTGCATCTCCTTCAACACTACATCCTGGATCCCTGTACCTTCCTCACTCATAGTCACACCGTCCTGTCCCTGACCACGGACTACATCTGCAGTAATTAACTTCATAGGTGTGACCATCTCCTGAAACATAGAGTCCAGGAACTTCTCCCCCTCCCTGATGTGTCGCAGTGTCTGAAGCTCAGTCTCAAGCTCTTTAACATGGAGCTTGAGTTCCTCTAGCAGCAAACACTTATCGCAAATGTAATCACCGTGAGCCTCAATGGGGTCCACCAGCTCCCACATTTTGCAACAGTGACACATCACCTGTTCACCCATATCTGTGTAATTAATTAAATTTATTATTATTAGTTATGAAGGCCCTCTGCCCCGATGAAGATGATACTATTACACCACTATTCAATAGGACTTACCAACTTAAAGGAATAAAAGAGAAGGAAGAAAACCAACCAACCAGCTGATCAGCAACCTCCTCCTTGAATACTGTCTGTGGGGCCTGTTTGGTTGACTCATCTCGCTGCTCCGCTTCCGCAGTGCTGTCTAAGCCTGGGAGTGGGGAAAACAAAACAAAAAACACACCCTCACCTCCCACTTGCCCGAACTCTCCCTCTTACCAAGCTCTAGCAGCACTCAATGCACAGCACTCCATGCACAAGCACTAGTCCCGCCCCTTTTATACCCGGTTTCTACTTCCGGGTTAAACTCCCCAATAGCTTAATATACACTTAAAAATTAAACACACTTCAAATAATTAACTTTTTAACACACTAAAATTCACAAAATACACTTAAATGACTTTTCTCCCTCTTACCAAACTCTAGCAGCACTCAATGCACAGACTTCCCAGGATTCTCACAAATCAGATTCCCTGAGAACTTTCAAAAGGCAATTGGACTTGTACTTGAAGAGAACGAATTTGCAGGATTATGCAGGAAGAGCTGGGGAGTGGGACTAAATTGGACAGCACTTTCAAGAGACTGCAGGCATGATGAGCCAAATGGTCCCCTTCTGTGCTGTGAGATTCTAGGGCAGGATTTTAACTTGGAGGGGGTGGGGTGAGGGGGAGGGCTGGATTGCAGTCAGGAAACCCGGGAGAAGAGGTTTCCCTCAGGCCCTTTCTTTCTTTCTAAGCAGCACCAGGACGCAGCCGGTGAACAGAGAAGAGGGAGGGAAGGGTCAGAAGGCAGAGTGGGTCGGGAATCAGGGTCCGGAGATCAAATGCCGGAGGGGGGATCGGGGGCCGAGTTTTGGACATCGGAAGGTCGGAGCGGGGGTCGGGTCCGGGGATTGGAGAACGAAAGGCCGGAAGCGGGGTCGGAGGCCAGGGGGGTGGTGGGTGAGATTGGAGACCTTGTGGGTGAGGATAGAGGCCTTCTGGGGGAGGTGGGGGGAGATTGGAAGAGTCGGTGGGGGTGGCTTCCGATCGCAGTGGGTAGAACTAGGGAGGCTGGCCAGGAGTGCATTTAATTAGTTAAGTCTAGAGGTAACAAAGGAACGGATGAGGATTTCAGTAGCAGATAAGCTGAGGCAAGGGCAAAGATCGGTGATGTTACGGAGCTAGAAATGGGCAGTCTTAGTGATGGAGTGGATATGATGTATGAACTCATGATCAAATATGACACCAAGGTTGTGAAAAGACTTGGTCAGCTTCAGACAGTTGCCAGAGAGAGGGATGGAACCGGTAGCAAGGGAGCGGAGTTTGTGGCATGAACCGAAGACAATGGGCTCGATTTTGCCAGGCCTGAGGAGACGGGATTGGAGGTGTGCGAGTTGTTAAAATCGCCAAAACAGGCGGGCGGGCCCGAGGCTGCCTCCATCTCGCCTCTGAGCAAATTTTCCAAATGCGTGTTTTCTGACCCGCTTTCCATCCCGCATCCAAGAGGCGGGATAGGCCCTTAACAACCACTTAATTGCCTCTATAATCCCATTTTGAGAGGCCTTTCCGATTTTAACACATTTCCCCCATCCTACACGCCTCCTCTAGAACACGCCAGGTAATTCTGGCGGCCTCACAAGTGGATTGCTTACTAACAGCTGCAGCTCCACCATTACAAAGGAGTTTTCACCAATGATCATTTGCAGGTGGCAGATCTTTGTTGTCACAGGTCTGGGGGAACTTTTAGCAGGCATACTCAGTGTTGTGGAAGTTTGGAGCCTGACACCCATCTCCAGTGTGACCTCCTGGGAAACCCCTCTCCCCACCTTGACTAAATGCTTCCTCAACTGAAGCATATACCAGAAGCATGGCGATCATTTAATTCCTTTCCTCCTGGACATCAGATTCGGATGAAGACCAGCCGCGGCAGCAGCAGAACCATGAGCAACAGCAGCACCAACAGCAGGAGCATCAACTGGAGCGCCAAGCTGCTAGTCACCCACCTGAAGATGCACAGGCCAGAAGGCGCCAGAGTGCAATCATATTGGTGCCTGGGATGCAAGGGGCGCACTCATGTTGGTCACATTTGCTTAGCCTGCACAATCAAACACTTTTGCCTCGCACCTTCTTACCAGAGCATCGACAATGGACAAGAACCTGCGGATTCCTATCACTCTGACCACATAATGACAATTGCAAGTCACCCTAAGCCCTCAATGTGGAAGTCCCATTTGTGAAATGACACAGGCCACAACTTCAACAGTTTAGCATCACGATTTTTTTGTCACAACAAGGCATTTCAAAAATAAACACAACAGAACACCCAAGTGACTACCCTTGTGGCTACTTATGAATTATCTTCCTCTTACGTGTGCTCCTACGTGGTGCTTCCCCTGTGACTTCAGCAGATGTGGAGTCCCCTTGCTCACTTTCTTGCTACTCCTGCCTCGACACCTTTGGTGGGCATCCTCTGGGGTTGCAAGCCTGTGACGGCTCAGCAACAGTCGACTGCTCCTGCAGCTATGCATGGGCTGAGACGCCGATCTCAGTTGGGTGAGGACTCTGATGGGGCTCTGACTGAGGGCTTTGCATTGGCATGGTCGTGTGAGTGCTTGGAGAGGAGCCCCCGCTTCCTTGTTCTCTGCCACCAACATCCCTCTCATGGGTCAGCCCCGCTTCAGAGCTAGCAAGTGGCTTGACAGCACCTTGCTGCACTTCAGGGGGGCCATGAGGACCCGTTCCTGCACTGGAAGTCCTCCTCTAGAGGACTTCCATGAAGGTCTGGTTTCTCTGCTCAATAGCTGACCATCGCTCCTCAAGAGATGTCATTCTATTCTAAACAATGACCATGTTTTCTACACTCTGGCGAATTAGCTCCTCCATGGCTGTAGCCATCCTCTCATCTACCGTAGCCATCCTTTCCACGGAGGTTGCCATCCTTTCCATGGTGATGCGTTCATGCGCCAATGCCTCCACAAAGGCTCTGCTCATGTTCGCGATGGACTCCTCCATTCGCTCCACACTCGCAGTGACCCTGGAGACAAAACCTGACAGAGACTCCTGCACCTATTCCTGGAGTTACAGCACCGCTCTCCTTGGGGATGGACCCGGAGGCACAGGGTCGACATGCAGCTGAGCTGAGCTGGCAGAGTCCTGCGCCCTCCGATGAGGACTCTCCACTGCTGTCACTGCCTCCACCATCTGCTGATGCTCACTTGTGAGCTGCGATACACCAGGTGCCAACACTGCTCTATCTCGCTAAGGCCCCACTGAGGTGTGAGTGTCTGCGCTGGTGCTGGGTGCTCTGAATTCTGCTGACGCTGTGCCCTCAGAGGTTGCAGCTTCCTCTGAGGAGTCTGGAAGCTCAGGCTCTTCCTCCTGGACAGTGGGGATGGGGGCTTTCGATGGTCCTGTGGGGGAGTAAAGGAAAGAGTTAGAGATGTGAGGTCAAGGTTACATGAACATTGAATAGTGCAGACGATCATAAGTCAATCTGTTAGAGCATCAGATTCATTATCAGTGACTCATGCAATGTCAATGAGAGAGATGCCAAACTATTCTGTCACTAGCTTGCTGCGATGCAGCCCATCTGTCCATCCTCCACTTGGGAATCCTCCTCGATCCCAGTGATTTCCAGGGCCGCCTCCTCCCAGGCGGTGAGCTGGGCTACTGAGGGTGGCCCTCCTCCTGTCATGGCTCTTTCCCTCTTATTGTGGGCTCTCTTTTCCTGCAATGAGGGACACAAGTGGAGTTTGAGTGAGAATGAAGGAGTGAGTGTAGAGAATCCATAGCATAGATGCTTAGAAGGATACAAAGGACCCTCCCTGTGTGTTGAAAGTTGTTGTTTTCATGGCATCACAGTGATAGGAAGTGTGAGGGCTGCATGGTTGAATAGTTAAGTGAATGTGACCTTAGAGAGCGAGAGAATGGGTAAGGGTGCAGGCATGTAAGTGTCAAGTGGGATGTGGAGGAAGAGGTTGGCAAAGCAGAGTGCCGGTGAGGAGAGGCAATGGGGATCAGATTGAGGGGGATGGGAAAGTCATACTCACTTTTCCTGTGCGGAGGAGATCATGAAACCTCTTCCTGCATTGCAGCCAGGTTCTGCGGCTCAGCGAAATGGAGTTGACCTCCTGGGCCACTTGTAGCCACACAGCTTTTGTCTGCTGGGGTGGTTTTTTTCTCCATGAGGAAGGGAACAGCACTTCCTTATTGCAGCTGACTCTGTGCACCAGAGTTTGGAGGGAGGGCTCATCAAATCGAGGAGCACACTTTTGCTTGATCATGGACATCGTCGGGAAATCAACTCCTTCATACAATTTGCAGAGCCTTTGCAGTCTCCAGAAGAAGCAAGGCTGCTTGCAGGTCTTAAATCCAACAGCATTGATGACATCATCGGAGACGACTTTCTGTATGAAAAGACTCATTGGGCCAGGGGTTCCCACACACTGGAAATCAATTGCCCAATTAGGGGAAAATCCCACTTTTTCAGCACTTCACTTAGGAGTCGAGGTCCTGACACGATTTCCACCCGACACGCCCCAGCCCGCCCACACTGAAAAAATCCAGCCCATAGGCTTCGGTCTTCCCGATTTAATTGGAGGAAATTTATGCTTATCCAGTGCTGGATGTCAGACAAGCAGTGTGATAGTATAGAGACAGTGGAGGGTTTGAGAGAGATGGAGGGGAGGTAGAGTTGGGTGTTGTCAGTGTACATGTGAAAACTCACACTGTGTCGTCGGATGATGTCACTAAGGGGCAGCATGTAGATGAGAAATGGGGGCGAGGGGGCACGGATAAATCCTAGGGGGACACCAGAAGTGACGGTGCGGGAGCAGGAAGAGAAGCCATTAGAGGTGATTCTATGGCTATGGCTGTTAAGATAGAAATGGAACCAGGCGAGTGCAGCCCCATCCAGCTGGGGAGAGGTGTTGGAGCAGAATTTTGTGGCCAACCTGTCAAAGACTGCAGACAGGTCGAGAGGGATGAGGAGGGATAGTTTACCTTTGGTGCAGTTAATTAGGATGTCATTTGTGACTTGTTAAGAGCCGTTTCGGTACTGTGGCAAGGGTGGAAACCTGATTGGAGGGATTCAAACAAGGAGTTCTGAGAAAGATAGGCATGAATTTGGGAGGTGCCAGCACGTTCAAGGGCTTTGGAGAGGAAAGGGAGGTTGGAGATGGGATGATAATTTGCAAGGATGGAAGGGTCAAGGTTGTTTTTTTGAGCAAAGGGGTGATGACGGCAGATTTAAAGGAGAGAGGTACAGTACCTGAAATTGCACTTCTCACAAGAGGACATATCAAAAGTTCACAGAATGCTGAAGCAGGCATTGGAGCCCACTACCACAACTGACACTGCATTGCCTGCTGCAGTTAAGGTGACCAAGCCCTGAATTTATATGAATCAGGGACATTTCAGGCTGCAACTTGAGATTTATGCAATGTAAGTCAGGCTACAGTGCTGTTTTCTAGGGTTGTCAGTCTCAACTTATGCTCAGTAATAACACTCTCACCTCTGAGTCGTAAAGTTGTGGGTTCAAGTACCATTTCAGCGACTTAAGCCTGTTAACTAGGCCAACACCCTAAGTGCAATACTGAGGGAGCGCTGCACTGTTGGAGGTGTCGTCTTTTGGATGAGACGCTAATCCGAGACCCCGTCTGCCCTCTCACGTGGATGTGATGGTTTTACTCATTGTCCTATGATATAACTTTTTTGCCCCAAATTTTAATTATGCCCCTCAAAAATATTGGGACAAATTTTCACTTTTGGGGGGAGGCAGAAAACTGGTGATAGTGGATCAGCCGCCTAATGGATAGGAACATCGAACTGTGTGTATAACAGGCGTCCCATCCACATCTTCCAATTTTCCACCTGCATTCAAAGTGTAAATTACCTCTCCTTGTCGCTGTATTCAGGGCTCTATTAGAGATCATTTAACTACACTGTAATGTGCGTATTTTTTGTGCCGTCAGCTTCTAAACGCTGAAAACATTGTCTAGGACTTACTATGCAGCAGGAAGATGCAGCAAGTCAACACACAATCTTCCTTTATTCAATCGGTTAATATATCAAGCATGGCACTTCTTTGGTACAATGAAAACTTTGTACATTGCCATAGTTACCTCCTATTTGTTGGCGGAAGGTGATGTCATCTATGATGCTAATCATTCATGCTGACTTGCTGCTCAGAGTACTAACAACCCCAGTGAGACTGAAGGAGGACAAATACAGATTCTGAATAAACGTATCTTAACCCTTTAATTGACAATGCTCCTCAACATTAGGAAGTCTATTTGCTAAAACAAGTAATGTAAGCCATTCAATAAATATCTAGATTTGTTACTTCACTATTCAATTTCCATTTTTAAAGCAGCTTTTTCTAATAACTTATATGAGCTATATGAGATTATTTTATCCAAATCTTGCCTAACAAAATATACTCATCTTAAAAAAATGAATTTATTTGTCTTTCCAAAGGCTTGTCACAAAACAGAGCTTATCTGAATGCTGCCAAAATATGATGGAAATATAGGTTTGGTGAACTGTCAGTATTCTATAATATGCTTGCACAATTCTTTGTCCAAAGGTAATACCATAACCTAGGCTGACACTTCAGTGCAGTCCTGAGGGAGTCCTGCATAGTTGGAGAAGCTATTTTTGGATCAAATTTTAAAATGTGACCCCATTTTATCTGCTAAGGTAAAAGGTCCCATGGCACCATTCAAAGAAGGGAAGGGCAATGCTCCCAGTGTCCTGGCCAATATTTATCCCTCAACCAACATCATTGCAAACATATTAACCAGTCACTTATCTCACTGCTGCTTGTGGGCCCATGCTGTGCACAAACTGGTACCACATTTACTGACATAGTAACTACACTTCAAAAGTAACTTGTTGGCTGTGAAGTGCTTCAGGATGTCTTGAAAATGTGAAAGGTACCAGATAAATATGCGTTCTTCTCCTACAGTCACAGCATTATCATATATTTTAAATGAAAGGTCAGAGATTTACTGAATGGTACCAGGGATGAGCGACTTCACTTATGTGGAGAGACTGGAGAAGTTGGGGTTGTTCTCCCTAGAGCAGAGAAGATTAAGAGATTTGATAGAGGTGTTCAAAATCATGAATGTTTCTGATAGAGCAAATTTGGTGAAACTGTTTCCACTGGCAGAAGGGTCGGTAACCAGAGGACACAGATTTAAGGTGATAGCCAAAAGAACCAGAGACAACATGAGCAAACATTGTTTTACACAGCGAATTATTGTGATCTGGAATGCACTGTCTGAAAGGGTGGTGAAAGCAGATTCAATAGTAACATTCAAAATATAATTGGATAAATAGTTTAAGGAGAAAAATTTACATGGCTATGGGCAAAGAGCAGGGGAGTGGGATTAATTGGATAGCTCTACCAAAGAGCTGGCACAGGGACAATGGGCCGAATGGTCTCCTTTGAGCTGTATCATTTTATGATTCATCTATAATGATAGCATATAATTTTGAGCTTCACCTTTATGCTTTGGGCATGATTTTTCAAGTACACACGGGGGGAGGGTGTGGAGAATCTCATTCAGCAAAAGTGTGTACAGGTAGACTACCCTTTATCCGAACTTCCGAAAACCGAAACCCTCTAAAAACCGAAGGTTTTTTCGTTCAGCGTAAGTCGTGCGCACGACATGACCAGAGTGGCGCACGACTTACGCTGAGCAGGGCAGAGGGTCACTGAGTTCCCTCCTGGGTAGGAGATTGCAGGCCGAGCCAGGCAGTGTGAAGGAGGTATACTGGGAGAGTGAACCCAACAATACAGCGGCCCGTCCGATAGCTGCAGCGGCCTGTCCGATATTCTTTTCTCCCCCCCCGACCCCCGACCTCCCGCCGACCCCCACCCTTTCGGATAAGGGATAGTGTATCCTTTATCCGCACTTCCGAAAACCGAAATCCTCTGAAAACCGAAAGTGTTTTTGTTCAGCGTAAGTCATGCGCACGACCCCGACCCCCGCCGACCCCCACCCCTGACCCCCCACCGACCCACCCGCCAACCCCCACCCCGACCCCCCGCCGACCCCGACCCCCGCCGACCCCGACCCCCCGCCGACCCCGACCCCCCACCGACCCCCACCCCCGACAAATTTCCCAGTCTTATAAAATACCTTCCGAAATCCGAAATTTTCCGAAAACCGAAACACGGCTGGTCCCGAGGTTTTCGGATAAAGGATAGTCTACCTGTAGCAGAATATCACGAGCACACAGCTGGCAAGTGAGGATTGCCACTGGCAGCAGGTACTGGGAAAATCACCCCCATGAGAAAATGAATAGCATGTCAAATTATTTTTCCAGTTGATAATGAGATTTGGAATGAAGCAGATGTATAGTAACTTTACAAAACATAGATCAGATTGTTTTAAAAATGCACTGTTTCTTTAAAAATCTGTCTGCTTTATACATTACGTGTGACAGTTCAGGAATTCTTTGTGCTGATTCTTTGTTTCGTAGTTTTTCTAGATTAAGCATTAGCTGCATTGGGTCAACTGCCTTCCTTTGTCATGCTGATTAGAACCAGCCAAATACAGTCTGAACTTTTAGGCAACCCAAGGGAGGAACTTTGTAACAGAAGGAGGCAGGCTGGTCTACTGTACACTTGGACATGTTGAGGGTTACTGTCCATTAGCAAGTTTATGGCACTTTGTCTTTACTTTCAGTGCTGGAGCAGGGGTAATAATCTCTGTATCGGCTTCATTTGCTGAACTACTCTTGGCAGGTTAGTTGGACTATTTGATAGGAGACATGTGCATATGAATGTGAACCAAAGTGTCTATACCCCAGTTCATGTAGTCTGGATCGCTTTCTGTGCTGGAGGATACCCGCAGTGCATCAATGCATTCTAAATAAACTGGTGAGTACAAGCAGATTATGTTGTGCTGAAAATCTCTAGCTTGACTGTTTTGCATTAAGGGAGAGACAGACTTAAAAAAATAACTATTGATGACACCAGAGAAGTCATCTGCCTTTGGGAATTTAGCTAAACTGTGGTTTCAGAATTGGTTTAAAAAATAGAAGTTCTTTAACGTATTGTTTTATATAGTCCAGCCTTTGAAACAAAGTGTCTTGTAGTTGATTGAGAACTTCTGATTAACTGTTGGCATGCTTATTGACTGAGGAAAAGAGTTGCAGTATTAACTGTTCTCTCGTAAGATCGACATTTCAGAAGAATTTTGTGACAGGAGTGTAGGCTTATATGAAACAAAGCATATGGGGAAGGGATTGTGAATGATAACGTTAAGCAAAGATAACAGTGGATTTTGTTTTTTAAAGTTTTATCAATGTATAATTATTCTACTCAACATTTGGACAAGAAATACTGGCCCAGAAATTCGGGTCGGGGGCTTCCCGCGGGTGCAAGCCCCCGATCTGCACTTACCTTGCGCGCCAGCCGTTGAGCTGTGGGCCCGCGTGGAATTCCGATCCGGGGCCTGGTCCAGCTGCCGGCGCGCAGTGCTTGCGCATCCCAGGGGTGCAGTTAGTTCGATGCATCCCCTGGGATCACGTGGGCCATGGGCAACCAGTCGGAGCAGGGAATGCTCCATTCAAAAGTCTGACAGTTAGTGCTGTCAAGACTTATAAATACTACGGCTCCAAAATAGCACAAAATCTTCAAATACATTTTTTTTAATCACATTTTTTAAATAAACTATAAATTACATGAAATAACTATTTTAAACAATAATTTAAATTTTTGAAAAAAATAATTTTATTTTCTAACGGGGCTAAAAATAAACTTACCTTGCTTTAAAGTATTTAAAAATAATAAACCTGTGGAAAAAATGTTTAAATTTTAAATAATTCACCACTTACCTTGTAAAAAGCAGGCCTTACGCCTGCTTTTTATATTTCTAACTTCTGCAGGCTTACCCTCCTGGGAAAACCTGTAAAAAAAAAAGTTCGATGCACACACACAGCCTCCCCCGTGCACGCGTTCGACCTCTGAACCTTTTCGTTCAGAGGAACGGAAGTGCCGGTTTCCCGCGCATGCGCAGTGCATGCAGGAAACCGGCACTTCCATCGGGCCTACGGGTGAGTACCCCATGCGTACTCACCCGACCCGAAATTCTGGGCCACTGTATTTGAATTTGAATGCATTCTATCAAAGATGTGTTGTCATTTTAAATAATTGTAGTGCACAATTTAGAAATTGAGTACAATTCAAATGGGTACAGCCTCCTTATATGAGGAAGAATGCTTTATCTGAATTGTAACTGCGTAGAAAAAACAAGTTGCTTATCTAAGTCAGTTAGGATAATGTTAACCCTACTCGCTCAGCAGGAACCTGGCAGGTGATAGTTAAAATCATTCTGGCTCTTACCTGTCCAAGAGCCGCCATGATTGTGACATCTGCAATTTTAACCTGCTCTCCTGAGCAAGCAGGAAGGACACACGGCCGAAGCCAACAGGGTCCTTTTTTTACATATGCATGTTGCAACCCAATGACATAATTGAGACAGCACTGTAATTTTAACTCAGGCCTGAGCGGGAAATCAGCCTGGAGTTAAAATCGGGGCCAATTTTGTCAAGTTTTTTCCTCAGCAATTAATTAGCTATATTTTATTTTTACAGAAAATTTGTCAAACTTTAATTGTAGAAATTTTGCATTGTAAAGAGAAGTCGGAGATGGTGAAATCAAGGCAGTTCATTTTCTCTTACATCATGAGAATGCATTATTCAGCTTTGGGTTGGGAAACTTTAAAAAATGTACTTTAACAAGTGAGTATTAGAGACTGTTTTTCATTCTGACTACTTGCTGAGGGCCAGATTGAAATGACAAATGAGAGAAGGTGACTATCTGTTGTTCGGAAGTAGGACACTCCATTTCTGACATGGTTATATAATTGGGTAGCAACTAAAATGAGTCCTTTAGTCTGTACATTACAATAGAAACTGTTTATCCAACCTTTTAGCTGTGCTGCGCTGCACATCTGACCATTATTGTAAAGTGGAGGCGCACAGCACTCCAGAGATTATGCGGTGTCACCTCTTGTTTTGAATGGATCTTATTACTTTTTCTTCCCACGTTAATGATTTTAGCCTTTCCGTGGCATGTATCCCTTTTACTATGGGTTCCTTTGATTGCATAACTGAAATATCAGGGAGGAACATGTACAGAACACTTTGGCCTAGAAATTCGGGGGGGATTAGCGCCACCCGCTACCGCTAGAACCGAGGAAAAAATGGCAGTCGCTGCTCTTCCGCCCACTGCTGATGTCGGCGCTTGACAAAAATACAGTCATCCTGAGAGAGGACAGCAGGGTCCTGCTCCACTGACCGATTGCCACTCCCCCGGGGCAGTGCCTCAGCATTCCTAACAATTGCAGCACAGATTGCTGGGCTGCTGCGACACCCTGCAAGCCCAACAATGGTAAATTCAGCCACAATGGCAGCAGTCTGAGCTTGGGTGGCATCAAGCTGAGACTTCATGAGAGCGGTCTGCACTTCCGCTGCAGCACTAAGAGGCTTGGTTGCTTTAGCCTGTGTTGCAATGGCAGCCGTGACATCAGCCATCACACACAGCATCATGTCTGGGTTGACACGGTCTCTTCAGGAGTCTTCCATCATTTCGAGCCTGGATATCCTGGGCTCCCAGCTCTGCGCAAAACCTTGTGCAATGTTGGAGTCGGACTCCTCCATTCTCCTTGACATTGCCAAGAGTCTCTCTGGCAGGCTTGCCATTGCACCTAACAATTTGGTGTGCATGTACATCACCCTTTTTCTGTAGGCTGCCCCATTGAGGTCCTCATCTGAGTCCTGTGCAGCAGAACTCATGGGTGAACTCACCCTCCAGGGAGCTGGTCCCCTGAGCTACCCTTTTTTCCTGACCTTGCTGCAGCCCACTCATGCCCTGTGCCTCAGCCTGTGCTGAACCCGCTTCTACGCCAGCCTCTAAAGTAGAGCAGTGCCAGTTTCTGAGCTGGTGTCTGTGAGTGTCAGATGCAGTGATGCAGTGTCTTCTTCTTCTTCTTCTCGCCCCTCGCTCTCCTGCATCACCTCGGTACTGGCTGGTCTGGTGCTTGGTCTTGTTTAGCTGAAAGCAGAAAGGCACAAGGGTTGGGTTATGGTGAGGGGAGGGAGGAAAACAAGATATCCATCCATACAGCATCAACAGCTTGAAAGTGAGAAGAGGTTGTTGGATGAGGGGGAAATGGGATGTGAGAAGAAAAAGGGGTTCAACCGCGCCGGTTGCCACGGCCTCCATGATCTGCCGCCCAATGATCTCCAGCACACTCTCCTCCAGTTGGCTGAAGTCCTGTATGGCAGCTTGCATCCCAACCTGTCTGCCATTGCTCCCTCCTGTTATGCATGACCATGGTCTGCAAGAGAAAGGGAAGTGTGTCAGTGAGTGAGGTGCAATGTGTTTGGGTAATGTACCTGCCATAGTTGAATAGCTGTCAGTGTGTGCAAGGTGTGAGATGTGGGTGTGAGTGTTGCAGCAGTGGTAAGGTTGTGAGGGTGAAGTGAAGCTATGATTGTGAGGTGTGAAATGAGATAGGTAGAAATTGTTGGTAGGTGAGTGCTGGGGGTGTGGTGCATTGAGCAGTGTGTGACGTTTGTGGTGCAGATGGTGGGATATGGCATTTGCTGAAGCCTTCACTCACCTTGACCTGCCGTCTGAGGTCATTAAATTTCTTTCGGCACTGAATAGCCAACCTGGGGACCACAGTGCTGGCTGTCAAATTGGCAGCTATCTCCTGTCAGAGCCAGATTTATGTGGCGAGGGCTACCTGCTAGTCTGTGGGAAGAGGACAGCCCGCCTTCTCTCCACGGCCACCACCAGTGTCTCAAGAGCCACGTCTGAGAATCTGCGGGCTCTCTCCCTGTGCTGAGGCTCAGCCATGTACTTCCACTGCCATCTGCTTCCAGGTGAAGTTGGAAATGGATTGCCAATGAGGTGCTGTAGCATCAATGCACCTCCCCTTTAAGTGCTGTATAAAGCCTGTGCCAAACATGACTGGGAATTAGAAAGGACCTGATAATGGCCTACCTGCTGAGTGGTAAGTCAATTAGCAGTAGTTTTAGTGCTGAGATCAAGACTATAATCATGTTAATGAGGACTGAGCACAAATTTTGCATGTTACTGAGACCATTTTGACCTGGCACAGCTTAGCATCGTTGGGCCTTAACACTGCCCATTTTGTGGCCATATCCAATTTCTAGGCCTGAGTGTTCCACTTCTCATCAGTTTATCAAAAGTACTTAAATTGATTTGCATGAAAGGAGATAAGATCCAAACATAGAATGGAATGGTAAAATTATGTGCTGTGTGTCCAAGAAGGGCCTGTTGTAGAGGATCAGGTATTTTGGACAAATTTGCAATACAACTTACTATAGATGTTCAGAGGTAACAAAATAGATCCATACAGCCAATGGCTTTGAAATCTGAAGAGCTATCTGCATCAATCGCTTGTATTTCAGGTACAATTATTCGATGAGTGAAAATTTGGTGGGCAATATTTTTGTAACAATAAGCACAAATGAAATTGCTTATGATAACATTTTGACCCTAAAGCATGACCTAGAAAAGTAGGCCTAATACAGTAGTTGATAGTTTGATGATGATGCAAAACAGAGCATGGATTGCTTGTGTTCTATCGTGAACAAAGCATCTGTTTCAAAGCTCAGTCTGTTGTCCCATCCCAGTGACAACCCAGTCTTCAGTGTACACTGAAGATCCTTCCAAGTAGTAATGTGTCTGTCAGAAAAGAGTTGGGATGTAGAAGCACTGGACTGTAATAAACACAATAGAAAACACAAGTGGCTGAAGTGTGCCAGGGCCCAAAGTGCATGTGCAATCATACAGTGCTCAGTATGGATGGTGGAGAAATAGATGGACTGTGGAAAGAAATTCCACTGAATCATAGCTGACTTCCATTGAGCATTATGACCTTTAAATTTATTTGTTTTTAGATTCATGGTCTCACAATATACTTAGGATATGATATTTGAAAATTGAATACAGCAGCATGTTAGAAAATAGTTTTTTTTGATGAAAACAATATCTATGGTTGACAGAATATTTTTGTAGCTGAAAGAACAGCAAACAGTGATGGACCAAAGGGCTCAGGAAATTAGTGGAGGGCAATTTTGGTAATGGATCAAATGTGAGGAATGAAGCTGAGCCTGGGGTTGAGCAGTAACCCTTAGACCTGCCTCTCTGGGCTAAGCCTGAACTGACAGCCAAGGAAGATGATAAAGTCAAGGTCATAGACCTGGGGATGGCTTCAGTTTTTCCAAATTTAGTTGGAATGCAATAACATTTAGTTTGACGATATTTCATTTAGCTACAATTTTTTTAATGCAGTGGTTTGTTAACTTTTGTTCAGCTATGAGGAAACTGTGGGGGGAACCACAGCCCTGGGGAGGCAGGACTGCCGGAAAAATGGCAGAAACTGGGAGCGGGTACTGAACCCGCTCCCAACCCTCCTCTGTGCCATCTTCCCAGGAGGCAGGTCCACGACTCGTGCAGGGATCCGTCTCCTCAAGGCGGGAAGGGGATTACAGCCAATTAACTGCTTGTTAACAGGTAGTTAACAGGCAGTTAAGAGGCTTATCCCCATTTTACCCACACAAGTGCGGGCTTCCCGACAGCTGCGAACCTCACCAGGGTCAGCGAGACAAGCAGTGGGTCGGCAGGGGTAAAAGGGATCGAAAAGTCCACTGTGGAGGTGAGTGATGGGTGCAAGTATGGAGAGGTAAGTATGAGAGGTGAGTGTAAAGTGTTAGAAAAAGTTTACTTACCTTTGCTTCTTCCTGCAGGCTTCAACCCTTGGGGATCCGGAGGTGCCTCATCTCAATGGCAGAGATGACAGAATGGCTGCTGCATTCTCCAAAGCAACAGCCATCTGATTTCTGCTAAGGAGAGAGTTTTGGTGAGTCTTCAGTACAAGGGCTCACCTTAGAACAGAGATTGTCATACGCTGGCGTCCTCTGTCACTGACTTTCCCTTAATTGGCTGGCTAAATCTGCAGGGCGGGCTTAACAAGGTCAATCAAAGGAAAATAGCATTGGTTGACCGGACGTTGTTGGGGGTGGGACGGCGATTTTCAGTTGCAGCGGCCCAAGAGGGATGCGGAGCGCCTCGAGTAGCGCTGCGCTTCCGTCTGGGGCACTGAAACGGAATTTCCGGCGGGCGTTCGCGACTCCTTCAGGGGTGGTACTTCCGGCGCCCTGGCGAGACTGAAATGGGGTGCCAGTGAATTTCTAGGCCTGAGTGTCTCCACTTCCACCACTTCTGTCGGCAGCGAATTCCAGGTCATCACCACTCGCTGCGTAAAAAAGATTTTCCTCACGTCCCCCCGTATCTCTTTTCCAAAACCTTAAATCTGTGACCCGAATCCTTGTACCATCAGCTAGTGTGAACAGCCTTTCCCCGTCTAACCTATCCAAACTCGCCATAATCTTGTACACTTCTATCAAATCAACCTGTCCTTGTAACTAAGATCCCCCATCCATGGAATCATTCTGGTAAATCTCCTCTGCACCCTCTCAATGGCCTTCACAATCTTCCTAAAGTGTGGTTACCAGAACTGGGCGCAATACTCCAGTTGTGGCCTAACCAGCGCTTTATACAGGTTCAGCATAACTTCTCTACTTTTGTACTCAATGGGCAGGATTTTCATTGGGCCATGGAGGCAGGATTGGAGGCATGTGGGGGGTTAAAATCTCAAAATCGGGGGGCACGAACCCATCCCGCCCCCAACCCGCCTCCATGCCAGTTTCAAAGGAGGCGGGTACCCAACCCATACTGGGACCCGCCTCCCCGAGGCAGGAAGGGGGTTAGTGCCAATTAACTGCCTGTTAACAGGTAGTTAACAGGCAGTTGTTAGCCTAATCCTTATTTTCATTCTTGAAGTGAGGGATTCCCGACGGCTCCAAACCACACCAAGTTAGCGAGGCGGGCCGTCGGGCTGAAGGGCTTGGAGGGGTCGAGATGTCCGGTGTTCAGGTGAGTGATGGTTGCATGAGTGCAGAAGTAAGTGTGTTTGGTGTGTTTAAAGTGTTTAAAGAAGTTTTACTTACCTTTATAGCCTTCCTTCCTTCAGGTCTCGGGAGTCCCTCATCTCACTGGCACAGAAAGCAGAATGGCCGTGATCTGTCAAAAATTGCAGCATTCAGCTTTCTGTTCTGGAAAGATCTCTAAATCAGCCTGAGAGGAAGGAATTAACTTAGAGTATAGATTGTCAGTGTTTGACAGTTTCAATCAGCTGTCAAACATTGATATTTCATCTGTCAAAAGATCTTGACAGATGAAACATCAATCTGTGACGTCACCTGTTGCCGGGTGGCCCTTAATTGGCCTACTGAGCCCGCTGGGCGGGCTCAACAAGGTCAATCAAGTCAAAATTGCGTGGGTTGGCTACAACTCGATGGAGGTGGAACTACAACCCCGAAAGTGTAGTCCCGCCTCCTACCCGCCTCCTCAATGAAAATCCAGCCCGCTGTATCCTAATTAGCAAATCTGAGAGGTGTGATTTATACCTGGATAGATGAGTTATAAAAAAATGACATGTCCAACTGTGCAAATATTGCAGACTCTATCTTATTTGGTGGTCCAAGAGTAGAAAGGTCTACAAACTAAATATGATGTCCTCCTGCTCCTTTATGTAGGGTAGCATCTTTTAACTGGTTTACGGTAATTTACCTGGTCAGGCAGCCTTTGCCTGCACTCTGACCAATTCCAAACTTTTACCTGGTTTACGGTAATTTACCTGGTCAGGCAGCCTTTTGCTGCTACACTGTAAACCAATTACCAAACAGCGGTTTTAAATCGCTACCCCACCTTCCAGTTCTGACTGGAGGGCTTATAATTAATGATAATAAAATGGACAAATGGTCTGGATGAGAGAAAAATCAAGCTTTATTAACTAAAAGAAACTAGCCCACACGAACACAGTAATTACAGTAAAATGCTTAACTGGGGAAGGCAGACGGCAAAAACGAGGGGTAAGTGGCTACAATGTTAATTTAACAATCTTAGCAATTTCCCCTTAATCACCACCCCCTAACTCCTTACTAGGTTGCCTTGCTGCGGAGTCAGAAAACCTGCTCACCTGTGGTCCAACAAAGTAAGAGAGCGAGATAGCTTCTCAGGAGCTATCTATATACCTGGTGTTTTGGTATATAGATGCTGTTTTGCTGTCTGCAAAATTCGCGCCCAAAAGTTCCAATATACAAGAGAAGGACCGTGATTGGCTGATTCAAAATTGTTGGAGTGATTGAATGTGTCTACACTCTGGGGCCAGGATGTTCCCGCCCACCTCCGGAGTTCCCTTGGCTAAAACAAAAGGGATACAACTGCCCTATTGTCTGAGTGATTCAAACCCATCCATACTGATCTCTTGCAAAAGTCCTTTTCTGGAGTTTTAAATGTGCCTCAATTGTGTGTAAGTGCTTTCAATGGGTTTGGATTTCTGTGTAAATAGAAGCCTTTGATTCTGGTTTGACTGGAAATACCCTTAAGTGCTGTGTCAACAGACGACAGTTTCAATCGATTGTCTCTGTGGTTAGTCTCAAGTGGATAATTCCTTATGTCAATAAACAACTTCGAGTGCTTCTGAGAGGGAAACTCCCTTTGATGATTGACAGGCCTGCCTGCCACTGTTGGATCCTCCCACTTCTTCACGCAGACAACTCAAGCTGCCTTTTCAAGCCCCATTGTCTCTGCCATGCTTTTACTGATGGCCATTTTAAAACCCCTTTTGATTCACCAAACTCAGGGAACAATTTTATTAATAAAAGTACTGTCTTAAGGTGTGTGAATATTTTCCACAGAGCTCCTCGACTCCGGTGTTGTCCACGTGCTGTCCATCTCAGCAGTCTTTTGCGGTTCTGGGCACATTTTAAAACATTGTAGACAATTCACATCACCCAATTCTTCGTCCACGATGTGGACCAATATTTTTGATCTTCAGGGAAAATAGGGGAATTTTGCAAACCCCTACATTCCCCCCGTTTGATACTCCCAACTTGATTGAAGTATCCACTCGAAGGAGTGAACAAAGTTTTCTGACCCCCCCGACAAAGAACCATCCCCTGTATTTACCTAACAGCTACCTACCACTGATCCCCGTCCCGTCCATTCCCCTCAAATTCGAGAAAAAACTGTGGTACGGTAGGCATCTTACAGATACTTCAATTTACAATAAGAGGTCTCATACCCCTGCATCACTTGTTACATTATACAATACATCAAAAGTTACAATCACTTGTTACATTACAACTTATTACAAAATGTTGCAATCTTAGTTACACAATGAAATCAAAATGATCCCAAGCACGGAGAGGATCCTACGCCTCTGCTCAACTTGGGGCTGTAACACAAAATACAAAAAATCTTGAACAACATGCTTAAACAAACCCCGACCATCATGTGCCAATGATGGGTCGCGAAATTCAAGTGGGTATTGCTCCTCCCACCCGGGCAGTAAATGTACCTTCCACCCCCCTTTGATTGTCTTAAACTTTAAAACAGACAGAATGGATTTATAGACCAGCCTGCTCCGCCAGCCCCAAGCCGTTCCCTTGTCCCTTTGTGGAGGCGGGATACCCATCATGTTTAAGATAACCTTGGCACAGGCCGAGACCGGGGAGTATGGGATCGCGACTCCCAGTCCCTCCCCCTCCCATCTTCCCTCGACTTGCTGCAGAAAATGATGGGTGCCTGTGTGGCAGCTCTCCCTGGCCCCACCCTCAAACTTGGATCCCAGATCCGGCCACCCACTCATCCTCCCCAACATACTTACACTCTAACTATGCCCGTGGGCCCCCGGGTGATTTCCTCCCTTACCCGAATGCACCCACGTGACTCTTGGGTCTCCCCCTCCCCTTTGCAATCTTTCCCAGGCCATCACCACCCACTCCCGGGGAATGCATCCCTATCTGACAAGGCGCCCGCGCTTCCCCACCATGACTCCTCAACAGCGAGGTCTCCCACAAGTGAAACTTCAGTCAGGATAGTGCTGGGTTGGGGGCCGTGCCCCACCTAGCTGGGGCCATCTCTTCCGCGTAGGAGGAGTAGGCAAGTTCCTCCGGACCCTGTCCGGTTTCTCCCGAAGGTCGCTGCGGGGTTTCCCTCTGGATTTGTCCAGTGGCGAGGTGATCCCCAACATTCCGTATCTCCATATCTTCATTCGATGCCCAGCTGAGGCGAACAAGGCTGCTTCATCTTCCACTCTCCTGCAAAACTTAAAAGGACATGCAGCCAGGTCTCACTGACCTGCTGCCTTAGGTGGAGACATGGTCAGGTCCCTTGACCTCGGACCAAAATAGAAACATTTTGCACACTTGTAAACTTAAACTTTAACTTAAACTACAACAGTTAATTCTAAACTTACAATATTCACCTTAAAGCAAGCTATATACACACATAGCTATAATACAAATGCCGCCCGTCTCCGGATGGCCAGGCTAATCTCTGGCACTGTCGCAGATTACTGCTGGCTGCAGTGAAGCTGGACTGCCTTCTGCCTCTGGTCCCTCTCAGCTTATGGCTGTTGGTTGGGGACCTCTGCCCTTTGGCTTCTCCCCGGTTTGGGAGGTTGCCCTTTGTGGCAGGTATCCTGGTGACCACCTTTTCTTGGGCTTGTGGGCCCGCTGAGACCTTCTGAGGGGCGTCTCTGTGGGGGAAACTTTGGCTGGTGGACCCTGAACTTGGGTCACAGCCCTAGCTGGCTGGGAACCTTCTCCCCCTGGTGCCAACAGCCCGCACTGTATGAGATACCTGGCAGCCTGCTGGTACAAATCTCCCTCTCCTGATCCAAAACCTGGTGTCAGCTCCCTCCCCATGTCTCCTGCAAGAGGGATTGCTATCCCTGCCTCCCCAGGGACCCACATCATGGGGGGGGCCACTCTGGAAGTGGGCTGGGAAGCTGGACCCTGTAAACAGGCCACTGCACCTGCGCGGATCTCCTCCCCGGAGTCCCGCGGCAGATGCTGTGAAATCTCTGTCTTTAAACATGCAGGTGCGCCTGTGTGAAAAAGCTGAGGAAGAGCCGCTGTGGTCCTGCAGGCAACTGCGCCTGTGCCAACTCTCTTTTTGGAGTCCCTCAGCAGAGGCTGTGAAGCCTCTGGCTTCAAACAGGCGATTGCGCCTGCGCGGGATAACTTAGAAAGAGCCGCTGGGGTCCCGCAGGCAACTGCGCCTGCGCGTCCGGATTCTCTAAAAAGGGTTGGAAGAACCGCTGAGTCTTCCAAGCAGGCCGCTGTGCCTGCGCATATAGTTTGGGAAGCGGGGATTTTTAAATGGCCAACGGTGCCTGCGCGCTCGGCCTCAAACTGAGCAAGAGCCGTTGGGGGTTCCGGGTCCGCGACTGCACCTGCGTGAACCCAGTGTTGGGGAACCTTTTCCCTCAGGCACGCGGCTGCGCCTGCATGGGACAACTGAAGATGATCCGCTGGGGGTATGGGCTGTGGAACAGCGCCTGCGCGAACCTGGTCTTGAGAAACCTCTCCACTTAGGCGCGCGACTGCGCCTGCGCGAACCTCTTGTTTAAAAGACTGGGGAATTCCTGTCTCCAGACCAGCGACTGCACATGTGCGGGGAGTCTTTTCAAAGGGCTGCTCCTACCTAGAGCTCCCCAGGTGATTTTCAGTGAATGGATTGGCAGCAGCCTGCAGATTTCTAATCTCAGGTTGCTGTTTCTCTGGTTTTGAGCCACATAACTTGCTCAAATTTAAACTTTGGTTCGAATTTAAGCTTTTGCCAAAATTTAGGTCCCACTGGGGCGTGGAAGTGTCCCATTTTGTGGGCTGGATAACTTTTCCCAGGAAACAAGCCACAGCTCCTGTCTTCACAGGCTGTGAACTTGAACTTGTCTGGTCAGCAAACTCATGTTCTCTTACCCGGGTGGCTTTAAATGGGGAATTTTGGACTTGGACTTGCCTTTGGTCTGGGGCCAAAACTATCCCGTGTGCCTCCCTTGACCCGGATTTCTGCTGCTGGACCTGCTCTACAGGGGTCCCAGAACTCTCCTTCCCTGTTCCCCGGCTTAAGCAGCTTACTCTGTTCATTAATGGCTCCTCCCCCTACACAAGCCACAGCACCTGCCTGTGAACTTGTACCTGCTGTGGGCTGAAGATTCCTATTCTCAGGTCCACCCTTCACGGGCGGACTGTACCTCCGTTGTCGGAGGGGGTACACTGGTCCTGGTCCCCGCCTGCCTAGCAGGACCTGCTGGCATTCTCCTACCACCCCATTGTCCACCCCTCCTTGCTGCCAGAGCTCCTCAAGACTCGGAGCTGTGGGCTGTGGTCTTGGGATCTCTAATTCCCAATCCAGCACCATTCTGGGTGCTGCCTGTGGGATGGTTCTACTTGGGCTGCCAGTAAAATCTGGCTGACCTGCCTTCAGGCTGATCACGCAAATCATCCCCTTTGATGCTTTTATAGCCATGTTAAGGCTTTCTATCTCTGCCCTACAGGGGCCATGATCTGCTTCCTCAAACCTTAGGTTGCAGGCCAGCTTATAAGCTGCCTTTCCCTCCCTAACCTTCTCCTCCTGCTCTGTTACTTCTGAGGTGAGGCGGGCATTCTCTTCCCGCGTCTCATCGCGCTCCTCTTTGCTTCTATAATTTGGTACTTTAGGAACTCTATCTGGTTCCTCGCATGGCTTTTTCCCCTCGCTAGCTTCTTGGGTGAGGTGTGCGTTTTCCTCCTGGAGCCTCATCTCACTGTCCCTTGCCTCTGTGACTTCCTGCACAAGGTGCTCTATAAGTGCCTGGCATTTTGTGACCTCTAGTGTGAGGCGTGCATTCGCTTCCCGCACCCTCATTCCATGAGCTCTGGCCTCATTCACCTCTCTTATGAGGCGTTCTACCACCGCCTGGCATTTTTCAAGCTGAGACTCCCGATTCTTGGCCTCTTTGACCTCCTCCTGCACCCTCATCTCACCCTTCTTAACCTAGCCACCTATACCATGATAGTTCAGCCTACACACTGCCGCTAACACCCGCAGGGCTACCCACATACTGAAAACGAGGGGAACAAGAGGTGTTGCTTTCTCCAGATCCAGATCACCTATCAAATCAAAAACTGCCTCCAGCCCTGCTGCGGTTGCCATTTCGTAGGGGGGCATCTTTTAACTGTTTTATGGTAATTTAAGAACATAAGAAATAGGAGCAGGAGTAGGCCAATCAGCCCCTCGAGCCTGCTCCGCCATTCAATAAGATCATGGCTGATCTGATCTTAACCGCCAATCTACCATCTCCTGAATCGAGCAGAATTAGACACACGAAATAGGAGCAGGATCAGGCTACACGGCCCCTGGGCCGGCTCCACTACCCACAGGGCCATGACTGATCCGAACCTAGACTCATGTCCAAATTCCTGCGCGCTCCCCATAAACCTTTATTCCCTTTACTTCTAGGAAACTATCTATTTCTGTTTTAAATTTATGTAATGATGTAGCTTCTACAGCTTTTTGGGGCAGCATATTCCATGGACCTACCACCCTCTGAGTGAAGTAGTTCCTCCTCATCTCAGTTTTGAAAGAGCAGCCCCTTATTCTAAGACTATGCCCCCTAGTTCTAGGTTCACCCATCATTGGGAACATCCTCCCCACATCCACCCGATCCAACCCCTTCACAATCTTATATGTTTCAATAAGATTGCCTCTCATTCTTCTGAACTCCAATGAGTAGAGTCCCAATCTACTCAACCTCTCCTCATATGTCCATCCCCTCATCCCCGGGATTAACCGAGTGAACCTTCTTTGTACTGACTCGAGAGCATGTATGTCTTTTCTTAAGTATGGACATCAAAACTGTACGCAGTATTCCAGGTGCGCTCTCACCAATACCTTGTACAACTGAAGCAATACCTCCCAATTTTTATATTCTATCCCCCTAGCAATGAAAGCCAACATTCCATTGGCCTTCTTAATCACTTGCTGCACCTGCATACTAACCTTTTGAGTTTTGTGCACCAGGACCCCCAGATCCCTTTGTACTTCAGTACTTTCAAGTTTCTTGCCATTAAGATAATAACTTGCTCTACGATTTTTCCTGCCAAAGTGCATAACCTCACACTTTCCAGTATTGTATTCCATCTGCCAAATCTCTGCCCACTTACTTAGCCTGTCTATGTCCCCTTGCAGGTTTATTATGTCCTCCTCACTCACTACTTTCCCTCCCATCTTTGTATCATCTGCAAACTTTGGTATGTTACACTCGGTCCCCTCCTCCAAATCGTTAATATAGATTGTAAAGAGTTGGGGACCCAGCACTGACCCCTGTGGAACACCACTAGTTACTGATTGCCAGTCTGAGAATGAACCATTTATCCCAACTCTCTGCCTTCTGTTAGATAGCCAATCCTCTATCCATGCCAGAATATTACCCCCAATCCCGTGATTTTTTATTTTAAGCAATAATCTTTTGTGTGGCACCTTGTCAAATGCCTTTTGGAAGTCTAAATACACTACGTCCACTGGTTCTCCTTTATCCACCCTATATGTTACTTCACCAAAGAACTCCAGCAAATTTGTCAAACATGACTTCCCCTTCATAAAACCATGCTGACTTTGTCCTATTAAATTATGATTATCCAAATGTCCTGTTACTGTCTCCTTAATAATGGACTCCAATATTTTACCTACCACAGATTTTAAGGCTAACCGGTCTATAGTTCCCAGCCTTCTGTCTACTGCCCTTTTTAAATAAGGGCGTTACATTAGATGTTTTCCAGTCTGCCGGGACCTTTGCTGAGTCCAGGGAGTTTTGGAAAATTATTACCAATGCATCCACAATCCCTACCGCCACTTCCCTCAAGACCCTAGGATGTAAGCCATCAGGTCTAGGTGATTTATCCGCCTTGAGTCCCATTATTTTACCGAGTACCGCTTCCTTCGTGATTTTGATCGTGTTTAGCTCCTCCCCCCCTAAAGCCCCCTGTTTGTCCAGTGTTGGGATATTCTTAGTGTATTCTACTGTAATGACTGATACAAAATATTCATTCAGTGTTTTTGCCATCTCCATATTTCCCACCACTAATTTCCCAGTCTCATCCTCTAAGGGACCAACATTTACTTTAGCCACCCTTTTTCTTTTTATATAACTATAAAAACTCTTACAATCTGTTTTTATATTTTTTGCTCATTTACTTTCATAATCTATCTTCCCTTTCTTAATCAATCTTTTAGTTTTTTTTGCTGTCTTTTAAAGTTTTCCCAATCCTCTATCCTCCCACTAGATTTGGCAACCTTATATGCCCCTGTTTTTAGTTGAATACTATCCTTAATTTCTTTACTTAGCCACGGATGGCTGTCTTTTCTTTTACACCCTTTTCTTCTCAGTGGAATATATATTTTTTGGAAGTTGTAAAATAACTCCTTAAATGTACACCACTGATCATGTATCGTCTTACCCTTTAATCTATTTTCCCAATCCACTCTACTCAATTCCACTCTCATACCTTCATAGTCTCCTTTATTCAAGCTTAGCACACTTGTTTGAGATCCAACCTTCTCACCCTCTAATTGAATGTGGAATTCAACCATGTTATGGTCACTCATTCCAAGGGGATCCTTTACTAGGACATTTTTAATTAATCCTGTCTCGTTACACAGGACCAGATCTAAGGTTGCTTGCCCTCTGGTCAGTTCAGTTACATACTGCTCAAGAAACCCATCCCTAATACACTCAATGAACTCATCCTCAAGGCAGCCCTGCCCAATTTGATTTGTCCAATTAATATGATAGTTAAAATCCCCCATAATTATAGATGTTCCCTTATTACAAGCCTCAACTATTTCCTGATTGATACTCCGTCCAACAGAGTTGCAACTGTTCGGAGGCCTATAGACTACGCCCACTAGTGTTTTTTTCCCCTTATTATTCCTTACCTCCACCCAAACTGTTTCATTATCCTGATCTTTTGACCCAATATCATCTCTCTGTATTACAGTGATTCCTTCCTTTATTAACATAGCCACCCCACCTCCCCTTCCTTCCTGCCTGTCCTTCCTGATCATTAAATAACCTGGTATGTTTAATTCCCAGGCATTGTCACCCTGCAGCCATGTTTCTGTAATGGCCACAAGATCATACCCATATGTAGTTATTTGTGCCATTAACTCGTCTATTTTGTTACGAATGCTACATGCATTCAGATAGAGAACTTTCAAAGATGTTTTGTGACACTTAGTTCCTGCTTTTGCCCTTTTTATTACTTTACCTTTTACTCCATACCTTCTGCCCCTTCCTGACACGCTCTGGTTTTTAATTTCCCCACTGCTACCTAAGTCTATGACCTTCTCTGTTGTCATTTTTATTAGTTGCTCTCGAGGAACCTCCCCCCCACTAGTTAGTTTAAAGCCCTCTCTACAGCCCTAGTTATATGATCCGCCAGGACTCTAGACCCAGCACTGGCCAAGTGAAGCCCGTCCCAATGGAACAGCTCCCTCCTGCCCCAGTACTGGTGCCAGTATCCCAGTAAGCAAAACCCATTTCTCCCACACCAGTCTTTGAGCCACGCATTTAACTCTCTAATTTTATTTGTCCTGGTCAGGCAGCCTTTGCCTGCACTCTGACCAATTCCAACCTTTTACCTGGTTTACGGTAATTTACCTGGTCAGGCAGCCTTTTGCTGCTACACTGTAAACCAATTTCCAAACAGCAGTTTCGAATCGCTACCCCACCTTCCAGTTCTGACTGGAGGGCTTATAATTAATGATATTAAAATGGACAAATGGTCTGGATGAGAGAAAAATCAAGCTTTATTAACTAAAAGAAACTATCCCACATGAACACAGTAATTACAGTAAAATGCTTTACAGGGGAAGGCAGACGGCAAAAACGAGGGGTAAGTGGCTACAATGTTAATTTAACAATTTTAGCAATTTCCCCTTAATCACCACCCCCTAACTCCTTACTAGGTTGCCTTGCTGCGGAGTCAGAAAACCTGCTCACCTGTGGTCCAACGAAGTAAGAGAGCAAGATAGCTTCTCAGGAGCTATCTATATATCTGGTGAGCTCCTGCTGTTTTGCTGTCTGCAAAATTCGCACCCAAAAGTTCCAATATACAAGAGAAGGACCGTGATTGGCTGATTCAAAATTGTTGGAGTGATTGAATGTGTCTACACTCTGGGGCCGGGATGTTCCCGCCCACCTCCGGAGTTCCCCTGGCTAAAACAAAAGGGATACAACTGCCCTATTGTCTGAGTGATTCAAACCCATCCGTACTGATCTCTTTCAAAAGTCCTTTTCCGGAGTTTTAAATGTGCCTCAATTGTGTGTAAGTGCTTTCAATGGGTTTGGATTTCTGTGTAAATAGAAGCCTTTGATTCTGGTTTGACTGGAACCACCCTTAAGTGCTGAGTCAAAAGACAGCAGTTTCAATCGATTGTCTCAGGTTAGTCTCAAGTGGATAATTCCTTATGTCAATAAACAACTTCGAGTGCTTCTGAGAGGGAAACTCCCTTTGATGATTGACAGGCCTGCCTGCCACTGTTGGATCCTCCCACTTCTTCACGCAGACAACTCAAGCTGCCTTTTCAAGCCCCATTGTCTCTGCCATGCTTTTACTGATGGCCATTTTAAAACCCCTTTTGATTCACCAAACTCAGGGAACAATTTTATTAATAAAAGTACTGTCTTAAGGTGTGTGAATATTTTCCACAGAGCTCCTCGACTCCGGTGTTGTCCACATGCTGTCCATCTCAGAGCAATCTTTTGCGGTTCTGGGCACATTTTAAAATATTGTAGACAATTCACATCACCCAATTCTTCGTCCACAATGTGGACCAATATTTTCGATCTTCAGGGAAAATAAGGGAATTTTGCGAACCCCTACATTTATCTCCTTCTCAATTAGAAGGCATGTGCTTCTTGCTCTTAGATTGTCAGCCGCACTTTGAGATCTCATTTGATGGCATACAGTATTCTTGCTTCCAAGATCGTTTTTCAATGCTCTTCCCAAAAGCAATGAATAAGTGTCAAACTCTTTGAGGTCGTGCATTGATGAAAGAGAAGGGAAACACCAAAGAGGACTGGGACAATCTAAAAGCCTCCAATGACATGATGGATATGATTTAAATCCTAGAGTGCTATCAACTAAAGGGAGCTTCGATCTGGCTAAAACACTTTCTCACTCTTCTCATGCTTCTCTGACTGAAGTTCAACTTTGGCCAGAGGACTGCTTTCAAACACAAGAGAACAGTTAGAAGACTGAATCAGATCTGAAATAACAAGTTAAGTAGTTATTACCATTTCGGAATGGCCAATTTGCACATTATTTTTGCCTAAGACCATTTAATTCTATAACTGAGTCAAAGCAAAGCCATCAGAACACTGGACAAAAAAAAATACCTTAAATCAATTTGATTTCTAAAATCTATTGCTGGTATTTAGTGAAATTTGGCAGCTGGTTATGATTGATTACAATTGTACATTGAAACAATTAATTAAAGAATATTTCATGCGAGGTTCAGAGTTTTGTATTCAAGTATTATGTTTAAACATTGAAAGTAATTTGGAAATAATTTGAGCTTTATGCACACCTCTGTGCTAAGAACTCATATGCATTTATCTGGAGTTAAATGTATTTAGTTTGCGATATTACAGTTTAGCAAAATAAAAATATCTTTCAAAGCAACAATATTTGCACGGTACTAAAGTACTGCACACACTAAGCAATGAACAGCTTGCTAAAGTGTTCCAGCTGTGATAGCTTGCACTTCCTAATGCATTCTAATGGAAAAATTGTTTTTAGAGTAGTTCTTTCCTTTAAAGATAGTGCCTACCCATCATTACAACTAATTCATTATTGGACTGCAGATAATCAAAGTAGCAGTCAGAACTGAATTTGCACTTATTTCACTAACTCTGACATGACTGCTGAATTGTTTTATCTCAGGCAGGAGGAATATAGCTACAGGAATGCTTGAGTAAATGTGCATGACCTCTTGCTATGGTGAGAAACTATTAAATGTTGGTACTCAGAGGGATTTATGTGTCCTCGTACAGGAATCACAGAAAGTTAGCATGCAGGTACAGCAAGCAATTCAGAAGGCAAATGGCATGTTGGCCTTTATTGCAAGGGGGTTGGAGTACAAGAGTAAGGAATTCTTGTTACAATTGTACAGGGCTTTGGTAAGACGACACCTGGAGTACTATGCACAGTTTTGGTCTCCTTATCTGAGGAATGATATGCTTGCCTTAGAGCCGGTGCAACAAAGGTTCACTGGATTGATTCCTGGGTTGAGAGGGTTGTCCTATGAGGAGAGATTGAGTAGATTGGGACTATACTCTTTGGAATTTAGAAGAATGAGAGGTGATCTCATTGAACATATAAAATTCTATGGGGAATTGACATGGTAGATGCTAAGAGGTTGTTCCCCTGGCTGGAGAGTCTAGAACTAGGGAGCATAGTCTTAGGATAAGGGGTAGGCCATTTAGGACTGCGATGAGGAGGAATTTCTTCACTCAGAGGGTTGTGAATCTTTGTAATTCTCTACCCTCAAGAGTTGTGGATGCTGAATTGTTGAGTATATTCAAGGCTGAGATAGATAGACTTTTGGACTCTTGGGGAACCAAGGGCTATGGGGATCGGGTGGGAAAATGGAGTTGAGATTGAAGGTCAGCCATGATCTTATTAAATGGTGGAACTGACTCAAGGGGCCATATATCCCACTCCTGCTGCTAATTCTTATGTCTTATGCTATTGTACAACATACACAGTCATTCAGTTTTAAGCACATTTTTCACTGTTAACTAGTTACTGGAGATGGGTTAATAACTTTAATTGTATACTTATAGGACACTACTAGCAAATGAACCCAAATACATGCATTTTTCATGGTGTTTCTTTAATAGGACTGTTGGAAGATATGTAACTGTCTCAAGTGACATAAGATACCCAGTGTAATAGAAGATGGCCATGTGTTCGAAGCTCTATTACCATTTAAGCTTCTCTTTGCTTATTGATAAAAACAGTAAGAGGAAATAAATAATGTTTCCCGTGGAAAAGAGATGATTCCTATGATGCAGATGTATTCAGAAAAATTATTGGGAGATGGGTGATGACGTGCTGTTTATGTTTGTGTCTATACGGTTCATTTCAACTCCGATTGGCAACGTGTATATTTTTGACTCCAAAACACTGGAAATCATATAATCAATTCAAATTTACCTGGCAAAGAAAATGATATTAAACAGATTTAATGGTAATGGTGCGTGATTTCTAAGAATTGATGCTGTACTTGTATTGATTTTGCTGCTACATTTTAAAAACTTTTCAACATGCACAACAGAGATTGTAATGAATTAGCAATGGTATTTGCATTTTTCCATTTCAGGGAAACTAAACTCAGTAGTTTAGTAAATGAGGCCTCAGTAGCCTGGATGCAAATAAAATGTTCAGGCTATAATAGGATATCTATACCAATGGAGTCTTAAAGGAAAATAGTTTCAACTTAATTCATAAGTTAATGGAGGGGAAGATCAGAAACAGCACCGGGTAATAGGAGGTGATTAGAAGAGGTTTTCTTGTTAGGTGGTGATTCATTCAGCACTGAACACCTCCGTAAATGGCAGAAAATGAAGGACACCCTGTATAACTGTCTTCAGCTTGACTAAACATGATAAAGGAGATTAGGGTTGGGTAGTGGCTCTGCACGCTAACATAAGTGATTCATATGCTGCACTTATATTACAGGATTACTTCTACTAGAAGCAGTTCTGTAATAACCTGGGGCTCCTGGTGCAGTGGAATCAGCCTCATTTATATTGGCAAGGCAGATTCCAGGCACTGGAGTAACAAATAACTGCACATGTGTGGTTCTTAAGGGTCACAATTTAATTTCTGGCCCCAAGACCTTCCTCGGTGGTTGGAGCAGGCCCAGGCAGGCCAATGGTTGGAAAACTGCATTACTTCCCTGATAGGGATCTGAGCACTCAGCTTATCTGTAGGGAAAAATAGATAGGCCTGATTTTCCAGTCCTGGCAGTAATGTTTGAGCAAGGGGTGGGAATTAGAACACAGCTGCAACTTTTAAAGACTGTAGCTGCCATTTAAATGGGCCCTATTTAAAAGTGGAAATTCTGGTCAATGACAGAGGGCATCGTCACTTTCCAATGTTGCTTTGGAGGCATTTCTGCAGCAAAGAAGGGTTGTCCCATTTAGGACTCTAAGGTAACCCTCCCCACAGGAGAAGCACACAATCTGCTTGATGGGAGGTGGCAGTCACTGTAAATGTGTCAAACTGTGAAAGGATGTGGACGCAAGTGAGAAAAAATGGTTAATAACCTCAAGACGTCTGCCAAGATAAGTTTAGCCAATATTTCACTACACAATGTAAATGGGAAATTTATGCATGTTACAGAGAATTCCCTGCCTGAGAAAAGGGCCTCCACGGGCAGAGAGTTCGGCTTTCTGCACAACTTCCGCCCGCTGAAAACCTTTAAAAATCTTATGCCTGGTAAGGCCTGCTTTTACCAGCATGTGAGTTCAAAAAAAAAAAAAATTTTCACTCATTTATAATTTAAAAATACTTTAATAAAAGATAAGTTTATTTTTAGTCCTGTAAAAAACTTTCATTATTTTTCAAAAAATTAAATTTTTGTTTAAAATATTTAATGTCATTTTAACTAATTTTAAATAGTTGATTTTAAAAATGTTTTATTTAATGTTTAACTGTGTTTTTTAAGTGATCCCCATTCATACGTTTGACAGATCTATATGTAGATACCTGTCAAAAGTGTGAAGGGGGATTCCCTTCTTTGATTGGTTCCCCATGGCTCACGTGATCCCAGGGACGCTTGTGAACTGCCTGCGCCCCTGGGATACCTGGGCCTCTGCGCATTTCGTAGAGCAGAGGCCCAGGATCGCAAGCCTCGGGACCTACAGAGCCAGCAGGTAAGTTCATCGATTTTTTTCTGATCGGAGGCATCCACACACAGGAAGCCTCCGATCGGAAATTCAGGGCCTATAGCTCCTAATTTGGTGTCATCTGCAAATTTTGAAATTGTCCTTCCAATTCCTGAGTTCAAATCATTTATGTAAATTTTCAACAATAGTGGTCCCAGCACCGATCCTGGTGGAACACCATCTTGCTGTCCATTCTGCTACTCGTCCCCTGACTCCACATGCTTTGATCTTAGTCATGAATTTACTATGCCTTATCGAAGGCCTTTTGAAAATCCAAGTATATTACATCTACGGTATTACCCTTACCTACTCTTTCTGTTACTTCCTCAAAGAATTGAATAAGGTTGGTCAAGCATGATCTTCCCTTTTGAAATCCGCGTTGACTACCCTTACTGTATTTTTAGTTTCTAGATATTTTTCTATTACATCTTTGAGCAAAGATTCCATCATCTTTCCTCCCATCGACGTTAACCTAACTGGTCTATAGTTCCCTGGGCTTGTTCTATCTCACTTTTAAAATAAAGGAATAACTTTCACTGTCTGCCAGTCCTTTTTTAATGCATATATATATAGACATAGAGTAGTGCCTCTGCTATCTCCTCCCTTGATTCTTTTAGCTTGCGCAGATGAAATCCATTTGGATCATGGGTTTATCCTCTCTAAGTTTGATTAATTTATCAATTAACTCCCCTCTTTCTATCTTAAAATCTTAAATGTCTTGATTTTTTTAGATCTCTTATTCTAATTCAACCCTATTAGTCTCACTGGTAAATACTGAGGCAAAGTAATTATTCAATGATTAGTAAAGTTTCATACTCCTTATAGCTGTCCATTCACCCCTTCTGGAAAATTATGGGGGCATTGTTCGTCTTTGGGATTGGACTCGGCTGTAATGTTTCCTCACACTGAGTCATCCTTTCAATACTCACTGAGTTCACAACTGAAAAATGGCCACTCGGGTGAGGTATACCCATATCCATGGAAACATATTCCAGTATGAGTCACTGGAGAAGATTTTCTTTTTCTTTGCTTGGGGATATAAGATCGCCTGAGTGCTGGGCACAGAGGAAGATTGTGTGGGGAGAATTGCACATGCATAATGGAGCCAGGCTGGTGTTCTCTCCATTATTGTAAATAAACGGAAAATCAGTACGCCTGTATTACAGGCTTCTGGAGAGCAAAGAATAGCAAAACAAATTTTTTTTAAAGGCTTATGACTGATCTTCAAAATCTAAAAACTGGCATTGTGCAACTCTGTGAAAGTAACCAGTGTGCTCAACTTGTAGCCCACTGGGATTCCAGGAGCACCAACGAGAAGTTGTCGCTCGCATCAGCTAGTATACAGTTTTCCCTTTCTACAAACATGACTGTTTCTGCAAACACAAGGGCCAGGATTTTCATTGGGCCGTGGAGGCGTAATTGGAGGCGTGCGGGGTGTTAAAATTGCGAAAACTGGTGGTCGGGACCACCACCCCCCCGCCCGGTTCCCGACTCTGAGCAACTTTAACTCAGTCGTGTCTGATGGTCCCGACTCCGTCCCGCCTCCAACAGGTGGGACTGGTCGTTAAGGCCCTTAACAAGCACTAAATAGCCTCTATAATCCTACTTTGAAAGGCCCTTGCGAATTTAACCCTTTTCCCACATGAAACACGCCTGGTGGGAAACATGATGGTGAAACCTGGCGGGAGCACTATTGGATTGCTGACTATCAACTGCAGGTCAACCATTAGAGGAGATTTGATCAGCCATCATTTACAGGTGGCAGGACTTTGTTGTCCCAGGTCTGGGGGAACTTTTAGAAGGCATAACCATAGCTGTGGAAGTTTGGAGCCTGACACCCATCTCCAGTGTGACCTCCTGGGAAACCCCTCTCGGCACCCTCACTGAGCGCTTCCTCAACTGAGGCATATACCAGAAGTATGGGAGCCATTTATTTCCTTCCCTTCTGGGCATTAGATGAGCTCGAGCACCAGCCGCGGCACCAGCAGAACCAGGAACAACAGCAGCACCAACAGCAGCAGCAACAACAGGAGCGCCAGGCTGCTGCTCACCCACCTGAAGCTGCACAGGCCAGAAGGGGCCAGCGCTTGGAAGCCCGTTGGCGCAGGAGATACCCCCCAAACAGGGTCTACAGACACAGGGTCAGCTACCTCAACATGTCTGAGCAGCAGTGCCAAAGGCAGCTCCAAATTTCGCGAGAGGTAGTGAGTGACATCTGCGCAATGCTGCAACAAAGTGAGAATGAAGTAGTGAGTGTAGAGATTCCATAGCATCGATACTTAGAAGGAGACAAAGATGGAGTGAAGTGGCAAGACCAAGGGCCCTGTGTGTTGTCAGTTGTTTGCAAAACATCAGCGTGATAGGGAGTGTGAGGGCTGCATAGTCGAATAGTTATGTGAATGTGACCATAGAGAGAAAGGGAATGGGTAAGGGTGCATGGATGTCAGTATCAAGTGGGATGTCGAGGAAGAGATTGCTGAAGCTGAGTGCTGGTGAGGAAAGGCAATGGGAATCAGATTGAGGGTGATGGGAAAATCATACTCACTTTTCCAGTGCGGAGAAGGTCATGAAATCTTTTGCGGCACTGAATCCAAGTTCTGCGAGTGACTCCCAAAGAGTTGACCTCCTCAGCCACCTGCATCCACACTGCCTTGGTCTGCTTGGGAGGCCTCTTCCTCCCTGTAGAAGGGAAGAGCACCTCCCTGTTGGCTGCAGCCCCATCTACTAAAGCCTGCAAGGTCTCCCACTGCTCATGGTGCCTCCAGGTCCCTCTCACTCCACAGTCAAAAAGCTTGGCAGTCTGCAGAAGAAGCAAGGCTTGCTGTAGACCTTAAATGCAGCAGCAATGATGACGTCATCGGAGGCAACTTTCAGTCAGGAGAAACTCATTTGCCAAGGGTTCCCGCACGTTGCAAATCAATTGGACAATTAAGTTAAAATTGCATCAATCTCCCACATCCATTTAGATTTGTGTGGATAACACGAAATGCGGCTTACACGACACCAACCTGCACCTGAATGAAAATCCAGTCCAAGGAGTGAACACAGAGCTTTGGATGTACATTTTTACTAACATTGATTTTTTCAATACAAGGTACACTTTACCTCATTGATTAAGTGCCAAACAATTTGTTTTGTCACAAATTTTACAGTAAAAAGTGCAAAAGGCAAGCTTTGTAATGTTCAGCGTTCGCTTTTATTAATGTAAGAATGCATGTGTACAGTATGATTAACATGAAGCACTGCTGTGCTGTCCCTTTGTGCGCTGGCAGCTGGTGCACTGTGTTTTTCCTTCTGTATAACTCCTAATGAGTAGATGTGAAGAATTCCTGAGGCATCCTTGCAATTTTTGACTCAACATCTTATCGAACCAGGCAGCCTTGTCTATTTGCCATAAATAACCCATCCTATCCTGGCTATGAGGACCTGAATAGTTTGGAATGCTTCTTCCATCACTTGCCCACAAACAAGTGCTAATAGACATCTGATGGAGAATTGAGGGGCAACCTACACCTCATTAGGGTTAAATGGTTTTATAGTTTATGTACCACCACTTTGAAGAGTGAATAAACCTGTGTTGTTGAGATACCGCGGCAAACGTGGGAGTCGAGACCAGAGCTAGTAAACAGAACAGCTTTTTATTTCAGCCTCATGGCAAAACAGGAACTGGAAGAGCCCGCGCCTGACTTAAATACTCCCCAGACAGGAAGTGCTCCCGGCAGCCTGTCCCTGTGGGAAACAAGTTGCTGGAGGAAAGGGCCCCCGGTTGGGGGCATCTGCTTAAACTGTCCGTACCGCCGTGAGCGGATTGTGTCCAGTGGTGGCGTGTCGCCACAGAGCTCCCCCCAGAATCCGCTTAGGAGGAGTGGACGAGTCGTGACGGTGGTCTGATGGTTCTGCCGCAGCGGCTCTGCGTGATTGCTGGTCTAGTTGGTGGGGCCTGGCGGTTCGCCACCGGCTGTGCTGGCTTGCTGGCGGGACGGCCTCTAGTTGGAGGCCGGGCCACGGGGACCTGTTCCCCTGGTTCTGTGTGTGCTGGTTTGAGCCGGTCGATGGAGACTGTGTCGACCCTGTCGCCGAGTCGCAGCTTGAAGATCTTGTCCCCGGTTTGTAGTACTTCATACGGTCCGTTGTACGGGGGTCGCAGGGGTCCACGGTGCGTGTCGTGTCGCACGAAGACGAAGCGCACCTGCTGTAAATTTGGCGGAACGTGAGGTGCGAGTTCGCCGTGTCGGTTGACCGGAAGTGGGGCGAACTGCTGAGCGGAAGAGAAAAAGTTGAGCCGCTGCGGGTCGGCCGACCAAGGCGTGGTAGCCTCTGGAAGGAATTCGCCTGGGACGCGCAGCGGTTGTCCGTAGACTAACTCCGCTGCCGAGGACTGGAGGTCTTCTTTGACCGCGGTGCGTAGGCCTAGTAGTACCCGCGGTAGGCGGTCAGTCCAGGTACTGTCCTGCAGGCCGGCGCGGAGTGAGGCCTTGAGTGACCGGTGGAAGCGTTCACAAAGCCCGTTGGCCTGCGGGTGGTACGCCGTGGTTCGGTGGAGCGTCACACCGAGGTTGCGTGCTGTGGCCGTCTAGAGTTCGGAGGTGAACTGGGCGCCTCTGTCAGAGGTTATGTCGGCCGGTACGCCGAACCTCGCTACCCAGGTGTTAACGAACGCCCTGGCGATGTCGGCTGTGGTGGTGGAGGTCAGCGGCACTGCCTCAGGCCAGCGTGTGTAGCGGTCGACCATCGTGGGGAGATAAGTCTGGCCTTGCGATGGCGGCAGGGGCCCGACGATGTCGACGTGTACGTGGTCAAAGCGGCGGCTGGGTACCTCGAAGTCCCCCAGGGGTGCTTTTGTATGCCGTTGTACCTTAGCCCATTGGCAGGCGAGGCAGGAGGTGGCCCAAGTCCGAACATCTCTGCTGAGGCCGCGCCAGACGAAACGCTGGGAGAGGAGTTTGATGGACGCGCGGGAACCCGGGTGGGAGAGCCCGTGGAGCGCGTCGAAGACGCGGCGGCGCCAGGTTTCAGGGGCGACCGGCCTGGGTTGGCTGAGTGTGATGTCGCAAGTAACTGCCGTGGCTTTGGGCCCGTGCGCGACCTTGGCTAGGCGTAGCCCTGGCAGGCTGGTAGCCGCCGAGAGGAGGTCTGGGTCCGTGAGCTGGGCCGCTGCTAGTTGCGTGTAGTTGACCGCGAGGTGATTCGCGCAGATGGTGGGACGGGAAAGGCAGTCGGCGACAACGTTGTCTCTACCGGAGACGTGCTGGATGTCCGTGGTAAACTCGGACACGGCCGCGAGCTGGCGTTGCTGCCGAGCGGACCAGGGTTCGGTGTGCTTGGCCATCGCGTATGTGAGTGGCTTGTGGTCCACGTACGCGGTGAAGGGGCGGCCTTCCAGGAGGAACCTGAAATGGCGGACCGACAGGTGGAGCGCGAGAAGCTCGCGGTCGAAAGTGGAGTATTTGACCTCCGGGGGGCGCAGTTGGCGGCTGCAGAAGGCAAGTGGCTGCCACGCGCCATTAACCCACTGCTCGAACACGGCCCCGACCGCGTGGTCGGAGGCGTCGGTGGTGAGCGCGACGCGGGCATCGGCCCTCGGGTGCGCGAGCAGAGTGGCGTCGGCGAGCGCGTTTTTGGTGGCATCGAAGGCGGCTGACGTGTCAGTGGTCCAGGCTACAGCCATCTTGCCGGATTTACCTCGGAGGGAGTCGTATAGGGGCTTCATGAGGGCTGCAGCTCTGGGGATGAACCTGTTGTAGAAGTTCACCGTCCCGAGGAACTCCTGGAGACCCTTGATGGTTGTGGGGCGAGGGAACTGCTGGCCGGCCTGCACCTTGTTGGGCAGGGGGATGGCCCCAGCAGGGGTGATGTGGTGACCGAGAAAATCGATCTCGGTTAGGCCGAATTGGCACTTCGCCGGGCTGAGGATGAGCCCGTGTTGGGCTAGGCGCCCGAACAGGACGCGAAGGTGTTCGAGGTGTTCCTGTTTGGAGGAGCTGGCCACGAGAATGTCGTCTAGATAGACGAATAGGAAGTTCAGGTCCCGCAGGACCGAGTCCATAAGGCGCTGGAAAGCCTGGGCTGCATTCTTGAGGCCGAAGGGCATCCTCAGGAACTCGAACAGGCCGAATGGGGTGATGATGGCCGTTTTGGGGATGTCCGCGTGGTGTACGGGGACTTGGTGGTAACCGCGCACCAGGTCGACTTTGGAAAAGACGGTTCGTCCGGCCAGTCGGGCCGAGAAGTCCTGGATGTGAGGCACCGGGTATCGGTCGGGGGTGGAGGTGTCGTTAAGGCGGCGGTAGTCCCCACAAGGGCGCCAGCCTCCGCCGGGCTTAGGGGCGATGTGGAGGGGCGAGGCCCAGGGGCTGCTGGAGCGGCGGATGATGCCGAGTTGTTCCATGGTGGTGAACTCGGCCCGCGCGATTTCCAGCTTGGCCGGGTTGAGCCTGCGGGCGTGGGCAGAAACTGGAGGGCCGGTGGTGGGGATATAGTGCTCCACCCCATGCTTGGCGGCTTTGGCCGAAAAGGTCGGGTTGGTGAGGGCGGGAAACTCGGCTAGGAGTGCCGAGTAGTCGTCCACGGCCCTGGCGAGGCAGTAGGTCGTCAGGCCGGCCGAACGGTCCGGGGTAAAGGCGCCGGGGATGGTGGCCATAGTATTGGCGTCGACGAGGCGGTGCCTCGGAATGTCGACAAGGAGGCCGTGGGCGCGTAGGAAGTCGGCGCCGATGAGTGGGCAGAGGACCTCGGCGGTGAGGAACTCCCAGCGGTAGCGGCGGCCCGCGAGGTCGAGCGTGACCATGCGGGTGCCATATGTGCGGATGTCCGAGCCATTGGCGGCGGCCAGCGTGATACCTCGTGTGCCGCGTTGGATTTCGAGGGCGGAGGCGGGGGTGATGCTGTGCTGGGCCCCTGTGTCGCACAGAAATCGGCAGTTGGTTCTGTCGTCAGTGACGTACAGTAGAGGCCCCTTTTGCCCCACGGCCATTGCGGGGGCCGGTGCGGGGGGGGGGAATTGAAGGTACACGGTGGCGTGCAGCGTTGGGCCTTAGTGCCAAAACGGGTGTGGTAGTATCAGTGGCCCGGAGTGGTAGGGCGGGCGGACCTGGTGGGCCGGGGAGACCGCATGGTCGTTGCCGCGAGGTCGGGCGTGACGTCGCGCGCGGACTGTGCAGAGAGCAGCCGGTCGGCCTTTTCTGCTATGTCATTCAGGTCCGTGGAGCCGGACTCCACAATGAGCGGGCGGATGCTGGAGGGAAGCTGCCGAATGAAAAGCGTGCGAAAGAGGGCGCCGGGGGGCTTGTCGTCCGCGAGGGACAGCATGTGGGAAAGCAGGTCTGATGGTGAAGCGTCACCGAGACCGGGGAGGTCAAGGAGTTGGCAGTGGCGCTGGTAAGAGGACGTTTGAAATTTTTTAAGGAGCGCAGCCTTCAGATGTTCGTACTTGCCAGTCTGTGGTGGGTCCTGCAGCGCTGCCCAAACTTTGGGGACGGTAGCGTACGTGAGCGAGGAGACGAGGTAGTCGTACTTCATGGTGTCGCCTGTGATGCCTTTCAGCCGGAATCTGGACTCGGCTTGAACGAACCAGGCTTCGGCCAAGTTTTCCCAAAAGTCTGGTAATTTAACCGTGACTGCGTTTGTATCCGCCATGCTAGCTTAGGATTCGTCCTGAGCGTCGGGGTCACCAGTGTTGAGATACCGCGGCAAACGTGGGAGTCGAGACCAGAGCTAGTAAACAGAACAGCTTTTTATTTCAGCCTCATGGCAAAACAAGAACTGGAAGAGCCCGCGCCTGACTTAAATACTCCCCAGACAGGAAGTGCTCCTGGCAGCCTGTCCCTGTGGGAAACAAGTTGCTGGAGGAAAGGGCCCCCGGTTGGGGGCGTCTGCTTAAACTGTCCGTACCGCCGTGAGCGGATTGTGTCCAGTGGTGGCGTGTCGCCACAGTGTATTCCTTCAATTGCGTTAACATAAGAAACATGTTGAGCTGTAATCTGCTGTCGAGGGTCATCTAAACAGCATCAGAAGTTAGCTAGACTTGCCCTTGCATGTTTAGGTTTTTAAATTTTTGCATTTCAAGTTGCTGGAAGTGCGAGCTGATAACGGTGCTGCGAGGGAAACCAGGCATCTGGGATCTGATTGAACAGAGCAAGCAACTCTGTATTTCCTTAACCAATAAGATTGAAGGATTGTGAAAGAAACAGCGCAAGGACTGAGAAGGAAGTGTAAATTTGAATGGGTGAATTCAATGTCTAATCAGGTACAGAAAGAGAAATAAAGAGAGGGAAAGAAAGATTGGATTAAGACAGAGAGAAAAAAGACACAGAAAGAAAAAGTAAAAAAAGATTTAAATTTAAAATTTTACATTTTTAAAATCTGCAAAACAATTAAAACCTGAAAACCTCCACACTTGTAATAGTTAAGTTTTAGTGACAGAGAGGTTGACTGGCAGTAATTAACACTTCTCATGTTGTTAAGTGTACTTAGACTGAAATGAACAAGACTTAACTTTCTGTGGCAAGTTTAGTTCGTATCTATCGCCCAAGTACAGTAACTTCACATCGTTCAATGCATTTCAATGGCGAATCAGACAGTGAGATGCCATTTCTGTGAAGATAATGGTGGACTGGTGCATCTCATACAGCAATTTTTAGATTTCCGCATTTAACCGTGCATCTGGTCTCGCCTGGAGTTGTTGTAGCATTTACGCATAAATAATGACAAGCGCTGTTAGCCTCGCATTAAAGTTAGAGCTAGGCCATTCAGGAGGGAAAACAGGAGGCACTTTTTGCACAAAGGGTAGTAGAAATCTGGAATTCTATCCCCCAAAAGGCTGTGAATGCTGGGACAATTGGAACTTTCAAGACTGAGATTGATAGATTTTGTTGGTAAGGGTATCAAAGGTTGTGGAGCGAAGGCTGGTAATTGGAGTTGAGGTACAAATCAGCCATGATCTAATTGAATGGCAGAGCAAGCTCAAGGGGCTGAATGACCTGCTCCTGTTCCTTATGTTTCTATCTTCCTAAAGTTCAGGTCAGGTGGGCTTTTCTGTATTTGAAAAGCTACCTCACTATGTATATTACTTATTTAGTCTTTTGCTTCAGGCTTCTGTATTGCTAGTCAGCATTCAAATCCAAGATGAGATGTCAGTGATGTTTCCACGATCCATGATTTTCTTAGGAATTCACTGTGAATATTGTTTGCTGCTGGGAGTGTCGGATTGCTGAATCACATCAAATAATGTGAAAAGGCTAATTTTGTTTAGTTATAGCAGTAATTATCTAAAGTATCCCAGCTACAGCCTGGCAAATCAATTGATTTTCAATTAGTGAAACCAACGCGTGATGAATTCTGGAGGCTTGTGGAGTCCAAGAATTGATTGCATGAAAAATCTCATGTATTGAAAGGTTAGTTATCTACAGAATATAGCTCTAAAAATTAGTGTGTTGCATTTTTAAATTGCTAACATAATTCATGTAGTCCATGCTATGCAGAGGTGGTTACTAATGGGCAGATATACTTAATATGAATTCCACTGTAATTGAAGCAAAATGAAAGGGTGAATTCATTCCTATATTTTATCACAATTTTAAACCATTACCTTATTATATCAAGTCAATGAGGTAATGGTTTAGGTTTCCAACATCAAATAGCATTGTGTGCAGTACAAATACTAACAAGATGGTGAGGAACCAGGAAGATTTTTTTTTAACCTGAGTGAAAATGTATTGAAATTAGAGCATAAACACCCAACTTGGAGACAGTTTGAACACAGAACAAAATGTATGTGGTTGAAAATCCATAATTTGTTTTTACATCAGCATTGGAAGACATTGACTTCTGACCTGTTCCTCTCTTAACTCCCTGAACAGTGGTAGCTGGTTCACTTGGTAACACTCTCACTTTCAGTCAGGGTTCAAGCCCTACGCTCGAACTCCAGTGCATAATCTAGGCTGACATTTCAACAACAACCATAACTTGCATATATATTACACTTTAAACATAGACAACATTCCCCTTTTTTCCCTTAAACATCCACCTCCAAGTCACACACCATCCTGACTGTTCCTTCATTGTCAATGGGTCAATATCCCAGAATTCTGTACCTAGCACCATTCTAGGAGCACCATCACCATAAAAACTGCAGCATTTCAAGGAAAAGGCTCATCATCACCTTCACAGGGCAATTGGGGTTGCGCAATAAAGGTGCCAGTGTCAGCCACATCCCGAGAATATTTTAAAAAACCATGACAAGGTGCTTCATAGATATTTTTCTGGACCATCTTCCCTGGTAAGCCTAAGCCTTTTCAGGCACGACACCACAACCAACCCCAAGTAGTAATTGTGTTGAGGCACAGTCATTGCCTGGGGTAATATCCCCAACCACAAGGGCACTTCCCATGCCCCCTGCACTCCCAGGTTGCCCTCTTCTCCCGCACCATTGGCTGTCAATTGTTCCTCCACTCATGCTTTCGCACAAAATCTCCCAAATACAGAGGAAAACTGTTAAATGAATAGTGGTTTTGCAAGTAATTTTATTTACTTAACTGTTCCATTCTCTTATCTGTTTTAACTGTTGTATCAAGTTTTGTCATTACAGTGCTGTAAAAATGGTCACACACTTGTTATGGATAACGGAAAGTGTATTTATGTCATTTGATTCATTACAATATACACATTACAGTGCAACACAACAAAGCTTAAAAATAAGGCTGTGATACACCAAACCGTTTAAAGATATCATTCTGGGAATCTGGTAAACTTTCAGCCCATTCAGCATCGCACCTTATAACAAGGAAGAACCTTCTTCTACAGAGGTGATGTTCCCATTATTCAGAGCTTCTGCCATAATTTGTTGCCAAAAGGTTTGTGGTGGTTAAAACATGGGTAAAGTTACACACATCATAAAACCTGAGCATGAGCAGCTTAGCACCTGATGAGGTGGTTTCCACACTTAAACAGAAGTGTTTGTTACAGTGAATGCCAAAAGTGCTTGAGCCCGAGCACCTGATGAGGCAAAAAAGACTGAATTATCACTGATTGGTTATTGGTGATTGTCACCTGGGCAAAAATGCTTGTAGAAAGAGTTCACTAAACTCATTGATTGGCAAAAAGAGATTAAAACATCAGTTTTAACAAGAGAGTACAACACTTAAATGAGTAAATCCAAACTTTTGAAATTCATTTAAACGTATCATTCGTTTAACAGTTATTCATTTAAAAGGGACAGACATCATTAGAAAAGATAGAAAAGGGATTTGTGCAGGGAGATTTTATTCTCTTAAATGTTATATTCTTTCGTCAGTTATTCATTTAAGTGTACTATTTGTACTATCCTGCCATTACTGTGGTGATACTATGAAATTGGGTCGTGGCTATTTGCAACACCAAGGGGTAGATTTTCCCGAACCTGTCGGGAAGAAGGCGGGACTTCCCCTTTCGGGTTTTTGACCTGCCTACTTCGACGTCCGGCCAATCCGCGCGATTTTCCCTTGATTGACCTTGTTGAGCCCGCCCAGCGGGCTCAGCAGGCCAATTAAGGGCCACCTGGCAACAGATGACGTCACAGACTGCAATTTCATCTGTCAAGAGTTCTTGACAGATGAAATATCAGCGTTTCACAGCTGTTTGAAGCTGTGAAACACTGACATTCTGAGTTCTAACAGGAGTTCTTCTGCACAGACTCAGTTAGAACTCTCACTGGCACTCAAAGCTGAAGGCTGTCACTTTTGACAGATCGCAGCCGTTCAGCTTTCAGTTCCGGCTGAGTGATGCACTCCCGACGGCTACAGGAAGAAAGGCTGTTAAGGTAAGTACAGGTAAGTAAAAGTTCTTTACACACTTTAGACACACCAAACACACTTATCTTTACACTCATGCACCCATCACTCACCTGAGCACCGACATCGCGACCCCTCCAACTCCTTCAACCCGACGGCCCGCCTGCTCTAACCTGGCGTGGTTTGGGGCCATCTGGAAACCCACACAAAACCCCTCAAAGTAGGGATTAGGCTAAAAACTGCCTGTTAACTACCTGTTAACAGGAAGTTAATTGGCACTAATCCCTTCCCGCCTGGTTTCGGCGGGTCCCAGTGCAGGGCGGGTACCCGCCGCCCCTGAAACTTACGTGGGGCGGGGTTTTGGGCCGGATGGTGTTGGGACCCCCAACTTCGGGATTTCCCCCCCCCCACAGATGCCTGAAACCCCGCCTGATGGCTCCACGAAAATCTAGCCCCAAATTTCTAATTGGTCCCTTTGGAGGACGAGATCAGATTTCTGATTGGTCCCCTTGGAGGACAAGACACACCCAACATGTTGTTTGGAATGTGTAATTTCATCCTGCTGGTGAGTAATCAAGATCATTGCAATGTGTAATTTGATCCATTCATTGTGACAGCCAGGCTCCAGAGCTCACAGTGTTAACACTATTGCTTTCAGAGAACAGACAGGGTTCACTTTCCCAGTTTAGGAGCACACACAGCGCTCACACTACCAAGTTCAGATAGGAATGGGTGAGGCCATGGAGGGATTTTAACATGAGGATGAGAATTTAAAATCAAGGTGATGGTGGACAATGTTCCCCTTAATTTTTTTTGTGTGCACAGTCTCTTTAACAGATTGCCTGGACCATTCAAAATTTTGCATATGCGCAAAACCTCCCATTCCAAAGCCGGTAAGTGGCCTACGTGGGACCTCCAAAGAGCTGCGCAGCCACGTAGCTTAGTGGAAACATTGTTGTTGGACCATGAGCCAATGTAGGTCAACGAGCCCAGGGGTGAATGGGACTTGCTGCATGTTAGGATATGTTCACTGAGGGTGGAAGATGGCAGGCTGACCAGGAGAACATTGGAATAGTCGGGTCCGGCAAATAACACATAAATGTAATGCCAAGCATATTGGTAGGACCAACACAGAGCATGCTATCATTTTTTAAAATTCATTTATTTATGTCCATCCCTAGTTGCCCTTGCGAGGGTCATCATGAGCTGCCTTCTTGAAACACTGCGGTCTGCGTGGGGAGGAGAAGGAGAACGTGATCCAGGCCTAACAGAGGGTGGGAGAACATGATCTATCTCCCCATCTTGATCACCCTCTTGATCTCATACCCCGCCTCCTTTAGTCATGGCTCATGTTCTTCCCCCTCCTCACTTTTCCCACCGTGCTCCCCCCAACCAAGCTCCTGACCTTCTCTCCCCGAGTTCTTGACCTTGCCCCCCACCCACCCTGCCCCCACACTGGCGCTCCTGACCTGTACTCCCCCACCAAGTTTCTGACCTTCTCCCCTCTCCAAGCTCCTCACCCCTATCTCTGATCTCCTCTCTTCCCTCTCCGAGCTCCTCTCTGCCTCTCCGAGCTCCTCTCCGAGCTCTGAGCTCCTCTCTCCCCTCTCCAAGCTCCTCACCCCCATCTCTGATCTCCTCTCATCCTCTCCGAGCTCCTTTTACCCCTCTCCGAGCTCCTATCTACCTCTCCGAGCTCCTCTCCCCCTGGCCAAGCTCCTCTCTCCCTCTCCGAGCTCCTCTCTCCCTCTCCTCTCTCCTCTCCCCCTGGCCAAGCTCCTCTCTCCCTCTCTGAGCTCCTCTCTCCCTCTCCGAGCTCCTCTCCCCGTCTCTGAGCTCCTCTCTCCCTCTCCGAGCTCCTCTTCCCCTCTCCGAGCTCCTCTCCCCACCTCTCCGAGCTCCCCTCCCCCTCTCCGAGCTCCTCTCTCCCTCTCCGAGCTCCTCTCCCCCCTCTCTGGGCTCCTCTCCCCTCTATCCGAGCTCCTCGCCCCCCCTCTCCTCTCTCCTCTCCCCCTCTCCGAGATCCTCTCTCCCATCTCCGAGCTCCTCTCTCCCTGTCCGAACTCCTCTCCCCCCCTCTCCGAGCTCCTCTCCCCGCTCTCCGAGCTCCTCTCCCCCTCTCCAAGCTCCTCTCCCCCTCTCCGAGCTCCGAGCTCCCTCTCCGAGCTCCTCTCCGAGCTCCTCTCTCTCTCTCCGAGCTCCTCTCCCCCTCTCCGAGCTCCTCTCCCCCTCTCCGAGCTCCTCTCTCCCTCTCCGAGCTCCTCTCTCCACCTCTCTGAGCTCCTCTCCCCCTCTCCGAGCTCCTCTCTCCCTCTCCAAGCTCCTCTCTCCCTCTCCGAGCTCCTCTCCCCCTCTCTGAGCTCCTCTCCCCCTCTCCAAGCTCCTCTCCCCCTCTCCGAGCTCCTCTCCCTCTCCGAGCTCCTCTCTCCCTCTCCGAGCTCCTCTCTCCCTCTCCGAGCTCCTCTCCCCCTCTCTCCGAGCTCCTCGCTCCCTCTCCGAGCTCCTCTCCCCTCTCTGATCTCCTCTCTCCCTCTCTGAGCTCCTCTCTCCCTCCCCTCTCTCTCCGAGCTCCTCTCCCCCTCTCCGAGCTCCTCTCCCCCCCTCCGAGCTCCTCTTCCCCATCTCTGAGCTCCTACCCCCCTCCGAGCTCCTCTTCCCCATTTCTGATCTCCTCTCCTCTGTCTCCCCTTCAATCCCCTCTCCTCTCTCCCCCCTTTGATCTCCTCTCTCCCCTCCTTTGATCCCATCTCCCGCCTTTGATCCCCTCTCCTCTCCCCCTTCGATCACCTCTCTCCCCCCTTCGATCCCCTCCTCTCTCCCGCCCTTCGATCCCCTCTCCTCTCTCCCCCTCTTCTCTCTCTCCCCCTTCAATGCTCTCTCCTCTCTCCCCCCTTTTGATTCTCTCTCCCCCCTTCGATTCTCTCTCCTCTCTCCCCCGCTTTGATCCCCTCTCCTCTCTCCCCCCCTTCGATCCCCTCACCTCTCCCCCCTTGACCCCTTGACCCCCTGTCCTGTCCTCCCACCATACGATCCCCTGACCTTCTCCACAGGGAGCCAAGGAAATCATGCTGATGGAGGCCACTGCACCGTTTGGTAGTGTGCATGTGTGTCCGGATCGATTGCGCATGCGCGAGCGGATCGAGTGGGCTTGAGCAGTACCAAATGGGGGTACATGCGCAGAGGGACCAGAACACTGTGAAAGCAATCACAGTGATGGAGAACCTTAGTTCAAATCCCACTATGGCAGTTTGAGAATTTGAATTCAGTTAAAAAAATCTGAAAATAAAAAGCTGGTATCAGTAAAAGTGACCATGAAGCTGTTAGATTGTTGTAAAAACCCAACTACAGGAAACTTTCTGGTATCCGGCACGGACGGAACCGACGTGTTGCCGGTTCATCAACAATTCCGGATAACCGAACGCTATAGTAAAAGATGCGGGCCTAGAAATTCAGTTGCGTGCGCCAGCCGTTAGCGCCATAAGAGGAGTAGATCTCGAGCGCTAGGCACTTAGCGGCCGGGCGCAGAACGATCTGTGCCTACGCCCAACTTCAGTTGACATTTAGCGCCGGCGCAAAGTGTTTGCGCGCGCTCAGCTGCGCGCGCAACTTATGACGTAATTTCGTCGTGCAACGCCGTTTGTGCGCCCCAAACCGGAACTTCAGTGGCGCCCGCCCAATGTGGGCGTGGCGCTGTTAAGAACTGTGAGGTGGAACGCAGCAGAGGCCCTGCGGGCCTCGGGGAGCGCTAATTAAAGGGCACTTAGACTGAACTACAAAGGGCTGCCATTTTGCTGCAATGACTTTAGTGCTACGGATTTCTGGACAGAGACCAAGGAAGAGACCTTACTGATTTGGGCCAACACAGGAGAGGTATTTTTGGCTTCTGGCCAGAGCTTGGAAATTTGACTCATTGTGATTTCACTGTTTGCAAGTATATTATGGGGGCTGCATGGGGTTCCAACCCTCAGTTCCAGCATTATGTGCGAAGGGCTCGCAGACGCTGTGTGAGAGGGGCAGCCATGCCTAGACGCAGAGGGGCCATCAGGCGTCGGCAACGTAGGCCTTACCCACTCGGAATACCGCCAGCAGGTGTCCTATCTCACCATGACTGCCGCGCATTGTGTTAAGAGGCTGCGCTTCAGAAGGGAGGTGGTTGCAGAGATCTGCCAGCTGCTTCACAGAGATCTGCGTCCACAGCTGATGTGCAGGACGTCTCTGTCGGTGGAAGTGAAGGTCACGGTGGCTCTGAACTTTTATGCAAGCGGCTCCTTCCAAGCCGCTGCTGGGGACATAGCGAACATCTCCCAGTTCGCCATGCATCGCTGCATCCGGCAGGTCACCGATGCCCTTTTCGCAAGGAGACACCAATTCATCTCCTTCCCCATGACCCTAGAGAGGCAGGAGCAGCGTGCAGTCGGATTTGCGAGGATCGCCGACTTCCCCATGGTGCAGGGCGCCATTGACTGCACGCATGTGGCTATGCGGGCACCTATCGACAATGCCGAGGATTACCGCAACCGGAAGGGCTACCATTCCCTCAATGTACAGCTGGTGTGTGACCACAGGCAGCGCATCCTAGCTGTCAATGCACGCTTTCCAGGCAGCAGCCACGATGCATTTATCCTGCGCCAGACTACTGTGGCTGACATGTTCCAGGCACAGCCTCCCCCAAGAGGATGGCTTATCGGGGACAAAGGCTATCCTTTGTGTACATGGCTCATGACCCCGCTCCGCGCGCCCAGGACCCCTGCTGAGGAGGCATACAACGAAAGCCATCAAGCCACAAGGAACATCATAGAGCAAACGATTGGCGTCCTCAAGCAACGGTTCCGCTGCCTGGATCGCTCCGGCGGATCTCTCCAGTATTCGCCGGATAGAGTCTCCCAGTTCGTCGTCGTTCGCTGCATGCTGCACAACCTGGCTATCCGCAGGACTCAGGCACTGCCACCTCACGTTGGACCACCACCTCAGGGGGACGAGCAGGAGGACCATGAGGAGGAGGAGGAGTACCAGCCCAGGAGGGAGCCACAAGGTCCAAGGGCCGTCCGTCGGCGGCTTATTGAACGACACTTCTAGGCCCCCTGTCAGGGAATGGCTTGCGGCAATGAAGGCACATGAATGCAGCGCTCCGCAAGCCCTCAGCCGGTTAACGCAACAACCACTTGAAACATGACACCTGGACAAGCTGAATAAATAAAAAGCTTTATTGAACAAACTCAGGGCCCTTCCCACATGAAACCCAAAAACAGACAACACCCCCAAAAAACAGTCAAAAACATATCTCACTCCCACAACCTGGGGAGGAATAACAAAACTTGTCCATCCAAATGGCCTTCATCCTCGGCCTTACCAAAAGAAACCCCCGCCATAGAGAGCACAAACACCCCCAGATAAAAAAACATTTGGCAACACACTCTACTTTGTGTGCCGAGAGGGCGAGTCCTTGTCCAGGTTTTTCCGGCCCCTGGCCGACCTGCTGCTCCACCTCAACCTGGGCCCTGTGGGTGTTGCAAGGCTGGGGGAAGGCTCCTGAGGGGCACATTGCGTGACGGCAGATGCCCTTGGGGGTCGGCCTAGACGAGCTCCGGCCCTCGAGGGGCCGGCTGCTGACTGCTGCAGCTGTGGCTGGCCAGCATCAGTCTCTCCAGCAGCTCGTCGCAGCTTTGCTGGGGGAGTGGCAGTGGCGGCTGCAGCAATGGGGGCAAGCTGGCTGATGCCAGGTGCTCGCTGGTCGCCAGAGACACTGGCACTCGGCCGGGCTGGCACTGCAGCAAGCGCAGCAATCTGGTGAAGGCCAGACCGCTGTGCTGCAGCAGCGCGGCGGGTGCCCTGGCGATGCGTGCGTGACACAGCGAGTGTGGCAGCAGTGAGTGCCTGTACTGCCCTGGTCTGTGCCCGCATCAGACCAGCCAGTGACTGCACGGCACCACTGATCAACTCTGCACTCGCTGCCTGTGCTGCCCTGAAGTCGTCCCGACTCGCGTCCTGTGCTGCCCTGAATTCGGCCCGACTCGCGTCCTGTGATGCCCTGAATTCGGCCCGACTCGCGTCCTGTGATGCCCCGAATTGTGCCCGACTCGCGTCCTGTGATGCCCCGAATTGTTCGAGACCCCTGGCCTGTGCTGCCGTGAGTTGTTCGAAACCCCTGGCCTGTGAGGCCCCGAAATCGGCCACACTATGAGCCAGGGACTCAATGGCCTCAGGCAACCGTCCCACAACCCCCATGAACTCGGTGTGCCGACGATCCGAGTCCGCGGACATTTGATCAAGGAGGCGCACCTCCTGGGCGAGGACCGTCTCCGGACTGGAGGCCGGACTCTCCCTCTGGGGAGAAGGCCGCCGAGCTGGCCGACCCTTCCCGCGTGGCTGGGCGCCACTGGGCACAGGAGCTACACTCCCCTGCAACACTTCCCCCCTCTGGGGAGAAGGCCGCCGAGCTGCCCGACCCTTCCCGCGTGGCTGGACGCCACTGGGCACAGGAGCTACACTCCCCTGCAACACTTCCCCCCTCTGGGGAGAAGGCAGCCGAGCTGCCCGACCCTTCCCGCGTGGCTGGACGCCACTGGGCACAGGAGCGACACCCCCCTGCAACACTTCCCCCTGGCTCTCCTCCAGGGAAGACGTGTCCCCTCCATTGCCATCCCCTGGCGCGGATGAGGGTTCCCCCGATGTGCCGCCTTCCTCTTGCTCCTCCTCGTCCTCCTCTTCCGAGGGACTGACACTCGCAGCTTCAGGGACCTCCTCCTCACCAGCTGAAAGCAGGAAGACACAAGAGTAGCTTTAGAGTGAGGACAGGGCGTCAGCGAGGGAGGCATGAGTGGTGGCATTCTGCGCATTGGTCGGACAGTGGCAAAGGATGTAGATCTGAAGCGCAAGGGGAACGAGAGAGGTCCAAACGGTCATGTCCTTACCATTGGGGCCCAGCACAGGGTCGGCATCTTCAATTGCAACGGGGCCAATCACCCGGGCACCCATGAGTCGACACACGTGCTTCTCCAGGTCACTGAGCTGCTGGAACTGGGCACGGCATCCCCCGGTGTCAGTCCGGCTCTTCAGATTCTGGGCCAGCTTGGCCTGCAAGAGAAAGGACGGCCTCTAAGTACAGTGTGGTGCACTGTTGTTGTGTACACTGCCTCCCATGGTCGAATAGCTTGGCCAGTGTGGTGCCCTGTTGTTGTGTGCACTGCCTCCCATGGTCGAATAGCTTGGCCAGTGTGGTGCCCTGTTGTTGTGTGCACTGCCTCCCATGGTCGAATAGCTTGGCCAGTGTGGTGCCCTGTTGTGTGCACTGCCTCCCATGGTCGAATAGCTTGGCCAGTGTGGTGCCCTGTTGTTGTGTGCACTGCCTCCCATGGTCGAATAGCTTGGCCAGTGTGTAAAGTGCAGAAAGTGCAATTGATGTTCATGCCAGTGCCATAGCTGCTGGATGAGGGCTGGCCATTAGGCCTTTGAGGTCCCTTTGCCCATAATGTGAGGTGCACATGCAAGGATGAGGAGGACACTGGAAAGGGTACTCACCCTGACAACCCGAGTGAGGTCGTTAAACTTTTTCCGGCATTGGTCAGCAGTCCTGGGGACATCGCTGTTGGCTGTGACCCTCTGGGCGATTTCCCTCCAGGCTCTCCTGTACACCCTCTTGGGAGGCTTCTTGCCACTGTCCGGGAACAAGATATGGCTTCTCCTCTCCAAAGCCCTAACCAGCACCTTTAAATCATGGGCAGAGAAGCGCTGCGCTCGCTCACGGGCCCTCTGCATCCTTGCTGGCGCTATTTCTCTCCAGCAGCAGTGTTTAGGCCTAGCTGGAGGGCTGCAGTATCCAGGGCGTGGCAGCAGACCAAGTCGACCCTTCCCCCTTTAAGAGCTGGCCGGCGCCAGGGTGTCTGCTGTCAATCAAAACATGACCGCACCTGCGCTGCGCCCGGCCTCGGCGGTATCAGTCTGCACCGCCGGCTTAGCGCCTAAAGATAGGCGTGCAACGCCAGTTTTAGCGCTCGAGCAAACTCCTTGGCCAAAGCTACTGAATATCGGCGAAGTGGCCTCCACTTTCCGGCGGGCGCAAACTTTAGCGCCCGCCCGACTTTAACGCCCCAAAAGTGGCTATACTGAATTTCTAGGCTACGGAGCTCAGAGCTCCGTATAAAGCAACAAACCCTGTGCTTCAAAACAATCGGCACAAGTTGCAAGCATCTCTGTAGCTTAGCAACAGCTTCAGCTACACCCTTGCACAGCAACAAATGGAGTAAAAAAAGTAATAAAAGTTATCTGAACCGACTCCTGAATTTTGCCAGTGGATCGAGCATTCCGGTTATTTAGGGGCCGGTTAATCGAAAGTTTCCTGTAGTTCACTAATGTATTTTAAGGAAGGACCCCAGTCCCACACCGATGTGGTCAACTCTTAACTACCCTATGAAATGGCCTCGCAAGCCATTCAGTTGTGACAACAAGAGATGGGCAATAAATGCCGCAGTTGCCAGCAACGTCCATATCTGAAGAATTAATGAAAAATTAATTATAAAGACTTCAATTTACACCATTTGGTGATTCTTCTGTCTTTTAAAAATGTTAATGTTTATGTACAGGTGTAAAAGATAGTCCTGTATAAATAATAATTCTAAAACAAATGAAAGGGAAGAGAATAGAGTAATCGTCAGAAATTGTGCTTTAGGCACTACAGGTAAAGGGAAAACTAAAAGATGTTAAGTAATTAAATCAGGAGAGAGAAATAAGAAATATGTGAGAAAAACAACATTAAAGCAAAGGATGGTTTCGAGTGTGTGGCCCAAATAAGCATTCTTTATACAAATGCACGGAGTATAAGGAACAAATTGAATGAACTGCAGGTGCAAATACAACTTAAAGGGTACAACATGGTAGCCATTACTGAGACATGACTGCAAGACAGTCAGGACTGGGAACTAAATACACCAGGTTATAAGGTTTGCAGGAAGGATAGGGAATCCGGTAGAGGGGGAGCAGTAGTCTTAGTGATTAAGGATGAAATTACTTTTGTGATAAAAGATGATATAACGAGAGGCAAGCAGGCAGTGGAGACTTTATGGGTAGAATTAAGAAATAGGAAAGGATTTAAGACTATAGTAGTGGGAGTTGTGTATAGGCCCCTTGATAATAGCTGTGAAGTGACAGAATGTACAAATGCAGAGATTAGACAAGTTTGTAGCAATAGCAGAGTGCTTTTAATGGGGATTTTAACTTTCATATAGACTGGGATAAGCAGATGAGCTCATGTCAGAAAGATAGCGAATTTCTTGAGTGTGTTCATGATAGTTTTCTGCAACAATATGTCCTAGAACCAACAGCAGGTCATATTAGAATTAAGAATGAGCAATGATCCAGATGTAGTTACCAGCCTAACGGTGTGTGAACATTTATCTAATAGTGATCATAATATGATTGAGTTCAGTGTCGTGTTTGAAAAGGAGAAACGCGAAACAGCTGCTAAGATTCTAGATTTAGGTAAGGCTGATTTCAACGAGATGAGACAGAGACTGTCCAAAATAAATTGGGCAAATCTGTTAATGGGAAGATCAGTGGGAGAATTCAAAAAAGAATTAACGTGATACAGAACCAATTCATACCCCTAAAGTTCAAGGGCTCTACTCACTGAAAAAAAACAGCCATGGATGACTAAAGAAGTAAGGAACAACATAAAACTGAAAGAAAAAGCACAGAAAAATGCAAAAAATTAGCACAGATCCTAGAGAATGGGAGAAACACAAGGAACAGAAAAGGGTGAGAAAACAGATAGTAAGAGCTACAAAAAGGGAGTATGAAAATAAACTTGCAAGGGATATCAAAATCAACACAAAAATCTTTTACAATTACATTGGGAAAAAGAGAGTGGTTAAGAGTAATGTGGACCCCTTAAAAACTGACAATGGTGAGATTATAAATGGAAATAAGGAAATGGCAGACGTGGTAAATAATTGCTTAGTGTCAGTATTTACAGTAGAGGAAGAGGATAACAAGCCAGACATCCCAAGGAAACTAATATTGAATTAGGGACGTGGACTCACCAAAATTAACATAAGCAAATTAATAGTAAATATGAATAGTAAATGAAGAAAATAATGGCACTAAAGCGTAACAAAACCTCAGGACCAGATAGTTGTCATCCCAGGGTTTTAAGGGAAGTAATTGAGAACATTGTAGATGTCCTAACTATGATCTACCAAAGTTCTCTTGATTCAGGAACCATTCCTTTAGATTGGATAATTCCACATGTCACTCCGCTATTTAGGAAAGGTGAGAGAGGGAAACCAGGGAATTATAAACAGGTTCTGGACAGATGAGTGTCAGCCTCTGAGTCAGAAAGGTTGTGGGTTTAAGTCCCACTCCAGAGACTTGAACACAAAAATCTCAGCAGACACTCCAGTGCAGTACTAAGGGAGTACTGTCGGAGGTGCCATCATCAAGCCAAGGCCCCGTCAGCCCTCTCAGTTGGAAATAAAAGATACGCTGGCACCATTTCGAAGAAGAGCAGGGGAGTTATCCCCAGTGTCCTGGCCAATATTTATCCCTCAATCAACATCACTAAAAACAAATTATCTGGCTATTATTTGGTCATTTGTGGGATCTTGCGGTGCGCATATTGGCTACCATGTCTCCTACATTACAACTTCAAAAGTGATTACTGGCTGTACAGTACTTTGCGATGCCCTGAGGTCTTGCACATCTTTCTTTCTTTAAAAATAATAGAGAGAGATGAATTATGAGAGTAAACTGGCAAGAAATATTAAAACAGATAGGAAGAGCTTCTACAGGTATATAAAAAGGAAGAGAGCAGCTAAAGTAAATGTTGGTCCCTTAGAGGATGAGAATGGGGAATTATTAATGGGGAACGGGGAAATGGCAGAGACTCTGAACAAATATTTTGTAGCTGTCTTCATGGTAGAAGACACTAACAACACCCCATATAATGGATAATCAAGGGGCGGACCACAGGGAGGGGGGAACTAAAGACAATCACGATCACTAAGGAAATAGTACTTGGTAAAATAATGGGACTAAAAGACGACAAGTCCCCTGGACCAGATGGCCTGCATCCCAGGGTCTTAAAAGAAGTGACTGCAGAGATAGTGGATGCATTGGTTACAATATACCAAAATTCCCTGGACTCTGGAGAGGTCCCAGCGGATTGGAAAACCGCAAATGTAACACCGCTATTTAAGAAAGGAGGGAGACAGAAAGCAGGAAACTATAGACCAGTTAGCCTAACATCTGTCATTGGAAAAATGCTGGAGTCCTTCATTAAGCAAGCAGTAGCAGGGCATTTGGAAAATCATAATGCAGTCAATTAGAGTAAGCATGATTTTATGAAAGGGAAATCATGTTTAACAAATTTGCTGGAGTTCTTTGAAGATGTAATGAGCAGGGTGGACAAAGGTGAGCCAGTGGTTTTGGTGTATTTGGATTTCCAGAAGGCATTCGATAAGGTGCCACATAAAAGGTTACTGCATAAGATAAGAGTTCACGGAGTTGGGGGTAATATATTAGCATGGATAGAGAATTGGCTAACTAACAGAAAGCAGAGAGTCGGGATAAATGGGTCACTTTCCGATTGGCAAACGATAACTAGTGGGGTGCCACAGGGATCAGTGCTGGGGCCTCAACTATTTACAATCTACGTTAATGACTTCGATGAAGGGTGTTGAGTCTGTGTTTCCCAATGTAGTTATGCTGAATAACTGGACACAGACTACAGAAATAATTAAACAGGTCTTTAGTAATTGAGGGTCAGGGCTGAACTGGAATACACTTTGCTCCACAGGGTTATGTATATATATACCGGTGTGGTCACCACCGGTACTACAATGTACAGGAGCCATCAAAAAGTAGTCCATCCCTTAAGGTATCCTCGTAAGGTGGTACAGGTTACATACACTACAATTCCTCCCCTTTTAGCTTAACAGTGTACACCCCAATTTAAACATTACATGGATAACATATATACAACTTTCACACAAAACTGTTCAAAGATTCAGCCTCTGAGGAGGCCTCCTGATCCGGGCCGGATAACGCCTTTCAGGGGTCTCTGGTTCTCGTTGCTGGGGTGACTCATCCATTTGATCTCCTATGGATTGAACATCATCATGTACGTTCGAGTCTGAGGTAGATGCTACAGGCTCAATAACTTCTTCAACTGGTGTCTCTGCCGTAGACATGGGGTCGACCCTTGTTCTCGATTCCACAAGTTGGTCAGCATGACGTCGTATTACGTTCTCTCCAACGTCTACCGTGTACATCAAGGGTCCTTGTCGGGCACGAATTGTTCTGGATTGCCATTTATCATTCCTATAGTCCCTGGCCAACACTGGTTGTCCTATTTCGAAACTCCGAGTGGCCTTGTTATTTACGTGCTGGAATTGCTTGTTTTCGACTTCCCTACGCACATTGGGTTTTAACAAATCCAACCGGGACCGCAACCTCCTGTTATAGAACATTATGGCAGGGCTTTGATTTGTCACTGCATGCGTGGCGTTTCGATATGCCATCAGGAAATTGTCCACCTTGTGTTGTAGTGGAATATGGTCTTCGCTCATGGCCTTTATCGCCTTTTTGAACGTTTGTACAAATCTCTCGGCCAACCCATTGGTAGCCGGATGATATGGGGCAGATGTATAGTGTTTCACCCCATTCTTTTTCATGAATTTCTGGAATTCTTCTGACACAAACTGTGGTCTGTTGTCTGAACATATTTGTTCCGGCAACCCATTCCTTGCAAATATGGTTCTTAGAACTGCGATCGTCTTTTCAGAGGTAGTGGTTGACATCTTAATCACTTCTGGCCATTTAGAATGTGCGTCTACTGCTATCAAAAACATGGAATCCATGAATGGACCTGCAAAGTCGATATGCACACGTTGCCATGGGGTTGAAGGCCATTCCCACGGATGCAGCGGTGCAATTGGAGGTGCGTTTTGAACTTTTTGGCACCCTGAGCAGCTTATAGTCAGATCCTCTATTTGTTTGCCGATACCTGGCCACCACACATAAGCCCTAGCAAGGCTTTTCATCTTGACTCCCCCCAGATGACCTTCATGCAATTCCTTCAGAACTCTCTCCCTTAATTTAGGAGGAATAATCACCCTTGTTCCATACGTCAATGTTCGTTGACAGACGGACAGCTGTTCTCGTCTGGCTGAGAATGCTGGTAACAGTGGGTCGCCATGTGCTGGCCATCCCTGCACTGTCAAATCGTAGACCCGAGACAGTGTCGGGTCGTTTCGGGTCTCTCTCTCAATACCCGCATTGGTGACTGGTAAGCATTCTATGATGGTCGAGTGAAATATCACGACAGGGTCAACTGCCGGTGCCTCTTCCGCTGTAGGTAGTGGCAGGCACGACAGCCCATCAGCATTACCATGTTGCTTTGTGCCTTTGAATTCGATATCATATTGATGTGCCCCTAGGAAAAGGGACCATCTCTGAAGCCTCTGTGCCGTCATAACCGGAACACCCTTCTTAGGGTTAAAAATGGAAACCAACGGCTGGTGATCTGTCAGCAGCGTAAACTTTTGGCCTTGCAGGTAATGGTTAAATTTCTTAACTCCCCACACGAGGCTGAGAGCCTCCCTATCTATCTGAGCATAGTTGCGCTCTGTGGAGGTCAATGATCTGGATGCGAACGCGACTGGCCTTTCCAAACCATTTGGAAACTTATGTGAGAGCACTGCTCCGATACCATGTGGAGAAGCATCACAAGCTAAGCGAATAGGCAGCGTTGGGTTAAAGTGAGCCAACACTTCCTTAGAGGTGATCAGTGCCTTGCTTTTTTGAAAAGCCCGCTTACAATCATCGCTCCACTTCCATGGTATTCCCATTTGCAAAAGAGTGTTCAGCGGGTGTAACACCGTGGATAAATTTGGAAGAAACTTGTGGTAATAGTTAACCAACCCAAGGAACGACCTCAACTGGGATACATTTTCCGGAGCGGGAGCTTTCACAACAGCTTCGATCTTGTCAGGTGACTTATGGAGCCCCTCCTGGTCAATGACGTGGCCGCAGTACGAGATTCGCTTTTGAAAGAACTCACATTTCTGGCGATTAACTCTGAGCCCATATTCTTTCAATCTGGTGAGCACCTGCTCCAAATTCACGAGGTGATCCTTATCATCATCTCCTGTAATCAGAATATCGTCCAGGTAGCATTGTGTGCCTGGAATTCCCTGCAATACCTGCTCCATGGCCCTTTGCCAAATTGCTGGAGCCGATGCCACTCCAAAAACCAGTCTATTATACCGATATAAGCCCTTATGTGTGTTGATCATGTTCTTCAACCTTGATATTTGCCGTAATTCCTTTCAGTGTTCCCAGTCCCTGTTGGAACACCTCCTTAGCATCGTCCAATATTTTGGACAGTCGTTTAGGTTTGACGTCGTCCTCTTTACAGGAATCTACAGTCAGTGCTTGTATGGAATGCCAGTCCACATTTATTCTCCGGATCCATTCCCGTCCCAGTAGTGGCGGACCTCCATCAGGTAACACATACAAGTCCATTTCCTGACTTTCTTTACCATTGTAGACCACATTTACTTTTATCTTTCCGATGGGGTATACTATTTGCCCCATGTATGTTTTCAATAAAATCTTCGTATCCCTCAGGGGAATGTGCGAGAATAGCCTTTTGTAATCTTGCTTATTCATGACCGTCAATGCCGATCCAGTGTCCAATTCCATCTTCACTTGGACTCCTGCTATCCGAAGCATGACCCAGATAGTTTGGTGGTCTGCTGTGTTACCCACATTATGTATTTTTAGACAACCCAGCTCTTACTGCTGGAGTCTGAATCCATCTTCTGTTCAACAGAACTGTTCTCTTGTCACCTTGTGTACTTTTTTGTACTTCTCCTGCGGCGACTTTTTGCTGCTGGTCTTCTTTCCTGACCGGCATACTCTCGCTATGTGACCAAGTTTGCCACATTGCCTGCATTCTTTATCTTTGAACCAGCACTGGTTCTGGTCATGCGTTGTCCTTCCGCAACGATAGCACTTTACTGCGCCCAATGCCATTTCATTGGTGCTGAATTCCAATGGCCTTTGTTGTATCTCTGCAGCGCCTCGTGTTGCTGCCTCATGCGATGCTGCAATGCTGAAAGCTTTGTCCAGCGTAAGATCCTTTTCCTCTAGCAGTCGCTTCTGGGTTCCTTCCCTTAGGAGTCCACACACAAACTTATCTTCTCAGTGCGTCTGCTAGTCCTGTACCGAACTGACAGTACTTTGATAACTTGCGCAGGTCGATTACGAATTCAGCGTTGCTTTCCCCTTTAAGTTGAATTCTTTTGTAGAATTTAAATCGTTCCGCTATCAGCAGTGGCGTGGGGTTTAAATGCTCTTGCAGGATAGTAACAATATCCACGAAACTCTTTCCTACTGGTTTATCTGGTGTTACAAGGTTCCTTAATAACCCGTACGTCTTCGCACCCATCGAGTTTAATAGGGTTAGTGCTTTCTTATCCTCCGGTACCTCATTCGTTGTACAGTAAACTTCGACGCGTTCCACATAAGTGGCCCAATCTTCCACATCGCTATCAAAAGCAGTGATGTTACCCATTTTTGGCATCCTTGTTGAGTTTCCTTTCCTTCGGATATGATTATTTTATTTTATTTTTTTCAAAATGGCGGCTTCCCGCGCTTGGCGGCTTTTCCCGCTTGTCTTCTTCCCCCGCCGACTCAAAATGGCGATTACCGCGCTGTTGCCGTTCTCGACTCCCAGCGGTCCTTTATTTTCCCCTATGCTGCTGCTCTTGTTCCCCGCCGCTCCCGCGGTCCTTGTGGACATAAACGCTTTTCTGGCTGCTGCGCGTCTCTGTCCCGATTGCAGTCCAGCCCCTGACACCGGCTGCGGTCGTGTTCTCTGCCCTTTTCATTGTTTCCCTCCCCTTCTCTTACTGACAACTCGGCCGACTTCCCCCCCGTGCCGCTCGATCGGGCTTACCCGCCGCTGTCGTCGAAGGGATGTTCACTGATGTTTGACTTCGTGGCCAGAAACCAACCCGGGTTCCCGATTGCCTCCCGTGCTATGCAGTGCCCAGCAGGATGTTGAGGGTGGATGTCCTTGATCGACGCCCGTTTCAGAGGCGAAGCTTCCTTTGATGCAACTGCCGCTAGGTAAGATCAGACTCGTCGCCACTGTTGAGTCTGTGTTTCCCAATGTAGTTATGCTGAATAACTGGACACAGCCTACAGAAATAATTAAACAGGTCTTTAGTAATTGAGGGTCAGGGCTGAACTGGAATACACTTTGCTCCACAGGGTTATATATATACCGGTGTGGTCACCACCGGTACTACAATGTACAGGAGCCATCAAAAAGTAGTCCATCCCTTAAGGTATCCTCTTAAGGTGGTACAGGTTACATACACTACAAAGGGGCTGAGTGTAATGTAGCCAAGTTTGCGGATCATACAAAGATGGGCGGGAAAGCAAGTTGTGCAGAGGACTCTTAGGGCTGGATTTTCATTCAGAAGTCGGGTTGGAGATGGGACTACAACTTTTGGGGTTGTAGTCCCGCCTCCATAGAGATGTGGCCAATCCACGCGATTTTAACTTGATTGACCTTGTTGAGCCCGCCCAGCGGTCTCAGCAGGCCAATTAAGGGCCACCCGGCAATAGGTGAAGTCACAGACTGAAATTTCATCTGTCAAGACGTTTTGACAGATGAAATATCAGCGTTTCACAGCTGTTTGAAGCTGTCAAACACTGACAGTCTTACTTCTTACATGAGTCCTTCTCCACAGACTCAGTTAGAAATCTTTCCTGCACAGAAAGCTGCAGGCTGTCACTTTTGACAGATCGCAGCCATTCTGCTTTCTGTGCCGGTGAGATGAGGGACTCCCCGAACCGAAAGGAAGGAAGGCTGAAAAGGTATGTAAAACTTATTTAATCACTTTAGACACACCAAACACACTTACCTTTGCACTCATGCACACATCACTCACCTGAATACTGACATCTCGACCCCTCGAAGCCCTTCAACCCGGTGGCCCGACTCCTCTAACTTGGCCTGGTTTGGAGCAGTTGGGAATCCCACAGTTCAAGCTTAAAAATAGGGATTAGGCTAAAAACTGCCTGTTAACTACCTGATAACAGGCAGTTAATTGGCACTAATCCTTTCCCGACTCGGGTAGGCGGGTCCCAGTGCGGGGCGGGTACCCGCCTCCTTTGAAATTGGCATGGAAAAGGGTTGGGGCGGGATCCCTGATTTTGAGAATTTAAACCCCCGCACGCCTCCAAACCCGACTCCACGGCACACTGAAAATCGAGCCCAAAGAATCTGCAAAGGGATATAGACAGGATAAGTGAGTGGGCAAACATTTGGCAGATGGAGTATAATGTGGGAAAGTGTGAGGTTATCCACTTTGGCAGGAAAAATAAAAAAGCAAATTATTATTTAAATGCAGAGATTACAAAATGCTATAGTTCAGTGGCACCTGGGGGGTCCTTGTTCATGAAACACAAAAAGTTAACATGCAGGTACAGCAAGTAATCAAAAAGGCAAATGGAATGTTGGCCTTTATATCAGGGGGGTTGGAGTATAAAAGCAGGGAAGTCCTGCTACAACTGTACAGGGTATTGGTGAGACTGCACCTTGAGTATTGCGTACAGTTTTGGTCTCCTTATTTAAGGAAGGATATACTTGCATTGGAGGCAGTTCAGAGACGATTCACTAGGTTAATTCCAGAGATGAGGGGGTTGACATGAGGAAAGGTTGAGCAGGTTGGGCCTATACTCATTGGAATTTAGAAGAATGAGAGGTGATCTTATTGAAACATATAACATACTGAGGGGGTTCAACAGGGTAGACGCAGAGAGGATGTTTCCCTCGTGGGGAAATCTAGAACGCAGGGGCACAGTTTTAGAATAAAGGGTTGCCCTTTTAGAACTGAGATGAGGAGGAATTTCTTCTCTCAGAGGGTCGTGAATTTGTGGAATTCTCTGCCCCAGAGAGCTGTGGAGGCTGGGTCATTAAATACATTTAAGTTGTAGATAGACAGATTTTTGCAAGCAAGGGAGTGAAGGGTTATGGGGAGCAGGCAGGAAGTGGCTTTGAGCCCAAAATCAGCCATGATCTTATTGAATGGCGGAGCAAGTTCAAGGGGCCAAGTGGCCTATTCCTGCTCCTATTTCTTATGTTCTTTCTTTCTTCATCTGTTGTCGGGAAATTACTAGAGTCTATAATTAAGGATGGAGTGACAGACACATTCAAAATTTTCAGCTGATCAGAATGAGCCAGCACGGATTTGTAAAGGTTAGGTTATGCCTAACGAACCTGTTGAATTTTTTGAGGAGGTGACTAAAGTAGTGAACAGGGGAATGTCTATGGATGTTATTTATATGGACTTCCAGAAGGCATTTGATAAAGTCCCACATAAGAGGCTGTTATCTAAAGTGGAAGCTCATGGAACTGAAGACAAATTATTGAACTGGTTAGGAAATTGGCTGAGCTGCATGAGACAGAGGCCTAGAAATTCGGTTGGTAGCGCCAGCGGTTAGCGCCTAAAGAGCCCGAGAATTGGGTCGTAACCCAATGTTGGGGCGGGCGCAATGAAGATAGCGACAACTCCCATATTGACTATACATTTAATGCTTACGCTAAGTGTTTGCGCACGCGTGCACAAGCAGATCATGACATCATTTCAGTGTGCAACGCCTTTTAGGCGCCGGTGACCGGATATTGGGTGGCGCCCGGAACCTTTATGCCTAGCGCTGTTAGTGACAGTTCGAAGGAACTTTAGCAGGCCCTTCTCGGAGTCGGGGGGCGCTATTTAAAGGGGACAGCTCTAGTATAAAAGCTGCAGCCACTTGGCCTGTTCATTGCGATCGTTGCTGGAGAGAGTTGGTGAGCTACTGTGGAGCAGAGTTTTGGGAATTTAGCATTAGAGTACTTGGGACCTTCAAACCTGTCCGGAGCAGTTGGAGCAGTACACCAAACAGCGTTTTGACCAACTGGCATCGGAATGGGAGCTGCTTTGGAGGGCGACAGCCTCATGGCCGAACACTGTGAAGGGGCAGAGAGATGGCGGGAGAGAGGGCTGGGATTGGCCAGAAGGAGGAGGGGCAATGGAGGTCGGCCAATCCGAGGGTATGCTGCGAGGGTCTTTAGGCAGCAGGTGTCATACCTTGACATGTCGGAGGAGCAGTGTGTGCGAAGGCTCCGATTCGGGAGGGACGTTGTTACTGAGCTGTGCCACCTGCTTGCTCAGGATCTGCAGCCGCGTCTACGGTGCAGGACCTCTCTGTCGGTGGCCGTAAAACTGACTGTTGCCCTCACTTTCTATGCCACCGGATCCTTTCAGTCAGCCACTGGGGACATTGCGAATATCTCTCAGTTTGCAGTCCACTGTTGCATCCGGCAAGTTACAGCTGCCCTTTATAGATGAAGGCATCAATTCATCACCTTCCCTCTGACCCTGGAGAAGCAGGCGGAGCGCACGCAGGGCTTCGCTGCTACTGCGGACTTCCCCATGGTGCAGGGGCAATTGACTGCACACACGTGGCTTTGAGGGCGCCATTCCAGAATCCTGAGGACTTCCGCAACCGCAAGGGGTTCCACTCCCTCAACGTGCAGCTGGTCTGTGACCACCGCCAAATCATCATGGCAGTCAACGCCCAATTCCCAGGGGGCAGCCACGATGCCTTTATCCTGCAGCAGACCTGTTTGTGACCTTTTTGAGGGGCCGGCTCGACCACGAGGCTGGCTTATTGGGGACAAGGGCTATCCTCTCTGCCCATGGCTGATGACACCACTCCGTCTGGCCGCCACCCCAGCAGAAGAGCTGTTCAACAGCAGCCATCAGGCGACCAGGAACATTGCAGAGCACACTATTGGTGTGCTCAAACAGCATTTCCACTGTCTGGACCATTCGGGGGGAGCCCTGCATGACTCGCCGGGGCAATTGGGTCACATCGTCGCCGTCTGCTGCATGCTCCACAACTTGGCGATTCGACGCACCCAGCCAATTCCAGCTGTCCCTCAACATCCAGCAGAGCAGGCGGACGAGGAGGAGGAGGAGGAGCATGCGGACGAGGAGGAGGAGGAGGAAGATGGAAGGGCTCCTGAAAGTGGAAGGACCATCCGTCAGAGGCTCATCAGGACTCGTTTCGAGGCCCCTCTGGCAGAATGAAGGGTGTCTTTACTCCTGCGCACTTTGGATCTTTGAAAGCTGTTGTGTATGTCCCTTTAAGGGAATAACTGGTCTCAGACTGCAGTACCGACAGTGACCATCCCTGTATAAAAGGCCCTAGCAGGCTTCTGTAGTTTCAGTTTCCAGATTGTCTCCATTCAGTAAAGACTTGTTAAACCAACTCCTGCATTCCGTGTCTCCATTAACACACAGATTTAATACTGGCGATGAGTAAGAAACGAACTTACCTGCAACTCGGCAGCACCTCAGACGACTTTGTTGAAGGTCGAAGCCAGAAAAGAAAAAAAAAAATAATCCAAAGAAACTCGAGAAACGGGTGCCGACCGTGGGCAACCGCCCTCCAAATCATCGGATTGAAAACTTGCAGGGGAGACTGTCAAGAGCCAGGCTTGGTTCCCCAGTCTGTGGTTTCCCAGCTAATCGGGCAGGTGGCAGGTAGTGCACTGATCCTTCCTGGGCTGCGGCGGGCTAGAGCTCGATCGGGTGGCTCTGCAACGGGGCCGGGCAGCGAGTCGGGAAGCAAAGAGAGAGAGGGTGGAGCACACAGGGCGTGGCCGGTGCTTCGCAGCCGGGCAGCGTTCGGACCTAAGAAGAGGGAGGGAAGTGTCCCAGAGGGTCCGCTCCACGACGGGAACGGTTAAAAGAGCGGCGTTGACAGCAGCGGCAGCGGCAGCGGCCGGAAAGCGCGGGAGGCGCCATCTTAACTCGGCGGGGAAGAAGGAAAAGCGTGGGAGGCGCCATTTTGATCCATCGGTGACGAAGGAAAAGCACGGAGACGCCATTTTAGATTTTCAAGATGCCAAAGACTGGCGATATCACTGCCTTCGATAATGCAATGGAAGACTGGACCACGTATGTGGAAAGAGTCGAGGTATATTGCGAGGCAAACGAAATAGCCGAGGGGAAAAAGGCATCGGTATTGCTAAATTTAATGGGCGCAAGAACGTACGGCCTATTGCGGGACCTGATTACTCCAGCCAAACCGAAGGCGAAGAGTTTTAACGAAATTGTTGCTATCCTACAGGAACACCTAAATCCTACACCGCTGCTGATAGCAGAAAGATTTAAATTCCACAGGAGAAATCAGCATAAAGATGAGAGCAATGCTGATTATCTTACGGAACTACGCAAGCTATCAAAGCACTGCCAGTTCGGAGCAGTACTGGCAGATACCTTACGGGACAAATATGTCTGTGGACTCCTGAGTGAAGGAACCCAGAAGAGGTTACTCTCAGAGAAAGAGCTGACGCAAGATAAGGCTTTCAGCGTGGCAGTATCGTATGAAGCAGCAGCAAGGGGAGCTGCGGAAATACAACAAAAGCCACAGGAATACGGCACCCACGAAATGACACGGGGATTTGCAAAATGTTATCGCTGCGGCAGAACAAACCATGACCAGAAGGACTGCTGGTCCAAGGACAAAATATGCAGGCAATGCGGAAAGATGGGACACATTGCACGAGTTTGCAGGTCTGAGAAGAAGACCAACGACAATAAAAAGGCTACTAAGGAACCGTAAAGGAAAGTACAAAAGATGACGGACAGTAGTTCCGAAGACCAGATGAGCGATAGTGAATCCGGGAACAAGAGACTAAGCTGTCTCAAACTTCACAACGTAATCGCAAAAGAGGATCACCGAACCATTTGGGTCACCCTCACGATAGCAGGGTCTCAAGTCAAAATGGAATTGGATACAGGATCAGCTCTAACCGTCATGAATCGATGAGACTACGAGCGGCTATTCTCACACATACCCTTGAGAGAGACATCCATTGTCTTGAGGACATATACGGGGCAAAAAGTATACCCCAGAGGAAAAATAAGGGTGCCTGTCGAATACAACGGCAAGAAAATACGGAAATTGTATCTCTACATTCTGCAAGATGGTGGACCACCGTTACTGGGACGTGAATGAATCAGAAAGATAAGTTTAGACTGGCACTCCATTCAGGCACTGACGGTGGCTGGTAAAAAGGATGACGACGTCACTCCTGGACGATTGTCAACAATCTTAGCTGATGCCAAAGAGGTATTTCAACAAGAACTGGGCACTCTTAAAGGCGTAACCGCCTCGATAAAAATAGAGGAGAATGCAATTCCCAAGTTTTTCAAAGCAAGACCGGTACCATATGCAATTTGCCCAGCCGTCGAGGCAGAGCTGGAGAATCTGGAGAATGCAGGCGTGTTATCTAAGGTAGACTGGAGTGAGTGGGCGACACCCATCATTCCTGTCATGAAGAAAACATTAAACAATAAGTCTGAGGAGCCAAGGAAGGTTCGCATCTGTGGGGACTTCAAGGTGACAGTGAACCCAGTCCTTCACACAGTACAATATCCTCTTCCAAGGATAGAAGATATCTTCGCCTCACTATCCGGAGGGAAGCGTTTTACAAAAATTGACCTAGCGCAAGCATATTTGCAGATGGAGGTTGAAGAATCCTCTAGGAAGTATCTCACGATAAACACTCACAAAGGTCTTTACCAGTATAATCGACTGGTATTCGGAGTAGCATCAGCTCCGGCGATATGGCAAAGAGCGATGGAACAAGTCCTGCAAGGGATTCCGAGGACTCAGTGTTACTTGGACGACATCCTAGTGACAGGTGAAGATGACAGTGAACACCTTGCCAACCTAGAGCAGGTGCTCACTAGACTACGTGAACATGGGCTACGAGCCAATCGCCCCAAGTGCGAGTTTTTTAAGAAACAGATATCATATTGTGGCCACGTGATTGATGAAGAGGGGTTGCATAAGTCCCCTAACAAAATTGAAGCGGTAGTTAAGGCTCCAGCGCCTGAAAATGTGTCACAACTGAGGTCATTCCTCGGATTGGTGAATTACTACCATAAGTTTTTGCCGAATTTGTCCACAATTCTGCACCCACTGAACACCCTACTACGAACGGGAGTAGCATGGAAATGGAGCAATGAATGTAAGCGGGCCTTTCAGAAGAGTAAGGACCTAATCACTTCAAGAGAAGTATTGGCTCACTACAACCCATCACTACCGATAAGACTGGCGTGTGATGCGTCTCCCTACGGCATTGGGGCGGTACTGTCACATAAATTCCTTGATGGTTCTGAGAGGCCGATAGCTTTTGCGTCACGCTCGTTAACTTCAGCCGAGTGTAACTACGCCCAGATTGACAGAGAGGCCCTCAGCCTGGTGTGGGGGGTGAAGAAGTTCAATCACTACCTGCACGGTCAGAAATTTACTCTACTAACTGATCATCAACCTCTCGTCTCCATTTTCAACCCTCAGAAGGGCGTATCGATAATGACGGCACAACGGCTACAGAGGTGGTCCCTTTTCCTAGGGGCACACCAATATGACATCGAGTACAAAGGAACTAAACAGCATGGGAATGCTGATGGATTGTCGCGCCTACCGTTGCCGACGGTGGAAGAAGAACTGGCAGTGGATCCAGTGGAGTTATTCCACTCGACTATTGTCGAATGTCTCCCTGTGACGAATGCAAACATAGAATAGGAAACACGAAATGACCCGACACTCTCCTGGGTCTATGATTTAACGGTGCAGGGATGGCCAGCACATGGCGAACCACTGCTGCCAGCATTCTCGCCGAGAAGAGAACAGCTGTCAGTGTGCAGAGGAACCTTGATGTGTGGATCCAGAGTAGTAATTCCACCCAAATTGAAGGATAGAGTGCTCAATGAGCTTCATGAGGGTCATCTGGGAGTGTGGCTGTTAAGGGTTCCAACACCATCATCAAGTTTGCGGATGACACCACGGTAGTAGGCCAGATCACCAACAATGATGAGTCAGCCTACAGGGAGGAGGTCCAGCATCTCGTGAAGTGGTGCGCCGATAACAACCTGGCCCTTAACAGCAAGAAAACAAAAGAAATCATTGTGGACTTCAGGAAGTCCAAAGGCGGAAGTCACACCCCCATCCACATCAATGGGGCTGTGGTGGAAAGGGTGGACAGCTTTAAGGTCCTCGGAGTCCACATCACGGAAGACCTCTCCTGGTCCCTCAACACCTCCTCTCTGGTGAAGAAGGCCCAGCGGTGCCTATATTTCCCAAGGAGGCTGAAGGGATGTAATCTGTCACCCCTGATCCTCTCTAACTTTTACCGCTGCACTATAGAGAGCATCCTGACAAACTGTATCACAGTATGGTATGGCAGCTGTAGCTACTATGACCGGAAAGCCCTGCAGCGGGTAGTCAAAACTGCCCAACGCATTACCGGCACCCGGCTACCGACCATAGAGCACATATACCAGAAACGCTGTCTACGGAGGTCACGGTCCATCATCAAAGACCCTACCCACCCCAGCCACAGTCTGTTCACCCTCCTGCCATCTGGGAGACGCTACAGATGCATTCGCACCCATACGAACAGATTTAGGAACAGCTTCTTTCCCAGGGCTGTCATCCTACTGAACTCCACAAATAAACTCTAAAGCCTGCACATCTGCCAATGCACTTTATTGTGGTTATATTTATGTTAATACAAGCCAAATGTATGTTGAATGTTTAAATGTCTTAATCCAAATGTACACTCTCGGGAGCCGCAAGCCTACATTTCGTTGTACTGCACTTGTGCACTAACACTGACAATAAAAGTTGATTTGATTTTTGATTTGATTTGAGGGATAAAAATGAAGAACTTAGCCAGAGCGTTTGTGTGGTGGCCGGGAATCGATAGAGAAATCAAAGAGATGACCAAGAGCTGTACAGGATGCCAGAAGGTCCAAAACGCCCCACCACAAGCCCCTCTACATCCATGGGAGTGGCCCTCATCTCCATGGCAAAGGGTGCACATTGATTTTGCTGGTCCATTTATGGACTCGATGTTTTTAATTGCGGTGGATGCACATTCAAAGTGGCCAGAGGTAATAAAAATGTCCTCAACCACCACAGAAAAAACTATCACAGTCTTATGAACCATATTCGCCAGGAATGGGCTGCCTGAACAAATTTGCTTTGACAATGGACCACAGTTTGTGTCTGAAGAGTTCCGGAGGTTCTTAAAGAACAATGGTGTTAAGCATTACACATCCGCCCCATATCATCCAGCCACTAGTGGATTGGCCGAGAGGCTTGTTCAAACATTCAAGAAGGCTATCAAGGCAATGTGTAATGAAGATATACCCCTACAACACAAGGTGGATAACTTCTTGTTTGCCTACCGGAATGCGACACATGCGGTTACCAACCAAACTCCAGCCATGATGTTCTTCAATCGAAGACTACGATGCCACTTGGATTTGGTTAAGCCAAACGTCAGAAGAGATGTGGAGAACAGGCAGTTTCAGAATATCAATGAAAGGCCGACCAGGAGTTTTAAGATAGGTCAACCAGTTTTGGCCCGGGACTACCGCACAGAGAAATGGCAGCCAGGAACGATCTGTACACGGCAAGTACCTCTAATGTATACCGTGGACGTTGGAGAAAGCATTGTAAGACACCATGCTGACCAGATTCTAGAGTCACTGGAAAACCTCAACTCCACACCACGATCTGATACACCTGGCGATGAAACCGAAGTACCAATTGCATCTACCACAGAATCGGTGATATTGGAAGCAGACGAGCCAAACAACGACATTGATCCCGACTCAACCTTGCCAGAAGAACCTGATATCCCAAAGAGGCGTTATCCAGACAGAATCAGGAAGCCTCCTCAAAGACTGAACTTATAATTGCTTAACTTCAACTAATGTATCGAGCAACCATAATTGTAATTGTAATGTTATTATTTAGTTGTTAAATGAATGTTATGTACTGTTTATCTAAAAGGGAATTGTTGTGTATGTCCCTTTAAGGGAATAACTGGTCTCAGACTGCAGTACCGGCAGTGATCATCCCTGTATAAAAGGCCCTGGCAGGCTTCTGTAGTTTCAGTTTCCAGATTGTCTCCATTCAGTAAAGACTTGTTAAACCAACTCCTGCATTCCGTGTCTCCATTAACACACGGATTTAATAAAAGCCTCTGAAGGCCAGCATCACTGTAAATAGTCACGTGTACCATAGCACATTAAAACTTTTCTTTATTGTCACAAAAGCCTTTCATTACAGCAAAACAACGTCAAGTCAACAGAAACCATAACTAACAACATAACAGTTAACTCTTTGGCAAAGCCGCAAAACTAAACAAACCATTTCCAACAATTACAACAGGTGAGGGTGTCCTTGAATTTGGCCAAAGAAACATCTCAGCACCTCCCTCTACTGCTGGCCCCTTGATGGAGAACGACTTCTTTTTCGCGGTCGGCCCCTTCCCTCCCTGCTGTTCCTACGTAATTGAACCCCAGTAGCGGGGTCAAAGCTGGGGGACGCCTGCTGACTGTGTGGAAGCGCAGAAGCCCCTGAGGGACGGCCTGGCCGACCTCTAGTCTTGGAGGGTGCGGACGCAGGATGCTTGATCTGAGCATGGCTGGAAGCAGTGTGCCCTGCAGGTGGTGGCAGCTGCACTGCAGATGTACCAGCGCTGGCATGTGCAATGGTAACCTGCCGAGAGAGGACACCTACACCATGGTCGGATGACACACGGGCTCTCTGAGGGGACCGGTTCGGCTCATCCGCCACAATCGCATGCTCCACTGATTCCTGGCCTTGTATGGGGCCGGGGTGATCCTAGCTGATGCAGATAGGGTGGCTGCAGTGAGAGTTCACGTTGCCTCAATCTGGGTGTGGACGAGGCCGGCAAGTGACTGCGTGGCAGCAGTGAGGACCAGTGTGGCAGGTGCCAGTGCTTCGGAGAAGCCCTGGACAGTTCTTTCCATTGCTTCGGACAAGGCCGGAGCAGTCCGTTCCACTGCCTCGGACAAGCCCTGGACAGACCTTTCCAGGGATTGTCCGAAGCCCTGGAGAGTCCTCTCCATTGTTGCCCCAAAGCCCTGGAGAGTCCTCTCCATTGCTGCCCCAAAGTCCAACACACTCTTTGCCAGTGTTTCTATTGACTGAGGCATCCTCCCCACTGCAGCCATCAGCTCAGTGTGCCTGAGCCGGGCCCGGGTGCTCATTTCAGCCAGGTGACGCACCTCCTCTGCACTCTGTGCAGCAGTCATCACTCCCTGCCTTGCCCTCCGGGGAGCCGGTGGCCGAACTTGCCTACCCCCCTTGCGTTGCTGCATGCCGCTTGTTCCGGCAACTGGCTCATCATCAGAGCACCCCCCACTCCCCTCCAGGGAACTACTATCCCCAGTCTGCAGATGTGTATGCTCCCCTGAGATTGCAACGGATGCTCCAGCTTCCTCCTGATCCTCGCCTCCGGAGGCACTGGCACTGGCAGCTTCAGGGCGTTGATCCCGAGTTGGTGATGAACCATCTGAAAGCAGGGAGGTGGAAGGGTGGCTTTAGCAAAAGGACAGGTTGGCAGCAAGGCATGCCAGATTGCGGCAAGGCTCTGACATGGCTACACACTGAGGAAGCATGCTGGCGGGGGGACCAAGTGGAAGGAAACAGCTGAAAAAGGTGAGAGCCTTACCCTCGCTGTCGAGAATGGGGACGGCAGCTGCAGTGGTAACAGGACCACTCAGACGTCCTCCAAGAATCTGGTGCACTCTCTCCTCGAGATCCGTGAGAGTGATGACTTGTGGAGGCCCGCCACCGGTTCAAAGCTGGTCCTTTCGCATCGCCGCCAGCTTGGACTGCAGGGGAAAGGGGAAGTTCTGTAACATGAGGCCTTGAGAGATCATCTCATGCCCCCCCATGGTGCAAGAGCCCGTACATGAGGCCTTGAGAGATCATCTCATGCCCCCCATGGTGCAAGAGCCCTTACATGTGGCCTTGAGTCAAATGTCCATGTGTGTGCCCAGAAAGGGCCATGGGTGCTTGCTGACAGATGGCCATTGGGGCATCATGGCAACAGGGTGCTCAAAGTCAGGTGCAGATGGAAGGAATCAGAAGTTTGCATAAACAACACTCACCCTAACGACCCGAGTGAGGTCATTGAATTTCTTCCTGCACTGAACAGGGCTCCTGGTCGCCATGCTGCTGGAGTTGACCCTCAGAGAAACCTCCCTCCAAGATCGCCGGTAATCCTTTTGATTCGGCCTCCTGCCATTGTCAGGATACAGAACATCTCGACGGCGCTCCACTGCGGACACCAACTGGTCCAGAGCCTCAGTGCTGAAGCGCTCTGCTCTCTGTCTCACCTTCTCCATCCTCACCAAGTTTTTTGCACCAGAGAAGGGCGAGCGCCGATTCTGAGGCCTACAGGGCGTTGAGTGTGGCAGCTCAGGCTGACTGACCCACCCCTTTAAGAGCTGGCCGGCGCCTGGAAGTCTCGTGGTTTTCGGTAATTGAGATCACCTGCGCTGCGCCCGTCCGTGCCGATATTGGGTAGCGCCTGAACTTTTGCGCCTTAGGAGCCCCGTGCAACGTCTGAATTCGCGCCTCAATCCCCTTTGGGGGCGATGCAACCCAATATCGCACCAGGCAGCGATAAGTTTCTTCTGGCTATAAACTTTGCGCAGTGCCAGTTCCAACGTCTCAAGCGGGGCTATACCCAATTTCTAGGCCAGAGTGTAAGGATAATGGGCAGGTACTCTAATTGGCAGTATGTGACTAGTAGTGTTCCACATAGATCTGTGTCGGGGCCTCAGCTATTCACCGTATTTATTAACGACTTAGATGAGAGAGCCACATATTTGAGTTGCCGATGACACAAAGATAGGCCACATTGTAAGCAGTTTAGATGGACGCATACAATTACAAAGAGCTATTAATAGATTAAGTGGATGGGCAAAACTGTGGCAAATGGATTTCAATATAGGTAAGTGTGAGGTCATCCACTTTGGACTTAAAAAGGATAGATCAGTTTACTTTCTAAATTGTGAAAAGATAGAAGCAGTAGAGATGCTATTTTCTGTGTTCAAAGCTCATCATAGTTACAATTAGCTCGCTGTTGTGTAGCCACAGGAGAAATATCTGCTGAAGTGTTTCTGTGGATTTTTTTTAAATTTTGGCAAAAGGGATTCAGATCATCCATTGGGCAGAAGGAGCAATGAAATGTGTCTAATCCATGGCAGTATATGGGATGGATCTGTAGCCCTTATTAGTCTAAAATGAGCATAATCTTTGTTTCAGTTGATATCATGGTTAGTATACCCATTCATTCATGTTTCCTCGTGATTTTGGAATATGTTTCATAGAACTTTAGAAATGATGATGTATCTGATCTGTGGTGGTCCAATGCATGTTTGGAACTCATACACTTGCCGAGAATATTACGAACATTGTATGTTTTGGAACTGTCAGGCTTTTAAGGTAGAAACTCAAAAAAAGTAAATGCGTACCAATAATTCACAAATGTTTTACCCAAGTATAAGGTTTTCTTAAACGATTATTTCTGAAATCTTTGCTTGTCAAGGTGAGGGATGGAACATTTTGAGCACCCAGTGTTAGCATGTGGCACCACCCCCAGGTGAGGTTTTATATAGTTACACACTAAGGCCAGAATTTTCTGGGGTCTGTGCAGTCGTGATTGGAGGCAGGTTGGGAGGGAAATTTAAAAAAAATTGGGAGTGGGTCAGGAACCCACCATCATCCCACCCCCATGCACCTTTCCTTCGGGTGCGTATGCCAGCGGGGTGGCGACCCGAACGGTAGAGGCGGCCAAGGTAATTTAGATTATTATGAGGTACTTGTCAAACCCATAAGTGTCTTTTTAACCCTACCTTTCAAATTTCCCTGGATGATCATGGGAATCATGCAGCTTGGAAACCACGTCTGTCAACCTGAGGCGGAAGTTGAATAGCCATTGATCCACCTCATTAATGCACAGCATGAAAAGCACAAAAAAACTCTCGACAGCTGGTCACTTTCCTAAAGCAGATGCTGTTGCTGAGTGCCTTATCGGCACAGATTTAGCTTTCTAGAGGTTGCAAGTGTTTCCAGCAAAGTCGGGATCCACTGTCACTTCATTGATAGGACCTATTACACCGTTGACAGATTGCGTCTATCATCTCTACTTGACCTACTGTGGTAAACCACTGTTATACCTGTCTGTATGTGTATGTGTATTCCACTAGGTACAGGTCTGGACATGCCTCGGCTGACTCCTCCCACTATTCCAGGTATATAAGTGACTACCTCCCAGTCCCTTAGTATTCTGGACGGGTCGACCACTCGAGACTAGACCTTCATTCTTTAGTTAATAAAAGCCTGGTTGTTACTCACTTAACCTCAGTCTTTTGAGTAATTGATGGCGCATCAATTTTATTAACTACATTTTTTTATAATGGAGAAGATCCTCACACCAGCATGCCTGGACCTGGACAGTCGGGAAGCGGACGCTTCCACCAAGTTTGCTCACTGGCTCATATCGAGGCATTCCTGACTGCCTCCACTGCGGTCGTAACGGATGCGAACAAACTGTCTGTCCTGATCTCCAAGGTGAACCACCGAGTGTACTCAGTCATCCGGGACGCGACCTCGTACACAGCCGCCCTCCAGCTCCTCAAGACCCAGTACACGCGCCCTGTGAACGAAGTTTACGCCAGGCACCTCCTGGGGAGTCGCAAGCAACAACCTGGGGAATCGACTGAGGAATACCTCCAAGCACTGTCCGTGCTTGGGCGGGCCTGTGGGTGTAAGGCGGTAACGCCCACTAAGTATGCGGAGGAACTGATCCGGGATGCCTTCATAGCGGGCCACAGGTCCAACTACACCCGACAGTGACTGCTGGAGCAGAGTGACCTCACCCTCGACAAAGCCTCCGAAATCGCACTAACGCTGGACGCAGCCTACCGGGGCATGGATGCCTACTCCTCTGCACCGTGGACGCCGCGGGGAACGACAACCTGGGACACAGTAGGACAGCCCCATAGCACCGTGCCACCCCAGCCACAGCCCAACAACGGCCCAACCACCGCAGCAGTGTCCCAAAGCCAGACAGCAGTATCCCAAGGCCAGAAATGCTACTTCTGTGGCCAGGCCAAACACCCCAGAGCGCGCTGCCCGGCGAAGAATGCGACCTGCTCGGGCTGCGGGAAAAAGGGACACTACGCTAGCGTCTGCAAGGCCAAAGCCACCCCGAACGCCAGCAGCGCCGCGTGTGGGCCGTGCGAGCCGCCATCTTGGGCCCCCAACAGCGCCGCGGGTGGGCCGTGCGGGCCACCATCTTGGGCCTCCCCAGCCATGTGCGAACCACCGCAGCAGCAGCCATCTTGGACGACTCCAGCCACATGGGAATCATGGACGCCGCCATCTTGGACACCAGCCGGGACACAGCAGGCCGCCAACCCCCCCCCCCCATTTGATACCTGCAGCGACACACCGACCCCTACGCTGGCCGCTGTTACGCTGGACCAAACGAGACTGCACCAACTAGCTCGGTCCAAAATGGACGTTAAGGTAAACGGCCATGCAATAAACTGCCTTTTTGACTCCGGGAGCACAGAGAGCTTCATCCACCCCGACACGGTGCGGCGTTGCTCTCTCCCAGTCCTGCCTGCGCACCAGCGGATTTCTATGGCCGCCGAGTCCCAGTCAGCGGACATTGGCGGCTACTGCGTGGTGACACTAGTAGTAGACGGGACTGTGTTCAATAATTTTAAACTCCTGGTCCTGCCCCAACTTTGCGCTGCCGTTCTACTGGGGTTGGATTTCCAGTGCCACCTCAAAAGCGTTACGATGGCGTACGGTGGCCCCCTCCCCCCACTCACAGTCCGCAGCCAGCAGCCTCCAAATTGCCCACCGCGCACCAGATGCAACCTCTCCACACTCAGAGTCCCACCCCCCCCACTGTTTGCTAACCTCACCCCCGACTGTAAGCCCATCGCCACAAAGAGCAGGCGATACAGTGCCGGGGACAGGGTTTTCATCAAAACCGAAGTGGAGCAGCTCCTGAAGGAGGGGATTATTGAGGGCAGCTCCAGCCCCTGGCGAGCCCAGGTTGTGGTCGTTAAGACCAGCGAGAAACAACGCCTGGTCATCGACTACAGCCAAACAATAAACCGCTACACCCTGCTGGATGCCTACCCACTCCCCCGCATAGCTGACATGGTCAACCAGATCGCGCAGTACCGCGTCTTTTCGACCATTGACCTGAAATCAGCGTACCACCAACTCCCCATCCGCCCTGAAGACCGCCAGTATACTGCTTTTGAGGCAAACGGCCGCCTCTATCACTTCTTTAGGGCTCCCTTTGGCGTTACCAACGGGGTCTCCGTCTTCCAAAGGGAGATGGACCGGATGGTCGATCAAAACGCGCTGCAGGCCACTTTCCCTTACCTAGACAATGTGACCATCTGCGGCCATGACTTGCAGGACCATGACGCAAACCTCGAGAAATTCCTCCGCACCGCCCAACTCCTGAACCTGACATATAACAAGGAGAAGTGCATATTCCGCACAGACCGCCTCGCCATCCTTGGCTGTGTTGTGGAACACGGGGTCATCGGTCCCGACCCGGATCGGATGCGTCCCCTTATGGAACTCCCACTGCCCCACTGCCTAAAAGCTCTGAAGAGGTGCCTAGGGTTTTTTTCCTACTACGCCCAGTGGGTCCCCTACTATGCAGACAAAGCCCGTCCGCTGATCAAATCCACCTCTTTTCCCCTGATGGCAGAGGCCCGCTCGGCCTTCCACCGTATCAAGGAGGACATTGCCAAAGCCACCATGCACGCAGTGGACGAATCCATCCCCTTCCAGGTGGAAAGCGATGCGTCCGACTTCGCTCTGGCCGCCACCCTTAATCAGGCGGGGAGACCTGTGGCATTCTTCTCACGAACCCTCCAGGGCCCGGAGACCAGACACTCCGCGGTCGAGAAGGAGGCCCAGGCTATTGTGGAGGCTGTGCGTCATTGGAGGCACTACCTGGCCGGGAAACGATTTACCCTGCTCACTGACCAGCGTTCAGTTGCTTTTATGTTCAACAACAAGCAGAGGGGCAAAATCAAAAATGACAAGATCTTGAGGTGGAGAATCGAACTTTCCACCTACAATTACGAGATCTTGTACCGGCCTGGGAAGCTCAATGAACCCCCAGATGCCCTATCGCGTGGCACCTGCGCCAGCGCGCAGATCGATAGGTTGAGGGCCCTCCACAATGACCTCTGCCACCCAGGGGTCACCAGGTTCTTCCACTTCATCAAGGCCCGCAACCTGCCTTACTCCATTGAGGTCAGGACCATGACCAAGAACTGCCAAGTCTGCGCTGAGTGCAAACCGCACTTTTATAGACCAGACAGAGCCCACCTGATAAAAGCCACTCGCCCTTTCGAATGCCTGAGCATCGATTTTAAAGGGCCTCTCCCCTCCTCCGACCGCAATGTGTACTTCCTCAACATCATTGACGAGTACTCCCGTTTCCCGTTCGCTATCCCCTGCCCGGGCATGACCAGTGCCACGGTCATTAAATGTCTGAACAGCCTCTTCACCCTGTTCGGTTTCCCCAGCTATATCCATAGCGACCGGGGCTCATCGTTTATGAGCGACGAACTCCGCCAGTACCTGCTCGCTAGGGGTATAGCCACAAGCAGGACCACCAGTTACAACCCCCGGGGGAACGGACAGGTGGAAAGAGAGAATGCAACAGTTTGGAAGGCCGCCCTACTAGCCTTAAAGTCTAGGGGCCTTCCGACCTCCCGCTGGCAGGAGGTGCTCCCCGATGCGCTCCACTCGATTCGGTCACTGCTCTGCACTGCCACCAATGCCACCCCTCACGAGAAAATGTTTGTCTTCCCAAGGAAGTCCACATCGGGGACAGCGTTACCGCCATGGCTGATGTCCCCAGGGCCGGTACTACTGAGAAGACACGTGAGGACCAATAAAACGGACCCCCTGGTCGAGAGGGTCGACCTCCTCCACGCCAACCCCCAGTACGCTTACATTGCGTACCCGGACGGGCGGGAGGACACAGTCTCCATACGAGACCGCGCACCCTCGGGGACCGCTGTAACCCACTACCCATTACCACCCCCCCCCACGACACCCTCGGGGACCGCTGTAACCCACTACCCATTACCACCCCCCCCCACGACCCGATATCCAACCCCAGCAGCCGGCTCGCCTTGGACCGTCACCCACGAGGACTACACTCCAGTGCCCCAGCCTACACGGGACGCGACGCCGGAAGCTCCACCACCCCTGCCGTCGCCACGTCGATCACAGCGGCAGACAAGACTTCCGGAGAGACTCCAATACACGAACTTTTAAATACACTTCACCCCGCCGGACTCATTTTTAAACAAGGGGTGAATGTGGTAAACCACTGTTATACCTGTCTGTATGTGTATTCCACTAGGTACAGGTCTGGACATTCCTCGGCTGACTCCTCCCACTATTCCAGGTATATAAGTGACTACCTCCCGGTCCCTTAGTATTCTGGACGGGTCGACCACTCGAGACTAGACCTTCATTCTTTAGTTAATAAAAGCCTGGTTGTTACTCGCTTAACCTGTCTTTTGAGTAATTGATGGCGTATCACCTACCATCTAGTACATCAGAATGGGTGCCATTTATACTGTCTCAGCTTGGTCCTCAGAATCGGACCACGATGAGCCCTGACATCAGCAGCACCAGGCACACCATCACCACTAACAACAACAACACCAACCTTCTCCTCAACCACCTGATGCTGCATAGGACAGAGGGCATCAGCGCAGGGCTGCACTGTACCGGAGGCGATACACCCAACACAGGGTATACAGACAGAGGATGAGCTTCCTCAACATGACGGAGCAGTAGTGCCAAAGGAGGCTTAGGCTATCGCGCCAGGTCGTCGCAGACACTTGCAGGTTGCTGGAGCAAGACCTGCAGCCCAGACAAGCGGGTGGACATGCCTTACCAGTGGCTGTCAAAGTCATCAGCGCCCTCAACTTCTTCACCCCAGGCTTCTTCCAGGGATCTGCAGCAGACATTTGCAGCGTCTCACCATCAGCACCCACAGATGCATCACACAGGTCACCGATGCCCTCTTTGACAAGTCAGCCAATTATATCAACGTTGCCACTGATGAAGCCAGTGTTACTGAGCGGGCGCTCAGCTTTGCCACTCTGGCTGGCTTCCCACGGGTGCAGGGTGTCATCGACTGCACACATGTGGCCATCAGGGCACCCCATCATAACCTAGGAGTCTTTGTCAACCACAAGGCCTTCCACTCCCTCAATATGCAGCTGGTCTACAAACATCGGAAGATCATCATGCATGTGTGTGCCAAATTCCTTGGCAGCTGTCATAACTTTTTCGCCAGTCCACCCTCCCTCAGCTCTTTGCTCCTCCAAACAGACTTTCAGGCTGGCTGTTTGGAGACAAGGGCTATCCACTCAAGACATGGCTCATGACACCCTTGAGGAGGCCAAGTACTGAGGCCAAGGAGAGAAATAACAAAAGCCACATTTGCACCAGATGTGTCATAGAGCAGACAATAGGCATGCTGAAAATGTGCTTCAGATGTCTTGACAAATCTGGAGGAGCCCTTCAGTACGCACCAGCCAGGATCTCCAGAATCGTCGTGGTCTGCTGTACCCTGCTAAACAGTGCAGCAGTGAGGATTAGTGCTGCATGAAGAGCAAGGCACTGAGTGCATAGTCTCTTCAGAGGAGGAGGAGGAGCATCAGCTGGAAGACGAGGAGGAGGAGCTGGAGGAAGCTGTGGTCCAGATGCCAGCAGCACCTAAGCATATTGCTGCCTGGGAGGCCAGGGATGACCTCATCGTGGCCAGATTTAATTCACACATTACACCCATATGGCTGCCACATGCTACACCAGGTTCGCACCGTCCCACAGCAACACCATAGAGCGTCCCTACAATGACCAAGCCATTCCTTTCACACTGACCACCATTGCTGGAGGTAACTTTATGTCTCACCATTCACTCCAACTCATGAAGCCACTTCCAAAGGTGTACTCAAATTTGTACCTGACCGGAAAGTGGTGAAAATAAAGATTTTTATGTTTGACATCAACGAGCGGAAACTTTACAGAAACATTTAATAAAACACCCAAGTGGCTACCCTTGTGAATCTACTTGCCTGTCATCTTTCTTTTCCGCGTGCTTCTACGATGTGCTACTGTGGCTTCAGCAGAGGTAGAGGCAGCCTTCTCACTTCCCTCCTGCGACTGCATAGGCACTTTTGGCAGACGTCCTTTGGGTTTTGGAGCCTGTGATGGTCCCGCCAAAGTCTGCTCCTCCTGCGACTGTGCAGGGGTAGATTCGGCCATCGTGATCTGAGGAGCCATCAGGGACTCTGACTGAGGGGAGGGCAACGGGGGAGAAGTGTGAGTGCTTTGAGAGGAGCCCCCACTTCCATGTCCCCTCTCACCGCCATCCATCTCGTGGGCCACCCGCACTTCCCTGCTAGCAAGGGGCTGGAGAGCACCCTGCTGCACAGTAGTAGGACCATGTGGACCCATGTATATGTTGATATCCCTCCTAGAGAGGTGATCTATGAGCATCTGCCATCTATTCTGCATAGATAGCCATCTATTCTCCATAGAAAGCATTAGCTGCTCGATGCAGGTGGCCATCCTTTCCATGGAAGAGCCTACAGTTGCCATTTCCTGTGACACAGTGGTGCTCATGTTGGAGATAGACTCCTCCATTCTCTGCACATTTGCAGACATCACGCTTGCAAAACCTCTCAAAGCCTCCTGCACTTCTTGTTGCACCTGCAGGATCGCCCTCTTTCTGCATGGCTCCTGAGGCTCAGCGTTTGCATGCAGCTGAGCAGAGCTGGGAGTGTCCTGTGCCCTCCAGCGAGGAGTCTCCACTGCTGTCCCGGTCTCCACCGTCTGCTCTTGCTCACTTGTGATTTGTGAGACACCAGGTGATAACACTACTCTATGGCTCATTACACCCATATACGTAGGACCCACTGAGGTTTGCCTATCTGCACTGGTGCTGGGTGCGCTTAGTCTTGTGACGGTGCGCTCTCAGAGGCTGGAGGCTCCTCTGAGGATTCTTCTTGCTCTTCCTCCTGCACAGTGGGTGGTGGGGGGGGGTTGCTCTTGATGTCTTGATGGACCTGTTGGAGAGTAAAGAGATGAGTTAGATATATCATATCAAGAATGGGTAAAGATACCATTATGCACATGATGAACATTCACTGGCTGTTGACATCAGTCCCCCTACAAGTAACTGCTGTAGGCCATGTGACTGTATGAGATGTAATTCTGTCACCTGGTTGCTGAGATGTCCCCATCTCTCCATCTCCCACCTCTAACTGCTCTACGACTCCAGACACTTCCAAGGCAAACTCCTCTGCTGCTGTTAAGGTGGCCAATCATGGAGGGCCACCTCTGGTTCTCTCCCTCTCCCTCTTATTGTGGGCTCTCTTTTCCTGCAAGGAGGGAAAGAAGAGAAGTTTGAGTGAGAGTGATGGAATAAGTGTATGGAATGGATGGGTTACATCTTTAGAGGGTAACTATGATGGAGTGGGGTGGCAATGCAAAGTGGCCCCCTTGTGTGTTGTTAGTTGGTATGATTGCATTAGGATGAGGGTGAGTGTGAGGGGTGGCTAGTGAGATGGGGATGTGATATGTAGATAGAGAGGGATGGTGGATATGCAAGGTATGTTGGTGTAAGGATGTGCAGGAGTAGGGTTGGGAAGGCAGCGTGATGGGGATGTGATGAGAGGCACAGCAGGATGAAGTTGAGTGTAGCTTTGCACTCATCTTTCCTTGTCTAATGAGATCATTGAAGTGTTTCCGGCACTGCACCCAGGTCCTCCTGACGACATCCCTGCTGTTGACCTCTGCTATTTGGAGCCAGGCTCCTTTGGTCTGTTGGGAGGTCTCTTCTGCCCATCAGAAGGGAAGAGGACCTCCCTGTGTGCTCTCACTCCATCCACAAGCACATGGAGGGAGTCATCTGAGATGCTGGGTGCAGCCCTCTGTCTCTGTGCAGTCATGTCTGGCACTGTTTGCCACACTCCAATGGTGCAGTGCACTGACTGTACTATCCTAGATGAACCTTCAAATGCAATGTGGCTGTGGCTCCTTTAAATATCCCAGCTGAATAAGCGTCATTGATGACTTCATCAGACCCGCACCATTTAATAGGGTCAGCTAACGTGCAGGGCTGCCTTAATAGGTGCCATTAACGGAAAGTCGATCTCATGAGCGGGAGGGAATGAAGAACAGGGTTGCATCCTGCCATGGTGACTGCCCGCACCCGACCAGGTACAGAAAATTCCGGTTTAATTGTCTCATTCCCCTCTCCCAGTGCACATTCCACTCACTGTTCTATCTATGGGTAAATTTTACCAACATCTTCCCTCTCCTGTTTCCTACTCTCCCTATCCCACCCCCGATTCCTGTAGTAGATATCCACCCATCCACCCACTCAGTAGCCCTGCAAAATCTCCACTCTCTTAAAGCAAATCCCTCTCACCTTATCACTTAACTCTGGATGAAAGCCTCAAAGTCCTGGGGCTTACTGAAACCCTAGCATTTGAGCAGTGACTTTCCCTCTCAGAAATGTCACACTATATAGCTACAAGTTTCACTATGTTTTCCCACCCAACCTGTCATAATCTCATCTCCAGGTCACATCTTAGCCTCTTACTTCTCCAGCACTTTCTTCTTCATTGGCACTTCACTTTCCATCACTACTCCCACCCCTCCTTCAAGGTTTTCATTGTCTACTATCCTCGCAAGCTGCCTTGCCAAAATCTCATCCCGATTATCCTCACTTAGCCTTTGCACTGAGCAACTCTTCATTCTCGACAACTTCACCTGCACCTAAACACTAACTCCCCTCTTTTGACTTCTCTGCCTTCTTGTCCTTATTAAAGTTCATCATATAATATTCCTTCATCTACACACAGCCCTTTAACCTTGCCATTGCATAAGGCTCAGCTATCTCTGAGATTTCAATCACTCAAATCTTCCACCATCCACATATACTTGATAACATCCAACCCTTCTTCCCTCACCCCCATCCCTTTGAGAAGGCTAAGCTTGGCCCCTCTAAAGTAATATGTAATTGGCCCAGAAATTCGGATCTCCACGGGTGAGTATGCACGGGGTACTCACCCGTAGGCCCGATGGAAGTGCCGGTTTCCTGCATGCACTGCGCATGCGCGGGAAACCGGCACTGCCGTTCCTCTGAACGAAGAGGTTCAGAGGTCGAACGCGTGCGCGGGGAAGGCTGCGCGTGCGCATCAAACTTAGTTTTTTTTTACAGGTTTCTCCGGGAACTTAAGCCTGCAGAATTTAGAAATGTAAAAAGCAGGCGTAAGGCCTGCTTTTCACAAGGTAAGTGGTGAATTAATTAAAATTAAAACATTTTTTCCACACGTTTATTATTTTTAAATACTTTAAAGCAAGGTAAGTTTATTTTTAGCCCCGTTAGAATATAAAATTATTTTTTCAAAAATTTAAATTATTGTTTAAAATAGTTATTTCATGTAATTTATAGTTTATTTAAAAAATGTGATTTTTAAAAAATTTATTTGAAGGTTTAGTGCTATTTTGGGGCCGTAGTATTTATAAGTCTTGACAGCATTCCTGTCAGACTTATGAATGGAGCATTCCCTGCTCCGATTGGCAGTCCATGGCCCACGTGATCCCAGGGGACGCATCGAACTAACTGCGTCCCGGAATACGCAAGCACTGCGCGCCGGCAGCTGGAGCAGGCCCCGGATCGGAATTCCACAGGGGCCCACAGCTCAATGGCCGGCGCGCAAGGTAAGTGCAGATCGGGGGCTTGCACCCGCGGGAAGCCCCGACCCGAATTTCTGGGCCAATATGTAACTATTATGTCCGTGTGTAATTGAGACACGGACTGCAGGAGTTGGTTATAACATGTCTTTACTGAGTGGAGACAAACTGGAACTAACTATGCAAAGTTACAACACAGGCTTATATACAGGGGTGGTCACTACTGGTACTGCAGTATACAGGGGCTGCAGAATATAGTTCCTTCTGCAAAGTACATACACTACAGTAACAAGAACTTGCATTTATACATTGGGCCAGAATTTACTGTAAAAATAATAGTGAGGCTAACGGCGCTCAATGTTATTTATGTGCAAATCAGCTATCAACTTCAGGCGAGGCAGAGGGGCAGCTAAACGCAAAACTACGGAAGTTGTTGTCTGAGATGCGTCACTGCTCCATAAGCTGCACGAAAATGGCATCTCACTGTCTGGCTCCCCATTGAAATGTATTGAACCGCATGAAGATCCTGCTTGCATGACAGATACAGACTAAACTCACCACAGAAATTAGGGCTTGTCCATTTCAGTCTAATTTTTTAAATTCATTTATGGCATGTGGGCATCACTGGCAAGGCCAACATTTATTGCCCATCCCTAATTGCACTTGTCAAGAAGGTGGTGAGCCACCTTCTTGAACCGCTGCAGTCCATATGGTGCAGTGCAAACATGGTGCGCGGGTGGTGGAGGCAGTGAATGTTTAAGGTGGTGGATGGGGTGCCAATCAAGCGGGCTGCTTTGTCCTTGATGGTGTCGAGCTTCTTGACTGTTGTTGGAGCTGCACTCATCCAGGCAAGTGGTCAGTATTCCATCACACTCCTGACTTTTACCTTGTAGATGGTGGAAAGGCTTTGGGGAGTCAGGAGGTGAGTCACTCGCTACAGAATACCCAACCTCTGACCTGCGCTTGTAACATTTATGTGGCTGGCCATTGAATGTCAAGGGGAGGTGATAAGACTTTCCTTTGTTGGAGATAGTAATTGCCTGCCACTTGTGTGGGGCGAATGTCAATTGCCACTTAGCAGCCCAAATCTAAAGGTTGTACAGGTCTTGCTGCACGCGGACTGCTTCATTATCTGAGGAGTTGCGAATGGGACTGAACGCTGTGCAATCATCAGTGAACATTCCCATTTCTGATCTTATGATGGAGGGAAGGTCATTGATAAAACAGCTGAAGATGGCTGGGCCTAGGACACTGCCCCAAGGAACTCCTGCAGCGATGTCCTGGGGCTGAAATAATTGACCAACAGCCACAACCATCTTCCTTTGTGCTAGGTATGACTCCAGCCAGTGGAGAGTTTTCCCCCTGATTCCCATTGACTTCAATTTTACTAGGGCTCCTTGATGCCACACTCGGTCAAATGCTGCCTTGATGTCAAGGGCAGTCATTCTTACCTCACCTCTGGAATTCAGCTCTTTTGTCCATGTTTGGACCAAGGCAGTAGAGATCTGGAGCCAAGTGGTCCTGGTGGAACCCAAACTGAGCATCAGTGAGTAATTATTGGCGAGTAAGTGCCGCTTGCTAGCACTGTCGATGTCAGCTTCCATCACTGCTGATAATTGAGAGTGGGCTGGTAATTGGCTGGATTGGATTTGTCCTACTTTTTGTTGACAGGAAATACCTGGGCAATTTTACACTTTGTCGGGTAGATGCCAGTGTTGCAGCTGTGCTGGAACAGCTTGGCTAGAGGCATGGCTAGTTCTGGAGCACAAGTCTTCAGCACTGCAGCCAGGATTTTGTCAGGGCCCATAGACTTTGCTGTATCCAGTGCGCTCAGCATTTCTTGATATCACGTGGAATGAATCGAATTGGCTGAAGACTGGCTTCTGTGATAGTGGGGACCTCAGGAGGAGGCTGAGATGCATCATCCACTCGGCACTTCTGGCTGAAGATGGTTGCGAACGCTTCAGCCTTGTCTTTCACATTCACGTGCTGGGAATGGGAATGTTCATGGAGTTTCCTCCTCCAATTTTGGCACAAGTCCCCATATGTTAGTGAGGAGGACTTTACAAGTTCAACTGGGCTGGGTGTAACTTTTTTTGGCCTAGAAATTCAGTTGGTTGCGCCAGCCGTTAGCGCCTTAGGAGGAGTAGATGTCGGGCGCTAGGCGGCTAGCGCCCGGGCGCAGCGCGATCTGTGCCTCGCCCCAACTTCACTAGAGATTTAGTGGCAACGCAAAGTCTTTGCGCGCGCTCAGCTGCGCGCGCAGATCATGACGTCATTTCCTCGTGCAACGCCCTTTGTGCGCCCCCAACCGGAACTTCAGTCGCGCCGCCCCATTGTGCGCCTGGCGCCCCTAGCGACTGTTAGAGTGGAACGGTGCTCAGCCGATACGGGGCGCGGGGGGCGCAAATTAAAGGGCACTCCTCCTGCACTATAAAAGGCTGCCATTTCGCAGCACTCCTTCTTGTGGAACGGTTCTTTGGAGAGAGACCAAGGTAGATAGCTTTCTGCTTTGGCCCAACACTCGGACAGGTACTTGTGGCTTCAGGCCACAGCTTTCCACTAGTCTTTGCCTTCATTGACATCTCATTGTTTGCCAGCATATTATGGGGGCTGCAATGGGTATCAACGCTGGCTTTCTCAATTACATCCAAAGGGCTCACAGACGCCGTGAGAGAGTGGCAGCCCTGGCTAGACGGAGAGGGGGCAACAGGCGTCGGGAAAGGAGGCCTTACCCACCCAGGGTATACCACCAGCAGTTCTCCTTTCTCAACATGTCTGACGAGCAGTGTGTTCGGAGGCTGCGATTCAGAAGGGACGTGGTCACAGAGATCTGCCAGCTGCTTGGCGGTGATCTGCAGCCACAGCTGAGGAGCAGGACATCTCTGTCGGTGGAAGTGAAGGTGACGGTGGCTCTCAACTTCTATGCCACTGGCTCCTTCCAATCCGCTACTGGGGACATTGCCAACATCTCCTAAGTTCGCCGTGCATTGCTGCATCCGCCAGGTGACCAATGCCCTTTTCAAAAGGAGACGTCAGTTCATCTCCTTCTCCATGGCCCTTCCAAGCAACAACAGCGTGCAATGGGCTTTGCAGCATTCGCGGGCTTCCCCATGGTGCAGGGCGCCATTGACTGCACGCATGTGGCTTTGCTGGCACCTCTGGAGAATGCCGAGGATTACCGCAACCGGAAGGGCTACCATTCGCTGAACATCCAGCTGGTGTGTGACCACAGGCAGCTCATCCTAGCTGTCAATGCCCGCTTTCCAGGCAGCAGCCACGATGCCTTCATCCTGCGACAGACTTCTGTGGCAGACATGTTCCAGGCACAGCCTCACCCACGAGGATGGCTTATCGGGGACAAAGGCTATCCTTTGTGTACCTGGCTGATGACCCCGCTCCGTGCGCCCAGCACCCCTGCTGAACAGGGATACAACGAGAGCCATCAAGCGACCAGGAACATCATCGAACAAACAATCGGCGTCCTGAAGCAACGGTTCCGCTGTCTGGATCGTTCCGGTGGAGCCCTACAGTATTCGCCGGAGCGAGTCTCCCATTTCGTGGTCGTTTGCTGCATGCTGCATAACCTGGCTATCCGCAGGACTCAGGCACTGCCACCAGAGATTGGAGGACCACCTCAGGAGGAGGAGGAGGAGGAGGAGGACCAGCACAGGAGGGAGGCACAAAGTGCAAGGGCCGCCCGTCGCCGGCTTATTGAACGTTGGTTCTAGGCCCCCTCTCAGGGAATGGCTTGTGCCAATGTCAGCAGATGAATGTAGCCGCTCCACAAGCCCTCAGCCGAGCAGGGCAACCAGGACTTAACCAAAAAACCATGCACACTGCAATTTAACAACAATAATTTATTGAAAACCTCTGCCCTTCCCACATTACATGCTCATGTGGAGAAGCCCCCTCCAAAAACACAAAACTACCAGTCTCGGCCTTACAAAAAGAAAGAAAGACACCAGTCTCGGCCTTACAAAAAGAAAGAAAGACACCAGTCTCGGCCTTACACAAAAACAACTGCACCAGTCTCAGCCTTACAACAAGCACCAGGCATTTGTGCATACCTCTACTTTTTGCCCTGCGAGGGCGATGCCTTGCGCATCCTTGCCTGGCCCCTGCCCACCCTGCTGCTCCTCCTCAATGGGAGCCCAGTGGCTGCAGCAAAGGCTGGGGGAAGGCTGCTGAGGGGCAGATGGCAAGACGGCAGATGCCCTTGGGGGTCGGCCTGCACCAGCTCTGGCCTTGGAGTGGCCGGCTGCTGACTGCTCCAACTCTGGCTGGGCGGCAGCAGTCTGTCCAGCAGCTCATGGCAGCTGCAATGGCGGAGTGGCAGTGTCGGCTGCAGGAATGGTGGCAACCTTGCAGATCGCAGGTGCTCGCTGGTCGCCTGAGACATTGGCACTCGCACGGGCCAGCACTGCAGCATGCACAGCAAACAGCTGAAGAACAGACTGCTGGGCTGCTGCTGCGCGGCGAGTGCCCTGGCGATGCCTGGCTGATCCAGCGAGGGTGGCAGCAGTTAGTGCCTGTGTGGCCCTGGTCTGTGTCCGCATGACACCAGCCAGTGAATAGACGGCACGACTGAGCACTTGGCTAGAAGCCGACTGTGCTGCCGCGAAGTCCTGCAGACTCCTGGCCTGTGCTGCACTGAATTTTTCCAGACTCCTGGCCTGTGCTGCACTGAATTGTTGCAGACTCCTGGCCTGTGCTGCTCCGAATTGCTGCACACTCCTTGACAGAGACTTTATGGAGTCAGGCATCCTTGCCACTGCAGCCATGAGCTCAGTGTGCCTGCGCTCAGCCTGGACGGCCATTTCCTCTAGGAGGCGCACCTCCTCTGTGCTGACCGTCGCAGGACTGGAGGCCGCACTCACCCTCTGGGGAGAAGTCCGCCGAGCTTCCCCACCCCTCCCGCGTTGCTGCAGGCCGCTGGGCCCCGGAGCTTCACTCTCCTCCGACCCTTCCCCCCGGCTCCCCTCCAGGGAAGACGTGTCCCCTACATCGCCATGGGCTGGCGCGGCTGAGGGTGGCACTGATGGGCCGGCTTCCTCTTCCTCCTCCTCGGAATCGGAAGGCCTGACAGTGGCAGCTTGAAGGCCCGCCTCCTCACTTGGCGATTCACCATCTGAAAGCAGGAAGGCACAAGAGTAGCTTTAGAGTGAGGACAGGGCGGCAGCGAGGGAGGCATGAGTGCTGCCATTCACTGCATTGGTCGGACAGTGGCAAAGGATGCTGATCTGAGGCGCAAGTGGAACGAGAGAGGTCAAAAAGGTGATGCCCTTACCATTGGTGCCCAGAACAGGGTCGGCATCTCCACTGGCGACGGGACCAATCAGCCGGCCTGCCATAATGCGCTCCACACGCTGGTCGAGGTCGGAGAGCTCTTTGAGGTCAGGACGGCCTCCCCCGGTCTCAGTTCGGTTGCGCCGATTGTGCACCACCTTGGCCTGCAAGAGAAAGGACGGCCTCTAAGTACAGTGTGAAGCCCTGATCTTGTCTGCACTGCCTCCCATGGTCGAATAGCTTGTACAGTGTGAAGCCCTGATCTTGTCTGCAATGCCTCCCATGGTGGACTGGCCCTGAGACAGTGTATAGCCCTGATCTTGTCTGCAATGCCTCCCATGGTTGAATAGCTTGTACAGTGTGTAAAGTGCTGAATGTGCAAGTGATTTGCATGCCAGTCCCATAGCTGCTGGATGAGGGCTGGCCATTAGGGCTTTCAGGTCCCTTTGCCCATAAAGTGAGGTGCACATGCAGGGATGAGGAGGACACTGGAAAGGGTACTCACCCTGACAACCCGAGTGAGGTCGTTGAACTTCTTCCGGCATTGCACAGGAGTCCTGGCAACCACGCTGTTGGAAGACACCCTGTTGGAGACCTCCCTCCAGGCTTTCCGGTAGGCGCTGGGCAGCGGCCTCTTGCCACCTTCTGGGAACAGAACATGGCGCCTGCGCTCCACTCCGCCAACCAGCAGCCTCAGGTCACCGTCGCTGAAGCGCTGCGCTCCCTCCCTGGCCTTCTCCATTGCCCTGGGCGTTGTGCAGGTGAAGCTGAAGTGGTCAGGCCTAGGTTGAGGGCTGCAGTGTGCAGGGCGTGGCAGGCAAACAAATCGATCCTCCCCCTTTAAGAGCTGACCGGCGCCAGAGTGTCTGCCGTCAATCAAGAACTCGCCGCACTTGCGCTGCGCCCGGCCTCGGGGGTATCGCTCAGCACCGCCGGCTTAGCGCCTAAAGATAGTCGTGCATCGCCTGTTTTAGCGCAGCAGCAACCTCTTGGGGCGATGCGACTGAATATCGGCGAAGGGGGCGCGACTTTGCGCCGGGCGCAAACTTTAGCGGCTGCCCGACTTTAGCGCCCCAAAAGTGGCTATACTGAATTTCTAGGCCTTTGTGTCTGAATCCGATGCCTACGTCAATGCCGGGTGGTCCGGTTTTATTTTTATTTTTGTTTCTCGTAGTGGTTTGATACAACTGAGTGGCTTGCTAGACCATTTCAGAGAGCAGTTAAGAGTGAACCACATTGCTGTGTCTGAAGTCACTTATAGGTCAGAGCAGGTAAGGACAGCAGATTTCCTCCCCTAAAAGACATTAGTGATGGGTTTTTACGACAATCCATTAGTGTAATAGTCAGCTTTACTGATACTAGCTTTTTATTCCAGATTTATTTAATTAAATGAATTTATATTCCCTGGCTGCCATGGTGGGATTTGAATTCATGTCTCTGAATTACTAGTCCAGTAACAAAACCAGTATGCTACCGTCACCATCAAGTACCCTTTTTTAACAGTTTGATAAGTCTTACTGCCAAACAACCTCTCTAGCACCGAAAATCTACTTTTACATGTGTGGAGTCTTATTCCTCAAATTTTAATTGTTAGTGATTTTTTTAACTTTTCTATTTCTTTTTTCTCTCTTAATCCAATCTTTCTTTCCCTCTCTTTATTTCACTTTCTGTACCTGATTTGGAAAGGTAACGAAAATCTTGGTCAAAGAGGTAGATTTTAAAGAGAGCCTTAAAGGAGGATAGCGAGGGGAATGGCCAGGGGAATCAATCTCTCAGCATCAAGTCCTCTCAGAACCTTATGTGTTTCAATGAGATCACGTCTCATTCTTCTAAACTCCAAAGAGTATAGGCCCAATCGACTCAATCTCTCCTCATAGGACAACCCCATCATCTCAGGTGTCAATCTAGTGAATGTTCATTGCACCACCTCTAGGGTAAGTATATCTATCCTCAGATAATGAGACCAAAACTGTGGACAGTACTCCAGGTGTGATCTCACCAAAGCCCTGTACAATTGTAGCAAGACTTTGGGGGAAAAAGTGAGTCGCGCCCCGCTAACTTCGCCAGGGCGCTACTTTTAGTGCTAACGGTCACCGCCGCAACTAAGTTCCCGCTGAATTTCACAGGAGGCGATGGCGGTGCCGTGCCAGGGCGCTAGTTGCTTTGCGCCCCGTTAGCGCCCTCTTAGGGCACTAACGGCAGGCGAAAAGCAACCGAATTTTTAGGCCTTTATTACTCTTGTACTTCAACCCCCTTGCAATAAAGGCCAACATGCCATTTGCCTTCTTAATTACTTGCTGTACCTGCATGTTAACTTTCTGTGTTTCATGCACCAGGACACCTAAATCTCTCTGAACACCAACACTTAATAATTTCTCACCATTTAACAAATAATCTTTTTTTCTATTCTTCCTACCAAAGTGAGTAACCTCATATTTCATCACATTATACTCCATCTGCCACCTTCATGCCCACTACTTAACCTGTCTACATACCTTTTCAGACCCTTTGGGGGGAATTTTAATCACAAAAAACAGGTGGGTTGGGGTCAGGTGTGAGGTTAAAGTATTAGAAAATGTGTATCCCGACCCCAACCCGCCCACTTCCGGGTTCAACAGAGGCAGGACGGGGGGTGGGGGGGGTGGTGGGCAGCCCACCTGCTCCCAGAAGTTGGGTTGTCACTCTAAATACTATAATGTGGCTGGAAGTCTCAAATTTAACTTGCCATACAGGTTTAACTGAGGCCGGCCAGCGATCCCGGCCCTCGGGATTCCTGGCAGCTACAGCGAGGTGCGGACAGCTTCCTCCCAGCACCCCCAAACTCCTCACCATCTGTTCCTCCGTACAAACCCCACCCCCGCCATGGTTGGTGATCGGACCTCCCCACCCCCTGGGGTCGGGGCTCGCACCTATGTATGTGTCCTCCTGTCCAGCGTTCCCCACCCGTCCAGAAGCCAGTCTGTCAATCAGGCTGACTTCAGGGCAGGGAAACTGTCCATGACGTCACACGCAAGCTGCTGAGGTAAAACTTCACAGCGTGCAGCCCGCGCTCTACCTCTACTGGGCCCCCCAAACCCCACTCACCCCCCGCTCCAAGCGGTTCACAAACTAAAAATTCCGGCCTTTGTGTCCTCCTCACAGCTTACTTTCCCACCTAGCTCTGTATCGTCAGCAAACTTGGATACATTACACTTGTTCCCTTCATCCAAGTCATTAATATAGATTGTAAATAGTTGAGGCCCCAACACTGATCCTTGTGGCACCCCACTAGTAACAGCCTGCCAACCTAAAAGTGACCCATTTATCCCTACTCTCTGTTTTCTGTCCTTTAACTAATCCTCTATCCATGCTAATATATTACGAAACCCCATGAGCCCTTAAGCCTATGAGTTTAAGTGTCATTGATCTATTATTCTAATGTTTAACATGGTGCTTAGCAGCAGTATGTGCGAGAAAAACATTTCCTGTTAACAGCTAGCAATGTCACTCGATAGAATGGGCCAGAATTTGCTGTAGTGGGGCATCTCACATCTGCCATTAGTTAGACTTGCCTCTGCACCCTTCAGCTCAAAAATATTTTGCCCACAAAGTTGCTACAAATGCGAGCTGATAACGGCATAGTGAAGGAAACAGGGCATCTGGGACTTTGGTGAACAGGACAACCAACAGCTTATCTCCTTAACCAATGACATTTAATCATTGGGCAATTAATACAGGAAGGACTGAGAAGGAAGGTGAATTAAAGGGGGTGAATTCAATTTCAAATCAGGTACAGAAAGATAAATAAAGAGAGGGAAATAAAGTTTGGATTAAGAGAGTGAGAAAAGAGACAGAAAGGAAAAATAAGCAAAAATATTAAAATTTGACACTTTTAAAATCTAATCAAAATCTGAAGTAATGAGACGTCACACATGTACTAGTTAATTTTCAGTGCCAGAGAGGTTGATTGGCCGTCATTAACTCTTACGTCGTTAAATGGGTACTTACACTTGTGATGACAAGACTTGACTTTCTGTGGTGAGTTTATCGGGCAATTAATGGCCAAATACAGCAAGTTCCTAAAAAAAAGGGCAGGTTAAGGGCGAGATGCCATTTTCGTGACGTTAACAGCGGAGCAGCACAACTCGGACAGTAACTTTTATAGATTCGCATTTAACTGTGCACCTGCTCCTCATCTGAAGTTGCTGTCCCATTTACCCATAAATAACGGCAAGCGCCATCAGCTTCACTGTTAATTTGAAAACAAATTCTGGCCCATTTTAATATGAAAATCAGGGCAAACTAAATCTGTAAAGCAGCTTGTATCCAAAGCTGTACCACTAGAGGGTGTTATTTAAATGAAAAATCAACTTTAAAAGTGCAATAATTTTATTTTGAGCAATTTTGCATATTTAAAGTCTACCTTAAAATTATAAAACAGCAGTATTTTGTCATTGCAACGAAGTTGGAAGGGAAGAAGGAAAATATGTTTGGACATACATTTGAGGGTAACTTCATGGGGTAATCTAGCTGAGTGAATCACCCACCAGTTCTAGAACCATCTAATTTTCATTCCACAATGGAAGGACATTCCGGTGGATTCTACAAGGAGCTGACAATCTGATCCACCTAATTACCGCCCATGCGGTGAAGATGAAACTTTACCCATGAGCCTGTGCTCTCCGACAGCAAAGCACCTCATAAATTTGAGTGCCCACTGCCCAGAATTGCAAAAATCATGGTCAGTTCACACCTGAATTTTCAATATGCGCTGCCAGTGCATGAGGCTCCCAGTTCCCAGCACAGAATTACCCCTTCTGGGTACAGTATTGGTAGTTTAGCATAGAACTGAATTTCACAATATGGCAAGAAAATAACATTCGATAATCCAAGTAATAATTAAGCACAACAGATAATGGCGCGGACCTTGCTGAAAGATTTAGGGCTAGATTTTCAGTCGCTTGCGCCAGCAGTTAGCGCCTTAAGAGAAGTGATTTCCGGGCGCTATGCGTGTAGCGCCCGGGCGCAGCGCAGTTTGCGCCCCGCCCCAAATTAAGTTGCCCATTAGCGCCGGCGCAAAGTTTAGCGCCCGCCCGGATGCGCGCGCAGAAAATGACGTCACATCCTCGTGCAACGCCCTTTGGCCGCCCCGATTGCAAACTTCAGTCGGACCGCCCCATTGTGCGGCGGGCGGCCGGAGCGTTTGGAAAAAGGAACGCAACACAACCAGCGCGGGCCCCGGGGGGCGCTAATTAAAGGGAACGTCCTCTCCAGTATAAAGGCCATCCTTTTTTCAGAAAACAGTCTTGTGCAACGCATTTCTGGAGACACAACAAGGAGGATAGCTAACTGGTTTCAAGCAGCAAGAGCCAGGTATTTTTGGACTCAGGCCATAGCGCTGCAAGTGGCCATTTGGAAATTAGACTGTTTGCTAGGATTTGATGGGGGCTGCATGGGGTGCCAACGCGCAGCTGCAGCGCCATGTCCGTAGGGCTCGCAGACGCATTGTGAGAGGGGCAGCCCTGGCTAGAGGCAGAGGGGGCTACAGGCGTCGGCCACGTAGGCCTTACCCAGTCAGGCTATACCGCCAGCAGCGCTCCTACCTAAACATGAGTGCCGCGCGATGTGTTAGAAGGCTCCGATTCCGAAAGGAGGTGATTGCAGAGATCTGCCACCTGCTTCGCAGAGATCTGCGGCCAAAGCTCAGGTGCAGGACGTCTCTGTCGGTGGAAGTGAAGGTGATGGTGGCATTGAACTTCTATGCCACCGGCTCCTTCCAATATGCTGCTGGGGACATAGCAAACATCTCCCAGTATGGCGCGCATCGCTGCATCCGCCACGTGACCGAAGCACTGTTCAGAAGGAGAAGCCAATTCACCTCCTTCCCCATGGCCCTCGAGAGCCAGCATCAGCGCGCATTGGGATTTGCCAGACTCGGGGAATTCCCCTTGGTGCAGGGCGCCATTGACTGTACGCATGTGGCTTTGCGGGCCCCTCTGGAGCATGGCGAGCAGTATCGCAACAGGAAGGGCTACCATTCTCTGAATGTGCAGCTGGTATGTGACCACAAGCAGCGCATCATGGCAGTCAATGCCAGCTTCCCAGGCAGCAGCCACGATGCCTTTATCCTGCGGCAGAGTACTGTGCATGACATGTTCCAGGCACAGCCTCCCCCAAGAGGATGGCTCATCGGGGACAAAGGCTATCCTTTGTGCACCTGGCTCATGACCCCACTCCACGCGCCCAGGACCGCTGCTGAAGAGGCCTACAACGAGAGCCATCAAACCACCCGCAACATCATCGAGCTAACTATTGGGGTCCTCAAGCAGCGGTTCCGCTGCCTTGATCGCTCCGGAGGAGCTCTCCAGTATTCGCCGGACCGGGTCTCCCAATTTGTGGTGGTTTGCTGCATGCTACACAACCTGGCTATCCGCAGGACTCAGGCACTGCCACCTGACGTTGGACCAGCACCTCAGGAGGAGGAGCAGGAGGAGCATGAGGAGGAGGAGCAGGAGTACGTTCCCAGGAGGGAGCGACCAGGGCCAAGGGCCGCACGACGCCACCTTATTACACGGTACTTCTAAGCCCCCTGTCAGGGAATGGCCAGGGGCCATGAGGGAAGATGAATGCAGCCGCTCCGCAAGCCCTCAGCCGGCGAAGCCAACAAACACTAAGAAGAACAACCATGGAGACTGCATGAATAAAGATAATTTTTTATTGCACAAAAATGAAAAGCCCTTCCCACATGAATCCCCAAAAACAATAAACGGGCCCCACAAAAAGCCCAACAAACGACTCACTCCCACAAACTGGGGAGGAGCCACTCCACCTTTCTTCAAATCGGGCCTCAACGTCGGCCTAACGCAAAAAATAAGCCCTCCAAAAGCACAACCATGGGCAAAATAAAGATGGCCACCGCCATATTAAAGGAAAGCTGCCCACACCCTCTACTGAGTGGCCCGCGAGGGCGAGACCTTGGCCAGCCTTTTGCCTCCCCTGCCCGGCCTGCTGCTCCTTCGCAAGCTCTGCCCAGTGGCTGCTGCGAGGCTGGGGGAAGGCGCCTGAGGCTCAGATGCCCTTCCGCCAGATGCCGCTGGGAGACGGCCTACACGGCGTTTGGGCCTCGAGGGGCCGTCTGCTGAGTGGCGCACCTGAGCCTGGCCACCATCAGCTGCAGCCGCTTGCCCTTGACGCCCCAGAGGGGGAATGGCGGCGACGGATGGCGCAATGTGGGCCAGCTGGCGTCTGGGATGCGCTGGCTGGTGCTGTGGCGCGGTGGCACTCGGCCGGGCCCGCACTGCAGGATCCGCAGCAATCAGCCGACGGGCGGCTTGCTGGGATGGTCCAGCGCGGCGGCTGCCCTGGCGATGCCTGCCTGAGACAGCGCGTGGCAGCAGTGAGTGGCCCTGTGGTCCTGGTGTGCGCGCGCATCACATCCGCCAGGGTCTTGACGGCATCAGTCAGCATGCGGCCACTCACGGCAGTTGCTGCCCCGAACTCGCGCACACTGGTCGCCAGCGACTCGATGGCCTCAGGCATGCGCCCCACCACGCTCATGAGCTCCGTGTGGCGCCGGTCCGAGTCGTCGGCCATCTTATCCAGCTTCCGCACCTCCTCCGAAGTGAAGGTGTCCGGACTGGAGTCGCGACTCTCCCGCTGGGGAGGAGGGGGCCGAACTAGGGGACCCTTGCCGCGTTGGTGACGGCGAGTGTGCCGAGCAGCAGCACTCCCCTCTGATCCTTCCCCCCTTTGGGGGGGAAGGCCGCGGGCCACGCGCACGGCTCCTGGGTGGCTGGACGCCACTGGTCCCAGAAGCTGCATTGCCCTGCGACAGTTCCTCCAGGCACTCGTCCAGTGAGGAGGTGTCAAGCATTTCCTCCTCTCCTGCGGGACGTGACTGTTCCCCCGAAGGTCCGGCTTGCTCCTCCTCCTCCTCCTGGTCGGAGGTGCTGTCACTGGCAGCTTCAGGGTCCTGGTCGTCACCAGCTGAAAGCAGGAATGCACAAGAGTAGCTTCAGAGTGAGGAGACGGCGTCAGCGAGGGAGTTAGGACTGGTGGGATTCAGCGCATTGGTGGGACAGTGGCAAAGGAGGTAGCTCGGATGGGCCAGTGCGACGCGAGAGGGCCAAAAGGCGAGGTCCTTACCATTGCCGGGCAGTGGAGGGTCGGATACACCGCACGCTGTGGGGACAATCACACGGGCTCCCATGAGTACACACACGCGCTCCTCCAGCCGAGTGAGCTTCTGCAGCTTGGCGCGGCCACCCCTGGCACGGGCCTGGCGATTAAACGCTACTTTAGCCTGCAAGAGAAAGGACGGGCTGTAAGTGCGCAGTGAAGCCCTGATGTAGTGTGCACTGCCTCCCATGGTGGAATAGCTTGGCCAAAGTGTAGAGTGCCGAATGGCCATTTGATGCTCATGACTGTCCCAATGCTGCTGGCTGAGGGCTGGCCAATAGGACTTTCAGGTCCCTTTGCCCATCATGTCAGGTGTACATGCAAGAATGAGGAGGAGACTGGAAAGGCTACTCACCTTCACAATCCTGGTCAGATCGTTGTATTTTTTACGGCATTGTTTGTGGGTCCTGGGGGCCTCGCCGGTGAACGTCACCCTCTGGGCGATCTGCTTCCAGGCTTTGGTGTAGTCATGGTGGGTTGGATTCCTCCCACTCTCTGGAAACAAGATCTTGCGCCTCACCTCCAGAGCTGTGACCATTATGTCCCGATCACCCTCTGAGAAGCGCAGGGCACGCTGACGGGCCTTCTCTGGCGTTGCCATGACTCCCTGGGGCTGAGCAGCAGTGTTGAGGCCTCTTTGCAAGGCTGCAGTGTGCAGGGCGTGGCAGCAGACCAATTCGTCCCTTCCCCCTTTAACAGCTGGTCGGCACCACGGGGTCTGCTGTCAGTGCAAAAATGACCGCACCCGCGCCGCGCCCCGCCTGGGCGCTATCCCTCTGGACCGCCGGCTTAGCGCCTAAAGGTAGGAGTGGAACGCCTCTTTTAGCGCTCCACCACTCTCTTAGGGCGAAGCCACTGAATTTCCGGCAACGGGGCGCTACTTTGGGGGGGGCGCTAACTTCGGGCGGGCGCTAAGGTTAGCGCCCCAAAACTGTCTATACTGAAAATCTAGCCCTAAGTGTGTGAACGATGCACACCGTTATTAGTGCGCAAATCGGCCAGCAAGTTCAAGGGATTAAGCGATACACCATGAGTTGCGAAGCTCCAGGATTTGCTGGTTGATTTACGCTATTCTGCCGTTTGCTCTGCACAAACAGCAAATCGCCCTTAGCCTCCCCGTTACTTTTAAGAACTTGCTGAATTTGCACTTTAGCTGTCCATTAAACTCGCTACAGAAAGTTAAGTCTAGTAATTAATAATGTAAGCACCCTTTTAGTGATGTGATAATAATGACTGCTAATCAACCTCTTTGGCCCAGAAAATGAACAATTTAAACCATGGAATCTCATTCCTTCACCTTGTGAATTGATGTCAGAATTATTTTAAATGTCAAGTTTTAAATTTTAATTTTTTTCTCTTACTTTTACTTTCTGCTTCTTTTTTCTCACTGTCCTAATTCAGTCTTTCTGTACCTAATTTGACTCTAATTGGCCCACTCTGGTTCATTCTCCTTAGCTGTTCCTGTTTACAGGAAACTCTTTGGTATCTGGCACCGACGGGACCGGCGTGTTGCCGGTTGATCATAAATTCCGGATGACGGAGAGGGTTATCTACCGAGGCTACTTTTAACAAAGAAAAATAAAAAAATCAAGAAATGTGCAGTATACAGTAATTGGGTACTCACCTACAGAATGTTGTGTTAAATGGATGGTGGAAGATGCTTGATTAAGTACAGTACTGCCAGTTGAGGGTAATGCAATTCAATGACTACCAGCAGTGTGGGAGACACAGTACCCCTGTAAAATGGCGGATCAGAAGAGACTACCGGCAGCGCGGGAGAGTCAAGACACCTGTTACAGGGGTATTGAGGTGTTCGGACTTCCAACAGCGCCAAGAAGCTGAGTAGTGGCAGTTTGGAGAACTACCCCCACTAACTAACTCGGCCACCACGGGAGACTCGGACTTGGCAACATTGCCGGTTATTGAGGTGTTGTTTTGCCGGTTAATAGAGAATTCCGGTTATTTAGATTGTAGTGTATGTACCTTGAAGAAGGAACTATATTCTGCAGCCCCTGTATACTGCAGTACCAGTAGTGACCACCCCTGTATATAAGCCTGTGTAGTAACTTTGTATAGTAGTTCCCGTTTTGTCTCCATTCAGTAAACACCTGTTATAACCAACTTCTGCAGTCCGTGTCTCAATTACACACGGACGTTACACTGGCGACGAACAGATCCGAACTTACCTACAGTTCTGCACCACCTCACGGGGATCCATCCCTGAAGCGAAGTTGTTAGAGGTCGAGGCCAGAAGGAAGAAAAAAAAACAAAAAGAAGAAATGGGCGTCGACCGTGGGCAACCGCCCTCTGATTCATCGAATTCGAAGATTTGCAGGAGAGGCTGTCGAGAGCTGGGCTTGGTTATCCTGTCAATGGTGTTACAGCTAAGCGGGCTGGTGGCAGGTAGTACACTGATCCTTCCTGGGCTGCGGCGGGCTAGAGCTCGATCGGGTGGCTTTTCAACGGGGCCGAGCAGCGTTGTCGGGAAGAGGAGAGAGAGCGAGAGGGTGGAGCACACAGGGCGCGGCCGGTGCTACAAAGCCGGGCAGCGTACAGACCCGAGAAGAGAGAGGAAAGTGTCCCATAGGGTCTGCTCTGACGACGGGAACAGCAATTAAAATAAAAGAAATTAGAAGAGCAGAAAGCCACGAGGAGCTCCAGTTTGCCACGGGGACCGCGGAGAGCGGCGTTGGCAGCAGCGTGGGGGGGAAGTGCGCGAAGACCATAGGGCGTCGCCATCAAGGCATAAAAACGCCAGCAACAGCGCTAGCAGCAGCGGAAAAGACAGAAAGCGCGGGAGGCGCCATCTTAATCCAGCGGGGAAGAAGGCAAAGCGCGGGAGGCGCCATTTTGTTCAATCGGGGAAGAAGGCAAAGCGCGGGAGGCGCCATCTTAGATCTCCAAGATGCCGAAGACTGGCAATATCACTGCCTTCGATAATGCAATAGAAGACTGGACCACGTATGTGGAAAGAGTCGAAGTATATTGCAAGGCAAATGAAGTAGCCGATGAGAAAAAGGCATCGGTACTACTAAACTTAATGGGCGCAAGAACGTACGGCCTATTGCGGAACCTGATCACTCCAGTCAAACCGATGGCAAAGAGTTTTAACGAAATTGTTCATATCCTACAGGAACACCTAAATCCTACACCGCTGCTGATAGCAGAAAGATTTAAATTCCACAAGAGAAATCAGCATAAAGATGAGAGCAATGCTGATTACCTTATGGAACTACGCAAGCTATCAAAGCACTGCCAGTTCGGAGCAGGACTGGCAGATACCCTACGGGACAAATTTGTCTGTGGACTCCTGAGTGAAGGAACCCAGAAGAGGTTACTCTCAGAGAAAGAGCTGACGCTAGATAAGGCTTTCAGCGTGACAGTATCGTACGAAGCAGCAGCAAGGGGAGCTGCGGAAATACAGCAAAAGCCACAGGAATACGGCACCCATGAAATGACACAGGGATTTGAAAAATGTTATCGCTGCGGCAGAACAACCCATGACCAGAAGGACTGCTGGACCAAGGACAAAACATGCAGGCAATGCGGAAAGATGGGACACATTGCACGAGTTTGCAGGCTAACGACAACAAAAAGACTACTAAGGAAAAGTACAGGAAAGTACAAAAGATGACGGACAGTAGTTCCGAAGACCAGAAGAGCGATAGTGAATCCGGGAACGAGAGACGAAGCTGTCTCAAACTACACAACGTAATCACAAAAGAGGATCACCGAACCATTTGGATCACCCTCACGATAGTAGGGTCCCAAGTCAAAATGGAATTGGATACAGGATCAGCCCTGACCGTCATGAATCGACGAGACTACGAGCGGCTATTCTCACACATACCCTTGAAAGACACATCCATTGTCTTGAAGACATATACGGGGCAGAAAGTATACCCCAGAGGGAAAATAAGGGTGCCTGTCGAATACAACGGCAAGGAAATACAGAAATTGTATCTGTACATACTGCAAGATGGTGGACCACCGTTATTGGGATGTGAATGGATCAGAAAGATAAGTTTAGACTGGCACTCCATTCAGGCACTGACGGTGGCTGGTAAAAAGGATGACGTCACACCTGGACGATTGTCAAAAATCTTGGCTAACGCTAAAGAGGTATTTCAACAAGAACTGGGAACTCTTAAAGGCGTAACCGCCTCGATAAAAATAGAAGAGAATGCAATTCCCAAGTTTTTCAAAGCAAGACTGGTACCGTATGCAATTCGCCCAGCCATCCAGGCAGAGCTGGAGAATCTGGAGAATGCAGGCATGTTAACTAAGGTAGACTGGAGCGAGTGGGCGACACCCATCGTTCCTGTCATGAAGAAAACGTTAAACAATAAGTCTGAGGAGCCAAGGAAGGTTCGCATCTGTGGGGACTTCAAGGTGACTGTGAACCCAGTCCTTCACACAGTACAGTATCCTCGTCCGAGGATAGAAGATATTTTTGCCTCACTATCTGGAGGGAAGCGTTTTACAAAAATTGACCTAGAGCAAGCATATTTGCAGATGGAGGTTGAAGAATCCTCTAGGAAATATCTCACGATAAACACTCACAAAGGTCTTTACCAGTATAATCGACTGGTATTCGGAGTTGCATCAGCTCCGGCTTTTTGGCAAAGAGCGATGGAACAAGTCCTGCAAGGGATTCCGGGGACTCAGTGTTACTTGGACGACATCCTAGTGACGGGTGAAAATGACAGTGAACACCTTGCCAACCTAGAGCAGGTGCTCACTAGACTAAGAGAACATGGGCTACGAGCCAATCGCCCCAAGTGCGAGTTTTTTAAGAAACAAATATCGTATTGTGACCACGTGATTGATGAAGAGGGGTTACATAAGTCCCCTGACAAAATTGAAGTGGTAGTTAAGGCTCCAGCGCCTGAAAATGTGTCACAACTGAGGTCATTCCTCGGATTGGTGAATTACTACCATAAGTTTTTGCCGAATTTGTCCACAATTCTGCACCCACTGAACGCCCTGCTACAAACTGGAGTAGCATGGAAATGGAGCGATGAATGTAAGCGGGCCTTTCAGAAGTGTAAAGGCCTGATCACTTCAAGAGAAGTATTGGCTCACTACAACCCATCACTACCAATAAGACAGGCATGTGATGCGTCTCCCTACGGCGTTGCAGCGGTACTGTCACATAAATCCCTTGATGGTTCAGAGAGGCCGATAGCTTTTGCGTCACGCTCATTAACTGCAGCCGAGCGTAACTACGCCCAGATTGACAGAGAGGCCCTCAGCCTGGTGTGGGGGGTGAAGAAGTTCAATCACTACCTGCACGGACAGAAATTTACTCTACTAACTGATCATCAACCCCTTGTCTCCATTTTCAACCCTAAGAAGGGCGTCCCGATAATGACAGCACAACGGCTACAGGGGTGGTCCCTTTTCCTAGGGGCACACCAATATGACATCGAGTACAAAGGAACTAAACAGCATGGGAATGCTGATGGATTGTCGCGCCTACCGTTGCCGATGGTGGAAGAAGCACCTGCAGTGGATCCTGTGGAGATATTCCACTCGACCATAGTCGAATGTCTACCTGTGACGAATGCAAACATAGAAAAGGAAACACAAAATGACCAGACACTCTCCAGGGTCTATGATTTAACGGTGAAGGGATGGCCAGCACATGGCGAACCACTGTTGCCCGCATTCTCGCCGAGAAGAGAACAGCTGTCAGTGTGCCGAGGAACCTTGATGTGTGGATCCAGAGTAGTAATTCCACCCAAATTGAAGGATAGAGTGCTCAATGAGCTTCATGAGGGTCATCTGGGAGGGGTAAAAATGAAGAACTTAGCCAGAGCGTTTGTGTGGTGGCCGGGAATCGATAGAGAAATCGAAGAGATGACCAAGAGCTGTACAGGATGCCAGAAGGTCCAAAACGCCCCACCACAAGCCCCTCTACATCCATGGGAGTGGCCCTCATCTCCATGGCAAAGGGTACACATTGATTTTGCTGGTCCATTTATGGACTCGATGTTTTTAGTTGCGGTGGATGCACATTCAAAGTGGCCAGAGGTAATAAAAATGTCCTCAACCACCACAGAAAAAACTATCACAGTCTTACGAACCATATTCGCCAGAAATGGGCTGCCTGAACAGATTTGCTCCGACAATGGACCACAGTTTGTGTCTGAAGAGTTCCGGAGGTTCTTAAAGAACAATGGTGTTAAGCATTACACATCCGCCCCATATCATCCAGCCACCAATGGATTGGCTGAGAGGTTCGTTCAAACATTCAAGAAGGCTATCAAGGCAATGTGTAATGAAGACATACCCCTACAACACAAGGTGGATAACTTCTTGTTTGCCTACCGGAATGCGACACATGCGGTTACCAACCAAACTCCAGCCATGATGTTCTTCAATCGAAGACTAAGATGCCGCTTGGATTTGGTTAAGCCAAACATCAGAAGAGATGTGGAGAACAGGCAGTTTCAGAATATGAATGAAAGGCCGACCAGGAGTTTCAAGATAGGTCAACCAGTTTTGGCCCGGGACTACCGCACAGAGAAATGGCAGCCAGGAACGATCTGCACACGGCAAGGACCTCTAATGTATACCGTGGACGTTGGAGAGAGCATTGTAAGACGCCATGCTGACCAGATTCTAGAGTCACTGGAAAACGTCAAATCTACACCACGATCCTATACACCTGGTGATGAAACCGAAGTACCAATTGCATCTACCTCAGAATCGGTGATATTGGAAGCAGACGAACCAAACAACGACGTTGATCCCGAATCAACTTTGCCAGAAGAACCTGATACCCCAAAGAGGCGTTATCCGGACAGAATCAGGAAGCCTCCTCAAAGACTGAATTTATAATTGATTAACTTCAGCTAATATATATAGCAACTGTAATTGTAAATATGTTATTTAATTATTAATCGAATGTTATGTACTGTTTAGCTAAAAGGGGAGGAATTGTAGTGTATGTACCTTGAAGAAGGAACTATATTCTGCAGCCCCTGTATACTGCAGTACCAGTAGTGACCACCCCTGTATATAAGCCTGTGTAGTAACTTTGTATAGTAGTTCCAATTTTGTCTCCATTCAGTAAACACCTGTTATAACCAACTTCTGCAGTCCGTGTCTCAATTACACACGGACGTTACATAGGTGCCATTTAAATGAGAGTTTCCTGTATTTCTCAATCCTTAAATCACATGGTTTAAGGAGATACACTATTGGTTCTGCCATTCACTGAGGTCCCAGAACCCCTGTTTCACTCGCCACACTGTTATCAGCTTGCACTTTCAGCAAGTTAGGGCACAAATAAATTTAGAGCTGATGGGTGCAGGAAAAGTCTAACCAACAACGTACACCATGAGATGCCCCGTTCCAGCAAGTTCCAGCCCACTATTCTAATTAGCATTTATTTGTATTCTACTGTTCTCCTGCCACTGCGTGGCTTTCAGGAAATATATGATTTCAGAATTTTAAAAAACTTTTTAGAGGTGAAGTCGTCATCAGATTTTAATTATTGTTGGAGATTTAAAATCAAAAGAAAAATTGATTTTTTTTACATTTTCTTTCTGTCTCTTTTATCTCTCTCTCTTAATCCCATCTTTCTTTCCATCTATTTATTTTGCTTTCTCTACATGATTTTACATCAAAATAAATATTCTCATTTATATTTCCTGGTTTAGACTCTGCGGGGGGGATTTTAACCCCCAAAAATGGATAGGCTTGAGTCGGGTGGGAGGTTAAAGTGGTAGAAATTTGAATCCCGACCCCAACCTCTCCACTTTCGGTTTTAACAGAGGTGGGAAGGGGGGTGGGCAGCCAACCCACTCCCAGGAGGCGGGTAGGCACTTTAAATATTATAATGTGAATCTCCATTGGGTAGGTGGGTTTCCCAGGCTAAAGGAAGGCGAGGATTGCTGGATCCAGGAGGTAAGTGCCTTTCCATTTACCTGCTGGATCCTGCGTCCCTGCTTCGACAACCCCCCGCAATTGGACACCCACCCGACCCTTCCGATCTCCTACCCGACCCTTCCACCCGACCCTTCCGATATCCCTACCCGACCCTTCCGATCTCCCACCCGACCCTTCCGATCTCCCCACCGATGCCCCTTTGGCCTTCCGATTCCTGGCCCCTGACCGTCCCTCTGGCCTCCGAACCCTGGCTCCCAACCCCCCCTCTGGCCTTCTAATCCTCGACCCCCCCAGCAACCGATCCCCAGCCCCCAGCACTCAACACCCCCTCCGGCCTCCAATCTCCGGCCCCGAACCCCACTTCGGCATTTGATCCCTGGCCCCCAACGACACCCCCTTCGGCCCACCGATCACAGCCTACCAACCGCCCGACCTCCGCCCCACCCTCCAATCCTGGCCTTCCGAACCCGGCCTTCCAACAACCCCCGATCCCAGCAATCTGACCCCCTCCGATTTCAGCCTTCCAATCATCCCGATCTCCCAACCCCTTGGATCACAGCCTTTCAACACCCCCCCCCCCCCCCCCCCGAAATCCTAGACTTCTGTTCCCCCTCCGGCCCCGTTCCTGGCCTCCGATCCCTTCCTGCCTCCTCTCTGCTCCCCGGCTGTGGCCTGGTGCCGTAGGCCTACCCGCCCGACTGTCAGCCAGCCTCTCAATCTGCCTGCTGGGGGAGGGGGGCGGAAGAACAGAGAAACAAATGTTAAAATCAGGCCCTGCCGTTAAATTCAGCACGGCCTGAAGGAAATCTGTTCTCCCAGATTTCCCAAGTGCAATCCAGCTCCCTCCACCCCGATCCCTACCTCCAAGTTGAAATCCCGCCCTGCGTGTCTCATTGAGGATTCTTCAATTAGATTGGTTGATGAAACACGCTGTTGCTTGTCCTGTTCACACAGGTCCTAGATCCCCTGGAGAGGACGCCAAGCTGAAATGAATCTCTAATTACCATAAGTTGCCACGCAAAAGCCCACAAAAAGTATGCGGGCAGCTGTAAGCGTAATGAACAGCGAGTGCCATACCTTCGCCGCTAACCACAAAACCTGGGCCAATGCGTTCATTCTTTTCTCCTGTGTTGTGTGTGTACACACAGTAGAGCACAACTTTAATTGTTGCATTTGTTGGAATCTTGGGTGCACAAAAAGGAATGCAAAATTGAGTGCCTAATCCTGAAGCAGACGGGAGGATGTTGCTTAACTTAAAACAGCCACATGCTCAGGGTTTTTGTTAGCTTATTCAGCTGTGGTTATACAATTTCAAGGAGTAATAGAGCAACAACTCAGGAAGAAGAAACCATGATTTACTGATAAAGATCGGGTGGTCATTGTCAATGTTTTAAGGGCATGGAGATCTACTGTGTATAGTGTAGAAGGGCAACCTATTAATAACTAGAGAGTCAAGCAGGCATGACAGGCCATCAACATGGTCATAAATATGGGATCTGGAACCTGGTGAAGGCGGGGGAATATCCAGAAATATAAGTACCTGACTAGAAGAGAAGTGCCAAAGTGAGAAATGATAATGATGTGAAGAAAGGTTTATAGTCTTTGATGTGAATCAAGGGAAATTATAAGTGTCAGAGCTGCAGTATCTTAGCATACACAAACCAAATTAATCTGCTGTGATTGCAACACAAAGAGAAGTAATGAAGATGGTTGAGAAGTAGTAAGGCAGGTCACCTGGAGAGATGCAGCTGAGAAATGCTGAAAAGTGATTCTAATTATTCACACATACTGGTGACTATGTACCTAGTCAGCTATCAAACATTCTGTCGGCAAAGTACTTCACAATAAGGCCATAAAACAGTGCTTCAGCCTAAATGCACAGCACAAAATATCCTCTCATCCAATCAGCATAGCAGGCACAGAACATAGATGAGCGGGCAATCTCAGCAGGCCAAACTGCTCATCTTCTTTGATGAGGCTATAATGAAAGTTTGTGGATGGAAGGCATTATACAGAATGGGTGACATACAGCTGGAGGAGAGCGATATACTCCTGCTTTGCACAATTCACATTATATAGCTTATCTGTGCAATTGTGTTTTAGCAGGAGCGAAGAATGAATGACTATAGTGCATCCGTACCTTTATCACAAGAGGTTGCATGCTAACAAAATACACTTTCACTATTATTTTCACAAGACATTGTTTAAAATTTCCACGTCATGATTTTCTTTCCAAATTTATGTTTTCCGAACAAACAGCATTTTTCTGAAGGAACTTATAGGCTGTTTTCCAGGGTTTACGCAGCTTTTCCACCAAAGATATGGTGGACGACCGGGAGAACGCCCACTGAAATTGACCCCCAAGGATTTATACCTTAATTGTAGGCTCTTTGCTAAATGGTACAGGGCTCGTGTAGCAGTGTCATGAGCCATATTTCAAGTGCTAACCCATATCTCCAAGGAGCTAACCTGTTCAGCCAGGAATAAGTGGGCAACCTTATACTTCCCTTAAGGCATAGCATCATGGACTCTCCTTGAAAACACTGCATTAACAGGCAAAATTTGTTTGACATTGCTCACAGACCATTTGGAGTTCATAGAGTGGTATCCTTTTCTGTTGGTGAAAGTTATGAGTTATTGCACAGGTCCTTGAGTGGCCACCTGGGGATAGTCGATGTCACCCAATACCCATGGAATGCCAAAAACCTTACATGCCTCTCCTTGCTTTGGTGCCCAGTTTAAACACTCAGCAGCATGCCAAAACATGTAATTTGTGACCTTTGCTATGCTTCAGTCCACTCCAGACTGGCCGATCTGTGCCATACCTCCTACTGTTGCCTGAAAGCAGCCTATGGCAAAAGGGTTGAGTGTCATTAACTGCTGTCATACAAAATATCCAGCAAAATGATGCATGGACTGAAACAGTTGAGTCACTACGTATAACGTCTTTCTTCCGTGCTCCATGCCGACTGTCCAAATACTACCTTTAGAACAGGCAGTACTAAGGATGTGGGCTGGCAGGCAAACATAAGGGCATTTTCACTTTTGCCTTTAATTGATGCTTAGCATGCCAAACAGTCATTAAAGTAGTTTTTGCGTGATAAGGTACATTCCTCCCTACATTATTCTGGGAGACATTTTAGGAATGTGGTTAAAAATAGACTTAATTTAATGCAGCAAATTATTAGGCATTAACACACTTAGGAAGTAATTTTAACCTAACCCCACCAGTGGGAAACTGATGGGATCAGATCGGCTGCCTGTTTTACTTTGAAAATGATAGAAAGTGAAATGGGGGATTGCGGGGTGGGGTTGTAAAATGAGCAGCTGATCCAATCCCATCAGTTTTCTTCCAGGCTTGTGAGTTTAAAATGACCCCTTAGTACTTGCGATAGCTGTGCGGAGCAGAGGAGTTTCAACCCCTTTGTGAGGTTTTATTTCTGGTCATTACTCCTTCATTGCCACTGTCTACACAGCACAACACTCTATTGTTACTTCCAACCCTTGCGTGTGGAAAAGTGATGATAAGAAAAAAATGACATTAGTGCAAATTCACTTTCCTCCACAGAGAAGCATTCCTAGAACTAAATAATGCTTTTAAACAAAAGTCACTGTGAAATATTCCATTCACATTTTTCCGGTATCTGCAGTTTTACAAACAAAACATTTTGCTGACATTGCCAATTCTAAAGCATTATTCCTCAGAGAGCTGTGAATATTCTAAAGCAGACATCTGGCTCATTAAACTGCAGCGAACTGAACACCAAGAGATGTGCAGACTTGTAAATGAATATAATCTTTAAAACTGTAAACTAATCAAAAAAAGCTTGATCTAGTTGGAGATATATTATATTGTTCTAATAATGAGATTCCTACATGTAATAAGAGTGTTGTAAAGTAGGTTTAGTAAAGAGTATTGTGGTTTCAAGACACAGTCTATTTCTTCCTTGTCTAGGAATTAATTGTGCTTACAAAGCTCTCCTCCCAGGGTAAAAATTGTTGCATTTTATTTACATGTCATTTTCGATATTCTTCCATAAGTTTCTTTGTTGTTGCAGTATTTTTCTTTGCTGTCCAAGTCTGCAATTACGTTAAAAACAAAATGTTAAAGGATCTTTAAATTATTCATTGTACAGTTTTCTTGGTAATATAGTGGAAGTTAGGTATTTGAGAGTGATTCTGCGATCCGGCACTCCCAGAGGGGAACAGTTTTTGGGAATTCATCTCAGGACATTGTGCGTCTGTAGTCCATGATTTTTTGCCCAATTAAATTAACGGTCCTGAAAGCACCTTTTCTTCCTGGGACCATCAGGTTGCAGAATCATCCCTGTCCAGCCTTATAGTGTGTCTGGGTCTGCATATAGCTGACTATAAATAGGCTACTAGAAATGGGGCACCAAGGTGTTGTACCTACACTAAGGTATATACTATCCCAAAGTCAAAATGTTTGTTTTCTTCCTAAGCTATAGAACATGACCATTTTGACTTGGGCACCATAGCCACAAGAGTCTAACTTTGGTTTAGGATTCAGAAGACTGCAGTTGAAGCTCTCTCAAGCTGAAGGTGAACCTGTCAGGACCATACCTATGTCTATAGCTTATCTCTTCAACGCATGAAGACGTGCTCTTGATTTCCTTCAGTGGTTCACTAGCTAAAGTCACTGACTGATAAAGGACTGAGTCATACAGACAGGAAGATTGCTGCTTTGGTTGCTGAGTTATCTGATCTCAGCTTTTATATATTGTTCCTGGGTTGTGGGTGACACAAACAGGGTGGTACTTATTGCCCAAACCTATTTGAAACAGAGACATTGGCCGGAATCTTTACCTTGGAGTCAGGTTGGGTGCGTGTGGGCCGCGTAGCAGGTCACTATCCCAAAGGTTTCAACAGCGCGTTTAACTCAATTGCACCACTTGAAAGAGTCATGTGGGTTTCAATGCCCAATTAAATGGAGCGGGTCTGATGACGTCACCGATGACTCGTTTTTAGCGCGGATATTTAAAGCAGCCTTGCACATATCTCATTTGAAGGTTGCTGTAGAAGTGTTAAGGGTGCTTTGAAGAGCTACAAATTGCTGAATAAGATTGAGAATTCTGTGAGTCATGGAGACACAAAGACAGAGGGCAGCGCCAAGATTCCCTGATGCCTCCCTGGAAGTGCTGGTCCAGGGAGTCAGAGCACTCAGGGGGGTCCTCTTCCCTGTGGATGGCCGAAAAAGACCAGCCAAAGGGCAGCACGGTGGCATAGTGGTTAGCACTGTTGCCTCACAGCGCCAGGGACCCGGGTTCGAATCCGGCCTCGGGTGACTGTCTGTGTGGAGTTTGCACATTCTCCCCGTGTTTGCGTGGGTTTCCTCCGGGTGCTCCGGTTTCCTCCCACAGTCCAAAGATGTGCAGGTTAGGTTGATTGGCTATGATAAATTGACCCTTAGTGTTAGGGGGATTAAAATGTGTGGGGTTACGGAGATAGGGTGGGATATGTGTTGGTGTAGGGGCTACGGGGATCGGGTGGGATATGTGTCGGTGCAGACTCGATGGGCCGAAATGGCCTCTATCTGCACTGTGGGGTTTCTGTGATTCTGTGAAGACATGGCTAGAGATCGCAGAGGAGGTCAACAGCAGGGATGTGGTGAGGAGGACGTGGATCTAGTGCCACAAGAGATTCAATGATCTCATGAGGTCAGGAAAGGTGAGTGCAATGCCACATTCAATTATATCCTGATGTGCCTGTCACCAAATCCCCATCACTCTGCCTTCCCAAGCCTACTGCTGCACATCATTCCTCACACTAACCTAACTTGCAGGTTCACCCATCCCTCTCTGTCTAGGCACCAAATCACAGCCCCATCTGACTAACCACCCCTGACACTCACCCTCATCCAAATACAATCATAGCAAGTAACACCACAGAAGGAGGCCATTTGGCACTGTCACGCCACTCCCTCACAGTCACCCTCTACATAAGAAGCTCATCCATTCCTTACATTCATTCCATTACTCTCACTCAAAGTTCTCTTCTTTCCCTCCTTGCAGGGAAAGAGAGCACACAACAATAGGGAGAGGCAGAGAACCAGAGGAGGTCCTCCAATATTCACAAATTTGACTCAAGCAGAGGAGGAGGCTCTCGAAATCTCTGGAGTTGCAGAGCTGCTGGCAGTGGGAGATGGAGAGAGGGGGACCTCCCAGCAATCTGGTGACAGAATTAAATCTCATACAGCCACATGGCATACAGCAGCCACTCATGGTGATTGATGTCAGCAGCCAATGAAATGTCATTATGTGCATAATGGTAACGTTACCCATTCTTACCATAACACTTCTAATTCATGTCTTTACTCTCCCATAGGTCCATCAATTGCCTCTCACCCCCAATGTCCAGCCAGAGGAGGAAGACGACTCCTCAGAGGAAGCTCCATTCTCTGAGGGTGCACCATCTGCGACCCATGTGCAGCCAGCACCAGTGCAGATATGTGCACCTCGGTGGGTCCTGTGAGAGATAGAGTAGTGTTGTCATCTGGTGTCCCACACATCACAAGTGAGCAAGAGCAGATGGTGCTGACAGGAACAGCAGTGGAGAGTCCTTGTCGGAGGGCGCAGGACGCTCCAAGCTCTGCTGAGCCCCATGCAAATACTGAACCTCGGCACCATCGAGAAACATAGAAACATAGAGATAGGAACAGGAGTAGGCCATTCGGCCCTTCGAGCCTGCTCCGCCATTCAATGAGATCATGGCTGATCTTCGTCTGAGATCATAGCTGATCTTACCAGTTCAGTACCCCGTCCCCGCCTTTTCTCCGTAACCCTTAATCCCCTTAGCCTTCAGAAATATATCCAATTCTCTCTTGAAAATATTTATTGAATTAGCCTTCACAGCCCTCTGTGGCAGGGAATTCCACAGGCTCACCACTCTTTGAGTGAAGAAATTCTTCCTCATCTCTGTTTTAAATGATTTGCCCGCTATTTTTAGACTGTGGCCCCTGGTTCTGTGCTCCCCTGCCATTGGAAACATTCTCTCTGAATTCAGCCTGTCCAGGCCTGCCATAATTTTATATGTTTCGATGAGATCCCCTCTCAATCTTCTAAACTCCAGTGAGTACAAGCCCAAACTATTCAATCTCTCCTCGTAGGTCATTCCCGCCATTCCAGGTATCAGCCTGGTGAATCGCCGCTGCACTCTTTCCATGGCAAGAACATCCTTCCGCAGATGGGGCGACCAAAACTGTACACAATACTCCAGATGCGGTCTCACCAGCACCTTGTACAGCTGTAGTAAGGTATCCCTATTCCTATACTCGAACCCCCTTGATATGAAGGCCAACATACCATTTGCCTTCTTAATTGCCTGTTGCACCTGCATGCTCTCCTTCAGTGACTGGTGCACAAGAACACCCAGGTCCCTCTGCACTTCCCCATCTCCCAATCTATTGCCATTTAGATAATAATCCACCCTCCTGTTTTTACCCCCAAAGTGGATAACCTCGCATTTATCCACATTATAGTGCATCTGCCACGTATCCGCCCATTCCCCCAACCTGTCCAAATCGCACTGTAGCCTCCTGACATCCTCATCAGAGCCCACCCCTCCTCCTAGTTTAGTGTCGTCAGCGAATTTGGAAATATTGCATCCAATTCCCTGATCCAGATCATTTATATATATTGTGAACAGCTGGGGTCCCAGGACAGATCCTTGCGGCACCCCGCTGGTCACTGCCTGCCACTCCGAAAACGAGCCGTTTATTCCAACTCTCTGTTTTCTATCCGCCAGCCAGTTCTCTATCCATGTTAATACTTTGCCCCCAATCCCATGAGCCTTAATTTTGCATGATAATCTTTTGTGTGTAACCTTATCGAAGGCTTTCTGGAAGTCAAGGTACACCACATCCACTGGCTCTCCCCCATCTATTTTACCAGTTACTTCCTCAAAAAATTCCAGCAGATTAGTCAAACACGATTTACCCTTTGTAAATCCATGTTGACTCTGTCCGATCCTTTCCCCATTTGTCAAGTGCTCCGCTATTTTATCCTTAATAATGGACTCTAGCATTTTGCCCACAACCGATGTAAGGCTTACTGGTCTATAATTCCCTGCTTTCTCTCTACCCCCCTTTTTAAATATTGGGGTAACATTAGCTACCCTCCAATCCACGGGTACTGTTCCCGAGTCAATGGAGTTCCGGAAGATGATCCTTAGAGCATCTGCTATCTCCAGGGCCACCTCCTTAAGTACCCTAGGATGTAGTTTATCAGGCCCCGGGGATTTGTCGGCCTTCAGTCCCCTCAACTTACCCAACACCATATCCCTAGAGATACTAATTTCTGTCAGCTCCTCCCTCTCATTAGTCCCTATGTTTGTCGATATTCCTGGGAGGTTATGTGTGTCCTCCTTTGTGAATACAGAACCAAAGTATGAGTTTAATTGGTCTGCCATTTCCTTATTCTCCATTATATATTCTCCCGAATCGGACTGCAAGGGACCGACTTGGGATTTTACCAGTCTTTTCCTCCTGATATACCGATAAAAGCTTTTGCAGTCTGTCTTTATGTTTGCTGCAAGTTTACTTTCGTATTCTATTTTCCCCTTCCTGATTAATCCCTTTGTCCTCTTTTGCTGTATCCTGTACTGCCCCCAATCTTCCGGTCTGGTGCTTTTTTTTGCCAGTTGATATGCCCTTTTTTTTGATTTTATGCTGTCCCTAATTTCCCTCGTTATCCACGGTTGAGTCACCTTTTTAGGTTTATTTTTATGCCAAACCGGTATAAACATGTTCTGGAATTCTTCCATTCTATCTTTGAATGCTTGCCATTGTCTATCCACTGTCAATCCCCCCAGAAACACCACCCAATCAATCTTACCCAATTCCCGTCTCATACCCTCGTAATTCCCTTTATTTAAGTTCTGGACCTTAGTCTCTGATTCAATTTCCTCACTCTCCATCTCGACTGAGAGCTCGATCATATTATGATCGCTCTGACCCAAGGGGCCTCGTACAAGAAGATTGCTGATAAGTCCCTTCTCATTGCACAATACCCAGTCTAAAATGGCCTGATCTCGAGTCGGCTCCTCGACATATTGGTCCAGATAACCGTCCCGAAAACATTCCAGGAATTCCTCCTCCTCAGAATTTTTACTAATTTGGGTAGTCCAATCAATATGTAAATTAAAGTCACCCATGATGACAGCTGTGCTCTTATCGCACGCTTCTCTAATTTCCCTTTTTATGCCTTCCCTCACCTCCATATTACTATTTGGAGGCCTATATATCACACCCACTAACGTTTTCCTCCCCTTGCTATTTCTCATTTCTACCCATACAGATTCCGTTTCATCCGAGTTAATATCCTTCCTTTCCATTGCATTAATCCCCTCCTTTACCAGCAATGCTACCCCACCTCCCCTACCTTTTTGCCGATCCTTCCTAAATATTGTATATCCCTGGATGTTAAGTTCCCAGCCTTGCCCACCCTGCAGCCACGTTTCTGTAATCCCAATCAAATCATACTTGTTTACCTCTATTTCCACAACTAATTCATCCACCTTGTTCCTAATGCTTCTAGCATTAAGATACAAAGCCTTCAGGCTTGCTTTTTTCACACTCTCATTATGAATTAGTTTGGCCCTTTGTGTTTCTCTCCTTTGCTTATTGCTTCTCACCTTTCTACCATCTATTTCTAACTTCATATGACTTCCCTCTTTTCCACTACCTAGGTTCCCATCCCCCTGGAGGGTGATCTTGGAGGAGCAGCAACGATTGCGTGAGCCTCTGGCAGCTTTTGCAGCCGTGATGTGTGCAACTGTACATAGAATGGAGGAGTCCATCTCCAACATCTCGCAGGTGATGGCGATGATGTGTTGTTCCATGGAAAAAACGGCTGCCTGCATGGAGCAGCAAATGCACCAGTCCAACGAGAACATGCTTGCTGTGAACAACAGATTGCAGACTCTCATTGACCTCATCTCGAGGAGGGATACTGCTGTGGTTGATAAGGACTCAGCGGAGACTTCGGTACGGTACAACGATTGCTTTATTCAAGTGCACACAGGCAGAAGACTCTTTTCCACAAGGTCAAGAGAATTCTGATTCTACAGAAAGCAACAGCTTCTTTTATGCTCAAAAACCGCAAGATGAAACATGTTATTTCGCACGTACACATTTCTACTTGGCTACATTCATGCTACGCTTATCTACACACTTTGTGATTTCTGTTATCTGGGTCACAATGTTCCATCCTCGACTCAGTTCCCTAAACTCAGTGTTTAACAATTTAGGCCAAGCTTCCAAATGCTCTCTGCGTTTAATTATGTTAACCTGCGCTAGCCTTACAAAATGTATGCTCCTAACGTGTACCCTAACAGATACTAACGTAGACTTGGGCCTTCATCGCCCCATTAATGTGCAGCAAGGTGCTCTCCAGCACCTTGCTAGCAGGGATGTGCGGGTGGCCCATGAGAGGGATGATGGTCAGAAGTGACGTGGAATTGGTAGCTCTTCTCAAAGTGCTCATACTTCTCCCCCATTGTCTCCCCCTCAGTCAGAGCCCCACGTGCTGCCTCGGATCTCGATGGCCAAGTCTGCCCCTGCACAGTTGCAGAAGGAGCAGTCTTTGGTGGGGCCCTCAAAGGCTTCAAAACCAAGAGAACATCTGCCAAAAGTGTCTAAACAGTCACAGCAGGGATGTGAGCAGCCTGCCTCTACCTCTGCTGAAGCCACAGGGGCCGTACCTCATAGAAGCACACGTGAGCAAAAAAAGACACAATCCTAGAAGCACAAGGGAATCCACATGGGTGTATGAAAAAACGTGAATGTTAAGTTTCAGTTATATTTATGACGCACATAAATTTATTTCTTTGCTCAACTTTCCCGTCTTGTCCATTTTTGCCTGATACCTGGGAAGTTGCTTTATCGCTTGGAATGAATGGGGAGACATTACTTAACCTCGAGCAATGGGTGACAGGAATGGGTTGGTCATTGTAGGACTGCTTTGTGCTGTTGTGGGCAGGGGAAGTTGGTACAACATCTGGGAGTCATATGGGTGCACTGGTGCAAATTAAGTAAATCTGGCCATTATGAGGCCATCCCGGGCCTCCCGAGCAGCAATGTGCGCTGCTGCTGGTCACATCTCCACCTCAGGTTCATCCTCCTCCTCCTCCTGTTCCACCTGTTCCTCCTCCTCCTCCGAAGAGGCTGTATGCTCGGCACCTTGCTCCTCCTGCAGCTCCAATTCTCACTGCTGCGCTATATTGTGCGGCATATGGCGATGATTCTGGAGACACTGGCTGGTGCGTACTGAAGGGCTCCTCCAAATCTGTCAAGGTATCTAAAGCACATCTTCATCATGCCAATTGTTTGCTCTATGACACATCTGGTGGACATGTGGCTCTCATTATAATGCTCCTTGGCATCAGTACTTGTCCTCCTCAAGGGTGTCATGAGCCACGTCTTCAGTGGATAGCCCTTGTCTCCAAGCAGCCAGCCGGTAAGTCTGGTTGCAGGTACAAAGCATTGAGGGAGGGTGGATTGGCGCAGGATGGAAGAGTTATCACAGCTGCCAGGGAATCAGGCGCACACATGTATGATGATCTTTTTATGGTTGCAGACGAGCTGCACATTAAAGGAGTGGAAGCCCTGGCAGTTCACAAGCACTCCTGGGTGATGTGGGGGTACCTTGATGGTCACATATGTGCAGTCGATGATGCCCTGCACCTGTGGCAAGACAGCCAGAGCTGCAAAGCTGAGTGCCCACTCAGCCACACTGGCTTCATCAGTGGCAAATTGTACATAAGTACCTGACTTGTGAAACATGGCATCGGTCACCTGAGTGATGCATCTATGGGCAGCCGACTGCGAGATCCTGCTACAGATCCCTGGAAGGAGCCGAAGGTGAAGAAGTTGAGGGCGGCGGTGACTTTGACAGCCACTGGTAAGGCTTGTCCACCAGGTCCTCTGTGCAGCAGGTCTTCTTCCAGCAAGCTACAAAAGTCTGCGACGACCTGGCGCAATAGCCTGAGCCTCCTGAAGCACTACTGCTCAGTCATGACCAGGAAGCTCATCCTCTGCCTGTACACCCTGTGTTGGGGTATCACCTCCGGCGAGGTGCACCCCTCCTGTGGAGTAACAGGTCATTGAGGAGAAGGCTGCTGTTGTGGTTGCTGCTGCTGCTGGTGTTGTTGGTGTTGAGGCTCATCTTTGTCCAATTCTGAGGTCCAAGGTATAAGATAGCATAAGCGGCACCCATGCTGATCTTATAGATGGCAGGTAAAGTGGAGATCAAAGGCCCAATCCTTCAATGTTCTGCTAGTGACTAGCAATGTGGTGAGAGTGGCTTCCGAGGTTGCAGAAATCACCTGCAAACTCCTGACAGTTAAATCTCTGCACAAAATGGCATCAGCAGGAGCCTCTCCCTTAGGCAAGGAAGCAGGTGTAAGCTGTGAATATTTATGTATTTTTTCCAGCTGTCACTTAATGGACTCGCAGAATGGCCACTGAGCTTCCACCTCCCCTTCACAGGCAAGGTTCTTGAGGTGTGTGAATCCCATGGGAAACAAGATAAAGCCAAAACCTGATGTTAAAAAGGCAGTTAAAGGTCTGTAAACGAGCAGTTAATGACCTCAATGTGGTCGCCCGCTTCTCCCGAGCGGGTCCGTGGTGCGCCCAAGTTAAAGGCTGAAGTCGGCGGGATGATGGCAGGTTCCCAACGTGCTGTCAATTTCCACACTTTTAACTGCTGACCCGCCCCCAAACCCACACGCTCGGCAATGGGAAAATTGCAGCCACCATGTGGGACTGGGTAGGGTGGTAAGTCCCTTCCAGAAAGACATAAGTGACCCAGTTGGCTTTTTATGATAATCTAACAGCTTTCATAGTTATTTTTCTTGTAAAAGCCCATGGGGGAAAAATTCAGTATTGCTCCGTTTGGGGCGCCATTATCGGCCGTGCGCAATGTTTAGCACCTGGCGCTAATTATCGCCTCCGACTGCAAACTTGGCTTTCATCGCCCGTGGAGTTGATTGGAGCGCTAAATCAGGCGCTACACACCTGTCTTAAGGCGCAAAGGCCGAGGAGCAAGGCGCTAACTCAGAGCGCGGGTGCAGCGCAGGTGCTGTCAGTTAGCGATGGTATACAGACACACTGGCACCGAACAGTTCTTAAAGGGGAGGGTCGATCTTGCTCTCCAGCCACACCCTGCTCATTGGAGCCTTGAATCTCGGCCTGGAGAGACCTGTGCCTACGTTTTCCAGCCAAGGACTATGGAGAGGGTGAGAGAACGAGCACAGCGCTTCAGTGAGTGGGCCTTGGAGTCTCTGGTTGATGCGGTGGAGCGCAGAAGATCAATACTGTACCCAGAGAGTGGCAGGAGGCCTTTGCCACGCGAGTACAGAAGAGTGTGGAGGGAGGTGGCACAGAGCATCTCCTCCAGGAGCATGGTGCCCAGGACCCATACTCAATGTAGAAAAAAGTTCAACGACCTCACTCGGGTCATCAGGGTGAGGTCGTTGAACTTTTTTCTTTGCATACAGTAAGGGCTATTCACCTATGGGAGGCACATAGGTAAGGCCATGGCTGCATACAGTAAGGACTATTCACATATGGGAGGCACATCAGGCAAGACCATGGCTGTATATTTAATTAGACGCCGTCCTTTTTCTTGCAGGCCAAGCTATCTCATAATAGGAGACAGCAACAACGGACGGGTGGAGGGCTGCCTGAGCTGCAACCCCTCAGCAATCTTGAGGCGTGCATCCACAGGATTGTGGCAAGCCAGGTGATCGGTTCCGTCACCCCTGGAGAGGCCGAACCCGTTCTGGACAGCAATGGTAAGGTCATCACATTTCTGTCCTCTCTCCTTCCACTTGTCCCTCACAACGCCAGCCTTTGACACTTTCAATCTAACTTACTAAATTACTGCATTCATTCCTCCCTTACTGCCCCCCTGTCCTCACGCTAAAGCCACTCTTGTACCGCCCTGCTTTCAGATGGTGATTCACCAGCTGAGGAGACGCACCCTCAAGCTGCCAGTGGGAGTGAAGCTGCGGGCGAGGAGGAAGAGGAAGCCGGAGCATCAGCGCCACCCTCTCCCGAGGAAGCCCATGCCCACACTGGGAACACGTTTTCCCTGGAGGGGAGCAGGGGGGGAAGGGTCTGATGAGGGTGAAGCTCCAGGACCCAGAGGGCTGCAGCAACGCGATGGGGGTAGGGAAGCTTGGAGGCCTTCTCCCTGAAGGGAGAGTAGGCCAGCGAGTCCTGCTGCACTGGACGCAGAGGAGGAGTGCCTGATCACTGAAATGAACACCCAGGCAGTGGACATGCACACTGAGCTCATGGGTGCAGTGGGAAGGGTGCCTGAATGCATTGAATCACTGGCAAGGAATGTGGAGCACTTCGCTGTAGCACAGGATGCCACGCTAATGTTTAGTGCTGCAATTCAGTCACTGGCTTCCATGACCCCATCTCAGACTGCTCTCATGCAGACTCAGATTGAGTCCATGCAAACACTGACTGCTGCCATCCTCGCTGGTTCGGACACATTTCCCTGGGGCTCTCACTGCGCTGCAGCAGGCCAGCAATCTGTGCTCCAGCAGATTGCTCCGGATGCTGAAGTGCTGCCCCGTGGGAGTGCCAGTGTGTCGGTCGAGCAGGGAGTTGCTGTCCTCTCTCAAGATGACAGCATTCCTGCTGCCACCACTGTTACTTCTCCACTGCACTTGCCACCGCCTGTAGGACAGACTGCTGCCACCCATGCAGAGTTGGTGCAGTCTGCAGCCGAGCTCTCCAGGCCCAGAGCTGGTCGAGGCTGTCCTTCAAGGGCATCTGCAGTCTCAATTTCTGACTATCAGCAGCTTTCCAGCAGCCTTGCTTCAGCCACTGGGGTCCCATTACGGAAGAGCAGTAGGGTAGGAAGGGGGGGAAGTGCGCAAGGGAAGGAGATCACCCTCGAAGGGCAAAAAGTAGAAGGTGTGACAAAATGTTGGTCAATTTTTTATTAAAGGCTGAGGTTTGTGGTCAAACTTTTGTTTAGTGTTATGGACATTATCTCCCGGTTGTGAGAACAAGTTATGTTAATGACTGCTTTTTAGTGTTTCTTTCTATTAGTTTGTCATGAGGAAATGACACACACAGTGTTTGTAAAATAAATAAGTTTTTGTATTGAAAATGTGCATGTTTGGTCTTTGCAATCATTGCTGCCTTGGCCGGCTTAGGGGTTGTGGGTTGGTTTCATTCATGTTGTTCTCAATGGCAGAAGCCATTTCCTCAGCACGGGCCTGGAAGCGGCTTGCTATCAGACGTTGGCGGACGGTCCTTCCAGTTTCAACATTGTGGGCCTCCCTCCAGCCTTGGTGCTGCTGATGATCATCCTCCTCCTCTTCCTCCTCCTCCTCCTCTGGTGGTGCTCCAAGGCCTGGTGGCATTGACTGGGTCCTGAGGATTGACAGGTTATGCAGCATGCAGCACACAACTATGAAGAGGGAGACTCGCTCAGGCGAGTACTGCAGGGCTCCTCCTGAGTGGTCCAGACAGCGGAACCGTTGCTTGAGCACGCCGATTGTGTGCTCAATGATGTTTCTGGTAGCGAGATGGCTCTCGTTGTATCGCAGCTCAGCAGGGGTGTTGGGGGTACAGAGTGGGGTCATCAGCCAGGTGCACAGTGTCCCCAAGAAGCCAACCACTTGGGTGATGTGGTGCATGGAAAAGTTCTGCCACAGTAGTCTGGCGCAGGATGAATGCATCATGGCTGCTGCCAGGATAACGGGCATTGACAGTGAGTATCAGCTGTCTGTGGTCACAGACCAACTGGACGTTTAAGGAGTGGAACCCCTTTCGGTTTCGCAAATCCTCTGCATTCTCATGCGGTGCATGCAATGCCAGATGCGTGCAGTCAATGGCGCCCTGCACCATGGGGAAGCCCGCTATCCTCGCAAAGCCCAATCAATGCACGTTCATGCTGTTTGGCCCGGGTCATGGGGAAAGAGATGTACTGTCGTCTCCTTTTATAGAGGGCATTGTGACCTGACGGATGCAGCAATGGACCACGAACTGGGAGATATTGGCGATGTCCCCAGTAGCTGCTTGAAAGGAGATGATGGCACAAAAGTTCAGAGCCCACTGTGATCTTCACCGCCACCGACAGAGACGTCCTGGTCATCAGTAGAGGCTGCAGATCTAGCTGCAGCAGGTGGCAGAGCTCAGTGACCACCTCCTTGCTGAAGCGCAGCCTTCACAAACACTGCTCCTCAGACATATTAATGTATGAGAATTGTTGGCAAAATACCCTGGGAGGGTAAGGTCTTCTGTACAGAGGCCTGTTGGCCCTCCTCCGTCTGGCCAGGATTGCCACTCTCTCTCTGCGTATCTGTGGCCTCCAATTCTGCAGGCACAGGACGAACGCCCCCAATCAGTGCAGCCCCCATAGTCTCTTGGCAATCAAAGTAATGAAGGTCAAAAACCAAAGTACCTGCAAAGTGATGCTTAGTAGCCAAAACTACTTCACACAGCGTTGACTCTATGTGGAAGTCTCTCCTTTTCTCTCTCAGAATCTCTCTCTCTGTCAGAATGAGTGGTGCAAGAATGTCTACCACAGAAAAAGCCAGGAAAAGGCCGCCTTTAAATAGCGCCCCCCCCCCCGCAGTCCCACAGCGACTGGGAAGCGTTCCATTCTACCAGTCATTGCTTGCGCCAGGCGGAAAGGAGGGGGGCACCACTCAATATCCGTTCTGGGGCGCCACAAGGGCGTTGCACGCTCGAATGACATCAAGATCTGCGGGCGCAGGAGATCGGACGGTATTGTTTAGCGCCGCTGCAAAATGTCTGGTCAATTTCGCGAGAGGCGCAGATATCGCCGCGCCCGGGCACTAGTTGCTTTGCGCCCCATTAGCGCCCTCTTAAGACACTAACAGGAGGCGCAAACCAACTGAATTCCCCCCCCCCACGTTTCATAGCTTGTCATGGTAGGATTTGAACTTACTACCTCTGGCTTACTGGACCAAAACCATAACTACTAGGCTGCCACACCTCCTTACAGGTGATGATAGGGTTGATATAATAGATCTTAGTATTGCTGGGTACAGGAGGGAAAAACAGACAGTATTCCATCATTGATCACTAGCCACTGGTCTCTGTCGGAAAATCCGTGTGTATCAAGGCAGGGGTGACATTTGATCAACTGTGATGGCCACCAAGGCCACCAATCACTGCTGTCTAGGCTAAAACATAAAGATTGACCAAGGTATCAGATGACTGCTGTCGCATCTTCAGGAAAGGTGAGGGAGAATCATAGAATGTCACAGCACATAGAGAGGCCATTCAGCCTGTCAGGCCTGCATTGGTATTCTTCTCCAGATAAGCTACCTAGTCTTGTCACATTCAAAGCAAAACGAGACAAAAAAAAACAAAGCTGTAAAAATGAATCTCATGAATTATTGGACAAAACTTTTTGAAGAATGGACTGAGTTTCATGTCCTCTATAATAGCAGAGGAATGTCATAAGAATAAATGAAGCGTTCACCCACTAATATCACCAACAGTAAATTTTAGGTTAATGCAGATGCTAAACAGGATTTACAAGCAGACAAAAAACTAGGGTCCTGGGACTAATGGTGCTGCTATACTGACACTTTCTGTTGGTGCAATTGAAAAATGACAGTATAACTCTGGAATCAGCTTTGGATTTAACTCTAAAATGTGTGTGAGACTCCAGGAGGAGGCTGTCTCAGAATGTATTAATGTTTAGCAAAAGTGGATTTTCCTGCCCTAGCTCGCAAACTCTGTAAAATTTAATGGCCGGTAATGGAAATCTGTACAAGCACAAATGTGCAGAACTCTGTCCCAGTGCCAACAGTTTGATTAGCATCCATCTATATATATAAATCGGTCGATCTGTCTGTCCTTCTGTCTGTCTGTCCTTCTGTCTGTCTGTCATCATGTGTGCGTCTGTCGGGCTAAGCGCTCGAAAGTTACAGAGCGTACCTACGCGTGCGTTACGTCGAAAGAAAGCTTACCTTTCCAAAACGGTCTTAAGCGTATTTACGTTTCGGCCGGGCTAAAATCGCGCCCGCGGTATCCGAAAAACCTTCAACATTCCGCTCATTAGCATCTCATTATCCGCTCATTAGCGACAGAGTGACCTCGAGGTCGACTAATCGTACGCCGGGTTGCTGCCGCGTGCGGCCGGGCCCTCCTACGGTCGAGTGACGGGACGATTGACCAATCCTACGCTTTGGTCACCTGACAGTCGACCAATCGGTGCGTGTGTGGGCGGGCCTTATCGTTCTGAACCGAGGTGAGTCGCCGCCATCTTGATTCCAAACTTTTCCTTTCTTTTTCCCGCTTTCTGCGTCTTTAAAAAAAACGTTGCTTTTAAAACACATATTGTTTTTAAAAAAAAAGATTTAGAAAGTAATTAACTTATCTAATCTCATTAATTTTCCTACCTTTCCCAGTTTTTCCAGGTAGGCTGGCGGGGCTGGGCTCTCGGGAGTGCTGATCTCGGGCGGGGCTTGGAGAGCGGGAAGGGTTACCCCGGCAACCGGGCCCGCCGGCCGTCTCTCAGCCGCAATCGGCGCTCTTCAAGCCAGCTCGGGAGGGCGGGGCCATGTCAGTGCGTGGGGGGGCACGGAGCTCCGTGGAGACATCACCGGCGCTGGGCTCGGGTGCTTTGTGGCCTGCAGATGAACAGCGGCTGCGGACCTCCAGCTGACCGGGGCGCTGGACTCGGCTGGGCCATATCTTTGCCTCACGGCCAACGGCATCAGGGTGACGGCCGAAGGGAACGTGTTCATCCAGGTGCCGAGGCCCGGGCCCCGGGGCGGAAAGAGGGATTGGAGCGGGGGATGAGGGCTCGGGCAGGGGAGAGGGAGAGGGGGGAGGAAGGGGGTGGGGGGGGGAGGTGGTGAGAGGGAGGAGAGAGAGGAGGGGAGGGGGAGAGAGAGCAGGGGAGGGGGAGGGGAGAGAGAGAGGGTGGGGGAGGGGAGAGAGAGAGGGTGGGGGAGGGGAGCGAGAGGGTGGGGGGAGGGGAGCGAGAGGGTGGGGGGAGGGGAGCGAGAGGGTGGGGGGAGAGCGAGAGAGGGTGGGGGGAGAGAGAGAGGGTGGGGGGAGGGGAGCGAGAGAGGGGGAGGGCAGGGAGAGGGAGGGAGAGAGAGTAAAGCGGAGAGACGGGGAGGGAGAGAGAGAGGGTGAGGGAGGGAGAGCATGAGGAGAGGGGGAGGGAGAGTAAAGCAGGGAGACGGGGAGGGAGAGAGGGTGAGGGAGGGAAAGAGTGAAGGGGTGGGACAGGGAGGGAAAGAGTGAGGGGGTGGGAGAGCTTACCATCTTCCTTCGCAGGGGTCCATCGGGCCACCTTCTCCCCCGTCGCGCTCTCTCTCTTCCCCCCCGTCGCGCTCTCTCTCTTCCCCCCCGTCGCGCCCTCTCTCTTCCCCCCGGTCGCGCTCTCTCTCTTCCCCCCGCCAGTCGCTCTCGCTCTTCCACCCCCCGTCGTGCTCTCTCTTCCCCCCACTCGCTCTCTCTTCCCCCCACTCGCTCTCTCTTCCCCCCACTCGCTCTCTCTTCCCCCCCACTCGCTCTCTCTTCCCCCCCACTCGCTCTCTCTCTTCCCCCCCACTCGCTCTCTCTCTTCCCCCCCCACTCACTCTCTCTCTTCCCCCACACTCGCTCTCTCTCTTCCACCCAGTCGCTCTCTCTCTTCCAACAACAACATGCCCTCGAAAAAGCCTCGGCACCGCTGGGCACTCCAGCTAGTGTACTATAAATCAAGTGCTGTTGGCTGCAAATCATTGTTGCAGCTATCGTTCTCAGACACAGCCTCAAATCACCAAGAGGAGAGGAAAAAATAATAGGTTGCCAAAATAATTAAGAGAATTTGGTTTTTATCATTCAGAACTAAGAGATGCAATGAACAAGATGGCACTTGTAGAAACTCATGAACTAAGCTAAAGTTAACAGGTAACTTCCTCATACCAAAAATGACTTAAGTTATGAAATAGACTCCTACTTAGCACAGTTAATTCTACCTTAATTGAAAGTTTCATAAAGGAAATATACAGATTCTTGACTCAACAAGAAGATCCACTTACCAACAAGGCAGACAGAAAATGAAAACAGTCAGTGTAAGATCCTAAACAAGTCAACATAAAATGACAGGCTGAGCTGGATTATATATCTTTTTGCTCATTTCTTATTTGGCCAACCATTCCATCCGATTCTACACAGATGAGTAATCAAAACTGGGACCTTCTGGGTAAGTATGTTTTGATATCATACAATTATTTTTTCTATTGAAAGAGCTTATGGGAGATACATGGAAGTAATAGATCCTGTGCATTCCTTGGCCAGCCAAAGATATCAGGAGGAGAGTCACTATCTGCAGAAACCTACCTAGATTATGATGCAAAAATGTATATTTATGAAGATTGAGATACTCTGGAAAATTCTGAGTCCGATTCAGCAATTTTCCATTGTATCTAGATCCAGATCATTAATGGTAGAAGCACTGTCTAGCACTATATAACTACACCTGCCAATAGTGAGGAGAAGGTAATTTGACAGTATACCAAAGGTAGAAAGGAATCTCCCTTAGAAATCCAAGAATGAATTAATCATGACATGTGGAAATCCCAATGATCGAGCTGGTCTGTATTTATTAATACATGAATGTGTCTTTCTGGACTTCAGGAGAATATGACTACCCTACATTAAACACTCCCCAATAAAGTATCAAGCAGCCATGATGGACAAGCTGCATCAATGCACCTTACTCTCAATCTCAGAAGCGTGTCTCCAAATGCAGCAGTACGAATTTTTCAAATCAACTGGAACTTCAAATTATCCAAATAATGAAAAAAGAATAATTTGAGCTGTTTTGTGCAATTTAAGAAATTAATAACACAGCACAGAATACGTAACTATTACAAAAGCAAAATACTGCGCATGCTGGAAATCTCAAATAAAAACAGAAAATGCTGGAAATACTCAGCAGGTCAGGCAGCATCAGTGGAGTGAGAAATAGAGTTAACGTTTCAGGTCGATGACCTTTCGTCAGAACTGGAAAAAGTTAGAGATGTAACAGATTTTAAGCAAGGGAAAGCAGGGAGGCAAGGAAAGAACAAAAGGGAAGGTCTGTGATAGGGTGGCAGGCAGGAGTGATTAAATGACAAAAGGGATGATTGTACAAAGCAAAAGGAGATGGTAATGGGACAAGTAAAGAAACAAAAGATAGGTCTAGAAGAGATGTAAATGGTAAGAGCAGAATTATCAACAGCTGCCATCTGAGAAAATAGGGGCAGAGGTTATGGTCTGAAATTGTTGAACTCGATGTTGAGTCCAGAAGGCTGTAAAGTGCCTAATCAAAAGATGAGGTTCTGTTCCTCGAGCTTACATTGAGCTTCGTTGGAACAGTGTAAGAGGCCGAGGACAGAGAGGTCAAAGTGGGAGTGGAGCGGAGAATTAAAGTGACAGGCGACAGGAAGCTCGGGGTCACGCTTGCGGAGTGAATGGCGGTGTTCCGCAAAGCGGTCACCCAATTTGCCTTTGGTCTCCCCAATGTAGAGGAGGCTGCATTGTGAGCAGCGAATACAGTATACTAAATTGAAAGAAGTACAGGTAAATTGCTGTTTCACCTGGGAGGAGTGTTTGGGGCCCTGGACGGTGGGAAGGGAAAAGGTAAAAGGACAGGTGTTGTATCTCCTGCGCTTGCACGGGAAGGTGCCATGGGAAGGGGAAGGGGTGTTGGGGGTGATTGAGGAGTGGACCAGGGTGTTGCAGAGGGAGCGGTCCCTTTGGAATGCTGAAAGGGGAGGTGAGGGGAAGATGTGTTTGGTGGTGGGATCACGCTGGAGGTGATGGAAATGGCGGAGGATGATCTGTTGAATGTGGAGGCTGGTGGGGTGGTAGGTGAGGATAAGGGGAATCCTATCGTGGTTCTGGGAGGGAGGGGAAGGGGCGAGAGCACAAGTGCGGGAAATGGAACGGACACAGTCAAGGGCCATTTCAACCACAGTAGAGGGGAATCTTCGGTTGAGGAAAAAGGAAGACATATCAGAAGCACTAGTATGGAAAGTGGCATCGTCAGAACAGATGCGACAGAGATGGAGAAACTGGGAGAATGGAATAGAGTCCTTTCAGGAAGCAGGATGGGAGGAAGTATAGTCCAGGTAGCTGTGGGAGTCAGTGGGCTTGTAGTAAATACATTTTTTTTTAAATCATATTTTTAAAATAACTATAAATTACATAAAATAACTATTTTAAACAATAATTTAAATTTTTGAAAAAATTAATTACATTTTCTAACAGGGCTAAAAATAAACTTACCTTTCTTTAAAGTATTTAAAAATAATAAACCAGTGGAAAAAATGTTTTAATTTTAATTAATTCACCACTTACCTTGTTAAAAGCAGGCCTTGCGCCTGCTTTTTAAAAGTTTAACTGCTGGAGACTTACCCTCCCGGAGAAACCTGGAAAAAAAACATAAGTTCCAGGCGCACGCGCTGCCTCTCCGGCGCATGCGTTCGACCTCTGAACCCCTTCCTTTAAGGGAATGGAAGTTCTGGTTTCCCGCGCATGCGCAGTGCATGCACGAAACTGGCACTTTCGTTGGGCCTACGCGTGACTACCCAACGCGTACTCACCCGTGGAGACCCGAATTTCTGGGCCCATATATTTGCAATGTGTCTCTCAAGTTTGAAAGCACAGGTGTAGAGGAAATCTTGTTTAGCTCTCATTCCAATTCACTTCATCAGTTTAATTGCTTCACCAAGTCCAATGACTTACTCTTTTCAAACTAACACATATATTTCCCAATTAGAAAGAAGCACACTTAAAAAGGACGATCCAATAATGGCTTAAATTATGCCGAGTGAATTAAAACATTCTCACCAGAGATTGCAAATGGGTCATCAGCAAAAGGAGAAGGTGATTGCTGTTATATTCTGAGAATTTTAGCTGTGGTTCAGGAAAATATGGTTTTAATTAAGGTCTCCACCTTGACAATGACATGATTGATTCTGTAGTTATTTGTGTGTTGATTAAGGAAGTATGAATAAGCAATCAAGAATAAAGCTGACCTCTGCAAATAGCTTCAATGGTAAGAATCAGAGCGACAGTCAAAAGCTAAACTAGGTTTCACAGAGAAATCAGTAAATTAAATCACAAAGGTGAAACCTGGAAATATAACAAAATGTGCTGCTCGATTGAGTACAAAATAGATTAGAAGTGCAATAGATTGCAGCTGCTACAATAATAAGTAGGATCAGTGCTTTACAAATTCATTGCTTCTACATATATTAAATTCTTGGTGCCTTGCAAAAGATTGGTATTTGAAAGAATAACTATTGATTCTCACACTAGCACAGTGTCTTTATCCAGTTAGTAGCTGAGCCATACAGACCAGAAAGGCCATAGGTTTGATCTTTCAGTCTATGCTGAGGTAGCGAACCTCAGCCAGCACATGTGGCAGGTGTGCTACAATTGGCTTCAGCATTCCCAAGTTCGGTAAAATAATTTGGTTGGAGTTCCTATTCCTGACTGCTGCTGGAAGTGTGTGTTTGTGTGATTGTGCTTGTGAGTATGGACATGGAATGAGCCCAGGATTGAGCGCAGCTATGATTCCTACTGTAATGAAATAGCCATCCATCACTAATTTCCAAGGGTCACATGTGAGCAAGGATCACTTGGACACGGGGCTGAATTTTTGCCTGTGAGTGGGTTCGGGTTTGGGTTCAGGTGTGGGGGGAGGGGGGGTGGCGGCTGCGTTGCGGGTCACCAACACGAACGGTCCATCAGTGCGTTCTCCACTGTGTGTTTAACTTAACTAGATCACTTGACTGAGTCATGCGGGTTTCTCGGACAATTAAATGGAGCGGGTCTGATGACGTCATGGATGACTCGACTTCAGCTCACCTATTTAGCAGGGCAGTGGACAGATGAGAATTGAAAGTTGTTGGAGGTGGTCATAATAGGTGCCTGTTGGTGTTACAGCCAATATTGTGACTGTGACTGTGAGGGTCCACTCATTTAGAGCCAACGATGCGGTCTCAGCACCAGAAGGCTGTGCCCAGGTTTTCAGATTCCTCCCTGGAAATCCTGCTCCAGAGAGTGTGCGCAAGGAAGGAGATCCTCTTCCCTGGTGACGGCAGGTAAAGGCCAGCCAGAGAAACAAAGAGGGCATGGCTGGAGATCGCCCAAAAGTGAGCAGCAGGGGTGTTGACAGCCGCTCGGATGCAGTGTAGGAAGAGATTTAATAACCTCATGAGGTCAGGAAAGGTGAGTGCAATGCCACATTCAACTACATCCTGATGTGCTTGTCACCCCAACCCCATCACTCTGCCTACCCAAGTCTATTCCTGCATATCATTCCTCACACCAATGTACCTTGCAGGTTCACCCATCCCTCACTGTCTATGCACCTACTCACATCCCCATCTGACTAGCCACCCCTGACACTCACCCTCAGCCTACTTCAATCATAGAAAGAAACACCACAGAAGGAGGCCATTTGGCAATGTCAGGCCACTCCCTCATAGTCACCCTCTACAGATGTAGCCCATCCAACCCCTAAACTCATTCCATCACTCTCACTCAAAGTTCTCTGCTTTCCCTCCTTGCAGGAGAGCCCACAACAAAAGGCAGAGGAGAACCGGAGGTGGCCCTCCAATTTACACTACATTGATGCCAGCAGAGGAGGAAGCACTGGAAATAAGTGGAGTGGTAGAGCTGCTGGCAGTGGGAGATGCAACCTGGAGACAGAATTAAATATCATACAGCCACATGGCATACAACAGCTACTCATGATGACTGATGTCAGCGGCCAGTGAAATATCATGATGTGCATAATGATAATGTTAAACATTCTTATCATACGAGTTCTACTTCATGTCTTTACTCGCCCACAGGTCCATCAAGGGCCCACCCCCCACTATCCAGCTGGAGGCGGAAGATGACTCCTCCGAGGAAGCTGCAGTGTCTGAGGGTGCACCGTCACCAGAATGGAGGAGTCCATCTCCAACATGAGCATGACCATCTCGCAGGTGATGGCGATGATGTGCTGTTCCATGGAAAGGATGGCCACCTGCATGGAGCAGCTGATGCGCCAGTCAAAAGAGAACATGCTTGCTGTGAACAATAGCTTGCAGACTCTTATTGAACTCCTCTCTAGGAGGGATACCAATGCAGACTTGGGCGTTCATCGCCCCACTGATGTGCAGCAAGGTGCTCTCCAGCTCCTTGCTAGCAGGGAATTGTGGGTGGCCCATGAGAGGGATGATGGTGAGAGGGGACATGGAAGTGGGGCTCCCCTCAAAGCACTCCCACTTCTCCCCTGTTGCCTCCCCCTCAGACAGAGCCCCTCATGCCGCCTCAGATCCCGATGGCCGAGTCTGCCCCTGCACCGTTGCAGGAGGAGCAGACTTTGGCGGGGCCCTCACAGGCTCCAAAACTCAGAGTACATCTGACAAATGTGTCTAAGCAGTCACAGCAGGGAAGTGAGCAGCCTGCCTCTACCTCTGCTGAAGCCACAGGGGTTGCACCTCATAGAAGCATTCAGAAAAGAAAAATGACACAATCGTAGATGCACAAGGGTATGCACATGGGTGTTTGCCAAAATGTTAGTGTTAAGTTGCAGTTCTATTTATGACGCACAAATATTTTTTTCACTGCTCTACTTTCCCGTCTTCTGTTGAATTTTTGAGCCACATAAATTTATTTCTTTGCACCACTTTCCTGTCTTGTTCATTTTTGCCTGCTACCTGGGAAGTGGCCTTCTCAGTTGGAGTGAATGGTGAGACATTACTTAACCTCGAGTAATGGGTGTGTGTGTGACAGCAATGGTTTGGTCATCTTAGGACTGCTTTGTGGTGTTGCGGGGGGAGGGGAGGAAGTTCATGCAGTATCTGGGAGCCAAATGGATGCACTGGTGCAACTTAACTAAATCGCACCATTATGAGGCCATCCCGGGTCTCTCTGGCAACAATGTGCACCGCTGCTAGTGTCATGTCTGTAGTGTATGTGCCTTTAAGTCAGAGCTACTTTTTACAGCTCCTGTATACGGTAGTACCGGCAGTGACCACACCGGTATATAAGCTGTGCGCATGCCTCTGTACCCCAGTCTAGAGATTACCCTCCTCCAGTAAAGACCTGTTATTTGTTAATGTACAGCATCCGTGTGATTATTTATCCACTGAACCACGGATCTAACAGTGGCAACGAGTGTCGATTTGAATCTACCTGCAACATAAAAAAATAAAAAATAAAAATAAAATAGTCGAGTCCAGGAACATGGGCGTCGACCGCGAGCAACCGCCCAGCAGTCAGGCAGAGATCCAACTTCGCTGGGGAAACTGTGGAGAGCCGGGCTTGGTTCCCCAGCCACAATGAGCAGTAAGAGACCGACGACAGGTCCAGAGCAGACCCTTCCCGAGCAGCGGCGGCTGCAGCCGACCGACGGCAGAGAGAGAGCCGAGCAGCGTCGACGGGGTAAGAAAGAGGGTGAAGAGAGCAGGGCGCAGCCGGGGGTTGATCACCGAGCGGCGTCGAGGAAAATACTGCAAACCGGAGAGAGAGAGGGTAAGAAACAGCCGGGTTCTAGACTGAGCGGCGTCGACAAATATCAAGAGAAGAATGCGCAGAGCACAGCCAGGGATCACAGGCTGATCAGGGTCCGCGGGGCGAAGCAAGGGGAGACGCCATTGAGCCGCGGAGAAGCAGGGAGAGCGCGGGAGACGCCGTTGAGCCACGGAGAAGCAGGGAGAGTGCGGGAGGCGCCATTGAGCAGCGGAGAAGAAGGAAGAGCGCGGGAGACGCCATTTTGTGAAGCCGCAGCGGAGAAGACGGGCGCGCGCGGGAAGGAAGGAAAGCGTGGGAGACGCCATTTTGTGCCAGCGGAGAAGAAGGGGAAGCGCGGGAGGCACCATTGGTGATAGTTAACGCACAACCAAGGATGCCGAAGAGTGGCAGTATCTCTACGTTCGACAATGAAGTCGAAGATTGGGCGACATGTGGAACGTATTGAGGTGTACTGCAGGGCGAATGAAGTGCCAGATGCTAATAAAGCACTGGTTCTGTTAAATTCCATGGGTGCAAAAACTATGGGTTACTGCGAAATCTAATAACCCCAGAGAAGCCGGTAAACAAGAATTTTGAAAGCATAGTAGAAATCCGACAGGACCACTTAAACCCCACACCGCTGCTGATAGCAGAACGATTTAAGTTCCATAAAAGGAACCAACACAAAGACGAAAGCAATGCTGAGCACCTAACGGAACTGCGCAAGCTATCGAAATGCTGCCAGTTTGGAGCGGGACTAGCAGACACGTTAAGGGACAAGTTTGTGTGTGGGCTACAAAGCGAAGGAACCCAGAAACAGCTTCTATCAGAAAAGGACCTTACGCTGGACAAAGCTTTCAGTATGGCAGTATCACACGAAGCAGCCGCAAGGGGCGCTGCAGAGATACAACGGAGACCGCAAGAATATGGCACCAACGAAATGACCTATGGAACAGGGAAGTGCTATCGCTGCGGCAAAACAACACATGACCAGAAAGATTGTTGGTTCAAGGACCAAGTGTGCAGACAGTGTGGGAAAGCAGGACACATAGCAAGAGTCTGCAGGTCTGGGAAGAAAACCAACAGTAAGAAATCTCCACAGGAGAAGTACAAAAAGGTACACCAGGTGATGGACAGTGGTTCAGACGAACAGAAAAGTGACACAGACTCCGGAAGCAAGGAGCTGGGTTGTCTGAAACTACATAATGTAACCGAAATAGAGGATCACCAGACTATCTGGGTTACACTCAAGATAGACGGAGTCCAAGTGGAAATGGAATTGGACACAGGGTCAGCTCTAACAGTCATAAATCAAAGAGACTACAAGCGGCTATTTTCACACATACCCTTGAAAGCTACAGAGATTGTCTTGAAGACGTATACGGGGCAAAAAGTCTACCCCAAAGGGAAAATAAGGGTGAAAGTGACATATAAAGGTCAGGAAATACCTAAAATGGATATATATGTATTGCCAAATGGAGGACCACCACTGCTAGGACGTGAATGGATCCGAAAGATACAATTAGATTGGCATTCCATACAGGCTCTGAAGGTTGAGGCCAAAAAGGATGACGACGTCACACCTGGACGACTGTAAAAAGTGCTAACTGACGCAAAAGAAGTGTTCCAGGAGGGACTAGGAACACTGAAAGGAATAACAGCAACAATTAAAATAGAGGAAAATGCAAGCCCAAAGTTTCTGAAAGCCAGACCAGTGCCTTATGTGATCAGACCAGCGGTTGAAGCAGAGCTGGAAGGGTTGGAACGTTCAGGAGTACTGTCCAAAGTGGACTGGAGCGAGTGGGCTACACCCATCGTTCCTGTAATGAAGAGGTCGTTGAGTAATACGCCTGGGGAACCAAAGAAGGTTCGCATCTGTGGGGATTTTAAGGTGACAGTGAACCCAGTCCTTCACACGGTGCAATATCCGCTTCCACGAATTGAGGATATTTTCGCCTCGCTATCTGGTGGTAAACGCTTCACCAAAATTGATCTAGCCCAGGCATACTTGCAAATGGAGGTAGAAGAAGCTTCGAAACATTACCTTACGATCAACACCCATAAAGGTCTCTATCAATACAACCGGCTGGTGTTTGGAGTAGCCTCGGCTCCGGCTATCTGGCAAAGGGCGATGGATCAGGTCCTGCAAGGGATTCCAGGGACCCAGTGTTATTTGGACGACATCTTGGTCACGGGCGAAAATGACGGTGATCACCTCGCTAACTTGGAGAAGGTGCTCGCCAGATTAAAGGAATATGGGCTACGAGCTAATCGCCACAAGTGCGAGTTTTTCCAGAAACAGATCTAGTATTGCGGCCACGTCATCGATGAAGAGGGGTTACATAAGTCCCCTGACATGATTGAGGCAGTAGTCAAGGCTCCAGCACCGGAAAATGTGTCACCACTGAGGTTGTTCCTCGGGCTGGTAAACTATTACCACAAGTTCTTACCAAATTTGTCTACGGTATTACACCCGCTGAACACCCAACTGCAAACAGGGGTACCATGGAAGTGGGATGACGAACGTAGACGAGCTTTCCAGAAGTGTAAAGAATTGATCACATCAAAAGAGGTGTTGGCCCATTTCAACCCAGCATTACCAATTCGTTTGGCATGTGATGCATCACCCTACGACATTGGAGCGGTGCTGTCGCACAAATTCCCAGACGGGTTGGAGAGGCCAGTAGCCTTTGCGTCTTGGTCACTAACCTCAGCTGAGCGCAACTACGCCCAGATTGACAGGGAGGCCCTCAGCCTAGTATGGGGAGTAAAAAAATTCAACCACTATCTGCACGGGCAGAAGTTCACCTTGCTGACTGACCACCAACCACTTGTCTCCATCTTTAATCCTAAGAAGGGCGTGCCAGTAATGACTGCACAGCGGTTACAAAGATGGTCCCTGTTTCTAGGGGCGAATCAATATGAAATAGAACATAAAGGGACGAAATAGCATGGGAACGCTGATGGGCTATCGCGCCTGCCACTGCCTACTGTGGAGGAAGCACCAGCAGTGGACCCTATCGAGATATTTTATTTGTCGATAATTGAACGATTGCCAGTAACAAACGCGGATATAGAGAAGGAGACCCACAATGATCCGACGCTGTCACGGGTATATGAATTGACGGTGAGGGGATGGCCAACACATGGCGACTCACTGTTGCCAGCATTCTCATCCAGAAGAGAACAGTTGTCAGTATGCCAGGGGATAGTGATGTGTGGATCCAGAGTGGTGATTCCACCCAAGTTAAGGGAGAGAGTGCTAAATGAGCTACATGAAGGTCATCTGGGGGGAGTGAAAATGAAAAGCCTTGCTAGGGCTTATGTTTGGTGGCTGGGAATCGATCAACAAATCGAAGACCTAACTAAGAGCTGCTTAGGATGCCAGAAGGTCCAAAATGCACCACCACATGCCCCTCTACACCCATGGGAGTGGCCCACCTCTCCATGGCAACGGGTGCACATTGATTTCGCTGGTCCATTCATGGACTCAATGTTCTTAATAGCAGTGGATGCTCATTCAAAGTGGCCTGAGGTGATAAAGATGTCTTCAACCACTACAGAGAAAACGATTGCAGTCCTACGGACCATATTTGCCAGAAACGGTTCGCCAGAGCAGATCTGCTCTGATAATGGACCACAGTTTGTGTCCGACGAGTTCCAAAAATTCATGAAAAGGAATGGGGTAAGGCATTACACATCCGCCCCGTATCATCCAGCCACCAATGGATTGGCTGAGAGGTTCGTACAAACCTTTAAGAAGGCGATAAAGGCCATGTGCGATGAGGAAATTCCACTACAGCATAAGCTGGACAATTTCTTATTCGCCTACCGAAACGCGACACATGCAGTTACCAACCAATCTTGGCCCGGGACTATCAAACAGAGGAATGCGTCAACCCCATGTCTCGAGTACCTGGGGATGAACCTGACATACCGGTAGCATCTACTTCAGACCCAGTAGCAGTGGAACCCGATGAAATACCCGATGAAAAGGGGTCAGAATTGCCTCTGCACCAAGAACAAGAACCTCTGGAAAGGCGCTATCCCGAAAGGGTCAGGAAGCCGCCCCAAAGACTGAATCTATAAATGGACTTTTGTTATTGAATGTACATGTAAAAATGTAATTGTTATTTGAATATTAAGGGGGTATTATTAATCTAAAAAGGGAGGAATTGTAGTGTATGTGCCTTTAAGTCAGAACTACTTTTTACAGCTCCTGTATACGGTAGTACCGGCAGTGACCACACTGGAATATAAGCTGTGCGCATGCCTCTGTACCCCAGTCTAGAGATTACCCTCCTCCAGTAAAGACCTGTTATTTGTTAATGTACAGCATCCGTGTGATTATTTATCCACTGAACCACGGATCTAACAATGTCCACCTCAGGTTCCTCCTCCTCCTCCTTGTGTTCCACCTGCTTCACTTTCTCCTCTGAAGAAGTTGTGCGCTCTGCGCCTTGCTCCTCTACAGTTCCAATCTTTGCTGCTGCGCTATGTTGTACAGTGTGCAGCATACAACGATGATTCTGGAGACCCTGCTGGTGCATACTGAAGGGCTCCTCCAGATCTGTCAATGCATCTGAATTGCATCTTCAACATGCTGATTGCTTGCTCTATGACACATCTGGTCATCATGTGGCTTTCATTATATTGTTCCTCGGCCTCATTGCTTGGCCTCCTCAAGGGTGTCATCAACCACATCTTCAAGCAGTCACTGTACAGAGGTATGAAAAGCTGAGGGAGGGTGGACTGGCACAGGACGAAAGAGTCATGGCAGCTCCCTGGGAATCTGGCACACACATGCATGATGATCTTTTTGTGGTTGTAGACAAGCTGCACATTGATGGAGTGGAAGCCCTTCCGGTTCACAAACACACCTGGGTGATCTAGGGGTGCCTTGATGGCCACATGTGGCAGTCGATGACTCCCTCCACCTGTGGAAAGCCAACCAGAGCCGCAAAGCCGAGCGCCCACTCGGTCACACTGGCTTCATCAGTGACAAAGTGTACATAAGTGGCTGACTTGTGAAACATGGCATTGGTCACCTGGGTGATGCATTTGTGGGCAGCCGGCTGCGAGATCCTGCACATTTCTGCTGCAGATCTCTGGAAGGAGCCTGAGGCGAAGGAGTTGAGGGTGGTGGTGACTTTGACAGCCACTGGTAAAGTGTGTCCACCAGGTCCTCTGGGCAGCAGATCTTCTTCCAGCAAGCTACAAATGTCTGCGTCAACCTGGCGTGATAGCCTGAGCCTCCTGAAGCACTGCTGCTCAGTCGTGTCCAGGAAGCTCATCCTCTGCCTGTATACCCTGTGTTGGGGTATTGCATCCGGTGATTTGCACCCCTGTGCTGATCCTCTCTCTCCTGTGGAGCATCAGCCTGCTGAGGGAAAGGCTGCTGGTGTTGTTGCTGGTGTTGTTGGTGCTGGGGCTCATCTTGGTCCAAATCTGAGGTTAAAGGTGAAAAAGCATAAGTGGCACCTATGCTGATCTGAGCAGAGGCTCAATCCTCCAATGTAATGAGAGTGGCTTCTGAGATCTGCAAACTCCTGAAAGCAAAATCTCTGCACAAAATGGTGTCAGCAAGAGCCTTTCTCTTAAGCAAGGAAAGGTGCAAGGTATGAGTATTTGTGTTTTCTCCAGCTGTCACTTAATGATCTTGCAGAATGGCCACTGAGCTCCCGCCTCCCTTTCACAGGCGAGGTTCAGGATGTCCGTGAATCCCATGCACAAGCAGTAAAAGCTGAAACCTCAGGTTCAAAAGCCTCTTATGGGTCTCTCCATGAGCTGTTAACTACTTCAATGAGGTTGCCTGCCTCTCCCGAGCAGGTCCGTGGTGCTCTGGGAAACGAGCCCGAGTTAAATGCGGGATGAAGGCGGTTCTCGACGTTCTGTCAATTTCCGTATTTTGAACTGCCGAGTCCCTCGCGAACCCGTACTCTCTGCAATGTAAAAATTCCGGCCATGGTCTCCGTGTGTATGTGAATTCACATTCCAGCAAGGAATCAATGCCTTCAGGAGATAAAATAAACAGAGAAAATTGGAAAAAAAAGCTCATTGAGGTTTAATAAAATATGCAATGCATTTTTTTTTAACTGAACTGGACTACGTAAAGTTAGCCTCATTTTCAAATAAAAGAAGTTGCAAATCAACATTTATGTACTAATGGATAATTACTTGTATTGCAGTTAGGACATGAGGATCATAGAATAGTACAGCACAGAAGGAAGCCATTCGGCCCATCGAGTCTGTGCTGGCTACGATGGAATGGTTGATCTGCAATTTTGAATTCTGCTGCAACTGAGTACATCCTAGTTTGTGCAGGCAGCTCAGATTTTAGCAGAATGTAAACCACTTTTGTCTGTTCCTCTACCCAGTCAAAACAGTTATGATAAGGAGCCTTTTATCAGAATAGGCTTGAGGTCTGCTGGATAGCCTTGAACCAATTGGACCAATAAGGAGCCCCAATTTCCAATTGTAGCCCATTAAAATACTGTAGCTTAGTGAAGGAAGACATTACTCAAGATCAAGATTCTAGGAGTGCAGTTATCTAGAATATGAAGAATCTCCTTCATGTTGATGGACACATCACCATGCCCAAGCAACATCTAACTCGTGTCCTGATTTTCTGTCATTTGGAGTAGGGAGGGAAGGGGAAAGACAGAGAGGAGCAGCACGGTGGCATAGTGGTTAGCACTGTTGCCTCACAGCGCCAGAGACCCGGGTTCGAATCCGGCCTCGGGCGACTGTCTGTGTGGAGTTTGCACATTCACCCCGTGTTTGCATGGGTTTTCTCCGGGTGCTCCGGTTTCCTCCCACAGTCCAAAGATGTGCGGATTAGGTTGATTGGCTATGATAAATTGACCCTTAGTGTTAGGGGGATTAAATACATGGGGTTACGGGGATAGGGTGGGATATGTGTTGGTGCAGGCTCGATGGGCCGAAATGGCCTCTATCTGCACTGTGGGGTTTCTGTGATTCTGTGATCTCCCACTGTTTAATGGGATCAAGTGCAATTTTTTCAATTAAGTTGGACTCAAATACATGAAGAGCTTTATCGAGTACCATCTAGTACACTGAAAAATGCACCAAGGTTTTTATGTAGCTGGCATATTGAGAAATAATAAATGTAACAATACAAACGTGAAGATTAGCTTATACTTTACTGTTAAATGCTACACACTAATTGAGGTAGCAATAGCATGAGAACATTTGGGTTTTTTTCACTGGAGAACAAGCCTCACACAACTCATTAAAAAGTCTAACAGCTGATTTTGAATTTGCAGTGATTTGGACTGAAAAGTTGATTCAAAATGAAGGCAGGAATTTTTCTTTGAGAAAAAAAAATATAGTCTTCCTATCAAATAATTGTCAGCATTTTTGTTTACCACAATAATCACATCCAAATATTTTAACATCAAACTGCTCTATGGTGTATGTAAAATACAAAAACTGACCCTTTCAAATGCCAATGGATGCTATTTCCTAGTATTTAAATTAAACCCCTGCTCAACAGTGCTCATTAGTAATCATTTTGAAGCAATTTGCTCTACTGGCTATAAGAGTAAACTGCAGCTTTTAACACCTCAATCCTGGAAGAGTTCAGCTGTGCGCCAATTAAATCTTCCCTTTTCTAGGGATGTGAGATTAGGAGAATTGTCAATCAACTGTGCTATAATAGCACGTGCAGTAGTTATGGTTCAAGAGCTTTATCCTGACTTGAGCTGCTCGAGTGTTGCAGTGAGCTGTTTGCTCCTGCAAGGTGCTTGTATCCAATCTCCTTTAAATAATATGTATTGAGGTAAACAAGACACCGTGTTTGGGACACTGAGTGATGCATTTATTGGTCATGGATGCTGCATCGTGGGAGAATATTGGAACCTGTAAGATGATAACATTTTGAACTGGAAAAAATGTCCCATTATCATTTCATTAAATGCTGTAAGTAGCAATGTTAACCTTTCTAGTCACCAAGTGATCGTGTTTTATATATGTCTTATATTTTCATTGTTGGTGTCTATGAAAACAGCTCATTTGATAGTTCAGTAACTGTGTTCTGGTAGCAGAAAGGGTTTAATACAAAATGTTTAACAGCTAAGCAGCAAAAAAAATTCTGCATGCTGAATTCAATCTTTAATGTGATCTTTGGTGCTTTTTCATTTTTAATATCGTTTGTAGTCAGTGTAGGCTTTTTATGCTTGGGATAGTTAAAAATGTGATATTACAATGCTGCTGAAATTGTAAGAGATCTTCAGCAGTCTGTTTTCAGGCATCCTATTCAATGGTGGAAAAAGATTTGCGATAGTTTTTTTTAAACCATTCTGATATTTTTCATTCAAACCCATGAATTATAATTTAACAATGTGGAGATTTTCTTTTGGATTTTAAAGTGGATTCCCTCAAATGAATGTTCAATCTCTTTGTTTCCTGGTTTAACTGCAGTGAAATAAAAGATTTTCTAAGTTTCTGGTGCACTGCATTGCTGATCATACCATAGAATAACTTGAAATGGGAATATTTGGCTTATATTAATCCAGCTTTATCTCTGAGACCTCTATTTGTTATACTTTCATGATATTTTAATGGCTGACATTTTAAATTTCAGTTGTGGCTGACTACACATTGCCAGATGTGGGTTAAATTAATGTCAAGTCACAAAATAAGAATATGCTGCACTCTCAGTGAGCCTCCAAACTAACCACTTAGTACTGCAAAGTTTGAAGAGTCCTTTATAAAAAGGATAGTTATTTTAAAAAAACCTGAGGAGTAGAAATGTACAACCAGCAATTATTTTTGAAAGGAAACTATTTTGTTGAAGGGCCCTTTGATGTTAAAACAATAACACAGAAGCTCATGCTGTTGTACATAAGGCAATGTTACTAACTCGGCTGGAAATTGTAGCCTGATAGGTCAGACTGAGAAATTGTGTGGTGCTCTGTGGATGAATAGAAATATAAAGGGGTGTAACCAGAGTAAGACACAAAACAGCTTTTAATAACTAGGTATTTTCTTCAAAACGGACTGCAATTAATGGCAAGCACTGTTTATTAATCTAGTCACATCGAAGGGCTCCTGGGAGGAAGAAAAGCATCTATAAGTGGGTTTTTATAGGAGGATGCTGTGTGGAACATGTTCAGAATTTCTGTTAGATACAGGCAGAGGGAGTTGCTTCCAGGAATACTGAAACAGTAGGAGGTTCACTTATTCTATGAAGGTAAATGGTGGCACTGCAGGCTAAATCCCTGCTCCCAGAACTCCATAGGCATCAAAACAGTACAATAGGAAAATTATGTGAGTTCAGTCATTTTTTTTTAATTTTGAAAAACTGCTTTTACCTAACTGTAGTTGGTATCTATGGATCAGGGTTAACGCCGTATGAATGCTTTATAGATGTGGATGGTCAGGTTGCTGCTGGCATATAAACCTAGTAACTAAAAAACTGTTAATCATTGGTATATCATCTAGTGGTAGATAGGCCATGAATAAATAAAAATAAAATATTCTGTGAAACATTTTACAGCAGTATCAAATTGAAGGAATTTGTATTGTAAACTAAATATAGCAATCACTTGTAAATGTAAAATTCTTTGATAGAACCTAGCTTCCTCTTCACTTTTGAGATTCATTCATACATCTGAAGTATTTGTGTGGTAATTTACAAGATAGACTAACAGATGTTACACAGTGATGTTGCCAGAACGTAACATTGTGCTTGTATCAAGTACCATTCATGTCACACTGGTTTGTTAATGAGAAATGTAGTAGTAAAATTAACAGCAAAACTGCCAGGCGAGGAAGATAGCACTGAAGAGCTGTTTCTTAATGACTGACTTCATGCGGATCATTGTAGTTACCCCTGACTGTTTCAGCAACTATCCACAACTTTTAAATTCAATGTCTCCTGCTCCCTATCACATTCCAACTTCCGAAGCATGATACCCCTTAAAAAACTAAAATAATCCATTGAAATTGTAAAGAATTCAAGAAATGAACGTGCAAGCCACTGAAAAAATCTCAGAAGCAAACATCAAAAGAGAAAATGTTATTGTAGAATCTTACAGCACAGAAGGAGGCCATTTGATCCATTGTGCCTGTGCTGGCTCTTTGAAAGAGCTGTCCAATTTAGTCCCACACCCCAACGTTTTCCTCATCACCCTGCAAATTAGTTCGCTTCAAGTACATGTCCAATTATCTTTTGAAAGTTCCAATGGAATCTGCTTCTACTACCCTTTCAGGTAGTACATTCCAGATCTAAACAACCCTCTCCTCATTTCCCCTTTAGTTCTTTTGTCAATTATTTTAAATCTATGACATCTGATTAGTGACACACTTGCCAGAAGAAACCGTTTCTCCCAATTTGCTCTATCAAAACACCTCATAATTTTGGATACCCCTATTAGCTCTCCCCTTAACCTTCTCTGCTCTAAGGAGAACAATCCCAGCTTCTCCAATCTCTCCACATAACTGAAGTCCCTCATCCCTGGTATCATCCTGACTGTAAGAGCTTTTATAGATATGTGAAGAGAAAAAGATTAGTGAAATCAAGTGTAGGTCCCTTGCAGTCAGAAGCAGGGGAAGTTATAATGTTGAACAAAGAAATGGCAGATCAATTAAATGCATATTTTGGTTCTGTCTTCACAAAGGAGGACACAAATAACCTCCCAGAGATGTTGGAGAACATAGGGTCTGATGAGAGGGAGGAACTGAAAGAAATCAGTATTTGTAGGGAAATGGTGTTAGGGAAATTGACGGGATTGAAGGCCGATAAATCCCCAGGGCCTGATAATCTACATCCTAGGGTACTTAAGGAGGTGGCCCTAGAAATAGTAGATGCATTGCTGATCATCTTCCAAAATTCACTGGAATCTGGAACTGTACCCATGGATTGGAGGGTAGCTAATGTTACCCCACTATTCAAAAAGGGTGGTGGAGAGAAAGCGGTAGTGGGGAAAATGCTAGAGTCCATTATAAAGGATGTAATAGCTGAGCACTTGGAAAACAGTGACAGGATCGGACAAAGTCAACATGGATTTACAAAAGGTAAATCGTGCTTGACTAACCTACTGGAATTTTTTGAGGATGTAACTGGGAAAATAGGTAAGGGAGAACCAGTAGATGTGGTGTATTTGGACTTTCAAAAGGCTTTCGATAAGGTCCCGCATAAGAGATTAGCGTGTAAAGTTAAGGCACATGGGATTGGGGGCAAGGTATTGACTTGGATAGAGAACTGGTTGGCGGACAGAAAGCAGAGAGTTGTGAACGGGTCTTTTTCCAAGTGGCAGGCAGTGACTAGTGGGGTACCGCAGAGATCGGTCCTTGGACCCCAGCTATTCACAATATACATTAGTGATCTAGATAAGGGAACTAGATGTAATATCTCCAAGTTTGCAGACGACACAAAGCTGGGTGGGCGTGTGTGCTGCGAGGAGGATACCGAGAAACTCCAGGATGATTTGGATAGGTTGGATGATTGGGCAGAAGAGTGGCAGATGCAATATAACGTGGATAAATGCGAGGTTATCCACTTTGGTGTCAAAAACAGAAAGGCAGACTCTTATCTGAATGGCAATAGATTGGGAGAAGGGGAAGTGCAACGAGACCTGGGTGTCCTTGTGCACCAGTCGCTGAAGGTAAGCATGCAGGTGCAGCAGGCGGTGAAGAAGGCAAATGGTATGTTGGCCTTCATAGCGAAAGGGTTTGAGTACAGGAGCAAGGATGTCCTGCTGCAGTTGTACAGGGCCTTGGTGAGACCACACCTTGAGTACTGTGTGCAGTTTTGGTCGCCTTATCTGAAGAAGGATGTTCTTGCCATGGAAGGAGTTCAGCGAAGATTCACAAGGCTGATCCCTGGGATGGCAGGAATGACGTATGAGGCGAGATTGGGTCGATTGGGCTTATACTCGCTGGAGTTTAGAAGAATGAGAGGGGATCTCATCGAAACTTATAAAATTCTGACAGGTCTGGACAAACTAGATGCAGGTAGAATGTTCCTGATGGTCAGAGAGTCCAGAACCAGGGGTCATAGTCTAAGGATAAGGGGTAAGCCATTTAGGACAGAGATGAGGAAGAATTTCTTCACCCAGAGAGTGGTGAACCTGTGGAATTCTCTACCACAGAAGGCGGTTGAGGCCAAGTCTTTAAATATATTCAAGAAGGAGTTAGATATATTTCTTAGAGCTAAAGATATCAAGGGATATGGGGAGAAGGCAGGTACGGGGTACTGAGTTTGGATGATCAGCCATGATCACATCGAATGGCGGAGCAGGCTCGAGGGGCCGAATGGCCTACTCCTGCTCCTATCTTCTATGTTAAACCTTCTCTGTACCCTTTCCAGGGCCTTGACATCCTTCCTAAAGTGTGTTGCCCAGAATTGTACACAATACTCCAGATGAGGCCTAACCAGTGATTTGTAAAGGTTTAGCATGACTTCCTTGTTTTTTGTATTCAATGCCCCTATTTACAAAGCTAAGTATCCCATATGCTTTCTTAACTGCCCTGCCTTCTTCAAGGATTTGTGATTATGCATTCCTAGGTCCCTCTGCTCCTGTACACCCCTTCAAAATAGCACCATTTAAATTATACTGCCTCTCCATGTTCTTCCTCCCAATGAGCGTAACTTCACAGTTATCATTAAATTGCATCTGTCACATGTCTGCCCATTTACCACAATGAAGACACTAAACTTTATCAAAGAAAGAAGGAAGCTCAATCTGAGAAAAGATCAGGTGAAGACACCAGACAAGGTACAAAGGAGCAAATGAAGGGGAAGGCAGCAGCAGCCAACTTCCTGGCACTGGGGGTGCTCCTGCTGCCCAGGAGGGGGGGAAAAAGAGTGGGAGAGCAATAGTGGTAGGGGATTCTATAGTAAGGGGAACAGATAGGCGGTTCTGTGGCCGCAAACGTGACTCCAGGATGGTTTGTTGCCTCCCTGGTGCCAGGGTCAAGGATGTCACTGAGCGGCTGCAGGGCATTCTGGAGGGGGAGGGTGAACAGCCAGTGGTCGTGGTCCACATTGGTACCAACGACATAGGTAAAAAGAGGGATGAGGTCCTGCATCAAGAATTTAGGGAGCTAGGTAACAGATTAAAGGGCAGGACCTCAAAGGGTGTAATCTCTGGATTACTCCCAGTGCCACGTGCTAGTAAGTATAGGAATGGGAGGATAGAGCAGATGAATGCGTGGCTAAAGAGTTGGTGTAGGGGGGAGGGTTTTACTTTCCTGGATCACTGGGCCTGCTTCTGGGAAAGGTGGGACTTGTACAAGTCGGACGGGTTGCACCTGAACCAGAGCGGGACAAATATCCTTGCGGGGAGGTTTGCTAGCACTGTCGGGGGGGGTTTAAACTAACTTGGCAGGGGGATGGGATACAGGGGGGAGCTGAAGTAGGGGGGGATGTGCTGCCAATTATGGAGGAAAAAACAAGTCAGCTTGGTAGGCAGGGCAAATATATAAGGGCAAGGCTGGATGGCATCTATTTTAATGCAAGGAGCCTTGCAAATAAGGTGGATGAACTGAAGGTGTTGATAAACACATGGGAGTATGATATTGTTGCTATCACTGAGACATGGTTGAGGGAGGGGCAAGACTGGCAGCTCAATATTCCGGGGTACAGAATCTTCAGGCGAGACAGAGGGGGAGGTATAAGAGGAGGGGGTGTCGCAATATTAATTAAGGAGTCAATTACTGCAGTAAGGAGGGATGATATATTAGCTGGGTCCTCTAATGAGGCCATATGGGTGGAGCTTAAAAACAAAAAGGGGGCAAGCACTTTGCTGGGAGTGTACTATAGGCCTCCAAACAGTCAGGGGGAGATAGAGGAACAGATATGTAGGCAAATCTCAGAGAAATGTGCAAATAATAGGGTAATAATAATGGGGGATTTCAACTTCCCCAATATTAACTGGGATAGTCAAAGTGTGAAAGGCTCAGAGGGTGTAGAATTCTTAAAGTGCATCCAGGAGAGCTTTTTGAGCCAGCATGTAGAAAGTCCTACAAGAGAGGGGGCGGTACTGGACCTAATTCTAGGGAATGTGGCCGGCCAAGTGGAAAAAGTGCTAGTAGGTGAGCACTTTGGTGATAGTGACCATAATATGGTAAGATTTAAGGTGGTCATGGAAAAGGACAGGGATGGGCCGGAAATAAAGGTTCTAAATTGGGGGAAGGCCGATTTTAATAGGATAAGGCAGGATCTGGCCAAAATGGACTGGGATCAGCTACTTGTAGGAAAATCCGCATCGGAGCAATGGGAGGCTTTCAGAAGGGAGATTGAGATCATACAAGGGCAACATGTTCCCATAAAGGTCAAGAGTGGTTCCAAAAACCACAGGGAACCGTGGATGTCAGGGGATATACGGGAATGGATTAGGAAAAAAAGGAGGGCTTTTGGTAGATACAAAAGGCTAAAGACGGAGGAAGCCCTAGAGGAGTACAAAAAGTGCAGGGGGATACTTAAAAAAGAAATTAGGAGATCAAGGAGGGGCCATGAAATAACACTGGCGAGCAAAATAAAGGAAAATCCGAAGATGTTTTATAAGTATATTAAGGGTAAAAGGATAACTAGGGAAAAAATAGGGCCCATTAGGGACAAAAGTGGCAATCTGTGTGTGGAGCCGGAAGATGTAGGAGGGGTTCTAAATGAATTTTTTGCATCTGTTTTCACTATGGAGAAGGACGACGTAGACATAGAAATAGGGCGGGGGGACTGTGATATGCTCGAACATATTAACATCGAGAGGGAGGAGGTATTGGCGGTTTTAGCTGGCCTAAAAATGGATAAATCCCCAGGCCCCGATGAAATGTACCCCAGGCTGCTGTGTGAGGCAAAGGAGGAGATTGCGGGGGCTCTAACACATATATTCAGGACCTCTCTGGCCACAGGGGATGTGCCAGAGGACTGGAGAACCGCTAATGTAGTACCATTATTCAAGAAGGGTAGTAGGGAAAAACCGGGGAACTACAGGCCAGTGAGCCTAACATCAGTGGTAGGAAAATTACTGGAAAAAATCCTGAGGGACAAAATTTGTCTCCACTTGGAGAGGCAAGGATTAATCAGGGATAGTCAACATGGCTTTGTCAAGGGAAGATCATGTCTGACTAATTTGATTGAATTTTTTGAGGGGGTGACTAGGTGTGTGGATGAGGGTAACGCAGTGGATGTGGTATACATGGATTTCAGTAAGGCCTTCGATAAAGTCCCGCACAGGAGACTGGTCAAGAAGGTAAGAGCCCATGGAATCCAGGGTGCCTTGGCACATTGGATACAAAACTGGCTTAGTGGCAGAAGGCAGAGGGTGATGGTCGAAGGTTGTTTTTGTGACTGGAAACCTGTGGCCAGTGGGGTACCACAGGGATCGGTGCTGGGTCCCTTGCTGTTTGTGGTCTACATTAATGACTTGGATATGAATGTAAAGGGTATGATCAGTAAATTCGCGGATGATACTAAAATTGGTAGGGTGGTAAATAGCGAGGAGGGTAGCCTCAGTCTGCAGAACGATATAGATGGGTTGGTCAGATGGGCGGAACAGTGGCAAATGGAATTTAACCCGGAAAAGTGCGAGGTGATGCACTTTGGGGGGTCTAACAAGGCAAGGGAATACACAATGAATGGTAAGACCCTAGGCAAGACGGAGGGTCAGAGGGATCTGGGTGTGCAGGTACACAGATCCCTGAAGGCGGCGGAACAGGTGGATAAGGTGGTAAAAAAGGCATATGGGATACTTGCCTTCATTAGCCGAGGCATAGAATATAAGAGCAAGGAGGTTATGATGGAGCTGTATAAAACACTGGTTAGGCCACAGCTGGAATACTGTGTGCAGTTCTGGTCGCCACACTACAGGAAAGATGTGATCGCGTTAGAGAGGGTGCAGAGGAGGTTCACCAGGATGTTACCAGGGCTGGAGCGCTTCAGCTATGAAGAGAGACTGGGCAGATTGGGTTTGTTTTCCTTGGAGCAGAGGAGGCTGAGGGGGGACATGATTGAGGTGTACAAAATTGTGAGGGGCATAGATAGGATGGATGCTGAGGAGCTTTTCCCCTTAGTAGAGGGGTCAATAACTAGGGGGCATAGATTCAAGGTAAAGGGAGGGAGGTTTAGAGGGGATTTGAGAAAGAACTTTTTCACCCAGAGGGTGGTTGGAGTCTGGAACTCACTGCCTGAAAGGGTTGTGGAGGCAGAAACCCTCACAACATTTAAGAAGCATTTGGATGAGCATTTGAAATGCCATAGCATACAAGGCTACGGGCCAAATGCTGGAATATGGGATTAGATTAGACAGGGCTTGATGGCCGGCATGGACACGATGGGCCGAAGGGCCTCTATCTGTGCTGTATTACTCTATGACTCTATGAGATAAGCTGATAAGACGAAGGGCGCGATCTTACCTTTCGGTGCGAGTTGGAAGCGGTTCAGCTGACTTGCGGGTTCTGATCCCGCCCCAATGACACCCAATGCACAGACGTAATTTTACATCAATTGGCCCTGTTAAGCCCATCCTGTGGGTTTGCCGGCCAATTAAGAGAAAGCCAGTGTCAGATGACGTCAGTTGATGACGCGTCATCTGCCGGTTTTCTTAAAGGGGACACGCTCATTTTTTTTTTACATGATTTTTCAGTGTTTGACAGCATTGAGGTGCTGCAAACACTGCCAATCACTGTACAAAGGTGAGCCCTTGCACCCAGGCTCTCCAGAGACTCTCTCATTAGGATAAAACAGATGGCAGCTGCAGGTGAGGTTACAGAAGCAATCTGTCACTGGTGAGAGAGGTTCTCCCAATGTGGTGGGACGACACAAATACTTCAAACCTTCTTACCTACAGAAAAGTATAAAGACATTAAAAATGATTTTCCCAACATTTTCTTACCTCTGAAACTCACCAGTGTACTATTGGATCCTTCACACCACTTCTGCAGCTGTCATCAATGTACATACCTTTCCAGTAGACCCACAGTACACCACACTTACCCTGGCATGGTGTCTGGACATCAGGAAGCCTGCAGTTGCCCTGACAACATTTAAAAAGGCCCTTAACTGCCTGTTAACTACCTGTTAACAGGCAGCTAAATGCCTATAATCCTCTTCCCACCACTAGATGTCGGGTCCCTGCGCAAATCGGGGACCTGACACTTGGGAAGATTGTATGGAGGCGGGCTGACAGCGGGTTTGAGACCCGCTGTCAATCTTTGCAATTTTGCCAGCAGTCCCGCCTCCAAACCCAACCCCTGAGCACCGGCAAAATTCCCCCCAAAGAAAAGAACTGAAGAACAGTGTGGGAAGATGGAAAGCAGTGTGGAAGCAGAGAATGGAGGTTTTTGTTCCTAAGTTGTAAAAGCACTCAAAAGAATTTAGAGACAAATATGACATTATTATAAAGGATAAAATGGGTAGTCTTGACTGGGAATGAAGCCACTAAAACATATGGGGGGGAAAATTTGCAAGAGTCTTTATGTAGAAACTAACTTCCACATTGTGGGAAAATCTAGGAGAGAAGGAGTCTCCATCTATCAAAGGAGAAGCCGAAGCTGCATCAAGTGGCAGAAACCAGAGATCATGTCAACACAATGATTACCCTGGGAGAAATGAAAGGCCAAAGACCAAGAAAAAGATTAAGAAAATGATAGCTGGATTATATGCGGAACCATATGGGAATGCTATCGGGTTGCCATTAGCACTAGCACATGACAGGCAACACTGGCATTGGGTCATGCACTGATCGTCTAATCTCAGATAGTGGGTGACAGTCATAGAATTACAATCTACAGCGCAGAAGCTGACCAGTTGGCTCAACTGGTAGGGATAGGTGTCCTGAACAAATTGATTAACAAGAGGAGGACATTAATTGATCAGCATGAAGTAGGTTTCAAACCTGAACAGGTTATAGGAATTCCACCACACTTTGGATTCTGAAAAGGCTTTTGATTCAGCTAAATATGGAATACTACAGGAGATAATGGAACTGATGGGGATCTTCAAACACCCCATAAGGCTTGTCAAGAACCTTTATAACAAATAGAGTGTGACCATGAGTACACCGAAGGAACTCACTGAATTCAAGCTGGATAAATCCATCTGACAGGGATATATCTTTCTCCCCATTTGTTTGCTGTTTACTATGAGATGATTGAGGAGGATAATAAGGGCACAGAAGTTAAAGGTTTCCAGATGATGTTTTATTGATAGCTGAAAATAAGAGAACAAAAGGAAGTAATGGGTACGCCAGGGATCATAATTAGGTATAACAGACGCAAAGGCCGGAATTTTCCCGGGGCCGAGCATGCGGGCTTGCTGGCGGGTCAACAGTTAAAATTGCAGAAATTGACTGCGTCGGGAACCCGCTGTCATCCCCCCGACTTCAGCATTTAACTCGGCTGCATTTTGAGGTGCGCCATGGACCCGCTCGGGAGAGGCGGGTGACCTCATTGATTTACTTAACTGCTTGTTGAGAAAACCTCAACTGCCTTTTTAACATCAGGTTTTGGGTTTAACTTGTTGCGCACGGGATTCACACACCTCGGGAACCTCATCTGTGAAGGAGAGGCAGAAACTCAGTGGCCATTGTGCGAGTCCATTTAAATAACAGCTGGAAAAAGCACATAAATACTCCCACATTACACCTGCTTCCTTGCCTAAGGGAAAGGCTCTTGCTGACTCCATTTTGTGCAGAGATTTAACTGTCCGCAGTTTGCAGGTGATTTATGCAACCTCGGAAGCCACTCTCTCCACATTGCTACTCACTATCAGAACATTGAAGGATTGTACCTCTGATCTCCACTTTGCCTGCCATTTATTAGAACAGCATGGGTGCCACCTATGCTTTCCCACCTTGACCTCAGAATTGGACCAAGATGAGCCCCAGCACCAACAACACCACCAGCAGCAGCAGCAACCACAACAGCAGCCTTCTCCTTGACAGCCTGATGCTCCACAGGAGAGAGGGGGTCAGCACAGGACTGCACCGCGCCGGAGGCAATACCCTCAACACAGGGTATAGGCAGAGTATGATCTTCCTGAACAGCAGTGCTTCAGAAGGCTCAGGCTATCGTGCCAGGTCGTCGCAGACATTTGTAGTTTGCTGGAAGAAGACTTGCTGCCCAGAGGACCTGATGGATTCTCCTTCCAAGCAACTATCAAATGCACCACTGCCCTCAGCTTCTTCGCCTCAGGCTCCTTCCAGGGATCCGCAGCAGGCATTTGCACGATCTTGCAGTCGGCCCCCACAGATGCATCACCTAGGTAACCGATGCCATGTTTCACAAGTCAGCCAATTATGTAAACTTTGCCACTGATGAAGCCAGTGTTATTGAGCGGCTGCTCAGCATTGCGGCTCTGGCTGGCTTCCCACAGGTGCGGGGCATCATGAACTGCACACATGTGACCAGCAAGACACACCCACATCACCCAGGCATGTTTTTGAACCGCAAGGGTTTCCACTTCCTCAATGTGTAGCTAAATAGATCACCATGCATGTGTGCACCAGATGCCCTGGCAGCTGTCATGACTCTTTCATGCTGTGCCAGTCCACCTTCCCTCAGCTTTTTGCACCTCCAAACAGACTTGCTGGCTGCTGCGAGATGAAGGCTATCCACTGAAGACTTGGCTGATGACACACTTGAGGAGGCCAAGAAATGAGCCCGAGGAGTTTTATAATGACAGCCACATATGCACAAGATGTGACATAGAGCAAGCAATAGGCATGCTGAAGATGCGCTTCAGATGCTTTGACAGATCTGGAGAAGCCAGGGTCTCCAGAATCATCGTCGTTTGCTGTGTGCTGTACAAAATAGCGCAGCAACGAGGATTGGAGCTGCAGGAGGAGCAAGGCACAGAGTGCGCAACCTCAGAGGAGGAAGAGGAATAGCTGGAACATGACGGGGAGGTGGAGGAACAGGTGGATCACGATCAGGAGGAGGTGGAGATGGCACCAGCTGCCCAGGAGGCCCGAAGTGGCCTCATAATGGCCAGATTTACTTAACTTGCACCCGTGCATCCATCTGGCTGCCAGATGCTGTACTAACTTCCACCCCTCAACAACACTACAAAGCAGTCCTACAATCACCAAGCCCTTCCTGTTACCCAAACCCCCATTGCTCGAGTTTAAGTAATGTCTCCCCATTCACTCCAAATGACAAAGCAACTTTCCAGGTAGCAGGCAAAAATGGACAAGATGGGAAACTTGTGCAAAGAAATAAATTTATGTGCATCATAATATAACTGAAACTTAACATTCACTTTTTTTAGACACCCTTGTGCATCTAGGATTGTGAATTTTTTTTTGTTTACGTGTGCTTCTAAGAGGGTCACTGCTGTGGCTTAAGCAGAGACAGAGGCAAGCTGCTCACTTCCCTGCTGCGACTGCTTAGGTACTTTTGGCAGACGTCCTCTGGGTTTTGAAGCCTGTGAGGGCCCCGCCAAAGATTGCTCCTCCTGTATCTGTGCAGGGGCAGACTCGGCCATCAGGATCCGAGGCAGCATGCGGGGCTCTGACTGAGGGGGGCGGGGCAGTGGGGGAGAAGTGGGAGCGCTTTGAGCAGAGCCCCCACTTCCATATCCCCTCTCGCCGTCATCCATCTCCATGGGCCATCCGCACTTCTCTGCTAGCAAGGAGCTGGAGGGCAACTTGCTGCACAGCAGTGGGGCGATGAATGCCCAAGTCTACGTTCATTAACCTCCTCTCGAGAAGGAATACTAACATCTACAATCTGTTGTTCACAGCAAGCATTTTTTAGTTGGACTGGCGCATTAGCTGTTCCATGCAGGTGGCCATCCTTTCCATGGAACAGCACATCGTCGCCATCGCCTGCGAGATGGTGCTGCTCATGTTGGAGACTATGTACAGTTGCAGACATCATAGCTGCCAGAGCCTCATGCAATTGTTGCTGCCCCTCCAAGATCACCCTCTTTCTCGATGGCCCCCGAGGTTCAGCATCTGCATGCAGCTCAGCAGAGCTTGGAGAGTCCTGCGCCCTCCAGCGAGGACTCTCCACTGCTGTTCTTGTCAGCACCATCTGCTCTTGCTCACTTGTGTTGTGTGCACACATCACAACACTACTCTATCTCACACAGGACCCACCGAGGTGTACGTATCTGCACTGGTTCTGGCTACGCTGACGGTGCACCCTCAGAGAATGGAGTACCTCTGAGGAGGTGTCTTCCTCCTCTGCCTGGAGTGGTGGGCACTTGATGGAGCTGTGGGAGAGTAAAGAGATGAATTAGAAGTGTTATGATAAGAATGGGTAGTGTTACCATTATGTACATGATGACATTTCACTGGCTGCTGGCATCAGTCACCATATGAGTGACTGTTGTATGCCATGTGGCTGTATGAGATGTATTCTGTCACCAGATTGCTGGGAGGTCCTCCTCTCTCCATCTCCAACCAGCAGCTCTGCAACTCCAGAGATGTCTAGGGCCTCCTCCTCTGCTGGAGTCAAATTTGTGAAGACTGTAGGGCCACCTCCAGTTCTCTGCCTCTCCCTACTGTTGTGGGCTCTTTTCTCCTGCAAGGACAGAAAGAAGAGAACTTTGAGTGGGAGTGATGGAATGAGTGTAAGGAATGGATGGGCTACATTTGTAGAGGGTGACCAAGAGTGATTGGCATGACATTGCCAAATCGCCTCCTTCTGCTATGATTGTATTAGAATGAGGGTGAGTGTCATTGGTGGTTAGTCAGATGGGGAAGTGCGTAGGTGCATCGACTGAGAGGGATGGGTGGACCTGCAAACTAGGTTTGTGTGAGGAATGATGTGCAGGAGTAGGCTTTGGAAGGCAGAGTGATGGGGATGGGGTGACAGGCACATCAGGATGTAATTGAATAGCATTGCACTCACCTTTCCTGACCTCATGAGATCATTGAATCTTTTGCAGCTCTGGATCCATGTCCTCCTCATCACATCCCTGCTGCTGCCCTCTGCGATCTCTAGCCATGCCCTCTTAGTGTCTATGGCTGGTCTTTTTCTGCCATCCACAGGGAAGAGGACCTCCCTGCGTGTCCTTACTCCCTGGACCAGCATTTCCAGGGAGGCATCTGGGAATCTTGGGGCTGCCCTCCTGTCTTTGTGTCTCCCTGACCCACACTTGAAATCACCTTCAACACCCCTACTGCAACCTTCAAATGAGATGTGTGCAAGGCTGCTTTAAATATCGGCGCTGAAAACAAGTCATCGGTGATGTCCTCAGACCTGCTCCATTTAATTGGGCTGAGAAACAAGCATGACTCTTGTAAGTGGTGCCATTGAGTTGAATGCGCTGTTGAAATCTTCGGGATGGCAACCTGCTACATGGCCCGCATGCAGCCAACGGGACTCCAAGGCAAATATTCCAGCCAAAGTAATTTTCACTGTGCTGCATGGGTGGTAACATGATGGAGAGGATTGCCTACGCTTTGTAGAAATTGCTTGATTTTCATTCCATTGATAATGGGAGTGGAAATACAGATAAGTGGAAAGGGTGGCTTGCAGTTACTCAGGGTATTGATTAATCTCTAACTGATTCCACCTTCGAAAGACTTGAGCTGTGATTTTAACTGGGGGTGAGCATTGGGCCAGCGGCACAAGCGTCAGGCTCACTCTGGCTTGCCAACATGAGGCGCGAGTCATTTTAGCTCCTGGACCTCATTTAAATATACCAGGCCCGACTCCCAGCCGAACCCAGCGGCAATGATGTCATGCCAGCAGGCAGGAGTCAGGTGAGTGAGGCAGAAGGCCATAGCCGGTGACCTGTGGAAATGGTCCCCAGCCATTGGGTAAGTGGTTTGGAGGCAGGGAATAGGTGATCACAGTCGGGGGATGAGAGACTGAGACCCGAGATTTCCTTTGGGGCCCAGAGGAGCACTCCTGCTTCTTGTAGTCCATCAGGAAAACTTTTTTTTTTAAAGATTACCTTTTCGGCCCTCTTCTGCTAGATTTCCTTGTTAAACTACAGATACTAGTAGACAAGCCAAGGATTATAATTAAGTTATTACAGACTTAAAGTGAGCTCAAATAAAATGCCTCATAACACAAAGTTAAAATAGCGTAGGGTTTGATTGTCGTCATCAGACATGATTTTTGTGATAAGTCCATTAATTGGAACAAGGACTCGAAGAGGCTGGATGTTAGAATTAACATGAGTACTTTATTAACAACTGGGAAACACATACATCAGGCCTGCATCCTGGCATTTGACCTTTGCAGACCTTGACAGGAAGCAAAACCTCTGACCTTAACAGGAAGCAAACCTCTGACCTTAGCAGCAGCATTGGCTACAGCACCACCTGGTGGATAACCATAATCATAACATCCCAGATTACTATATCCCTCCCCCCTTAAGATTTCAGTATGAATTTCTTAACAAACAACCATTCCTGAGGGTCACATAAGGAGTCTCCATTCATCATGTTCCATACTTGACAAATCTAACAGTTCAGTATCAATCTCTCTGGTGGCTTGCGAGCCCTTTGTGAATGTCTAACAGTAAAGTCCCTGATTGTTTGTGGTGAAGCCACCAGCTGCTCTTGAGCAGTGCTCAGAGTATCTGACTCTGCAACGATGGTTTCCTCTTGACGAATAGGTTCCTGTGGAATTGTCTCTGTCCCTGGTGGTGGCACCACAGGTGCACTTGGATAACTGGGGGCAACCCTGTCTTCAGTCATTGCATCTGGAACCTTCATTTCAATTTCCCCTTGTCTGGGAAATATCTGATCTACATGTCTGCGTACTACCCTACCATCTCCCAACATGACCTTGTATGATACTGGACCTGTCATTGAGTCGATGAAGCCAGGAATCCACTTTGGTCCATAACTGAAATTCCTGGTAAGGACTGCATCTCCTCCTCCAAAACTTCGGCTCTTTGTTCTGTTGTCATGGTTGTCTTTTTGTTTGTTTTGTCTGTTTTCCATTTTCCTTTTTAGGTCTGGGTGGACAAGGTCAAGAGTGGAGCGTAGTCTACGACCTAATAACATCTCAGCAGGAGAGAGTCCTGTGGTGGATTGAGGTGTTATTCTGTAGCTGAACAGAACCCGTGACACTTTGGCTGCTAAACTCCCTTCTACACTTTTTTTCATCATCTCCTTAAATGTTTGTATGGCTCTCTCCGCAAGTCCATTCGAGGATGGATGATATGGAGCCGAGGTCACCTGCACTATGCCATTTTTTCTCAAGAACTCTTTTGTCTCTGTACTCACAAAACAAGTGGCATTGTCACTCACCATGATCTCCGGTAGCCCTTGATTACTGAAGCTCCGATGCAGGCAGTCTATAGTAGTAGTGGCGGAAGCAGAATTTACAGGATAAACATCCATCCATTTGGAATGTGCATCAATGATTATGAGGAACATCTTCCCCATGAATGGACCCGCATAATCTAAGTGAAATCTTCTCCATGGTTTATCCGGCCACTCCCAGGGGTGGAGAGGAGCCGCTGCTGGTGCCTTCCGGTGTTCCTGACAAGTGCTGCATGTCTTGACTAGATTTTCTATCTCCTCATCTAGCTTTGGCCACTACAAGTAACTCCTAGCCAAGGCTTTTATACGCAAGACCCCAGGATGACACTGATATAGCTGCTCTAGGATAGACTGTCATGCTGGCTGTGGAATAATCACTCGTGCTCCCCACAACACGCAACCATCCTGCACACTCAGCTCTGTTTTCCTGACACTGTAGGGTGTGAAGTCAGCCCCTTCCGGATGCTGTGGCCATCTCCTCACCACATATTCTCAAACTCTAGACAGTACTGGATCTTTACCTGTCCATGTTCTTACTTGCTCTGCAGTCACAAGTGCCGTGTCAGTGTCCTCCAACATCAATACTCTGTCCTCTGGAGCTGCACGGATAGGTGTGCCTGGCAGTGGAAGATGGCTCAAGGCATCTGCGTTCCCATGGTACTTGCCCACCTTGTAGACGATGACATACTCATATGCCCTCAACGCCACTGCCCACCTCTGCATCCGGGGTGACACCATCTGTGGAACGGCTTTCATTGAAAAGAGAGAGAAGAGGTTTATGATCAGTGCATATGGTGAACTTCCTGCCATATATGTACTTGTGGAACCTCTGTAACCCAAACATTACTGCTAACCCCTCTTTGTCTAACTGGGAATAGTTTTTTTCCGCTGGTGTTAGAGTTCGGGACATAAACCCTATTGGTCTTTCAGTTCCATCTTCCATGCAGTGTGAAAGAACTGCCCCCACCCCGTAAGGTGAAGCATCACAAGAGAGAATGATGTCTTTCTCTGCATTGTAGTGAACCAGCACATCCGACGACAGCATCAGTTTCTTGGATTGTTCAAATGAAACCCCCTGCTCCTCTCCCCACTGCCACTGTGTCTCCTTGTGCAGTAGTTTGTGAAGAGGTGCTAACACAGTTGACAAGTTTGGTAAAAACCTGTTATAATAGTTCAGCAGTCCCAGGTAAGCTTTTAACTCAGCCACATTTGTAGGAGCAGGGGCGTCCTGCAGTGCTTGTACCTTCTCCTTGAGTGGATGGAGCCCGGTGGCGTCCACTCTGTGTCCCAGGAACACTGCCTCATTCCCCAGGAAAGTGCACTTACTCCTCTTGAGCCGGAACCCTGCCCTCTCCAATCTCTGTAGTACCTCTCTCAGAGTGCTCAGATGCTCCTGGTCGGTTCTTCCCGTCACCAGAATGCCATCCAGATAGATGGAAACATGTGGAATCCCTTGCAGTACACCTTCGATTGTCCTCTGGAAGATAGCTGGACTAGATGAGACACCAAACGGTGAGCGGTTATATGTAAACAAGCCCTTGTGTATATTTATGGTGACATACTTCTTCGATTCATCATCCAGTGTAATCTACAAGTAGGCATGTCTTCTATCCAACTTTGTGAATTTCTTTCCTCCAGCCAGGTTTGCAAAGAGATCCTCTGTTTTGGGAATCGGATACTGCTCTAGTTTGGACACCCGATTGACTGTCAATTTATAGTCTCCACAGAGTCTTACCGAATTGTCCGGTTTTAAAACAGATACTATGGGAGCTGCCCATTCCGAACATTTCACTGGCTCCAGTATGTTCTCTCTCAAAAGACGGTCAAGCTCAGCCTCTACCTTTGGCTTCATGGCATAAGGCACAGGTCGTTGTTTAAAAAACCTTGGCGGTGCCTCCTTGTCTACATAAATCTTAGCTGGGGGGCCATTAAATGTGCCAAGTTCCTCCTTGAACACATTCTCATGTTCACTCAACACTTCTTGCAAAGTCAACTGTTTGCCCGCATCTATTTGATGTACTGCTCCCCAGTCTAATTTAAGTTCTTTTATCCAGCCCGACCTAACAGGTTTTGTCCAGTACCCGATACTATAACTACAGGTAGCTATTTCACTGTGTCCCTGTGTTGCACAGTTACATTAGCTGTACCTAATGTCGCTACTCATTCACCTGTATATGTTTTAAGATGCAGGGAGCAAGGCTTTAACTCTGGAACTTTTGCACGGTTCCACAATCTTGAGTACTCTGCCTTGTTCATTATGGTCACGCCGCACCCTGTATCCACTTCAAAGTTCACCTTAGAGTCATTTACTGTCAGTTGCAATGTGATAGGAGCCACTTTTGGAATGTTCTCTAACATGCTATACATTATGAACATATCCTCTTCTTCCTCAGCTTCCCCGCTGATGTGGTGTGCTCCATGTTTTTTCACTTCTCTCCCTTGGTTTTGTTGTCCTCCCCCTTTTGGTTTGGATTCCTCCACAGGTGATTTCGCCCTGCAAGCTCATTTTATGTGTCCTTGTTTCCCACACTTGTAGCACTTTTCCTCCAGAAACCGGCATTCACTCGCCAGGTGATCGCCCTTGCATCTATAACATGCCTTCACATGCTCACGTTGTGGTTTCTGACGCATGTTCAACTTGTGCACAACAACCTGACCTGCAACTTGCGTAGCATTAGCCCTGTCTGAACCCTGTATTTCTTTTAAATCTGGGTTCGCTGTCTCTATGGCTTGAGCAAGTTCCAATGCTTTTTCATAAGTAAGCCCAGTCTCGGATAATAATCTATGCTGCATTCGGTCGTCCATTATTCCGCAAACTAGCCCATCTCTCAGCATTTCCTTCAGGTTGTTCCAATAATTGCAATCTTGTGCCAATTTACGCAACACCACGACATAGTCCATTACACTCTCTTCTTCTTTTCTGTTCCTTGAATTAAACTTGAACCGCTGTACACTCTCACTAGGCTTAGGGTGGAAATGTTCTTTGAGCAAGGCCACTAATTCAACAAATGATTTGTCTCCAGGCTTTTCAGGACTGAGCAGATTCCTCATCAAACTGTAGGTCTGGCTTCCCACTGAACTGAGCAGAATGGCTTTCCTTTTTCCGGCATCATTTATTTCATTTGCTTCGAAAAAATAACCCAACACTTCACAGTATTCCTCCCAAGTTTGTGCTTGAATATCAAAAGCGGAGACCGTTCCTATCGTGGCAGCCATGCTTCCGTCCAATTTGCAGCTAACTTTAGCTCATGAGTTTGTTCTTTAAAAGTCCCGGCAGACTTCACTTTTTCGTGCAGGGTCCTTTTTACCTCGTCGCCAAATGTGATAAATCCATTAATTGGAACAAGGACTCGAAGAGGCTAGATGTTAGAATTAACATGAGTACTTTATTAACAACTGGGAAACACATACATCAGGCCTGCATCCTGGCATTTGACCTTTGCAGACCTTGACAGGAAGCAAAACCTCTGACCTTAACAGGAAGCAAACCTCTGACCTTAGCAGCAGCATTGGCTACAGCACCACCTGGTGGATAACCTTAATCATAACATCCCAGATTACTATAATTTTTGTATTTTAATGAGGCCCACGCCTCGAAGGCTGTGCGTTAAAATACCAGCTGGCATAAGTGCAGCGCCAAGCCTGAGACCAGAACGCTGACTCTTATTTTAACCCCTGCCGACCTCCACATATCTCATTCTCGTCAAGTGGGGGGAGGTGGATGGTAAAACCAGCCCTCGGATATTTTATTGGGTTAAAACACTTTTTTGTTTTTTCTCTAGAATTGGCACTTGAAATTTACCCAGACTAAAGGCATGAAAGTCTCTTCCCTCTGCCAGCTGAAAAGATCTTAAATTAAATATTCTTTGGCAGCCTTAATGCAGTTCCTAGTGGGTGTGAGTCCATAGCACAGAATTGCGTATCATTTGGCACCAATTAACACTGTGTTGGCAATCTCACTCAGCCAAGCTGGACAGATGGCCCGTGTGAGAATGGATGTCGTACTGGCCCATCTGGGGGAGTTCTCATGTGGTTAGGGTTAAGGCAAAATGTTGGTGAAAAGTAGATAATGCCCTATTCTGCATGAATGCGTGCATGCAATATCTGATGCCTAAATAGAAAGGTATCATTTCCCAAGCATTGATGTCCCTCACTGTGATTAGGACAAAACTTATTATGAAAAAGGGGATATTTTTGAATAAAATTAAATCCATATGTAGTTTAGAAGATGCTACCAATTTCTACCAGTGCTTTGACCTTAACAAGGGAGTAGCTGATGGAAAATATGTGAAAGAAACAGAAACATGGGCAGGAATCTTTACCTTGGAGTCAGATTGCGTGATTGTGGGCCGCGTAGTGGGTCGGGAACCCGAAGATGTGAACAGCGCGTTCTGCACTGCGACTTTTACTTAATGGCCCCAATTTCTCCAACCTTTCTCCTGTGGAGCATCAGATCGTTGAGAAGGCTGCTGTTGTGGTTGCTGCTGCTGCTGGTGTTGTGGCTGCTGCTGCTGGTGTGGCTGGTGTTGTTGGTGCTGGGGCTCATCTTGGTCCGATTCTGAGGTCCAAGATGAGAGAGCATAAGCGGCACCTGTGCTGATGTAATAGATGGCAGGTAAAGTGGAGATCAGAGGCCCAATCCCTCAATGTTGTGATGGTGACTAGCAATGTGGTAAGAGTGGCTTCTGAGGTTGCAGAAATGACCTGCAAACTGCTAACAGCTAAATCTCTGTACAAAATGGAGTAAGCCAGAGCCTTTCCATTAGCCAAGTAATCAGGTGTAACATGGGAGTATTTATGTGCTTTTCCCAGCTCTCAATTAATGGACTCACACCATGGCCACTGGGCTTTGCCTCCCCTCCACAGGCGAGGTTCCTGAGGTACATGAATCCCGTGCACAACAAGTTAAAGCCAAAGCCTGCTAAGCCTCTTAAGCGTCTTTCTACAAGCATTAACTATTTCAGTGAGATTCTGGATTCCCCCAGCAGAGCAAATAACTTATCTGTATCTTCTGTAACAAATCATTTAATCATGTTAACTATAAGGGATGCAGATGTCCAGTGACAGAATTTAGGAAAAGCTTGCATCTTCCTAGCATCAGTGAAATAAGTTTCTTTTCTAAAGGTTCCTGGAAAATAAATTAATAGTATTGTACTTAACAACTGTAGGTAGGTAAATGAATACATTTGTTCCCTTGCATACCATAGTCTCATAAGTAAATAATTATTTGGACCTTATATGCAGAAACAGCACTTTACTCCCTCTCTAAATACTTTACTCCCTCGCTAAACCTCTCCACCTCTCTATCCTCCTTTATGACGCTCCTTAAAACCTACCTCTTTGACTAAGCTTTTGGTCATCTGTCCTACTATCTCCTTATGTAGCTTGGTGTCAAATGTTGTTTGATAACACTCCTGTGAAGCACCTTGGGACTTTTTATTACATTAAAGGCATTACATAAATGCAAGTTGTTGTCCTCAAAAAATCAACCCTTGACCTCTCCATCCTTGCAAACTACCGCCCCATCTCCAACCTCCCTTTCCTCTCAAGTCCTTGAACGTGTTGTCGCCTCCCAAATCCGTGCCCATCTTTCCTGAAACTCCATGTTTGAATCCCTCATCAGGTTTCTGCACCGCCACAGTACCGAAACTGCATCCTTTGTGCCAGTGAAAAAGATAAACCTAACCCTCCTTGTCCTCCTCATCTTGCTTGCAGCCTTTGACACGGTTGACCACTCTATCCTTCTCCATGCATCTCTACTGTCGTCCAGCTGGGTGGGACTGCACTCGCCTGGTTCCATTCTTATCTATTCTTATTAGCCAAAGAATCACCTGCAAAGGCTTCTCTTGTCGCTCCCACATCATTACCTCAGGTGTCCCCCAAGGATCTATCCTTGGCCCCCTCCTATTTCTCATCTACATGTTGCCCCTTGGCAACATCATCCGAAAACACAGCGTCAATTTCCACATGTACACTGATGACACCCAGCTCTACCTCCCCACCACTTCTCTCGACCCCTCCACAGGCTATAAATTGTCAGACTGCTTGTCCGACATCCAGTTCTGGATGAGCAGAAATTTTCTCCAATTAAATATTGGGAAGGCCAAAGCCATTGTTTTTGGTCCCCGCCACAAACTCCGTTCCCTAGTCACTGACTCCATCCTTCTCCCTAACATCTGTCTGAGGCTGAACCACACTTCACAACCTTGGTGTCATATTTGACCCTGAAATGAGCTTCCAACCACATCCATGGCATAACTAAGACCGCCTATTTCCACCTCTGTAACATCACCCATCTCCGCCCTTGCCTCAGCTCATCCGCTGCTGAAACCCTCATCCATGCCTTTGTTACCTCTAGACTTGACTATTCCAACGCACTCCTGGCTGGCCTCCACATTCTACGCCACGTAAAGTTGAGATGATCCAAAACTCGGCTGCCTGTGTCCTAACTCGCACCAAGTCCCGTTCACCCATGTGCTCACTGACCTACATTGGCTCCCGGTTAAGCAACGCCTCGATTTCAAAATTCTCATCCTTGTTTTCAAATCCCTCCATTGCCCCACCCAATCTCTGTAATTTCCTACAGCCCCACAAACTCCCCCATCCCCTGAGATATCTGCGCCTCTCTAATTCTGCCCTCTTGAGCATCCCTGATTATAATTGCTCAACCATTGGTGGCCATGCCTTCTGTTGCCTAGGGCCTAAGCTCTGGAATACCCTCCCTAAACCTCTCCGCCTCTCTACCTCTCTTTCCTCCTTTACGACACTCCATAACACCTGCATCTTTGACCAATCTTTTGGTCATCTGCCCTAATTTCTCCTTATGTGGCTTGGTGTCAAATTTTTTGTCTTATAATACTCCTGTGAAGCGCCTTGGATGTTTTACTACATTAAAGGAGCTGTTGGTGTTATTTATTATATAGCAAAGGTGAAGAAATATATAAAAGTTTAGTTTAATATTTTATTATTTGCATCCTCTTTACCAAATATCTCTGCAAAGGTACATGGTATATTTTAAACAGTTTTTTGAAACAGTACTTAATGTATTTGAGCAGAACCTTTTGGAAAATATTTTAACAATTTAAATACTTTTATTCAGAACATCCCTTTAAATTTGAAAAATTGTAGTTTTTCAGAGCTCACTACCTGTTAATGTGAATAATTTTTTGAGTATTCAGTTTAAACACAAATAAAAGAAATGGGGTAAAACTTTTAATTTTTATTGCTCCTGGCACTGAGTTTCACATGCTAAGAGCACATTCCTGGAATTTGACCCCTCATTTTCTTTTTAATTAAAAGTAACTAATTGAAGTATAAGATTCCAAGAGGGATTGGCAGGGTAGATGCTGAGAGGTTGTTTCCCCTTGCTGAAGTGTCCAGAACTAGGGGGCATAGTCTCAGGATAAGGGGTCGGCCATTTAGGACTGAGATGAGGAGAAATTTCTTCACTGCAAGGGTTGTGAATCTTTGGAATTCTCAACCCGAAAGGATTGTGGATGCTGAGTCGTTGAGTATATTCAAGGCTGAGATAGATAGGTTTTTGGACTCTCGGGGAATCAAAGGATATGGGGATCAGGTGGGAAAGTGGAGTTGAGGTAGAAAATCAGCCATGATCTTATTGAATGGCGGAGCAGGCTTGAGGGGCCATATGGCCTACTCCTGCTCCTAATTCTTATTTTATTTACCTTAAATAATATGGGGAAGTCTGTTATTTAAAATGAAGACTGGTGAGAGTGATTGACAGGCCTGCTTCATCAGAAAATATCTTTTGAACTAGTAAATGTCATGAAAATAACCATATTAAGCTATTTTGTATTACATTGGTCCTGAATTTGTGGACGGAGGCTTCCCGCGGAGAAATCCCTCTGATCCACAAATAAAGTATGCACCTACCTTCTGCCTCGGGATCCACGGAGACTGGCGCTCCTGGACCCCTATCATAGACATGCGTAGAGGCTCGCGTATCCCGGGGGCGCAGGTGGTTCGCAAGCATCCCTGGGATCACATGGGCCAGCCCAACCAATGAAAGAAGGGGATCCAGATTCATGCTTAAAAGCATATTAACATACCAAATAAACAAGAACCTTACATTTTTATAATTAATTATAATACAATTTAAATATTTAAAACAAAAATTTAATTTTTCAAAAAATAAATGTAAACGTTTTAAAGAGGCTTAAAATAACTTGAACTTATTTTACAGGTATTTTTATGGTTAAATAATTTTTTAAAATTTATTTTGATGTTCATTTAAACTCTTACGCTGGTAAAAGCAGGCCTTATGCCTGCTTTCACCAGGCCTAAGAATTTCATGGGCATTCGCTGGACAATAGTTGGGCAAATAGCCCAACTCTCCACCCGCGGAGGCCCTTTTCCCGGGGATGGTTACGGTCTGTGCGCCCCAGAAAATCCAGGCTGCTATTTCTACTCCTCTGTAAAAGAACTCTATAATTTAAACATGCACTGCTTACAATGTGTAAATGAGTTTGTTGCCTATTTGATAATCACTTTTTAAAGACATGGCACCATTTCTGCAACTTTTGTTTCTTAAACTTTTGACATTTTGATGTCTTTTAAAAATATTTTGTTTGTGACTGCTTCAATTTATTCATTTATTTTCCATGAGTTATTTTGTGGTTTTGTTTGATTACGTGATCTGCCATACTGTAGCCAAGAGGGAGAGCAAGAGATATCGAGGCTGATTTTCACCTTCACCACTTGGGCTGTAAACTGCTGCAGCCGATCAGCCGCCCATTATAGAGATCGTCTGATTTTTTCCAATTCCACTGAAACCTGTAGGGACACAAGGCACGGGTAATTTTATTCTTTAATTTAGGGAAATGCCTTTTTATCTCCACATGAGTTACTCTTATATTTAACTTAATGAACTTGTTTTCCTATTTAATGTAATGAACTTGTTTTCCTATTTAACGTAATGAACTTGTTTTCCTATTTAACGTAATGAACTTGTTTTCCTATTTAACTTAATGAACTTGTTGTCCTAAAGAAATTTTAGGCATAAACCATGGCTTTGTAAAGAAAACAATCATTTATTATAAACTAGAAAATCAGCATTAGAATAAAACAACATCGTCGGTTCATGTACGATTTAGAATTGCTTTAGCAACAAATTTAAAGATGCTGACTCCCCAAAATGCATACCCCATTGGAAAACAAAGGTCTATCCCAGACTAACCTCTTAACGAAAGTGTGTATACATGATTGGCTTAGGCTTGTCGAGATCTCTAAATAGCTTGATGGACGAGAGTGGTGGGTGGTGTTGCACATGTGCCCGGATTTTGCAGTCCGCGGCAAAAAAACGGTGCTCCAGCCGTTCATTGCGCTTACACTTGCTCACAGACTTTCTGTAGACTTTTACACTGCGATTTGTGGTAATTAGAGAGCTGAAACAGCGCGTCGCCCTATACAGGGAATCCGGGACCTGTCTGAACAGGGAAAGCAATGGCGTGTCTCCTCAACCAATCTGATTGAAGAATCCTTACTAAGGCACACAGGGGGGGATTTTGCCAATGGGGGCGCGTTGGAGGCGGAACTGCTGCTTGCCGGGTTTTAGTCCCGCCTCCATCGACTTGTGGCCAACCCACGCTATTTTCCCTTGATTGACCTCTATGAAGCTGTCAAACACTGACATTCTCTGTTGTTTGATGAGTCCTTGTATTCAAGACTCATCAAACCTCTTTTGTGAGTAGAAATCAGATGGTTGTTGCATCTGAGAATGCAGCATCCATTCTGTCATCTCTGCCGGTGAGATGCGGGAGTCTCTGGTTCCCCAACTGTTGAAGCCTGCAGGAAGAAACAAAGGTAAGTAAACATTTTCTAACACTTTTCACTCAGTACACATACTTACCTCTCCACACTTGCATCCATCACTTACCTCCACAGCGCACTTTTGCACCCCTCCGACCCCCGCAGACCCACTGCTCACCTCGGTGACCCTGGCGGGGTTTCCCGATGTCGGGAAGCCCACGACTCTGGTGGGGAAAATGGGGATAATCCTCTTATCTGCCTGTTAACTACCTGTTAACAGGCGGTTAAGTGGCTGTAAACTCCTTCCCGTCTCCAGGAGTCGGCTACCCACCTCCTGGGAAGATGGCACGGGGGCGGGATGGGTACCCCCCCTGCAGATTCTGCCATTTTCCCAGCAGTCTCGCCTCCAAAACCGCTTCCCCAGGGCTGGCAAAATCCAGCCCACATAGTCTAAACCACGAAGTGTAATTTAGAATTTTTAATACAATGTAAAATCATGTACAGAAAGCAAAATAAAGAGAGGGAAAGAAAGATATATTTGTGCGAGAGATAAAAAAGACGGAAAGAAAAATAAAATTCTTTTAACTTTTTAAAATCTCCGACAATAATTAAATTCTGAAAGAATGAGACTCCACGCATGTAAAAGTAAATTTTCAGTGCTGAAGAGGTTGTTAGTCAATAACTAAGACTTACCACAGCGTTAAAAACTCACTTACACTTGAATGGACAAGCCTGAACTTTTTCTGGCATGTTCAGTGGGTAAGTACTGCAACTTCACGCCGTTCCATGCATTTCAATGCAAGTCTCTTGGCGAGGTGCTGGAGTATTGCAGCTTCTGGACAGTAATTTCCTGATTTCCATGTTTAACTGCGCATGTGCAGATGCCAGAAGTTTCTGTCCAAGTTACTCCTTGAGAACTATGAGCGATGATAGCCTCACTATTATTCTTACCGCAACGATTTCTCTCGTGGTCAGGTCAGCCATTTCGGATGCAATCTGTAAACCTGCATCCAGATAGAGAGCAAACAGTGAAGAAATGAATCCTTCCTCCAAATTGTTAGGTTTTTAATAGTCTTTTTAATTTTGAACCTCACCTCTTGTGGTACAACCCCAGGATTGACTGACACTCTATTTGCTTTCTTCCAGTCTTTAACGTAGCCAAGTTAGGCAGGTCTTCAATCAGACTGGAGTCCGGTTCGGCAAGTTGCTATGGTGATCTGTTCTTCTTTCATGGTCTTTAACGAGATGTAACCTAGATGTAACCTAACAGCCCTTGCTGATCAACCTACCTGGTCCTGATTTAATTCTTTGACATAAAATTTTTGTTTATCATCTGTATTTTTACTACAAATCAATTGACATGAAAGTCAGGCGAGCTCTATAACAGGTGGGCGATCGGCTTGGCCAGGTTACTGAAGGTGAAAATTACCCCCAAAGAAAAAGCTTTCCCTGTCAACACTAATAATAAGATATATGGGCCTAGAAATTCAGTTGGTTGCGCCAGCCGTTAGCGCCTTAGGAGGAGTAGATGTCGTGCGCTAGCCGCCTAGCGCCCGGGCACAGCGCGATCTGCGCCTCGCACCAACTTCACTAGAGATTTAGCGGCGGCGCAAAGTCTTTGCGCGCGCTCAGCTGCGCGCGCAGATCATGACGTCATTTCCTCGTGCAACGCCCTTTGTGCGCCCCCAACCGGAACTTCAGTGGCGACGCCCCATTGTGCGCCTGGCGCCCCTAGCAACTGTTAGAGTGGAACGGTGCTCAGCCGATGCGGGGCGCGGGGGGCGCAAATTAAAGGGCACTGCTCCTGCACTATAAAAGGCTGCCAGTTCGCAGCACTCCTTCTTGAGAAACGGATCTTTGCAGAGAGACCAAGGTAGAGAGCTTTCTGCTTTGGCCCAGCACTCGGACAGGTACTTCTGGCTTCAGGCCACAGCTTTCCACTAGTCTTTGCCTTCATTGACATCTCATTGTTTGCCAGCATATTATGGGGGCTGCAATGGGTGTCAACGCTGGCTTTCTCAATTACATCCAAAGGGCTCACAGACGGCGTGAGAGAGTGGCAGCCCTGGCTAGATGGAGAGGGGGCAACAGGCGTCGGGAAAGGAGGCCTTACCCACCCAGGGTATACCGCCAGCAGTTCTCCTATCTCAACATGTCTGACGAGCAGAGTGTTCGGAGGCTGCGATTCAGAAGGGACGTGGTCACAGAGATCTGCCAGCTGTTTGGCGGTGATCTGCAGCCACAGCTGAGGAGCAGGACGTCTCTGTCGGTGGAAGTGAAGGTGACGGTGGCTCTCAACTTCTATGCCACCGGCTCCTTCCAATCCGCTACTGGGGACATTGCCAAAATCTCCCAGTTCGCCGTGCATTGCTGCATCCGCCAGGTGACCAATGCCCTTTTCAAAAGGAGACGTCAGTTCATCTCCTTCTCCATGGCCCTTGCCAAGCAGCAACAGCGTGCAATGGGCTTTGCAGCATTCGTAGGCTTCCCCATGGTGCAGGGCGCCATTGACTGCATGCATGTGGCTTTGCGGGCACCTCTGGAAAATGCCGAGGATTACCGCAACCGGAAGGGCTACCATTCGCTCAACATCCAGCTGGTGTGTGACCACAGGCAGCTCATCCTAGCTGTCAATGCCCGCTTTCCAGGCAGCAGCCACGATGCCTTCATCCTGCGACAGACTTCTGTGGCAGACATGTTCCAGGCACAGCCTCACCCACGAGGATGGCTTATCGGGGACAAAGGCTATCCTTTGTGTACCTGGCTGATGACCCCGCTCCGTGCGCCCAGCACCCCTGCTGAAGAGGGATACAACGAGAGCCATCAAGCGACCAGGAACATCATCGAACAAACAATCGGCGTCCTGAAGCAACGGTTCTGCTGTCTGGATCGTTCCGGTGGAGCCCTACAGTATTCGCCGGAGCGAGTCTCCCATTTCGTGGTCGTTTGCTGCATGCTGCACAACCTGGCTATCCGCAGGACTCAGGCACTGCCACCAGAGATTGGAGGACCACCTCAGGAGGAGGAGGAGGACCAGCACAGGAGGGAGGCAGAAAGTGCAAGGGCCGCCCGTCGCCGGCTTATTGAACGTCGGTTCTAGGCCCCCTCTCAGGGAATGGCTTGTGCCAATGTCAGCAGATGAATGTAGCCGCTCCACAAGGCCTCAGCCGAGCAGGGCAACCAGGACTTAACAAAAAAACCATGCACACTGCAATTTAACAACAATAATTTATTGCAAACCTCTGCCCTTCCCACATTACATCCTCATGTGGAGAAGCCCCCTCCAAAAACACAAAACTACCAGTCTCGGCCTTACAAAAAGAAAGAAAGACACCAGTCTCGGCCTTACACAAACACAACTGCACCAGTCTCGGCCTTACAACAAGCACCAGGCATTTGTGCATACCTCTACTTTTTGCCCTGCGAGGGCGATGCCTTGCGCATCCTTGCCTGGCCCCTGCCCGCCCTGCTGCTCCTCCTCAATGGGAGCCCAGTGGCTGCAGCAAGGCTGGGGGAAGGCTGCTGAGGGGCAGATGGCAAGACGGCAGATGCCCTTGGGGTTCGGCCTGCACCAGCTCTGGCCTTGGAGTGGCCGGCTGCTGACTGCTCCAACTCTGGCTGGGCGGCAGCAGTCTGTCCAGCAGCAAGTGGCAGCTACAATGGCGGAGTGGCAGTGTCGGCTGCAGGAATGGTGGCAACCTGGCAGATCGCAGGTGCTCGCTGGTCGCCTGAGACATTGGCACTCGCACGGGCCAGCACTGCAGCATGCGCAGCAAACAGCTGAAGAACAGACTGCTGGGCTGCTGCTGCGCAGCGAGTGCCCTGGCGATGCCTGGCTGATCCAGCGAGGGTGGCAGCAGTTAGTGCCCGTGTGGCCCTGGTCTGTGTCCGCATGACACCAGCCAGTGAATAGACGGCACGACTGAACACTTGGCTAGAAGCCGACTGTGCTGCCGTGAAGTCCTGCAGACTCCTGGCCTGTGCTGCACTGAATTGTTCCAGACTCCTGGCCTGTGCTGCACTGAATTGTTGCAGACTCCTGGCCTGTGCTGCTCCGAATTGCTGCACACTCCTTGACAGAGACTCTATGGAGTCAGGCATTCTTGCCACTGCAGCCATGAGCTCAGTGTGCCTGCGCTCAGCCTGGACGTCCATTTCCTCTAGGAGGCGCACCTCCTCTGCGCTCACCGTCGCAGGACTGGAGGCCGCACTCACCCTCTGGGGAGAAGTCCGCCGAGCTTCCCCACCCCTCCCGCGTTGCTGCAGGCCGCTGGGCCCCGGAGCTTCACTCTCCTCCGACCCTTCCCCCCGGCTCCCCTCCAGGGAAGACGTGTCCCCTACATCGCCACGGGCTGGTGCGGCTGAGGGTGGCACTGATGGGCCGGCTTCCTCTTGCTCCTCCTCGTATTCCGAAGCGCTGACAGTGGCAGCTTGAGGGCCCACCTCCTCACCTGGCAATTCACCATCTGAAAGCAGGAAGGCACAAGAGTAGCTTTAGAGTGAGGACAGGGCGGCAGCGAGGGAGGCATGAGTGCTGCCATTCACCGCATTGGTCGGACAGTGGCAAAGGATGCTGATCTCATGCACAAGTGGAACGAGAGAGGTCCAAAAGGTGATGCCCTTACCATTGGTGCCCAGAACAGGGTCGGCATCTCCACTGGCGATGGGGCCAATCAGCCGGCCTGCCATAATGCGCTCCACACGCTGGTCGAGGTCGGAGAGCTCTTTGAGGTCAGGACGGCCTCCCCCGGTCTCAGCTCGGTTGCGCCGGTTATGCGCCACCTTGGCCTGCAAGAGAAAGGACGGCCTCTAAGTACAGTGTGAAGCCCTGATCTTGTCTGCACTGCTTCCCATGGTCGAATAGCTTGTACAGTGTGTAGCCCTGATCTTGTCTGCACAGCCTCCCATGGTCGAAGAGCTTGTACAGTGTGTAAAGTGCTAAATGTGCAAGTGATTTTCATGCCAGTCCCATAGCTGCTGGATGAGGGCTGGCCATTAGGGCTTTCAGGTCCCTTTGCCCATAAAGTGAGGTGCACATGCAGGGATGAGGAGGACACTGGAAAGGGTACTCACCCTGACAACCCGAGTGAGGTCGTTGAACTTCTTCCGGCATTGCACAGGAGTCCTGGCAACCACGCTGTTGGAAGACATCCTGTTGGAGACCTCCCTCCAGGCTTTCCGGTAGGCGCTGGGCAGCGGCCTCTTGCCACCTTCTGGGAACAGAACATGGCGCCTGCGCTCCACTCCACCAACCAGCAGCCTCAGGTCACCGTCGCTGAAGCGCTGCGCTCTCTCCCTGGCCTTCTCCATAGCCCTGGGCGTTGTGCAGGTGAAGCTGAAGTGGTCAGGCCTAGGTTGAGGGCTGCAGTGTGCAGGGCGTGGCAGGCAAACAAATCGACCCTCCCCCTTTAAGAGCTAACCGGCGCCAGAGTGTTTGCCGTCAATCAAGAACTCGCCGCACCGGCGCTGCGCCCGGCCTCGGGGGTATCGCTCAGCACCGCCGGCTTAGCGCCGAAAGAGAGTCGTGCATCGCCTGTTTTAGCGCAGCAGCAACCTCTTGGGGCGATGCGACTGAATATCGGCGAAGGGGGTGCGACTTTGCGCTGGGCGCAAACTTTAGCGGCCGCCCGACTTTAGCGCCCCAAAAGTGGCTATACTGAATTTCTAGGCCATGATATATATATATTTATTTATTAACACATTCACAACTGTTTGGAGTGCCAGGTTGGCTCAGTTGGTAGCACTCTTGTCTGTGACTCAGAAGGTTGTGGATTCAAGACCCACTCTAGGACTGGAGCACATAACCTAGGCTGCCAGTTCAGTGTAGTATTGAATGAGCAGCAGGCAGGCACCCCCAAGCACTGGAGAGGTACCACCAATGCTGCCTCTGCAAGATCTTGCAAATCCATTGGCAGGATAGGCGCACCAACGTCCGTGTTCTTGCTCAGGCCAACATCCCCAGCATCGAAGCTTTGACCACGCATGATCAGCTCCGATGAACGGATCACATTGTCCGCATGCCCGATACGAGACTCCCAAAACAAGCGCTCTACTCGGAGCTTCAGCACGGCAAGAGAGCCCCAGGTGGGCAGAGGAAAAGCTTCAATGACACACTTTTTCAAGGAGGCTTTGAGGGTAACATCCCCACCGACACCTGGGAATCCCTGGCCCAAGACCACACAAAGTGGAGGAGAAGCATCCGGGAAGGTGCCGAACACCTCGAGTCTCTTTGCCGGGAGCAAGCGGAAGCCAAGCGCAGGCAGCACACGTCAACCCAAGCACGCCACCCACCCGCCCCTTCAACCACCGTCTACCCCACCTGTGACAGAGACTGTAGGTCCCACATTGGACTCATCAGTCACCTGCAAACTCATTTTTAATGTGGAAGCAAGTCATCCTCGGTTCCGAGGGACTGCCGAAGAAGAAGAAGAAGAAGAAGACTGAAGGGGCAATCATTTGGATGAGACTTTGAACCAAGGCCTCATCTGCCTGTTCAGGTGGATATAAAAGATCCTGTGGTACTATTTGAAGAGTAGGGCGTTCTTCCAGTACCTTGGCCAACATTCATTTCTCAATAAACATCAAAAAGAGAGCAAGATTTTGCAGGGGGTCAGCAGGCGCAATCGGTGGCGGGTCGGGTGGGAAAGTTATTTTTTCCTCAGCTGGTCGGGACCCTGCTGTGAACCCGCCGTCATGCGCCTTTACCAAATGTCAGGTCTGTCAGCGCTGAGCAGACCCGACACGCAGCGGCGGGGGAGGCAGTTAAAATCATTAGTAGTTTGTTTACAGCCACTTATCAATGGTGTTTTGCCAGCTTTTTGGATTGACAGGTCGCCCACTGGTTTCCTGCTGTTCCTAGCCCTCGTCTGTGAAGCTGAGGTGGGAGGTCAGTGGCCATTGAATCAGCTGATGAGTTCACGACTTCAAATGTCAAGTCAAAGCTCCCAGCTGATTGAGAAATGTTCCCTTAACCACTAGCTCCTCTAAATTGCATTTCCACTACAGATCCAGGATGCTGCAAGTCTTTACTCAAGTCTCCATCCAGTCTGACCTCATTACCTCTCCCACCATTGACGATCGCTTCTGTCATCTCTACTTCACCTGCTGTCTATTCCATTAGCATGGGTGCCCTTGAAACTCTCTCACCTTGGTCCTCAGAATCCCACCACGATCAGCCCCAACACCAGCTGCACCAGGCACACTAGCAGCACCAACAACAACACCAACCTTCTCCGCAATTAACTGATGCTGCACAGGACACAGGGCATCAACATCTGACCACATTGCTGCCTGGGAGGCAAGGGATGGCCTCAACATGACTAGATTTACTTCACTTGATGCTGTACACCCTGGCTGCCACATAATATGCCAGTATGGCACCACCCCACACCAACACCATAAAGCATCCCTACAATGCCCAAGCCATTCCTTTCACACTCATCACCATTGCGGGGGGTACCGGTATGTCTCACCATTCACTGCAACTCACTGAGCCACTTCCAAAGGTGCACACAAATCTGTCCAAGAACGCAAAGTGTTGAAAATAAAGATTTCAATGTTTGACAGCACATTAACAGAAACTTCACATGAACATTGCATAAAACACCCAAGTGCCTAACCTTGTGTGCTGTTTGTTGGTATGATTGCTCTAGGATGAGGGTGAGTATGAGGGGTGGTTAGTGAGATGGGGAAGTGATAATGTAGATAGAGGGGGATGGGTGGAGGTGCAAGGTAAGTTGGTGTAAGGATGTGCAGGAGTAGGGTAGTGAAAGCAGAGTGATGAGAGGCACAGCAGGATAAGATTGAGTGTAGCTTTGTACTAACGTTTCATGATCTACAGAGATCATTGAAAAGTTTACGGCACTGCACCCAGGTTCTCCTGACCACATCGCTGTTTGTGCCCTCCTGTGCAATGTGCAACCAGGCTGTGTTGATCTCCTAGGGAGGTCTTCTCCACACATGGGAAGGGAAGAGGACCTCCCTGTTTGCTGTGACTCCCTCCATAAGCATATGGAGGGAGTCATGGGAGAGCCTGTATGCAGCCCTGCAACTCTGTGCAGTGTTTGCAGCACTTCAATGCTGTAGAACACTGCCAGCACAAATGTCAAAATAAAGTTGGCCATGGTCCCTTTAAGGAAACCGGCTGATGACTCCTCATCAAATTACATCACCAGACCCACTTCCTCTAATTGGCTGGAAACGCGCTGGGCGGGTTTAACAAACCCAATCACGGTAAATTCATTTCAGAGGCTGGGATGGAGACCGCAGCAGGGTTGGGACCCACCACTGACTACGCCTGCCACAGACCTGCCGAGGCTTCTAAAATTCAGTCCATTGTAACTTCTTGTTTATCAACAGAAAATGCTGGAAATACTTAACAGGTCAGGCAGCATCTGTGGAGAGAGAAACAAAGTTAACGTTTCAGGTCGATGACCTTTCATCAGTGCCAGCGACAAGATGTTCTCATGTACATTACATCACCATATTCTACAGAGAAGAGCAATGTGGGTGATTCCTTGTGTTGTATTTTTATATTTCCCTTTTTGCCATGGTTCCTTATTCCTGCTTCACAATGCTTGGCTTTCTATTTCAGCCTAGGGCTGTGATTGTCTAATCTCCAGACCTTTCCGTGTTATGATGTTCAATAACACACTGGAACAGAATATGCTTTCTGCTAGACTACAATTGATCATTTTTATTCCCCAAAATTATTACCTGGTGCGAAGCCCACAAGGCGTATCCATATAAGAGCCAATAAAGTGATGGTGAATGACTGTACTGCCAATGCATAATCACAGAATCACAGAAACCCCACAGTGCAGATAGAGGCCATTTCGGCCCATCGAGCCTGCACCGACACATATCCCACTCTATCCCCGTAACCCCACGTATTTAATCCCCCTAACACTAAGGGTCAATTTATCATAGCCAATCAACCTAACCCGCACATCTTTGCTGATAATATTGTCCTGAAGCATCTGTGCCACTGAGAGCCTGCACGCATGTTATACACTAGATTCATTAAGACCCCATAAATTATGTTTAATGACCTAATGGGCCCACTAATTACATTCTCAGTATCTAAATGGTGCTGCAGTCACTCAGTGACCCATTTCAAGTGGCCACTGGAAGGGAGGCCCTGAGAGCCAGCCATGTTGGAATCTCTTTCTTAAAGGGGATTCTGCTTGTTAGTTGTAATAAGAAGCTGTAATTTGACCCAACCTTTTCACAATTTATTTTCTCCTTTTCAATACTGAAGCTATGTACACTTTCATAAGGCTGTATCTCCTCTCCTATTTGTGGGTGTTTGCCAAAGGAGTTGCGATTGCACAGAATGTCCAAGCACCTATAGGTAGCCCATTGGCCATCTCTCGAGCTACCCTTGCAATATCACCTGGGCTCACAGGCCAAGGTATTCAGTGCCTCCACATGGGAATCTTATTGACCAGAGAGCGGGCATGATGGAATTGGGCATTCTCCTGCAGCCAGATGTTGAAATGACTTTGCGGACAGGGACAAATCTGTTACCGGCTACCTGAATAATGCTGCCTTGAAATTTTATGCTAATTGATCATTCTAAATACAGTAACTGCAAGAGATATGTGACAAATTTCTCACCCTGCAGTGCACAGCTACATCATTGTTTGCCTGGGTTTGCGATTTCATTACCTTTCACTTTGAACAGAGCTATGAGAGGACCAAGCCTACCTATTGGAGCCCTGTCTTATGGCCTCTTTGAGACACCCAGGGACTAGATTTAAATAGCAATATAATGAAGCAGTGTGGTGCAGCAAATCACTGGAAGGTAGAAAGAAAGATTTGACTAATTGAGGTTTGCTGAGATTTCTAAACTTAGTCTTACAAAGGAAAATGGAGAAGACCCTGTCTTAACCACTGGTAAAAATAGATCCTGACCAAGAACTAGAAGAGATGTCTGCAGAAGTACTGAAGACATTTTAATGCACACTGCAATAACCAACACTTATGCTTAAGTGCCTGTGTCATCCAATGAATACGTCATTTCCACTTCTGCCCCTTAATCTGGCTCTGTGCTTTAGCAAGTGCTCTCTCCTACAACCATTAGCAGAGCCCCACAGGTTAGATATATCTTTGCCAGTGTTTGCCACTGTAGGAGTGGGTGATACAGGGAGCGTGCTGCTAATATTGTACTGGGCAGTCCTCGCATTTTAGCACAAGGTCAGGTTCCTGTGCTACAGGCACGTACAATGCCCAAGGAGCAATGGTCATAATGCCTCTGCACTAGGACCTCTCTACCATCTCACTACTATGTATAACTTAGAAAAAGTGTTGAAATGCAGTAAGACATTAACTAACAAAAAATATGAACAGGTAATGCTTTGCCTCAATTTACCAACATTTTCATTATGGTGGAGTTTATCTTTAAATTAATTGCTTCAATGATTTATGCAGAGATGGTTTTAAAACTAGAGGTAATTGTGATCAAGCACATCCAGTTGGGAGCAATGCTTGCAGTGAGCACATTTTGGGAAATCACTGGTACGCATTGTGATTTCCCATTCTTTGGAATTAAGATGACGGATCACGGAATTGGTTCTACTATTATCTGATTACGTTGACCTAGAGGTTAATGTTATAACACAGTGCTCTTTGCGATAAATTGACAGTTAACATATGCAGCCATGTTCATAACCTTCCTTTTCTTGAACCAGTTGCTGGAAATAAAAATGTTTGAATAGTTTCAGCATTACAGTAACGATCCTGAATGGCCCAACCTGTGGTGCTGCTTCTTCATGAAACAGCTGGTTTTCAGGTGCATGTTTTTGCCAGTACTATTATAAGCAACACACAACCTGAACTGTAATTAGAAAGGTAAGAGTACAAATAAGTGTCAGCCATTTGATTGTATGAATAGTTAAGGCAATTGTTTCAAATTCCTTTTCTCTACTTTAACAGAGGTGTTAACTCCTTTTAAAAGTATGTCACTTTGGAGTTTCCGTGCTCAGTGCTTTGTTCTGTCAATGGACAGATTGTCTGGAAATTTAGATGCTGTTAATTTAATTGTTCAGTGAATGTTATTTCTGTGTGAAATAGCTTGTGTTAATGATTATCTCTATTTCAAACACTTTGGTTTTGTGTCCGCTACGTGTCAGCCTTGGCTCAGTGATGGCACACTCACCTCTGAGTCACAAGGTAATGGATTCAAGGGACCTGAGTACATTATATAGGCTGATGCTTCAGTGCCATACTAAGGGAGTGCTGCTCTGTCAGAGGTGACGTCTTTCTGATGAGACATTAAACAGAGGCTCAGTCTGCCCTCTGAAGTGGATATAAAAGATCCTGTAATAACAACAGAAAGTGCTAGAAACCCTCAGCAGGTCAGGCAGCATCGAGGAAAGAGAAACAGAGTCTGGGGTGGGGGGGCAATTTTTGCCAGCCCTGGGGAGGCAGGACTGCCGGGAAAATGGCAGAATCTGGGGGCGGGTACCCATCCCGCCCCCAACCTGCCTCCATGCCATCTTCCCAGGAGACGGGTACCCGACACGCGCTGGGAGCTGCCTCCTCGAGGCAGGAAGGTAATTAGTGCCAATTAACAGCCTGTTAACAGATAGTTAACAAGCAGTTTTTTGGATAATCCCTATTTTGCCACCTAAAGTGTGGACTTACCAATGGCTCCGAACCTTGCCAGGGTCAGCGAGGCGAGCCGTAGGTCTGCAGGGGTCGGAGGGGCCAAGATGTTCAGTGTGCATGTGTGCAGAGGTAAGTGTGTGAGGTGTGTGTAAAGTGTTTTAATAAGTTTCACTTACCGTTACTTCTTCCTGCAGGCTTCCTCCCTTCAGGTCTCGGGAGTCCCTCATCTCACCGGCAGAGAAAGCAGAATGGCCGCTGCATTCTCAAATGCATCAGCCTTCTGCTTTCTGCTCAGGACAGATCTCTAACTGAGCCTGTGTCCTAGGACTCAACTTAGACAGACTGTCAGTGTTTGACAGCTTCACAAAGCTGTCAAAAGATGACAATTCATCTGTCAAAAGCTCTTGACAGATGAAACGTTACTCGCTGATGTCACCTGTAACCGGCTTTCCCTTAATTGGCCTGCTAAGCCTGCTGGGTGGGCTTAACAAGGTCAATCAAGGGAAAATAGCGTGGGTTGGCCGGACATCGATGGAAGCGGGACTAAAACCCGACATGTAGCAGTCCCGCCTCCATCACGTCCCCATTGGCAAAATCACCCCCAATGTTGGGTTCGACCCGAAACGTTGACACTGTGTCTCTCTCCTCGATGCTGTCTGACCCGCTGAGTGTTTCCAGCACTTTCTGTTGTTATTTCAGATCTCCAGCATCCGCAGTATTTTGCTATTATAAAAGATCCTGTGCTATTTTTCAAAGAAGAGCAGGAGAGTTCTCCCGGTGTCCTGGCAAAAGTTATGCCTCAACCAATATCACCAAAAACAGATTATCCAGTCATTCATCTCATTGCTGTTTATGGGGCCTTACTGTGCACAAATTGGCTGCTATATTTACCTACATTACAACAGTCTGAACACTTCAAAGGTACTTAATTTGCTGTGAAGCTCTTTGGTATGTCCTGAGGTCAGGAAAGGCACTATATGATGCAAATTCTTTCTTTCTTCCTTACAATCTTTACACTTCATTCTCTTCTTTTTGTTGTGTTTGTTTTTAGCCCCTGCACTTCTTGGTCTCTGTAGCTTGTACTGCCATGGACAGATGCACATCAGTAAATGAGAGGGCACAATGAGGGTGACTGTACTGGGCAATCCCCTAATCGACTTGGGCTTGCAGTCAATCCAGACTGATGAGATAAAAATGTTCTCTATCTACTGACTGTGAGGTTTCCATGTTAAATAAGATTTGGACGTCTCAACCCAGGTCTCACTGAGTGTGCATCCCAAAACAGAGATCTCTTGATCTGTCACTAAATGAGATGGCTGGGTGGAGAAGTAGCAAACCTCACATGAAGTAAAGGATACAGTCTTCTGTGTTTCGAAAATTAAGGTGCATTTTTAGGGTAGATCACAGGGAGTTTCACTCCAACCCAAGGGCTATCCTGCCCATGCAATATCTGACCTCGGAGTGCTTAATACTGACACAGGGTAACTGAAGTGGCAAAGTATCATACATCTAATCCTAACATCCCTCACTTTGGTGAGTACATAGTTCTAGAAGAAAAAAACAGCAAAAAAGCACGAAGCAGTGATGTTCATATGCTTGCACTGTTATATAGCCAATCAGTTATGTTATGCTATGTAATGAGACTGATGAGTTGTAATTAATATGACCTTGTTCAGTGCTGTATTTTCTATTAAATCTAAATGGGTTGTTGGAACCTTCAAAGTCTTGAACTTCTTTTTGAAGTGAAACATATTTCAGAGGCCCATCCTGTTAAAACACAGTCTATATATTGTTTGATTTATTTCTTTTTTTTTCCAATTTGTGTGTGTGTGTGAATTTGTGCTCACAAAGGTGAGGAAGTTCTTGCTTTGAAATGAGACATTTTCCCAATTTTTGTATCTGTCAACATCAAGTACAACATCATCTAATTTGGTCACATGAAGACAAAACTCCTTCTAATACTTGTGGAAGATTTCCTGTGTGTGCTACAAAACTGTAGATAAATCTTCCATTGTTGAGATACCACGGCAAACGTGGGAGTCGAGACCAGAGCTAGTAAAACACAACTGCTTTTATTCTACCTCATGGCAAAGAGAAACTGGAAAAGCCCGCGCATCCACTTAAATACTCCCCAGACAGGAAGTGCTCCCGGCAGCCTGTCCCTGCGGGAAACAAGTTGCTGGAGGAAAGGGCCGTGAGTGGATTATGTCCAGTAGTGGCGTGTCGCCACAGAGCTCCCCCCAGAATCCGCTGAGGAGGAGTGGACGAGTCGTGATGGTGGTCTGATGGTTCGGCCGCAGCGGCTCTGAGTGGTCGCCGGTCTAGTTGGTGGGGCCGGGTGGTTCGCCGCCGGCTGTGCTGGCTTGCTGGCGGGATGGCCTCTAGTTGGAGGCCGGGCCACGGGGACCTGTTCCCCTGGTTCTGTGTGTGCTGGTTTGAGCCGGTCGATGGAGACTATGTCGACCCTGTCGCCGAGTCGCAGCTTGAAGACCTTGTCCCCGGTTTGTAGTACCTCGTACGGTCCGTCGTACGGGGGTTGCAGGGGCCCGCGGTGCACGTCGTGTCGCACGAAGACGAAGCGCGCCTGCTGTAAATTTGGCGGGACGTGAGGTGCGAGTTCGCCGTGTCGGTTGACCGGAAGTGGGGCGAACTGCTGAGCGGAAGAGAAAGAGTTGAGCCGCTGCTGTTCGGCCGACCAAGGCGTGGTAGCCTCCGGAAGGAATTCGCCTGGGATGCGCAGCGGTTGTCCGTAGACTAACTCCGCTGCCGAGGACTGGAGGTCTTCCTTGACTGCGGTGCGTAGGCCTAGTAGCACCCACGGTAGGCGGTCAGTCCAGGTACTGTCCTGCAGGCCGGCACGGAGTGAGGCCTTGAGTGACCTGTGGAAGCGTTCACAAAGCCCGTTGGCCTGTGAGTGGTACGCCGTGGTTCGGTGGAGCGTCACCCCGAGGTTGCGTGCTGTGGCCGTCCAGAGTTCGGAGGTGAACTGGGCGCCTCTGTCGGAGGTTATGTCGGCCGGTACGCCGAACCTCGCGACCCGGGTGTTAACGAACGCCCTGGCAATGTCGGCTGTGGTGGTGGAGGTCAGGGGCACTGCCTCAGGCCAGCGTGTGTAGCGGTCAACCATCGTGAGGAGATAAGTTTGGCCTTGCGATGGCGGCAGAGGACCAACGATGTCGACGTGTACGTGGTCGAAGCGGCGGCTGGGTACCTCGAAGTCTCCCAGGGGTACTTTTGTGTGCAGCTGTACCCTAGCCCGTTGGCAGGCGAGGCAGGAGGTGGCCCAAGTCCGAACATCTCTGCTGAGGCCGCGCCAGACGAAGCGCTGGGAGAGGAGTTTGACGGATGCGCGGGAACCCGGGTGGGAGAGCCCGTGGAGCGCGTCGAAGATGCGGCGGCGCTAGGATGCAGGGACGACTGGCCTGGGTTGGCCGAGTGAGACGTCGCAAGTGACTGCCGTGGCTTCGGGCCCGTGCGCGACCTTGGCTAGGCGTAGCCCTGGCAGGCTGGGCAAATGCTAGTTGCGCGTAGTCGACCGCGAGGTGATTCGTGCAGATGGCGGTATGGGAAAGGCAGTCGGCGACAACGTTGTCTCTACCGGAGACATGCTGGATGTCCGTAGTAAACTCGGACACGGCCGCGAGCTGGCGTTGCTGCCTAGCGGACCAGGGTTCGGTGTGCTTGGCCATCGTGTATGTGAGCGGCTTGTGGTCCACGTACGCGGTGAAGGGGCGGCCTTCCAGGAGGAACCTGAAATGGCGGACCGACAGGTGGAGCGCGAGAAGCTCGCGGTCGAAAGTGGAGTATTTGACCTCCGGGGGGCGCAGTTGGCGACTGTAGAAGGCAAGTGGCTGCCACGCGCCATTGACCCACTGCTCGAACACGGCGCCGACCACGTGGTCGGAGGCGTCGGTGGTGAGTGTGACCCGGGCATCGGCCCTCGGGTGCGCGAGCAGGGTGGCGTCGGCGAGCGTGTTTTTGGTGGCGTCGAAGGCGGCTGACATGTCAGTGGTCCAGGCTACGTCCATCTTGCTGGATTTACCCTGGAGGGAGTCGTATAGGGGCTTCATGAGGGCTGCAGCTCTGGGGATGAACCTGTTGTAGAAGTTCACCATCCCGAGGAACTCCTGGAGGCCCTTGATGGTTGTGGGGCAGGGGAATTGCTGGACGGCCTGCACCTTGTTGGGCAGGGGGACGGCCCCAGCAGGGGTGATGTGGTGACCGAGAAAATCGATCTCGGTTAGGCCGAATTGGCACTTCGCCGGGCTGAGGATGAGCCCGTGTTGGGCTAGGCGCCCGAACAGGGTGCGAAGGTGTTCGAGGTGTTCCTGTTTGGAGGAGCTGGCCACGAGAATGTCATCTAGATAGACGAATAGGAAGTTCAGGTCCCGGAGGACTGAGTCCATAAGGCACTGGAAAGCCTGGGCTGCATTCTTGAGGCTGAAGGGCATCCTCAGGAACTCGAACAGGCCGAATGGGGTGATGACGGCCGTTTTGGGGATGTCCGCGGGGTGTACGGGGACTTGGTGGTAACCGCGCACCAGGTCGACCTTGGAAAAGACGGTTCGTCCGACCAGTCGGGCCAAGAAGTCCTGGATGTGTGGCACCGGGTATCGGTCGGGGGTGGTGGCGTCGTTGAGGCGGCGGTAGTCCCCGCAAGGGTGCCAGCCTCCGCCGGGCTTGGGGGCGATGTGGAGGGGCGAGGCCCAAGGGCTGCTGGAGCGGCGGATGATGCCGAGTTGTTCCATGGTGGTGAACTCGGCCCGCGCGATTTCCAGCTTGGCCGGGTTGAGTCTGCGGGCGTGGGCAGAAACTGGGGGGCCGGTGGTGGGGATATAGTGCTCCACACCGTGTTTGGCGGCTTTGGCCAAAAAGGTCGGGTTAGTGAGGGCGGGAAACTCGGCTAGGAGTGCCGAGTAGTCGTCCGTGGCTCTGGCGAGGCAGTAGGTCGTCAGGCCGGCCGAATGGGCCGGGGTGAATGCGCCGGGGATGGGGGCCATAGTGTTGATGTCGACAAGGCGGTGCCTCGGAATGTCGACAAGGAGGCCGTGGGCACGTAGGAAGTCGGCGCCGATGAGTGGGCAGAGGACCTTGGCTGTGAGGAACTCCCAGCGGTAGCGGCGGCTCGCGAGGTCGAGCGTGACCATGCGGGTGCCATATGTGCGGATGTCAGAGCCATTGGCTGCGGCCAGCGTGATACCCCATGTGCCGCGTTGGATTTCGAGGGCGGAGGCGGGGGTGATGCTGTGCTGGGCCCCTGTGTCGCACAGAAATCGGCGGTTGGTTCTGTCGTCGGTGACGTATAGTAGAGGCCCCTTTTGCCCCGCGGCCATCGCGGGGGCCGGTGCGGGGGGGGGTTTGAAAGTACACGGTGGCGTGCAGCATTGGGCCCCAGTGCCAAAACGGGTGTGGTAGTAGCAGTGACCCGGAGTGGTAGGGCGGTCGGGCCTCGTGGGCCGGGAAGACCGCGTGGTCGTTGCCGTGAGGTCGGGCGCGACGTCGCGAGTGGACTGTGCAGAGAGCAGCCGGTCGGTCTTTTCGGCTATGTCATTCAGGTCTGTGGAGCCAGACTCCACAATGAGCGGGCAGATGCTGGCGGGGAGCTGCCGAATGAAAAGCGTGCGAAAGAGGGCGCCGGTGTTTTTGTCATCCGAGAGGGACAGCATGTGGGAAAGCAGATCCGAGGGTGAAGCGTCACCCAGGCCGGGGAGGTCAAGGAGTTGGCAGTTGCGCTGGTAAGAGGACGTTTGAAATTTTTTAAGGAGCGCAGCCTTCAGATGTTCGTACTTGCCTTCCGGTGGTGGATCCTGCAGCGCTGCCCAAACCTTGGGGACTGTGGCGTAGGTGAGAGAGGAGACGAGGTAGTCATACTTTGTGGCGTCGACTGTAATGTGCTTCAGCCGGAATCTGGACTCAGCTTGAACAAACCAGGCTTCGGCCATGTTCTCCCATAAGTCCGGTAGTTTAACCGTGGCTGCGTTTGTATCCGCCATGCTAGCTTAGGATTCGTCCTGAGCGTCGGGGTCACCAGTGTTGAGATACCGCGGCAAACGTGGGAGTCGAGACCAGAGCTAGTAAAACACAACTGCTTTTATTCTACCTCATGGCAAAGAGAAACTGGAAAAGCCCGCGCATCCACTTAAATACTCCCCAGACAGGAAGTGCTCCCGGCAGCCTGTCCCTGCGGGAAACAAGTTGCTGGAGGAAAGGGCCCCCGGCTGGGGGCATCTGCTTAAACTGTCCGTGCCGCCGTGAGCGGATTATGTCCAGTGGTGGCGTGTCGCCACACCATAAACACTTTTATGATTAGCTACATACAACACACAGAAGGAGATCTTCCCCCAGTTTGGCTTAACACCAGTCTCAAAACATCACCTTTTCCCATAGCAACCTCACTCAACATTCATACATACAAACACACATATGCAGGAGCGGTCACCAGGTAATGATTAGAAATGGGAGCACAAACCAATTTTAATATGCTCACTGCTGCTCAGCTGAGATCAGGCAACTACTATTAACTTAACTTCAGAGACCTAGGTTTAACAACAACAGCAACTTCCATTTAAAACAAGCCTTTAATGCAGAAAAACATCCCAAAGGACCTCACAGGGATGTAAGGAATAAAATGGAAGGGGATATGAGGAAGTGTGAGCAAAACCTTGGTCAAAGAGATGGGTTTTAAGGAAAGACCTAAAGGATTAGAAGGGTCGTGGAGAGTAAGAAGGGTTTAGGGAGGGAATTTCAGAGTGTGGGATCTAGATGGCTGAAGGCACCGCTACATGAAGGATGGGGGGATGCACATGAGGCTGGACAAGCAGTAAATATGGAACAGGTCAACAGGCAATATTTGGTGTTGTGGAACCTTGAGCTATCTTCCTGGCACTGTTGGGTAATATTACCTGCCAAATTCCTTACAATTTGCCATCTTCTCCCATCTCAGTTCACATGTAGGAATTATCGACTGGTTTGAAATTTGCCACTATTTCCTGCCAGGCATGGTGCATTGGTGTCCTCTGGGCAGCTGCTCTGAAATGCCAAACGGGGCAACCTTCATCACATCCACCTTTTATGAAATGGCAATTTCACTTCACCAGACATCAAACCGGGATCAGTGCAGTTCACCACTTGCCCATATACAGTCCCCACCACTAATAGCAAGACCCAGAGAGATGGGGAAAAACAACAAATCTTAACTCTTCATGCATTTAAACAACCCAAACACCTAATTAGGGAACTACATTTTGGATGCTGGGATTATTGTGCATGAAATGTTAATTTTGCTAAACATAAATATATTTAGAAAAATATGCATCACGTTTTCATGTGTACTTCACATACAGGGATGATTCTGAAAACAGCTGTTTGTCAGAAATAAATGGAGCACTTAAGACACTATAACCGGCAAAACTTTGAAATTGACATTAATGACAATGGCTAATGGTTATCTTTTTTAGCCGATATAAACGACTGCCCATTTTAGACGTGGACGTTTTAAGTGGTGGGGACTGTACTGTATTAAGTGCCTCCAAATTGGTCTGTTTCTTCCTTATAGCCTTGCCCATCCTTTCATACAGCCATTGCAATGTTAGCAGCCTTTCCAATCATGTTTGCATTTTAAAAGGCTCGTAGATTTCCCCCACATGCAGCCACATAACTTTAAATTAAAGATTCAACATTTAGAGGCTACAAGTTGCCATGATTTCCTCTTCTCCGCCCCCCCCCCCCCCGCAAGATAGTCATGTTGCCTGCACAAGACACCAGAGAGCATATTTGAAGTATATGCATGAGATGGACTCGCCATTATACACAGTGTCCACATGATGCAGTTCTGGTGGCCCTTATACCAAGATAGCAATCTTGGTCTTTACCGATGTAGAATGTTATAGGGGTGATTCTGCAATCTGGCACTCTGATTTCCTGGGATGTACTCTCTCAAAATCCAGCATACAAAATTTCAGAAATTGAATATTAAGAAGGCTTGTCATTTAGTACCTTTTGTTTCACTGACACGAAAGCCGATTATTTTCTATTCTTCCAAAATTAGTGGGCTGAAAACCATGGTCTGCATGACTAAAATTTTCAGAGATGTACTCCCCAATCACCAGATCAGGGAACTTTCTCTCTTTCTGTACCTGATTTGACATTGAATTCACCCATTCTAATTTATACTGCCTTCTCAGTCCTTCACTCTGATTGGTTAAGGAGATACATTATTGTTCAGTCAGGTCCCAGATGCCCTGTTTTCCTTGCTGTGCCATTATCAGCTCGCACTTTCAACAACTTAGTGGGCAAAGATGTTTTGAGTTAAAGGGTGCAGGGGCAAGTCTAACTAATGGCAGATGCAATGAGATGCCCCACTACAGCAAATTCTGGCCCATAATGCCTCCAAAACAACCAACAAAATAAGTGACAATGTTTATAGCAACTACTCAAAAATTTGACTGGAGAGTTTAAGAGAGACTTATTTCATTTCATAATAGGGGACATTTCAGTAGTACAGTAATAGAAGATGTGCACTCATAGTTTGCAAACAATGACATGCAGCTTTCGATGCTAAGAATTTCAATAGGACCTTTCTCATTCTTATTTAGACAAACATATTCCTGAATTCTAGCCAATTTACCACAAAACGAAAATCGAAAAACAGAAGGTACTAAATGACAAGCCTTCTTAATATTCAATTTCTGAAATTTTGTATGCTGGATTTTCTTGTCGTTGGATTGTTATCTTATAACTAAACTACACTCCAGTGCACATTGTTATGCATGATTTCTCCATTGCATATGTTTGTAAACCTAATGATATTTGTCTTGTCACTGATCCTATTCTACCACGTCTCAGTGGTAAGTTAACCAAATCGTTCAGAAGCAATTTCATTAGGCTGCCTGTAACAAAACTCTGTACAGATGTAATCACAGCAGCATATAAAAAATGTTCTTTAGTTTAAAACACTTCACCACAGATATTACAATATAGTATGTGCGTCATTGAGTGGATCACAATTTGCATCTCCTAGCCTAGAAATTGCTGCATGTGTGCTATTCATAGGCTAATTATGGGTTACTAAAAGTTTTGGGGAGAATTTATTCCTTTTAGTTTAAACATGATTTTGTAATATTGGGGTAGAAATTGGTCGTCATTGCGTCTGTTTTCCAGGTGGAAAAAGAGATTATAAATGACCGATTTTTTTTCAGGGCTACGTCCTGCGCCCCAAGGCGTCCAGGGTGGCTGACTAAAACCGGCGTTGAGCCCCTTGCCTATGCTAATAAGGACCTAATGCCTATTTTAAGACCCCTCAGTGAAATTTGGCTGCCCTGAGCAGAGCAGGTGCTGAGCCTTAGGTTTTGCTGAACTGGGTGTGGCCTAGCAAACAGCAGCCACCAAAAAGGTAAGATTTTGTTTTACATTTTAATATGGAGCCAGGAGGAGCAGGAGTGCTCTCCCGTTTCCACAGGCCTTCTGATGGGCCCAGGCTAATTTCTACCCCATTCAGTCTATGGGTGAAAACATGGGCATTCTCTCCCCCACTGTGGATCAGTCAATGAGAAGGGAGCAAGACAGTTCCTCTACATCAGCTTCTAACAGCTATTAGAAGCCAGTTAATCATCTGAAATAGCACAGGGAAGGCAAATTGCAGCTCTTTACTCTGCAAAACTACTGCAGAACTGGGCACCACTGAGGAAAACCAATTTGACAGGTTGCAATCCCTTCTGCAAAGACTCGAGAGAGAAGACACACAATTTAAGGGACTGATGAGAACCTGATGAGATCCATGCTTAACCACCCCGCACCCCACCACCGCCAACCCACACCCCCTCCCCCACTGCTGCTTGCAGAAGTGCCTGGTATCCTAGACATAGGAGGAGGTCGTTTTAAGGAGGCAATACCAGTCAACCACCACTGTCCTGAATGTGTTTGATACATATGCAGGATTGTAGGGCCCTTCCAATACACAGCTCGGGCAGGTCTAGGACCACCGCAATCTCAGCAGGTCATCAGTGAAACTGTGTAACTAACTAGCTAACTTACAAATTTACTCCCTCAAGAAAGGAATCATTTAGGAGTGAGAGGCCAGTGGTCACACATCTGAAGCAAAGCACAAACACCAATACTGACAATCCCTGTGTAGATACCTACTTGCTCTATTGTCCTGCTCTGCCAACACAAGAAGATAATATGACTGTGCGGCTTAATTGGTAGAGACAGTGGGGAAAAAGTACAAATACCCTGTAATATATATCATAGAAACATAGAAGATAGGAGCAGGAGTAGGCCATTCGGCCCCTCGAGCCTGTTCCACCATTTAATGAGATCATGGCTGATCATTCAAATTCAGCACCCTGACCCTGCTTTCTCCTCATATCCCTTGATCCCTTTAGCCTTAAGAAATAAATCTAACACCTTCTTGAATATATTTAATGAATTGGCCTCCACTGCCTTCTGTGGTAGAGAATTCCACAGGTTCACCACTCTCTGGATGAAGAAATTCCTCCTCATCTCTGTCCTAAATGACTTACCCATTATCTTTAGACTGTGACCCCTGGTTCTGGACTCCCCTGCCATCAGGAACATCCTTCCTGCATCTAGTCTGTCTAGTCCTATTAGAATTTTAAAAGTTTCAATGAGATCCCCTCTCATTCTTCTAAACTCCAGCGAATATAAACCCAATCGACCCAATCTCTCCTCATACGTTATTCCTGCCATCCCAGGTATCAGCCTGGTGAATCTTCGCTGTACTCCCTCCATGGCAAGAACATCCTTCCTCAGATAAGGCGAACAAAACTGCACACAATACTCAAGGTGTGGTCTCACCAAGGCCCTGTACAACTGCAGCAAGACATCCTTGCTCCTGTACTCGAATCCTCTCGCTATGAAGGCCAACATACCATTTGCCTTCTTAACCGCCTGCTGCACCTGCATGCTTACCTTCAGCGACTGGTGCACAAGGACACCCGGGTCTCGTTGCACTTCCCCTTCTCCCAATCTATTGCCGTTCAGATAATAATCTGCCTTCCTGTTTTTGCCACCAAAGTGGATAACCTTGCATTTATCCACATTATACTGCCTCTGCCATGTATTTGCCCAATCACCCAACCTGTCCAAATCATACTGGAGTTTCTCGGCATCCTCCTCACAGCACACATGCCCACCCAGCTTTGTGTCATCTGCAAACTTGGATATATTACATCTAGTTCCCTCATCTAGATCATTAATATATATTGTGAATAGCTGGGGTCCTAGCACCAATCCCTGCGGTACCCCACTAGTCACTGCCTGCCACTCGGAAAAAGATCAGTTTATTCCAACTCTTTGCTTCCTGTCTGCCAACCAGTTCTCTATCCAAGTCAGTACCTTACCCCCAATCCCATGTGCTTTAACTTTACACGCTAATCTCTTATGTGGGACCTTATCGAAAGCCTTCTGAAAGTCCAAATACACCACATCTACTGGTTCTCCCTTATCTATTCTACCAGTTACATCCTCAAAACAAGTACAGACTATTTTAAGTATAAATGGGAAACCACAAATGCTAGAAATCTAAAATTTTATAGCAGAAACCGATAAAATTACACAGCGGGTCAATCAACATCTGAAAAAGGAAGGTTAGTGTTTCAAGTTTAATATTTTGTCATAATTGATAAAACATTACACCCAAAACATTCTCTTTGATGTTTATTGACCTGCTGTACATCCCCAGTGTTTTCTCTTTATCTGCATTTATTGAACATGCACACTACATACACATTGGTTTTTTAACAAACCAAAGAGATTTGGAACACTGTAAACGTATATTTTTGTGTGCTGAAGTAAGACAATTTAAGAAGTAACAGCTTTTAAAAATGTGTTTTCAGGTGACACTGTCTGGGCCACATTTATTGGCCATCCCTAGTTGCTCTGAGATGGTGGTGTTTCACTTTCTTTTTAAATCCCTACAGTCCTTGTGGTGCTGGTGCTCCCAAGCTGAGCCCCTTAATTATACTGTTTATAAACAGTCCTTGCTGTATGATGGGAGTCATTTTAACTTAACCCGCTTGGCAGGAAACTGATGGGTTGGGATTGGCTGCCCGTTTTGCACCACACCTGATTTTACTTTCCTTTGACTTCAAAGAGAAAAGTTAATTAATATTTTGAGTATCATCCCTTTGTCAGAACTGAAAACTGAAAGGTGAGATTTGATTATATTATTGGGCCGATTTCACAAAAATTGCACTCTTCATGCAGTGCCTTGTCCTCTGGAATTGCCTATCAACTACGTGGACACCAAATGGAGCTCACGGCCAAATTCCTGGTTGGTGAAGCTCCAAGCTGGGAATGTGATTTTGGAAATTCGACCCCTGTATTTATAACTTCAAAATCTATGGCCATGAAATTGCTTTGGAGCTTCTCCCACTCTGCATTTATAACTTCATCAAAAGGGCGTCAGGAACCCCATTTATGTGCAAAATTGGAGTTTCTGCCACTCCTCCGGTGAAGTTACAATGGCAGAGCAGGAGCTGCTCTGAGGAAATTCCCAATGTATATGTTTATATCCACTTAAGAAGCTAAATTTGGTAACATATGCAAACAGCAGGAACAAAATCATCTCTGTTCCTTATTACTACCTAATTCAGTGATGAGACATTGAACTAGATGATATATGTTACTTGGGTACATCAGTCTATTTTAGCAGCTAGTGAGAACCATCTAATTTATCACCTCCTTTGATAGCTGCTAACGTGAATATGGACAAACTCATTCTGTAATCAGTGCAGGGTTTAACATACATTTTATCAAATAAAAAAGCGCATTGTAGGAATAGGATATGTAGGTCAGTTGACGCTGCTGTCGGGCTGACCACGGTTCGGCGGTCTTGGACATTGCAATGGTCAGCGGCTTATGGTCCACAAAAGCGGTGAAAAGACGTCCTTCCAGAAGGAACCAAAAATGACGGATGCCCAGAAAAAGGGCAAGCAACTCCCAGTCGAACGTGCTGTATGCTCTCGCGTTCTGCCGTAGTTGACAGCTGAAGAATGCCAACGGCTGCCACGTCCCGTTCACCCACTGCTGTTGCATGGCACCGACTGCGTAGTCCGACGCATCAGTGGTGAGGGCAATGCTGGCTCCTGGCAGCGGGTGCGCCAGCATAGTCGCGTTGGCTAAGGTGCTTTTGGTGTCGGCGAACGCTCGGGCCATGTCATCCATCCAGTCTACCGGGTTCTTGCCAGTCTTGCCCTTGAGGGCCTCGTACAGGGGCTGCATGAGTAGTGATGCCTTAGGCACGAAACGGTGGTAAAAGTTTACCATGCCTAGGTATTCCTGCAGGGCCTTTATGTTCTGCGGGCGTGGAAAGGATGTCACCGCCTCTACCTTCGAAGGTAAAGGAACCGCTCCCTCTGAGGTGATGCGATGCCCCAGGAAGTCAATTTGGTGCAGGCCAAACTGACACTTGGCCAGGTTGATAATCAGGCCATGTTGGCTGAGGCGTCGAAAAAGGGTGCGTAGGTGACAGGTATGTTCTTCCTTAGTAGGACTGGCAATTAGGATATCATCTAGGTAGACGAAGAGGAACTTGAGGTCCCGCAGCACGGAGTCCATCAGGCGTTGGAAAGCCTGGGCGGCGTTCTTTAACCCAAATGGCATCCGTAAAAACTCGAAGAGGCCGAATGGGGTGATGACTGCAGTCTTCTGGACGTCTTGTAGATGAACTGGGACCCGGTGGTAGCCCCGGACGAGGTCGACTTTTGAGAACACGGTGTTCCCTGCCAAATGGGCAGAGAAATCCTGGATATGGGGGATCGGGTACCGATCAGGAGTGGTGGCGTCGTTTAGTCATCGATAGTCGCCGCATGGCCGCCATTCGCCGCCAGGCTTCGGGACGATATGGAGGGGTGAAGACCAGGGACTATTTGGCCGGCGAATAATCCCTAACCGTTCCATGGTTGCGAACTCTGCCTTTGCGACCGCCAGCTTGCCAGGTTCTAGGCGCCGGGCCCGGACCGTTGGTGGTGATGTGGTGTTCCACACCATGTTTCGTGGCTGTGGAGGAGAACGTGGGTCTTGTCAGGTCGAGGAATTTGCTGAGCAGGCGAGCGAACTCATCGGGAACGCACAGGAGACGGTGTGTGACGTAGTGTTACTGCGGTAACACGGAAGAGAATTAAAAGTTGCTGCGTTGATCAGCCGCTGGTTCCTAACGTCAACCAGGAGGCTGTTGGCGCACAGGAAATCCATGCCGAGGAGGGGCTGGGAAACTTTGGCCATAACAAATTCCCAGTGAAAACGTTGCCCCCCGAGGCACAACTCCACTCGCCGTCTGCCGAAGGTCCGAATTGTTCCACCATTGGCCGCTTCAAGGGCGGGGCCGTGATTCCCCGTCTGCACATCGAGGGCGGACGCGGGTAAAATGCTGCACTGCGCTCCGGTGTCGCACAGAAAACGACGACCGGAGAGAGTATCAGTGATGAAGAGCAATTTTCCCGCGTTGCCGATCGCCAGTGGTCGCAGTGTCAGTCATTGTTTTTTTTGGGGAAAACTGCAGGGAGGGCGGCAACGTTTCGCTTTCGCGCCAAACTGCGCGTGGTAGAAACACAGCCCAGCAGGCGGATGAGCTGGGGCGGTGTCTGCGGGGGGTGGGTGCCTTGTGGCGGCGCAGTAATGCCGAGTTACAGCAAAAATTTTGTCAGCCTCCGCAGCGAGTGTTGCGCAGTCTTCAGTTTCAGATCTGGCCAGGGCAGCTTGTACCTGTTTAGGCAGTTGGCTGAGGAAAATCTCGCGGAATAGGAAACATTCCCGTTCTGAGCCCAGGAGTGTGAGCAATTGGCTCATCAACTCTGAAGGCTTGGAGTCCCCGAGCCCAGGCATAGCGAGTAATCGACGGGCGCACTCCGATTTTGTGAGCCCGAAAACCTGCAGTAACCGCGCTTTGAGGGTTTCATACTTGCGCTCCGTTGGGGGGTTTTCGAGGAGGCTGACGATCCGAGAGGCGGTAGAGCTGTCGAGTGTGGAGACCACGTAAAGATACTTGGTCTGATCTGCATCGATGTTCCTCAGGGCGAACTGGGCCTCGACCTGAATAAACCACGAGGGCGCTTGCTGCTCCGAGAACTGCGGTAGCTTTAGCGAAACGGCATTTGCCTCCATGCTGTGCTCTTCTTTTGTGAAAATGTTCACAAAAACGGGGTCACCAATGTAGGAATTAACGAATTCCTATGAATAACGGAGATTGACACAAGAGAACAATCAATCAGGTCTTTACTCAAATGAGATGCCATGAGGACTCACTGGGCAGTCCCGTGGTTTGCGACGTGATGTCATCGCGTTTGCCCGCGTTTTCCCGCGCTCTTAAAGGGGCCACACCCCGTACATGCAAACTCTATATACAAAACACAGTAATGCCTAACACAATGGTACAGGTTTAGGCTGGTGTTAGAACATCATTAAAGAGAATTATATACAGTTAGCCAGAGTCATTCAGTGGTTCTGCCACAGCATGATAATTTATGAATTAATGTAATTTCAACTGATCATTTGCATTTTAAAGAAAATGCCATGAAACATTTATGATATGCCAATGGGAATGGCTTGTGAGTTGGAAATAGTAAATTGAGAAGTGTGATAGTTCCACTGTGGTACTTGTTATTTAATATAGAGTAACTGGATTGAGGAGTTTTTTTTACTTTTGTTGTCCTGTTTTTGTATTTCCATGCCACCATAGTCCAACTTCGTTCTAGTTGGAAATGCAATGTTAAACAAATCCAATTTGTCTTAATAATCTTATTGACCAGGGTTTCATGCAAGCTATTAGGAAGGCAAATGGTATGTTAGCCATTATTGCAAGGGGTTTGGAGTATAAGAGTAAAGCCATCTTGCTGCTATTATATAGGGCTTTAGTGGGACCTCATCTGGAGTACTGTATATAGTTTTGGTTTCCTTACCTAAGAAAGGATATACTTGCCTTGGAAGGGGTGCAACAAACATTCACTAGATTAATTCCTGGGGTGAGAGGCCTGTCCTATGAGGGGAGATTGTGTAGAATGGGCCTATTTTCTCTGGAGTTTAGAAGAATGAGAGGTGATCTCATTGAAAGATATACAATTCTTACAGGGCTTGATAGGGTAGATGCTGAGAGACTGTTTCCCCTGGCTGGAGAGTCTAGAACTAGGGGGTGTAGTCTCAAGATAAGGGATTGGCCACTTAGAAGAAATTTCTCCTCATCTCAGTCCTATCAGTTGGTTGTGAATCTTTGGAATTCTCTACCCCAGAGGGTCGTGGATGCTCAGTCGTTGAGTATATTCAAGACTGAGATCAATAGATTTTTGGGCACTAAGGAAATCAAGGGATATGGGGATAGGGCTGGAAAGTGGAGTTGATGTAGATGTTCAGCCGTGATCTTATTGAATGGCGGAGCAGGCTCAAAGGGTGACCTACTCCTGCTCCTATTTCTTATGCATTGATTTTCTTTCATCTCTGTAAGGTTTGTGTTAGTAGGAATTCATCTGTTCAAATGTTAGCATAAATGCAAAATATAATTATTGATTTGGTTCTAGAGTCTTCATTGTTTCTTGAATTTTAAAGAGTGGTTGGGCCCAATTTAATATTTCCTTCAGAAAGGCCTTGGTTCAGACCTAGCTCATTATTGAACCAAAAAATAATTTTTTTTCAAATGGAGGCCCGTATGAGTATTGCACACAAAGAGAGAAAAAAAATCATTTATATGGTGCTTTTCATATCCTCGGTATGTCTCAAAGCATTTTCGAGAAAATTATTAGTTTTAAGTGTAGTCACTGTTATAATGTAGGCACATTCAGGAACCGTTCCTTTCGATTGGAAAATTGCGCATGATGGTGAGAGAGGGAAACCAAGGAAATATAGACCAGTCAGCCTAACATCTGGTGTCGGGAAATTACTAGAGTCTATAATTAAGGATAGGGTAGCTGAACACCTTGAAAATTTTCAGCTGATCAGAGAAAGCCAGCATGGATTTGTAAAAGATATGGTGTGGAGATGCCGGAGTTGGACTGGGGTGGACAAATGTAAGAAGTCACACAACACCAGGTTATAGTCCAACAGCTTTATTTGAAGTCACAAGCTTTCGGAGCGCTGCTCCTTCGTCAGGTGAAGTGGAGAGATGCATAAAGACCGATCTTCGGGTAAGCATTCTCCAAGGCGGCCTTCGAGACACACGACAACGCAAAATTGTTGAGCAGAAACTGATAGCCAAGTTCCGCACCCATGAGGACGGCCTGAACCGGGATCTTGGGTTCATGTCACGCTACATGTAACCCCACCTGATGTAGGGTCATCCAGACTCGAGTTGTCGTTGGCTTGTTCTCTCTACACAGATGCGGCCGGACCTGCTATGATTTCCAGCAAAAAAAAAATGTTTTTTGTCTGTTTTTTTGTTTTTCACACAGACCCCAGCATCTGCAACATTTGACCCCTTGTGACCCCACCTCATTGTTCTTTGATGTAATGTTTTCCTGACTGACCTGTTTGGACACCATTCACACCTTTGATTGCTGTGATTATCTCTCTGCCGAGGTGTGATAAATGGCAGTTAGAAAGATTACCTGTAAACATCTGACATTATTCTCTGACTATATAAGCTGTGTCTTTATGCATCTCTCCACTTCACCTGATGAAGGAGCAGCGCTCCGAAAGCTTGTGACTTCAAATAAAGCTGTTGGACTATAACCTGGCATTGTGTGACTTCTTACATTTGTAAAAGATAGGTGATGCCTGACGAACTTGATTGAAGTTTTTGAAGAGGTGACTTAAGTAGTGGACAGGGGAATGTCTATGGCTGTTTTTTATATGGACTTCCAAAAGGCATTTGATAAAGTCTCTCATAAGAGACTGTTAACTAAAGTTGAAGTCCATGGAATTGAAGGCAAATTATTCACTTGGTTAGGAAATTGACTGAGCGGCAGGAGACAGACTAGGGATAATGGGCAGGTATTCTAATTGGCAGAATGTGACTAGTGGTGTCCTGCAAGGATCTGTGTTGGTGCCTCAACTATTCACCATATTTATTAATGACTTAGATGATGGCATAGAAAGCCACATATCCAAATTTGCCGATGATACAGTAAGCAGTGTAGGTGGAAGCATAAAATTACAAAGCGATATTAATAGATTAAGCAAATGGGCAAAACTGTGGCAAATGGATTTCAATGTAGGCAAATGTGAGGTCATCCACTTTGGACCTAAACAGGATAGAACAGGGTACTTTCTAAAGGGTGAAAATCTAGTGCAGGTCCAAAGAGACTTGGTGGGGGCGGGCGGGGGGGATCCAGGTACATAGATCATTAAAATGTCATGAACAGGTACAGAAAATAATCAAAAAGGCTAATGGAATGCTGGTCTTTATATCTAGAGGACTAGAATACAAGGGGGTAGAAGTCATGCTTCAGCTATACAAAGCCCTGGTTAGACCACACCTGGAGTACTGTGAGCAGTTCTGGGCACCACACCTTAGGAAGGATATATTGGCCTTGGAGGGAATGTAGCGTTGGTTTACCAGAATGATACCTGGACTCCAAGGATTAAATTACGAGGAGAGATTACACAAACTAGGGTTGTATTACCTGGAATTTAGATGGTTAAGGGGTGACTTGATTGAAGTTTTCAAGATATTAAGGAGAACAGATAGGGTAGATAGAGAGAAACTATTTCTGCTGGTGGGTGAGTTTAGGATTAAGAGGCAAAGTCTAAAAATTACAGCCAGACCATTCAGGAGTGAAATTAAGAAACACTTCTACAGACAAAAGGTGGTAGAAGTTTGGAACTCTCTTCCGCAAACGGCAATTGATGCTAGATCAATTGTTAATTTTAAATCTGATAAGATTTTTGTTAACCAAAGGTATTGAGGGATATTGGACAAAGGCGGGTATATGGAGTTATGTCACAGACCAGCCATGATCACATTGAATGGCGGAACAGGCTATAGGGGCTAAATGGCCTACTCCTGTTCCTATGTTCCCTCTCCAAGGTCTTGACATCCTTCGTAAAGTGTGGTGCCCAGAATTAGACACAATACTCCAGCTGCAGCCTAACCAGTGTTTTATAAAGATTTAGCATAACTTCCTTACCTTTGTACTCTGTCTCTATTTATGAAGCCAAGAATCCTGTAAGCCTTTTTACGAGCCTTCTCAACATGTCCTGCCACCCCCAGATCTCTCTGTTCCTGCAACCCCATGAAAATTGTACCATCTAGTTTATATTGCCTCTCCTCATTCTTCCTACCAAAATTAATTACCACACTTCTCTGTTTTAAGTTTCATCTGCCATGTGTCTTCCCACTTCACCAGTCTGTCTATGTCCTCCTGAAGTCTGTTACTATCCTCCTCACTGTTTACTACATTTCCGAGTTTCATGTCATCTGCAAACTTTGAAATTATGTCCTGTATATCCAAGTCAAGGTCATTAATACATATCAAAAAGAGCATCAACCCCTGAGGGCCTCAATGTATACTTCCCTCCAGTCTAAAAAAACAACCGTTCATCGCTCCTTTCTGCTTTCTTTCCCTTAGTTAATTTCATATCCACGTATCCACTGCCCCTTTAATCCCAAGGGCTTCAATTCTGCTCAGAAGTCTATTATGTGGTACTTTATCAAATGCCTTTTCAAGGTCCATATACACAACATCAACCGCACTACACTTATCAACCCTTTTCGTTGCTTCATCAAAGAACATATCAAGGAGGAAAGATTGTAGGAAGGTTTGGTGAGTGACCAGAATGATACCTGGACTCTTTCTTCTTGAACTGAAGAAAATAAGACTAGGACATTAAAAATACATTTTCCAGTGGGCAGATATCTTTCTGTGCAATATGTTTGCTATGAAAATGTTCCTTATTTTACATTTGATATTAACTTGTGAACAGCATCTTTTCAAATGGTAAAAAACTTTTCCCCACCAGCTTCAAATATATTTAATAATTTTACAAAAAAAAGCGGTCAGCCTTTAAACAAAAACATAAAATTCAGAGGGCATAACATTTACATAATCATGTTCAAAAGGCATTTAATCAGTTAGCATCTGTTAACTGTTAGCATTCCTGAAACTGTTTGTTGTAAAAAAAATCCTGACACACGGATTAGTGTCTGAGAAGCAGTATTGAAAATTAGTGTCAAAATTGATGATGGTCTGTATTCTTGTAGCAAGCTGTCAATCTTGCCTCTTACTAGCATTTAAATAAATGCAGATTAGCCCATATCAAAGCCAATATCTTGGTGTCATTAGACACCTGTCCGAGATTTACATAGGAGTCTCAACAATTCAGAGTGGGATTATTCTTTTAAATAAATTGCAAGCAAGTAACTTAACAAAGTGGCTTCTCAGGTGGGCAAAACCTGCTGGTTAACGTTAGAATACATTTTACATTTCAATGCAAAAGCATGGAATGCATGAAAGAGCATGAAAAGCATTTGTGTATTAGTAGTGGGGTTAAGCTTTGATAGCTTTAAACTATCAACAAACTAGTTTATACAACTAATGTATCAACATTAACAACAACACAACAACTTGCATTTATATAGCACCTTTAATGTGGTAAAATGTCCCAAGGCGCTTCACAGGAGCGTTATCAAACAAAATTTGACACTGAGTCAAAGAGGTAGGATTTAACTAGCATCTAAAAGGAGGAGAGATGGAGAGGCTTAGGGAGGAAATTCCAGAGCTTAGGGCCAGGCAGCTGAAGGAATGGCTAACAATGGTGGAGTCATCTCGGAGGGTTTGTAGGACTGGAAGAGGTTACAGAGATAGGGAGGGGCGAAGCCATGAGGGGTTTGAAAACCAGGATGAGAATACTAATATCGAAGCGTTGCTTAACCGGGAGCCAATGTAGGTCAGTGAGCAACAGTGATGAGTGAATGGGACTTGGTGCAACTTAGGATACGGGAAGCAGAGTTTTGGATGACCTCAAGTTTATGGAGAGTGGAAGTTAGGAGACCAGCCAGGAGAGCGTTGGAATAGTCGAGTCTGGAGGTAACAAAGGCATGGATGAGGGTTTCAGCAGCAGATGAGCTGAGGCAGGGGTGGAGACGGGCGATGATATGGAGGTGGAAGTAGGTGGTTTTGGTGATGGAGCGGATATGTGGTTGGTAGCTCATCTCAGGGTCAAATAGGATGCCAAGGTAGCAAATGGTCTGGTTCAGCCTCAGAAAATTGCCAGCGAGAGGTATGGAGTCGGTGGCTAGGGAACGGAGTTTGTGGCGGGGACCGAAAACTATGGCCATGATAAGAACATAATAACAAGAAATAGGAGCAGGAGTAGGCCATACGGCCCCTGAAGCCTGCTCTGCCATTCAATAAGATCATGGCTGATCATCGACCTCAACTCCAATTCCCCGCCCGATCTCCATATCCCTGATTCCCCTAGGGTCCAAAAATGTATCCACCTCAGCCTTGAATATACTCAAAGACTCAACATCCACAGCCCTCTGGGGCAAAGAATTCCAGATACACAACCCTCTGAGTGAAGAAATTCCTCCTCATCTCGGTCTTAAATGGCCTACCCCTTATCCTGAGACTATGCCCCCTAGTTCTAGACACTCCAGCCAGGGTAAACAATCTCTCAGCATCTACCCTGTCAATCCCCTTCAGAATCTTGTATGTTTCAATGAGATCACCTCTCATTCTTCTAAACTCCAGAGAGTATAGGCCCATTCTACACAATCTCTCATCATAGGACAGCCCTCTGATTCCAGGAATCAATCTAGTGAACCTTCATTGCACTGCCTCCAAGGCAAGTATGTCCTTCCTCAGATAAGGAGACCAAAACTGTGCACAATACGCCAGTTGTGGGCTTACCAAGGCCCTGTACAATTGTTGCAAGACGTCCTTACTCTTATACTCCCAACCCCCTTGCAATAAAGGCCAACATGTCATTTGTCTTCCTTATTGCTTGCTGTACTTGTATGCTACCTTTGTGTCTCTTGCATGAGGACACCCAAATCTCTTTGAACACCAACATTTAAAAGTTTCTCACCATTTAAAAAATATTGTTTTTCTATTCTTTCGACCAAAGTGAATAACCTCACATTTCCCTTCATTATACTCCATCTGCCACCTTACTGCCCACTCACTTAGTCTATCTATATCCCTTTGCAGACTCTGGGCTGAATTATCCAAGCCCCGTGGAGGCAGGAGTGGAGGGGAAAATTGCAGAATCGGGGGGGCACGAATGCTTCCTGCCCCCAACCCGCCTCCATGCCCGTGTCCCAGGAGGCGGGTACCCGACCTGTGCTGTGAGCCGCCTCCCCGAGGCGGGAAGGGGATTAGTGCCAATTAACTGCCTGTTAAGAAGTAGTTAACAGGCAGTTTTTGGCCTAATCCCTATTTCTAGTCCTGAAGTGTGGGCTGCCCGATGGCTCCAAACCACGCCAAGTTAGCGAGGTGGACCATCGGGCTGAAGGGCTTGGAGGGTTCGAGATGTCCGGTGTTCAGGTGAATGATGGGTGTAGTGTATGTACCTTTAAGAGGAACTATGTTTTTGAAGCCCCTGTATACTGTAGTACCAGTAGTGACCACTCGGGTAAATAAGCCTGTGTAGCGTCTTGTGTAGTTAGTTCACCTCCAGACTTTGTTCAGTAAACACTTGTTAAATCAACTCCTGCATTCCATGTCTCCATTAACACACGGATCTAACAGTGGCGACGAGTTAGAAACGAACTTATCTGCAATTTGACAGCACCTCAAGGGGATCGATTCCTCAGACGAAGGTCGAAGCCAGAAGCAAGAAAAAAAAATAAAATAAAAATAACTCAAAGAAACTCGAAAACGAGGGCCAGGCTAGGTCTCCAGTCTGTGGTTTCCCCAGCTAAACGGGCTGGTGGCAGGTAGTGCACTGATCCTTCCTGGGCTGCGGCGGGCTAGAGCTCGATCGGGTGGCTCTGCAACGGGGCCGGGCAGCGAGTCGGAAAGCAGAAGCAAAGAGAGAGAGAGGGTGGAGCACTCAGGGCGCGGCCGGTGCTGCGAAGCAGGTCGGCGTTCGGACCGAGCAGAGGGAGGGGAAAGTCCCAGAGGGTCCGCTCCACGACGGGAACGGTTCTTCAATTACGGAGAGAATATTGAAGCGAGATATAAAAAAAATAGAAATACCGCGAAAAGCTGCAGGTCGCAACGGGAACCGCGGAGAACAGCATTGGCAGCCGCAGCAGCGGCGGGAAAGCGCGGGAGGCGCCATCTTAACTCGGCGGGGAAGAAAGAAAAGCGCAGGAAGCGCAATTTTAGATTTTCAAGGTGCCGAAGACTGGCAATATTACTGCTTTCGATAGTGATATAGAAGATTGGACCACATATGTGGAAAGAGTGGAGGTATATTGCAAGGCGAATGAAGTAGCGGATGATAAAAAGGCATCGGTACTTCTAAATCTGATGGGTGCAAGGACATACGGGCTGTTACGAAACTTGATCACTCCAGCCAAACCAATGGACAAGAATTTTAATGAGATTGTTGATACCTTACAGGAGCACTTAAACCCAACACCGCTGCTGATAGCGGAACGATTCAAATTCTTCAGGAGGAATCAGCACAAGAATGAAAGTAACGCTGATTACCTCACCGAATTACGAAAGCTGTCAAAGCACTGCCAATTCAGGGCAGGACTGGCAGATTCTCTACGAGACAAATTCGTCTGCGGTCTCCTAAGTGAAGGAACACAGAAAAGACTACATTCTGAGAAAGATTTGACACTGGACAAGGCTTTCAGTGTGGCTGTATCATACGAAGCAGCAGCAAGAGGAGCTGCAGAGATACAGCAAAAGCCACAGGACTTCGGCACCCATGAAATGACACGGGGTTTCGAGAGATGTTATCGCTGCGGCAGATCCACCCATGACCAGAAGGACTGCTGGCTCAAGGACAAAGCATGCAGGCAATGCAGAAAGATGGGACACATTGCACGTGTATGCAGATCTGGAAAGAAATCCGCTGACAGTAAAAAGGTCAATAAGGAAAAGTACAGAAAGGTACAAATGATGACGGACAGTAGCTCCGAAGACCAGAAGAGCGATAGCGACTCCGGAAACAAGAGACTAAGCTGTCTCAAATTACATAATGTAATTGCCAAAGAAGATTACCAGACCATTTGGGTTACCCTCACGATAGCGGGGTCCCCAGTCAAAATGGAGCTAGATACAGGATCAGCTCTGACCGTCATGAGTCGACGGGATTACGAGCGGCTATTTCCGCATATACCTTTGAAAGACACATCCATTGTCTTGAAGACATATAAGGGGCAGAAAGTATACCCCAGAGGGAAAATAAGGGTGCCTGTTGTATACAACGGCAAGGAAATACAGAAGTTGTATTTATACATTCTGCCAGATGGTGGTCCACCGTTGTTGGGACGTGAATGGATCAGAAAGATACGTTTAGACTGGCACTCCATTCAGGCACTGACGGTGACCAGTAAGAAAAAAAACGATGATGATGTCATACCTGGACGATTAAAAGAAATCTTGGCTAACGCCAAAGAAGTGTTTCAACAGGAACTAGGAACCCTGAAAGGCACCACCGCCTCAATAAAAGTGGAAGACGCGGCAATTCCCAAGTTTTTTAAGGCAAGGCCGGTGCCATATGCAATTCGTCCAGCCGTCGAGGCAGAGCTGGAGAATTTGAAAAAAGCAGGCGTGTTATCCAAGGTAGATTGGAGCGAGTGGGCGACACCCATCGTCCCGGTCATGAAGAAAACGTTGAATAATGATAAATCTGAAGAACAGAGAAAAGTTCGCATCTGTGGGGACTTCAAGGTGACTGTAAACCCGGTTCTTCACATGGTACAGTATCCTCTTCCGAGGATAGAAGATATTTTCGCTTCACTATCCGGAGGGAAACGTTTCACCAAAATTGACTTAGCACAGGCATATCTACAGATGGAGGTTGAGGAGGCCTCTAAAAAGTATCTCACGATAAACACACACAAAGGCCTGTACCAGTACAATCGACTGGTTTTTGGAGTGGCATCAGCTCCGGCTATCTGGCAAAGAGCTAGGGAGCAAGTCCTCCAAGGGACTCCGGGGACTCAATGCTACCTAGACGACATCCTTGTAACAGGAGAAAACGACAACGAGCACCTTGCCAACTTGGAGCAGGTGCTCACGAGGCTGAGAGAACGGGGCCTACAAGCAAATCGCCCAAAGTGCGAATTTTTCCAGAAACAAATATCATATTGTGGCCATGTCATTAACGAAGAAGGGTTGCATAAGTCACCTGAAAAAATTGAAGCGGTCATAAAGGCCCCAGCGCCTGAAAATGTCTCACAATTAAGGTCGTTCCTGGGATTAGTAAATTACTATCATAAATTTTTACCAAACTTATCGACGGTTCTGCACCCGCTTAATGCACTGCTACAAATGGGAGTAGTTTGGAAATGGAGCAAAGACTGTAAACGTGCCTTCCATAAATGCAAAGGCTTGATCACGTCCAAGGAAGTGTTGTCTCATTACAACCCATCACTGCCAATCAGACTGGTGTGCGATGCATCCCCTTACGGCGTGGGAGCGGTATTATCGCATAGATTCCCTGATGGTTCGGAGCGGCCAATAGCTTTTGCGTCATGCTCATTGAACTCAGCTGAGCGCAACTATGCCCAGATCGACAGGGAGGCACTCAGCCTGGTGTGGGGGGTCAAGAAATTCAACCATTACCTGCAAGGACAAAAATGTACCTTGTTGACTGACCATCAACCCCTCGTCTCCATATTCAACCCTAAAAAGAGTGTTCCCATTATGACAGCGCAAAGGCTACAGAGGTGGTCCCTTTTCCTAGGGGCACACCAATGTGACATAGAGTACAAAGGAACAAAACAGCATGGGAATGCTGACGGGTTATCGCGCCTACCGTTGCCAACGGTGGAAGAGGCGCCTACAGTGGACCCAGTGGAGATATTCCACTCGACCATAGTGGAATGTCTACCGGTGACAAATTCTACCATTGAAAAGGAAACGCGAAATGACCCGACTCTCTCACGAGTCTACGATTTAACGGTGAAGGGATGGTCAGCACATGGCGAACCACTGTTGCCAGCATTCTCGCAAAGAAGAGAACAGCTGTCAGTGTGCCGAGGAACCTTGATGTGTGGATCCAGAGTGGTGATTCCACCCAAACTCAAGGATAGAGTGCTAAAGGAGCTTCATGAGGGGCATCTGGGTGGAGTGAAAATGAAGAACTTAGCCAGAGCGTTTGTGTGGCGGCCAGGTATCGATGGAGACATCGAAGAAATGAGCAAGAGCTGTCTAGGATGCCAGAAGGTCCAAAATGCCCCACCACAAGCCCCTCTACATCCATGGGAGTGGCCCTCATCTCCATGGCAAAGGGTACATATCGACTTTGCTGGTCCATTTATGGACTCAATGTTCTTAATCGCGGTGGATGCACACTCCAAGTGGCCAGAGGTAATAAAGATGTCCTCCACCACCACGGAAAAAACCATCACAGTATTAAGGACCATATTCGCCAGGAATGGGCTGCCTGAACAGATCTGTTCTGATAATGGACCGCAATTTGTATCCGAAGAATTCAGGAAGTTCTTAAAAAACAATGGGGTTAAGCACTACACGTCCGCCCCATACCATCCCGCCACCAATGGATTGGCTGAAAGGTTTGTCCAGACCTTCAAGAAGGCCATAAAAGCCATGGGTAATGAAGGCATAAATCTACAACATAAGGTAGATAACTTCTTGTTTGCGTACAGGAATGCAACACATGTGGTTGCAAACCAAACCCCCGCCATGATGTTTTTCAATAGAAGACTAAGATGCCGGCTGGATTTGGTCAAGCTAAATGTCAGAAGGGACGTAGAGAACCGGCAATTTCAAAGCATGAATGAAAGGCCAACTAGAACCTTCCAGATAGGTCAACCAGTTTTGGCCCGGTACTACCGTACCGAGAAATGGCAGCCTGGAACTATTTGCACACGACTAGGACAGCTGATGTATACCGTGGACATTGGAGAAAGCATAATAAGGCACCATGCTGACCAGATCATAGAGTCATCCGAAAAAGGACAACCTACACCACAACTCTATACGCCTAGTGATGAAGTAGAGATACCCATAGTATCTACCTCCGATCCGGTGATACTGGAACCAGATGAACCCGACACTGGCATTGAAGCCGAATCGACCTTGCCAAAAGAACCTACTACACCACCGAGGCGTTATCCGGACTGAGTCAGGAAGCCTCCAGAGAGACTGAATTTGTAATTGATTAACTTCAGCAAATGTGTATATTATTGTTCTTGTAAAAAATGTTATTTAATGATTACTTAAAATGTTATGTACTATTTATCTAAAAGGGGAGGAATTGTAGTGTATGTACCTTTAAGAGGAACTATGTTTTTGAAGCCCCTGTATACTGTAGTACCAGTAGTGACCACTCGGGTACATAAGCCTGTGTAGTGTCTTGTGTAGTTAGTTCACCTCCAGACTTTGTTCAGTAAACACTTGTTAAATCAACTCCTGCATTCCGTGTCTCCATTAACACACGGATCTAACAATGGGTGCATGAGTGCAGTGGTAAGTGTGTTTGGTGTGTGTAAAGTGTTTAACTAAGTTTTACTTACCTTCACTTACTAATGCAGGCTTCCTTCCTTCAGGTCTCGGGAATCCCTCATCTCACCGGCACAGAAAGCAGGATGGCTGTGAGCTGTCATAATTTGCAGCATTCTGCTTTCTGTTCTGGAGAGATTTCTAACTGAGTCTGTGGAGAAGGACTCAAGTTAGAAGTCAGATTGTCAGTGTTTGACAGCTTCACAGAGCTGTCAAACACTGATATTTCATCTGTCAAAAGTTCTTGACAGATGAAATGTCAATCCCTGATGTCACCTGTAACCGGGTGGCCCTTAATTGGCCTGCTGAGCCTGCTGGGTGGGCTCAACAAGGTCAATCAAGGGAAAATCGCATGGGTTGGCCACAAATCGATGGAGGTGGGACTACAACCCAAAAATGGGAGTCCCGCCTCCATCACGTCCCCATTGACAAAATCCAGCCCTCTGTGTTCTCTGCACAGCTTACTGTCCCACCTATCTTTGTATCTTCAGCAAACTTGGATACATTACATTTGGTCCCTTTATCTAGGTCATGAATATAGATTGTGAATAGTTGAGGCCCCAACACTGATCCTTGCGGCACCCCACTAGTTAGAGCCTACCAACCTGAAAAACTCCCGTTTATCCCTACTCTGTTTTCTGTCCATTAACCAATCCTCTATCCATGCTACTATATTACCCCAACCCCATGAGCTTTTATCTTGTGTAATAACCCTTTATGTGGCACCTTATCAAATGCCTTTTGGAAATATTTGGATTTCCTCTACCTCGGTGGGTCCGGGGCAGGTGACGTCGGTGGCAGGTCCCGACCCTGCTGCTGGCTCCAGTTGCTCTGTAGAATGATTTTACATTGTTAAGCCCACCCAGCGCATTTGCTGGCCAATTAAAGGAAGCGGGTCTGATGGCGTGACGCGTCATCAGCTGGTTTCCTTAAAGGGACCATGAGCAAATTGATTTTGACAGTTGTGCTGCCAGTGTTCTACAGCATTGAGGTGCTGCCAACACTGACGAGCACTGCACAGAGGTGCATGGCTGCACCCAGGCTCTCTCATGACATCCTCCATAAGCTTATAGAGGGAGTCACAGCACACAGGGAGGTTCTCTTCCCTTCCCATGGAGGAAGAGACCTCCCCAGGAGACCAATGCAGCCTGTTTGCACAATGCACAGGAGGACACAAGCAGGGATGTTGTCAGGAGGACCAGGCTGCAGTGGTGCAAACTTTCAATGATTGTAGGGGGCATCCTTTACCTGGTTTACGGTAATTTACCTCCTTTACCTGGTTTACGGTAATTTACCTGGTCAAGCAGCCTTTTTTTCCACTGCACTGTGACCAATACCAATAAGCGGTTTCGAATCGCTAAACCCACCCTTCCACTTCTGACTGGAGGAACGTATAATTAATGATATATTAAAAATGGACAAATGGTTTGGATGCAAGAAAGTCAAACTTTATTAACTAAATAAACTACACCACACGATCAATGTAACCATGGTAAAATTGCTTAGATAGGGGAGGAAAAACGGGCATAACGAGGAAAAACGGGCATAACGAGGGAAAACGACAAAAATGACAATTCTAACGAAATCCCACTTTACTCCCCACCCCTATGCCTATCCTAAGTTGCCTTGTGGAAGGTCAGAAAAATATATACTCACCACTATAATGCCAGCTCCGTGTCCCACGAGATCTTCACTGTCATGAAGTAAAGAAACACCCCAGTGTTTTAAAAAAATAAACTGCTGGTGTTCTTACTTCTTCAGACAGACTCCCATGCTGTAGAGGGCACACGGAGGCAAGCCAGAGAGAGAGAGAGAGAGAGAGGCCTCCGAGAAGCTATCTCTATATACCCCAATTTTGGAGCCGAAATGTTCCTGCCCACATCCGGAGTTTTCTGGGCTAAAACAAAGGGATCCAAACCGTCCACTTGTCTGGGATGGGTTTGAATAAAGTTGCCATTGTCTATGATGGCTGTCGATAAAATTGCAAGGGTTTTGAATGTGTCTTCATTCTGGGGCTGAAATGTTCCCTCCCAGATCCGGAGTTTTCTGGGCTAACAAAAGGGATACAACTGTCCCCATTGTCTAGTAATGGGTGATTCAAACCCATTCATTCTTAAACTGTTCCTTTTCTTAGTCTAAAAAGTCTCTTCCGTAGTTTAGGTGTGCTTCATTGTGTGTGATGGGTTTTGAATGGAGTTGGATTACTATGTAAACAGAAACCCATTCTCTTGTGGTCATTGAAACCGCAGTCAAGTGGTTTTAATCCCTTGTGCAAACATCCTTGTAAATAAACATCGATTGTCTCTGGAGGGAGGGGGAAACTCCCCTTTTGATTGACAGAATTTGACTGCCAACTTTGATCCTCCCCCTTTTCACAGACATACACGAGCTGCTTCCAAGCCCTTTGTCCTTGACCATGCTTTTCTGATGGCCATTTTTATCCCTGGGCAATTTACCAAACTCAAGGGTACAATTTTTAATAAAAATGTACTGTCTTAAGGTGTGCGATTAGCTCACGGGCTGCTTAACGCAGCCTTTTGCGGTTCTGGGCACGTTTTAAAACATTGTCCAACCCAGAGACAATTTAAATCACGCAAAGTCTTTGTCCACGATGTGGATTAATATTTCCCGATCTTCGGGGGCTGAGGAGATTTTGCGAACCCCTACATGATCTCAGTAGATCTTGAAAAGTTACTGCAAATCCACACCCAACCTCATCCTGCTTTCCTTACCCTACCTCTGCACTACCTCACTCACTCCAACTTACCTTGCACCTCCACCTATCCCTTTCTATCTACATTACCACTTCCCCATCTCACTAGCCACCCCTCACACTCACCCTCATCCTAGTGCAATCATACCAACTAACAATACACAATGGTAGGCACTTGGGTGTTTTATGTAATGTTTATGTAACATTTCTGTTAATGTGCTGTCAAACATTGAACCCTTTATTTTCAACACTTTGCCTTCTTGGAGAGATTTGTGTGTACCTTTGGAAGTAGCTAAGTTAGGTACAGTGAATGGTGAGAAATAAGGGTACCACCCCTGCAATGGTGATGAGTGTGAAAGGAATGGTTTGGACATTGTAGGGAGGCTTTATGGTGCTGGTGTGGGGTAGTGCCAACCTGGCGCATCATGTGGCAGCCAGGGTGTATAGCGTCAAGTGAAGCAAATCTGGCGATGCTGATGCCATCGCTGGCCTCCCGAGCAGCAATGTTGTTGAGTGCTGATGCTGCACAGGACACAGGGCATCAGGTGATTGCGGCGCAGGTTGGTGTTGTTGGTGTTGGGGCTGAGCGTGGAGGGATTCAGAGGACCAAGGTGAGATTTTTTCAAGGGCACCGATGTTGCTGGAATCCATGGCAGCTGAAGTTGAGATGACAGAAGCGATCTGTCAATGGTGAGAGAGCTTGCTCCAAGGAAGTGACAGTGGATAGTGTTTACTTCAAACACTTCCAAATTGTTCAGAAATGTCTGCCAAGTCCTGAAGGCTTAGGCTTTTGACATTGGCAAGTGACCAGCTGTGAAATGGTAGCTTTCATACCACTTTTTTGCAGCTGACATCTATTCACAGCAATGGGGAGACATAGAGAACCCGACCTACTTACCTGAAGTGATCGCCGAATGATGTAAACCCTGTTAAAAATGTGGTAAAATAGTAAAAGGCTGGCAAAATAGTAGTTCACAAGCACTTAACAAGCAGTTAAGTATCTTAAATTCCTCCCCTGCCGTTTGGTGTCGGATCTGTTCTGAAATCGCAGACACGACACTTTGGAAACTTACATGGAGGCGGATTCGCAGTGGGTTCCCAACCCGCTGGCAATCATTTTGATTGACAGTGGATCCACCTCCAAACCCGCCCTCTGACTGCCGGCAAAATCACGGTCTTTGTGTCCCCCTCACAGCTTACTTTCCCACATACCTTTGTATCATCAGCAAACTTGGATACCTTACACTCTGTCCCTTCATCTAAATCATTAATATAGATTGTTAATAGCGGAGGCCCCAGCACTGATCATTCAGGCAACCCACTTGTAACAGCCTGCCAACCTGAAAATGACCCATTTATTCCTACTGTCTGTTTTCTGTCCTTTAATCAATACTTTATCAAATAAATATTTGTTTAATGTCTCTGCCATTTCCTTATTCCCTATTATAATTTTCCTCTCCGCCTCTAAGGGTCCCACATTTACTTTTGTTACTCTCTTCCTTTTTACATACTTGTAGAAGCTCTTACAATCTGTTTTTATATTTCATGCTACTTTACTCTCATACTGTATTTTCTCCTTCTAAAATTTTTTGGTCATCCTTTGGTTTCTAAAACTCTCCCAATCCTCAGGTTTACTACTCTGCAACATTCATAAGCCTCTTCTTTTAATCTAATACTACCCTTAACCTCTTTAGTTAGCCACAGATGGATCACTTTTCCTGTGGAGTTTTTATTTCATTGAGAATTATGAAATATTTATTTAAATGTTCGCCAGTGCTTATCTACCATCATACCTGTTAATCTAATTTCCCAATCTACCTTAGCCAACTCACCCATCATATCTATGTAATTGGCTTTATGTAAGCTTTAGACTCTAGTTTCAGGCTTATGTATGTTACTCTTGAACTCAATATGAGATTCTATCATATTATGATCACTCTACCCCAGAGGATCCCTTACTATGAGATTACTAATTAACCATGTTTCATTACACAAGACAGGATCAAAAATAACCTCTTCCCTGGTTGGTTCCATGACGTATTGTTCTAGGAAACTGTCTTGAATGCATTCTATGAACTCATCCTCCAAGCTACTTTTGCCAATTTGATTTTCCCAGACCATATGACGATTAAAGCCCCCATGATTATTGCATTACCTTTCTTATTTCTTGATTCATACTCTGTCCAACAGTATAGCTACTGTTAGGGGGCCTATAAACTACTCCCACCAATGTTATCACTTATCTTCACCCATACTGATTCTACTTCCTGCTCCTCCAAACCAAGATCCTTCCTCACTACTGTCCTTATGTCATCCTTTATTATCAGGACTACCTCCTCCTTTTCCATGTTGTCTGTCTTTTTGAAACATCAAGTACTCTGTAATATTTAGTTCCCAACCTTGGTCACCATGCAACCACGTCTCTATAATGGCTATTAGATCAAACCCATTTATCTCTATTTATGCCATTAATTTATCTATCTTGTTACGAATGCTTTGTGCATTCAGATAAAGCACCTTTAATTTTAACTTTTTACCATTCTTCCCTGCTTTGACCTTATTCACTGATGCACTACTACCTTTAATTTCCCTGTCCCTTCCTGTCACACGATGCTTATCTTTACACAAATCACTACACTGCTCTATGGCCTTGACTTTTCTCTTTAGATTTATAATTTTCTTCCCCTCACCTGAACCCTTACCCCTTTTTAAGTTTAAAGCCCTATCTACAGCCCTATTTATTTAATTTGCCAGGGCACTGGTCCCAGCCTGGTTTAAGTGGAGCCCATTCCAATGGAACAGCTCCCTCTTTCCCTAGTACTGGTGCCAGTGCCCCATGAATTGAAAACTCTTTCTCCCACACCAATCTTTGAGCCACACATTCTACTCTCTGGTCTGTTTGAAGCTATGCAAATGTGTGCATGGCTCAGGTAGTAATCCTTTGATTATTACCTTTGAGGTCCTGCTTATTAATTTGGACAGTACAGGAAACTTTCTTTTATCCGGCACGGACGGGACTGACGTGGTGCCGGTTCATCAAAAATTCCGGATAATGGAACGCTATAGTAAAAGATACGGAACCCTGTTGCATAGCAACAGCTTCAGAACAATGGGCACAAGTTGCAAGCGTCTCTGTAGCTTAGCAACAGCTGCAGCCACACCCTTGCACAGCAACAAATGGAGTAAAAAAAGTAATAAAAGTTACCTGAACCTACTCCTGAATTTTGCCAGTTAACCGAGATTTCCGGTTATTTAGCTGTCGGTAAATCGAAAGTTTCCTGTAGCTCCTCAGAATCCCTCAGCAGAACTTCATTCCTAGTTCTACCTGTCGTTGGTTTCTACGTGGACTACGACAACCGGATCCTTCCCCTCCTACTCCAAGTTCTTCTCCAGCTGCGAGGAGGTCTCCTTAACCCTGGCACTGGGCTGGCAACAACCTTTGGAACTCCTGAACAGTATCTATCCTCCTAACTATACTGTCCCCTACCACTACAACATTCCTTTTCACTCCCCCCACTTGAATGGCCTCCTGTACCACGGTGTCGTGGTCAGTTTGTTCATCCACCCTGCAGACTCTGCCCTCATCCACACAGGTTAAACTGTGTTATGTTAAAGGTGCTCTATTATGTCTTTGATCTGGCTTGATGGACACCTTAGCACTCAGAGGCCTCTTAGTCTAGAATATATTCTGTAAACTCTTAGGCCTAGAAATTCAGTTGGGCGCGCCAGCCATTAGCGCCTTAGGGGGAGTAGATCTCGAGCGCTAGGCGCTTATCGCCCGGGCGCAGCACGATCTGCGCCTCTCCCCAACTTCAGGACACATTTAGCACCGGCGCAAAGTCTTAGCGCACGCCCTGCTGCGCGCGCAGATCATGACGCCATTTAATAGTGCAACGCCCTTTGTGCGCCCCAAACCGGAACTTCACTCGCGCCGGCCCATTGTGTGCCGGACGTCCCGAGCGACTGTGAAATGGAACGGTACACAGGCCAGCCGGGCCGGGGGGAGTGCTAATTAAAGGGCACTTACCCAGCAGTATAAAGGCCAGCCATTTTGCAGCATTCACTCTTGTGCAACGGTTTTTTGGACAGAGACCAAGGAGGAGAGTTTACTGGTTTGGACCAACACTTGGACAGGTATTTTTGGCTCAGGCCAAAGCTTACCAATTATCTTTGCCTTCATTCAGAGCTCAGTGTTTGCCAGCATATAATGGGGGCTGCATTGGGTGGCAACGCTGAATTTCAGCCTTATGCCAGAAGGGCTTACAGACGCCGTGAGAGAGTGGCAGCCCTGGCTAGACGCAGAGGGGGCAACAGGCGTCGCCAACTGAGGCCTTACCCACGCAGGGTATACCGCCAGCAGACCTCCTATCTGACCATGTCTGCCGCGATGTGTGTTAGGAGGCTGCGATTCCGAAGGGAGGTGGTTGCAGACATCTGCCGGCTGCTTCAGAGAGATCTGCAGCCACAGCTGATGCGCAGGACATCTCTGTCGGTGGCAGTGAAGGTGACGGTGGCTCTCAACTTCTATGCCTCCGGCTCCTTCCAATCCGCTACTGGGGACATCGCTAACATCTCCCAGTTCGCCGTGCATTGCTGCATCCGCCAGGTGACTGAAGCCCTTTTCAGAAGGAGACATCAATTCATCTCCTTCCCCATGACCCTGGACAAGCAGCAGCAGCGTGCAGTGGGGTTTGCAAGAATAGCGGGCTTCCCCATGGTGCAGGGCGCCATTGACTGCACGCATGTGGCTTTGCGGGCACCTCTTGAGCATGCCGAGGAGTACCGCAACCGGAAGGGCTACCGTTCCCTCAATGTACAGCTGGTGTGTGACCACAGGCAGCGCATCCTAGCTGTCAATGCCCGCTTTCCAGGCAGCAGCCATGATGCCTTTATCCTGCGACAGACAACTGTGGCTGACATGTTCCAGGCACAGCCTCCCCCAAGAGGATGGCTTATCGGGGACAAAGGCTATCCTTTGTGTACCTGGCTCATGACCCCGCTCCGCGCGCCCACGACCCCTGCTGAAGAGGCATACAACGAGAGCCATCAAGCGACGAGGAACCTCATAGAACAAACAATCGGCGTGGTCAAGCAATGGTTCCGCTGTCTCGACCGCTCCAGGGGAGCCCTCCAGTATTCGCAGGATCGAGCCTCCCAATTCGTCGTCGTTTGCTGCATGCTGCACAACCTGGCTATCCGCAGGACTCAGGCACTGCCACCTCACGTTGGACCACCACCTCAGGAGGAGGAGCAGGAGGAGCATGAGGACGATGAGGACGAGGAGTACCAGCCCAGGAGGGACGCACAAGGTCCAAGGGCCGCCCGTCGTCGGCTTATTGAACGTCACTTCTAGGCCCCCTGTCAGGGAATGGCTTGTGCCAATGATAGAACATGATTGCAGCCGCTCCGCAAGCCCTCAGCCGGTTAAGGCAACAAACACTTCAAAGATCAAACATGGACAATGTGAATAAATAAAATGCTTTATTGTACAAACCCTGGGCCCTTCCCACATGAAAACCAAAAACAGATGAAACCCCCAAAAAACACTCAAACACATTACTCGCTCCCACAACCTGGGGAGGATTAACAAAATAGGGCAACTAAAATGGCCGTCATTCTCGGCCTTTGTCCAAAACAAACATCACATCATCGGCCTTCAAAAAACAAACATCCAATTCTCGGCCTCAAGAAACAAACACAAATGGCCACACATTCGACTATTTGGCCCGCTAGGGCGATGCCTTGGCCATCTTTGGGTGGCCCCTGCCCGCCCTGCTGCTCCGCCTCAAAGTAAGGCCATTGGCTGCTGCAAGGCTGGGGGCAGGCTCCTGAGGGGCACATGTCATGACGGCAGATGCCCTTGGGGGTCGGCCTAGTCGAGGTCTGGCCGTCGAGCGGCCGGCTGTTGATTGCTGCAGCTGTGGCTGGCCAGCATCAGTCGCTGCAGCAGCTCCTGGCAGCTCCACTGGGGGAGTGGCAGTGGCGGCTGGAGGAATGGCGGCAAGCTGGCAGATGGCAGGCGCTCGCTGGTCGCATGAGACACTGGCACTCGCCCAGGCCAGCACTGCAGCATGCGCACCAATCTGCCGAGGGACAGACCGATGTGCTGCTGCAGCGCGCCGGGTGCCCTGGCGATGCCTGGCTGACACGGCGAGTGTGGCAGCAGTGAGTGCCCGTGTTGACCTGTTCACTGACCGCAGCAGAGCAGCCAGTGACTGGACGGCACCACTAATCACCTGGCCAGTTGCTGACAGATCTGCCCGGTATTCCGCCCGACTGGTGGCCTCTAAGCACCCGAACTCGGCCACACTCCGAGAGAGGGAATCGATGGACTCAGGCAACCGTGCCACTGCCGCCATGAGCTCCGTGTGCCAGCGCTCCGAGTCCGCGGACAAGTCTTCGAGGCGTTCCATCTCCTCGGCGAAGAGCATCTCCTGACTGGAGGCCGGACTCTCCCTCTGGGGAGAAGGCCGCCGAGCTGGCCGACCCTTCCTGCGTTGCTGGAGGCCGCTGGGCCCAGCAATTGGACTCCCCTCCGATGCATCCCCCCTCTGGGGAGAAGGCCGCCGAGCTTCCACCCCCCTCCCGCCTTTCTGCAGCACGCAGGTCCCAGGAGCTCCCCTCCCCTTCGACACTTCCGCCACGCTGCCCTCCAGGGAAGACGTGTCCCCTACATTGGCCTGGGTGGTCGCGGCTGAGGGTTCCCCTGATGGGCCGCCTTCCTCTTGCTCCTCCTCCTGCTCCTCCTCGGAGGGTCTGTCACTGGCAAGTTGAGGGACCTCCTCTTGACCATCTGAAAGCAGGAAGGCACAAGAGTAGCTTTAGAGTGAGGAGAGGGCGTCAGTGCGGGATGCATGAGTGGTGGCATTCAGCGCATTGGTCGGACAGTGGCAAAGGATGTAGATCTGATGCGCAAGTGGGACGAGAGAGGTGCAAAAGGTAATGTCCTTACCATTGCTGCCCAGAACAGGGTCGGCATCTCCACATGCAACGGGCCCAATCACCCGGCCACCCATGAGGCGCTCCACGCAATGTTGCAGGTCGGTGAGTGGCTGGATATGGGGTCGTCCTCCCCCGGTCACAGTCCGGCTCTTGCGATTATTCACCAGCTTGGCCTGCAAGAGAAAGGACGGCCTCTAAGTACAGTGTGTCGCCGTGATCTTGTGTGCACTGCCTCCCATGGTGGAATAGCCTGGCCAGTGTGTCGCCATGATCTGGTGTGCACTGCTTCCCATGGTGGAATAGCCTGGCCAGTGTGTCGCCATGATCTGGTGTGCACTGCCTCCCATGGTGGAATAGCCTGGCCAGTGTGTCGCCATGATCTGGTGTGCACTGCCTCCCATGGTGGAATAGCCTGGCCAGTGTGTCGCCATGATCTGGTGTGCAATGCCTCCCATGGTGGAATAGCTTGGCCAGTGTGTTCAGTGCAGAATGTGCAATTGATGCTCATGCCTGTGCCATAGCTGCTGGATGAAGGCTGGCCATTAGAGCTTTCAGGTCCCTTTGCCCATAATGTGAGGTGCACATGCAAGGATGAGGAGGTCATTGGAAAGGGTACTCACCCTGAAAATGCGTGTGAGGTCATTTAACTTTTTGCGGCATTGGGCACCGGTCCTGGGGACGTCGCTGTTGGCTGACAGCTTGCTGGCGACATGCCTCCAGGCTCTCCTGTAGACGCGGACCGTCGCCTTCTTGCCATTGTCCGGGTACAAAACATGGCGCCTCTTCTCCACAGCAGCAAGCAGCACACTCAGATCACGCTCTGAGAAGCGCTGCGCACGTTCACGGGCCTTCTCCATGTCTTCAGGCGCTATTTCGGTCCAGCAGCAGTGTTCAGGCCTAGCTGGAGGGCGCCACTATCCAGGGCATGGCAGCAGACACAGTCGACCCTTCCCCCTTAAGAGCTGGCCGGCGCCAGGGTGTCTGCTGTCAATCACGAGATGGCCGCACCTGCGCTGCGCCCGGCCTCGGCGCTATCGATCACCACCTCCAGCTTAGCGCCCAAAGAGAGGCGTCCAGCAGCAGTTTTAGCGCTCGCCCGAACTAGTAGGGCGAAGCTAATGAATATCGGAGAAGTGACCTAGATTTGGCGGCGGCCGCAAACTTTAGCGGACGCCCCACTTTAGCGCCCCAAAAGTGGCGTCAATGAATTTCTAGGCCTTAGTTATTTCTTCAATTCCGTTCATTTGCATTCAGGACAATATCTGGTCTCTGTGGTGTCAGGTAAATACAAATCATCATACCAACAAGATTTGCATTTGATTGGACTCTAAGAATTAAACACTTATGCACTGATTTCAATGTTGTTCTTTTGTAAGTATTAATATGGTCAGTATATTGCTGCATTTATTTTGCTTCTGTGTAAATTTACCTATTATAATCTTTTTATAGTTTTATCCTGAATTATATGGTCTAACAGCATGTTGTTTTTCCACTTATTAAATAAATTAGGGATATATGGTGCAAATTCCATATGACTTCTCATGTTTAACTCTATAGTAAATGGATATATTGTTAGCATGGAGTGACACTACTGCCATTCATTGCATGCTTTACAAATTGTAAATTTTGGCTACATAGAAAGTTAGGGTTGTCAATGGAAATGATAATCTGCCATTAACTTGAATAGAGTTGAGAGCACACAAATTGTGGCAATGGTCCAGGAATGATTACACTACAGTACTAAACTTTTAAAACATAGCATTGCTTTCTCAGCAGAGATTTAGCTGAAAACTGTTTGCCAGCTTGAACACTATCCGAGTAAGGGGATGTCTATATCAGATGATAGACTTCATTTAATCTGGATGCAAGATTCAGAGTACACCAGCTTCCTCAGCTGGTGTCGTCAATTCTGACAATACAGTTTTCACAAGGTTTTATCCTTGGTTTCTTATCCCTGCTTTGACTAGGTTCTCTGTATCTTTCATGCCCTTTTGTCTCCCAAAGAGTATTACGTAGAATCATAAAAAAACTACAGGAGGCTTTTTGACCCATTGAGCCTGTGCCACGGCTAGTGCTTCAACTAGAGCTATCTACTCTAATCCCATTTCCCTGCCCTTTCCCTATATATTTTTAGATTCCTCCTTTTCAGCTACTTATCCAATTCCTTTATCAGTGATGTTATAGTCGCTGCCTCAATGGTCACTTGTGGTGAAGCAGCCCATGTTCTAATAATCTTCTATGGAAAAATCAGATACGCTCTGATGCATAAAAGCAGAAACTCCAACTCCTCGGAAGTAATAACCTATTAGGTAATAGATATAAGGGTAAGTTTTGCAATACTTTGGAAAATCGCGTTCATGTTTGTTTCTCCAATAAGTGTTTCTATTGAGTCACAATTTACCCTATAATAATATATTTTATCATTTCACGATCCTCTTGGATAAGTATTTCACATATTCCTTACCACTTCTGGGAGATACAATTCATAGAGTGGTTAATATCTGACCATCAAACACATTGAAATAGAAAGCATTTCAAAATACAAAGCATTGTACAGGAAACTTTCGATTTACCGGCACCTAAATAACCGGAAATCTCGGTTAACCGGCAAAATTCAGGAGTAGGTTCAGGTAACTTTATTACTTTTTTTACTCCATTTGTTGCTGTGCAAGGGTGTGGCTGCAGCTGTTGCTAAGCTACAGAGATGCTTGCAACTTGTGCCCATTGCTCTGAAGCTGAGCAACAGGGTTTGTTGCTTTATACGGAGATCTCAGCTCCGTATCTTTTACCATAGCGTTCGGTTATCCGGATTTTTTGATGAACCGGCACCATGTCGGTCCCATCCGTGCCGGATAAAAGAAAGTTTCCTGTACATGATACATGAGGTTGAAAAGGCCATCCGACAACTGAAGAACAACAAGGCCTCAAGAGCAGATGGAATCCCCGCCGAGGCACTAAAGCATGGCAGAGAAGCACTACTGGTGCGAATTCATGAACTCATTTCTCTTATCTGGAAGGAGGAGAGCATGCCAGGGGATCTCAGAGACGCTGTAATTGTGACCATCTTCAAGGAAGGTGACAAGTCCGATTGCGGTAATTACAGAGGAGTTTCCCTGCTGTCTGCCACAGGAAAAGTCATCGCAAGAATCCTCCTCAATCGCCTTCTCCCAGGGGCTGAAGAGCTCCTCCCAGAGTTGCAATGCGGATTCCACCCATTAAGGGCCACAATGGACAAATGCAGGGAACAGCACCAACCGCTGTACATGGCCTTCTTTGATCTCACAAAGGCCTTCGACACTGTCAACCATGAGGGATTATGGAGTTTCCTCCTCAAATTCGGCTGCCCTCAAAAGTTTGTCACTATCCTCCGCCTGCTTCACGACAACATGCAAGCCATGATCCTGACCAACGGTTCCACCACAGACCCAATTCACGTACGAACTGGGGTCAAGCAAGGTTGTGTCATCGCACCAACGCTCTTCTCGATCTTCCTTGCTGCAATGCTCTATCTCACCCTCAGTAAGCTCCCCACTGGAGTGGAGCTAATTTACAGAACAAACGGGAAGCTGTTCAACCTCCATCGCCTCCAGTCCAGATCCAAGGTCATCCCATCCTCTGTCGTCGAATTACAGTATGCAGACGATGCTTGCGTCTGCGCTCACACGGAGATCGAACTCCAAACCATCGTCAACACCTTCACCGACGTGTACGAGAGCATGGGCCTTACACTAAACATCCGTAAGACAAAGATCCTCTACGAACCTGCCCCCGCCACTCACTACTGCCCCCCGATTATCAAAATCCACGACAAGGCCTTGGACAACGTGGACCACTTTCCATACCTCGGGAGCCTACTGTCAACAAGGGCAGACATCGACGACGAAGTCCAACACCGCCTTCAGTGTGCCAGTGCAGCCTTCAGTCGCCTGAGGAAGAGAGTGTTTGAAGACCAGGACCTAAAACCCAGCACTAAGCTCATGGTCTACAGAGCAGCAGTGATACCCGCCCTGCTGTATGCCTCAGAGACATGGACCATTTACAGTAGGCACCTCAAAGCATGGGAGAGGTACCACCAATGCTGCCTCTGCAAGATCCTGCAAATCCATTGGCAGGATAGGCGCACCAACGTCAGTGTTCTTGCTCAGGCCAACATCCCCAGCATCGAAGCTTTGACCATGCTCAATCAGCTTTGATGGACGGGTCACACTGTCCGCATGCCCGATACGAAACTCCCAAAACAAGCGCTCTACTTGGAGCTTGGGCACGGCAAAAGAGCCCCAGGTGGGCAGAGGAAATACTTCAAGGACACCCTCAAAGCCTCCTTGAAAAAGTGTAACATCCCCACCGACACCTGGGAATCCCTGGCCCAAGACCGCACAAAGTGGAGGAGAAGCATCCGGGAAGGCGCCGAACACCTCGAGTCTCTTCGCTGGGAACAAGCGGAAGCCAAGCGTAGGCCGCGCAAGGAGCGCACATCAACCCAAGCGCCCCACCCACCCGCCCCTTCAACCACTGTCTGCCCCACCTGTGACAGAGACTGTAGGTCCCGCATTGGACTCATCAGTCACCTGTGAACTCATTTTTAATGTGGAAGCAAGTGATCCGGGAAGGCGCCGAACACCTCGAGTCTCTTCGCTGGGAGAAAGCGGAAGCCAAGCGTAGGCAGCGCAAGGAGCGCACATCAACCCAAGCACCCCACCCACCCACCCCTTCAACCACTGTCTGTCCCACCTGTGACAGAGACTGTAGGTCCCGCATTGGACTCATCAGTCACCTGTGAACTCATTTTTAATGTGGAAGCAAGTCATCCTCCGTTCCGAGGGACTGTCTAAGAAGAAGCACGGTGGCATAGTGGTTAGCACTGTTGCCTCACAGCACCAGGGACCCGGGTTCGAATCTGGCCTCGGGCGACTGTCTGTGTGGAGTTTGCACATTCTCCCCGTGTTTGCGTGGGTTTCCTCCGGGTGCTCCGGTTTCCTCCCACAGTCCAAAGATGTGCGGGTTAGGTTGATTTGCTAAGATAAATTGACCCTTAGTGTTAGGGGGATTAAATATGTGGGGTTACGGGGGTAGGGTGGGATATGTGTTGGTGTAGGAGTTACGGGGATCGGGTGGGATATGTGTCGGTGCAGGCTCGATGGGCCGAAATGGCCTCTATCTGCACTGCGGGGTTTCTGTGATTTCTGTGAAGAAGAGATTGTAGAACTCACTATTAAAAATGTAATTTAATGGTTGTTCATGAGTTGCTCAGACTACCAGTAGCTGTTCATTAATAATTTTTTCCACGCTTCTTCATCTCCTTATGTGAAAGCATTGAGTCTTGCTGGTATACAGTTCCACTAGGACTGACAGCCCCCACCAGCCTCTTGTACTCCCTCCCCCCAGTTGGCCATTCTTCATGTGTGAGCTTAGATAGTGAGCAATGTTAGGCTATTGACCATTCATCACAACTGAGCACAGTCCTGTTCTCATCCAATGACCCCCATCTGCATGCTTTCCAGCTGGGAATATTGAATCACAATCTATGCAGGAGCACTGGCTGATTTTCCTGCATATAGTTCAGGGGCACTGAGGCCTATTGTAACAGCCGACTGTGCCAACTATAGCCAACTAACTCGGAAAAACCAAGAATCGGACAAGGGACCAACTGCTTTTGCACAGTTTAGTGCTGCATTGAAAGATATTTTTGCGTGCTGGGGAGCACTTTCTTTGGTAATTTTAAAGCAAATCCTTTCTTGCAGTTAATTTTGGATGGAAATCCTACTATTTAAGAAGGGATTGATAAATCAACTTTAGTCTAATCTTCCATCTAAAACTGCTAAACAATAGAATGATTTTAGATATACAGCTGTTGGAGATGTTGCAGCAGCTGAAAATGCATTGAGTCCTTACATTCTCTGCATATCCTAATTTCACTTTCTATGATCTCTGGGAGGTCATTTTGAAGTTAGCGAGCTGGTGAAGGGTTATCTCCATTTTTCCTCAATGTAAATGCATAAATAAATTACACACAGTATATATTAATAGAATACCATTATAATGGAATATTGCCCATGCATTATTAATAATACTACTAGTATGTTACTTCAGCGTGAATGCAAATAGACTTATTGCAGATTCTGTGGCATGAATGTATTCATTAATGTAAATTATGTTTCCTTACCCTGCTTTTTCAATAATTCAATTTAATTCATAACTGTTATTACTTATCAATGCTTCATTTGTTATATGAACAAAGTAAGCGAACTACAGGTTAAGAACTGCAAGCATCCCTTCATCGAATTTTTTTTAAACAGAAAACCGAAGCTTATAATTGATAAATTTTTGAAAATGGCTCAGATCATTTTATATTATGTAATTTTGGCCACTCTGGTTGCAGTTGCAGTTTCTCTGTATAATGATCTTGTACAAATGAGAAACTGGTATCCAACTAACCAGTTAAGCTCAGTGCTGGTGGGAACAAGGGTTCACACTACCTGAGTACCTTGATGTTCTTTCTGGGCTGTCTGTGGGACCCGCATACAATGAGTTAAAACAGCTTTCTGCTAAGCATGGGATGGATTGTGTAAAGCGGCCTTAAAGGAAGGATATCTTCACAGAAAAGTAAGATGGTGGAATGTGTAAGGGTCACTTCGTCATATCTTTAATGGTCTGGAATATGTCAGTTTGGTCACTTGTGTTTATGGGAATGGGACTAGTTTGAGGGCAATCAGGTCATTTATGATCACAGTAACAAAATGATGGGAAGAGTTTATGATGGGGCAATATAACCATGATAATAAAATGATTAGCAGAGTTAAGTACATGTTTGTTTAGTTCATGTTGTTATTCTGTTGTCATTTGTATGTATCTTTTATGTACTATGATGATTTATTTGTGGTTTGCATGGAATGTAGCGATCAAAGGTAAAATTGGTATAAGAGATGTGAGTGAACCACTGTTTAGCAGCTCATACTGGATTGGGAAGTATGATGTCTCAACAGGTCATACTGGTTTTTGGATGGTATGATGTCTCCGCTCTTATACTGGTTTTGTGAAGTATGAGGTTTCAAGAAAGCCTGATCCTGCATTGTTACATCTGAATGTTTAAAGTAACCAGATGAAAAGGAACAAGAAAGCTATCCAACACTGGACACCACTCAGATGTTCTCAGTTGTTTTAAAGCTGAGACATGATGGGACATTATTCAGTGATTGATGGCACAAGACCCACAAGCAAAGTAGAAAGATTGAGACAGATCTCTGCGGCAAACAGGATGCTGCAGTTTTTAAAGTACTACAGATTTGGTCTTGTTCAGTCAAATATCAGAGTGACAGAACATACATCATTTCAGTGGAAACTTAGTATCAACACATGACCTATAAGGCTAAATTGCACGCTCTTAAATTGGATGGAAAGTCATGGACTACAAGAGCAGTTTCCTAATGTGTGCTTCTGGTGGGTGAGACTGCATGCCAGGAGCATGCAAGCAAGAAATTTACCCTATAGTGTGCGATAAAATCACACACGGCAGCCGGAGGGACCCCGAATTTGGCGGTATACCCATTGAACTGCTAGTCGGGGCCCTGTGATGTACTTAGGACCCCGATTGCTGTTTTGGGACTGAGCTGGGTGGCGCGTTCAGCACCAAGGCATCAGGTGGCGGCCCGGCTGAAGAGGATCCAGAAATTCAGTTCCTCTTTATTTGGGGGGGGGGGAGGGGCTGGGAAGAGCAGGAGTGCTCCTCCAGGCTCCACAAACTCCGCTTAAGTTGTTGCCGCTCTGGCTCCTCAGCCGCCGGAGATCGGGGTCTTCCCGAGGGAACGACCTTCCTCCGACTCGCAGGCCGCCTGGGCCGCGGCAATCTGGAACTGGTCGCTGCCCCCGGGCGCTCGGTTTGCAGCCTGCCAACCCGATGCAAATGAGGCAAGGGCCTCAAAATCCATCAAGACACCCAGTGGGACGACCGCTCAGCCATTTGGATTCCGCTCTGGGGGGAAATCCACCGCATCGTGTCTGGCACACTCTCCAGAAATCAAACTTTATTACAGATGCAAAATAATCTTAAAATGCTGAGTGTTTCTGAGCTGCAGCCTGCAACTAAGCAGGTACATTTCAATCTTCAAAATTCCCTGGCCAAAGAACAATTAAACTCTGATCTTTATGAGCCTGGGTCTACAATAATTAAAAGTTGGCAGCCTTACAGGTCTCAATTTCACCTTAGCAGAGTACTACATTGTGCATTACATGGTATAACACCATATAAAATGGCATATCATGCAACTTACCATATATATTTTAAAGAAAGTTAGTTACAATTACTGAACTGTTCACTATTCGCTAGTATTTTTCATTTAGTTGATGCTTAATACAAATATAAATTAAAAATAAATCTTGCTGTGATGGTTTCCTATTTGTGACGATACTTTTCTTTGTTCAGGTTGCTTCCAACTCTGTAATGTTTTCCGAACACATGACATGGAAATCGACCAGTGCTTACTGGAGTCACTCCCTTTAGGGCAGCGGCAACGACTGGTGAAACGCATGCGATGTGACCAAATAAAGGCCTATTACGAGCGTGAAAAATTTCTTCAGAAACAAGAGGGATTCAAACACAAACACAAACATGGGAAGAAAAACAGGGTCCACTTCTTCTCCTCGGACATGATAAAGGAAGCCATTATACGGCATGATGATAAAGAAGGTAAAGTTGTGGCTTAAAGATTTTAATACAACCTGGCCTGTGGTTATATAATTCCATGAAATATATAACTAACAAGATCCATCCCCATATTCAGCATTTATTATAAACCTGTTTACTGTGTACATCTATCTATCTATCTATCTATCTATCTATCTATCTATCTATCTATCTATCTATCTATCTATATCTATCTATATATATAATAAAGCGGTTCCTTACGTTTCGTCTGTCCGGCTATACGTTCGAAAGTTATAGGGTGTTACGTTCGAAAGTTATAGGGCGTACCTGCCTGCGCCTTACCTCCAAAGAAAGCTTACGCTTCCGGGACGGTCGTAAGTGTATGTACTTTTCGGTCGGACCAAAACTGTTTGCGCGTTATGCAAAAAACCTTCAAAATTACCCTCATTATCTGCTAATTAGCATTGATTGACTGACGTCAAGGTTCGACCAATCCTGTGCCGTCAAGATTGACCAATCCTACAGTTCAGTCCCCTGATGATTGGCCAATCGGTGTGTGTGTGGGCGGGACTAATCGTTTTCATTTCAGGGATCTGGCCGCCATTGCCTCAAGCTAAAAATACCATTTACTTGCAGCTCCAAATCTGCTCATCCGGCTTCTAAAAAGTTAGTATCTCTTTTAAAAATAACATAAGATTTACCAAAAATGTTTTATAAGTACTTTCACTTTCATCTTTCAAGGTATTAAAAGGTAGAAATGTTGCCTGCCACCAGATTCACAAAGGGACAGAGAGACAGGGCCCAAAAGCCTGGGACTCGATTTCAAATCTTACCCAGCAGCAGATTCACAGAGGGACAGAGACAGGGCCCAAAGCCTGGGACTCGATTTAAACCGCCCGGCCCAAAACAGCCCTGGCAACAACCTGCGACTCGATTTAAACCGCCCGGCCCATTAAACCGCCCGGCACAAAACAGCCCTGGAAACGCCGGGCTGCCCCCAGCTAGTCTATACATATAAAGGAGTCGATCTGTCTGTCCTTCTGTCTGTCCTTCTGTCTGTCTGTCCTCGGGTGTGCGTCTATCCGGCTATGCGCTCGAAAGTTACAGAGCGTACCTACGCGTGCGTTACGTCGAAAGAAAGCTTACCTTTCCGAAACCCTGGTAAGCATATTTACGTTTCGGCCGGACAAAAATCGCGCCCGCGGTATCCGAAAAACCTTCAACATTCCGCTCATTAGCATCTCATTATCCGCTCATTAGCGACAGAGTGACCTCGAGGTCAACCAATCGTACGCCGGGTTGCTGGCGCATGCGGCCGGGCCCTCCTACGGTCGAGTGACGGGACGATTGACCAATCCTACGCTTTGGTGACCTGACGGTCGACCAATCGGTGCGTGTGTGGGCGGGCCTTATCGTTCTGAACCGAGGTGAGTAGCCGCCATCTTGCTTCCATTCTTTTTCTGCTTTCTGCGTCTTTCTTTTCAAATATACATTTCCAGCAAAAAAAAAGTTGCTTTTAAAACACAAATTGTTTTTTAAAAAAGTTAATTAATTTGTAAATCTTTTCTCTAACCTCTATAATTCTCCTACCTTTCACCGTTTTTCCAGGCCCGGGGCCTAGGCTTCTCCAACTGCCAGCAGTGCAACTCTAGACCCAGGCTCCCGGCCTAGACAGAGACAAACACTGGCAGAGGGCAGAGGGTGTGCTGCCTCAGCTCCATTCCCGGGGTCAGTAGGTGGGGAGGCTTCATAAGCAACTGGGGTAGGTCGCAAGCCCCAAATAATAATCTGAGATCCTGTGTTTGCAGACTGAGGAAATTTCTTCTGCAGACAGCCCCAGGTTAATGGCAGCCATCTTTGTCAAGGAGGGCAAAAGTTTCAGTGCGACGCCATTTTGATTCAGTGTGTAACAGAGTGCATGCGCGGCCATCTTAGTACAGGAACATAGAGTGGGTGGGGCTTCTGTGCTCCAAATCTGTGTCTGTGACAGACAATCGACTGTGTAGCTGTGCAAGGTCTGTAGCTATAGCAACAGCTTTAGCTACAGAGCTTCAGGGCCACACCTGAGTGTTTAGAAGCTGTTGCTAAGCAACAGTGTTTGTTGTTAAGTACAGAGATAAGAATCTCCGTATCTCTCAACATTAACTCCAGAGAGTACTTTAGGCAAGGCATCAGCTCGTCCCGTGGGTGCCGGATAGCACAAAGTTTCCTGTACTTTAAGTTTATCTCCCCCCTCCCTTTCCACCCCCCCACCCCCCCTCACACCCCCTTCCCCCAAACCCCCTTCCCCCCTCCCCACCACCCCCAGCCCCCACCCCCCTCACACCCCCACCCCCTCACACCCCCCACCCCCCTTCCCCCCACCCCTCTCCCGCCCCACCCCCCTCCCCCCCACACCCACATCCCCCCCAGCCCTCACCCCCTCCCCCCCACACCCACTTCCCCCACACCCCCTTACCCCCCCCGCACCCGCCACCCCCCCTTCCACCCCCTCCCCATCCCCCCTTCCCCCTCCCGTTCACCCCCTTCCCCCCCTCCCCACCCGCTCCTTTCCCCTCCCCTTCCCCTCCAGCCCCCACCCCTTTCCCCTCCCCCCCACACCCCCTCCCTCCCCCCTCCCCTCCCCCTCCCCTTCCCCCCTCCCCTTCCCCCCCTCCCCCTCCCCTTCCCCCTCCCCCCTCCTCCCCCTCCCTCCTCCCTTCTCCCCCTCCTCCCCTCCCCCTCCTCCCCCCTCCTCCCCCCACACCCACTTCCCCCCACCCCCCTTCCCCCCCGCACCCCCCACCCCCCCTTCCACCCCCTCCCCATCCCCCCTTCCCCCCTCCCGTTCACCCCCTTCCCCCCCTCCCCACCCGCTCCTTTCCCCTCCCCTTCCCCTCCAGCCCCACCCCTTTCCCCTCCCCCCCACACCCCCTCCCTCCCCCCTCCCCTCCCCCTCCCCTTCCCCCCTCCCCCTCCTCCCCCCTCCCCTCCTCCCTTCTCCCCCTCCTCCCTCCCCCTCCTCCCCCCTCCTCCCCTTCCTCCCCACCCTCCTCCCCCCCTTCCCCCTCCTCCCCTCCCCTTCCCCCGCTCCCCTTCCCCCCTCCTCTTCCCCCTCCTCTTTCCCCCTCCCCTTCCCCCCTCCCCTTCCCCCCCTCCCTTCCCCCCTCCCCTTCCCCCTCCCCTTCCCCTCCCACCCCCCTTCCCCCTCCCGTTCAACCCCTCCCCACCCCCTCCTCCCCCCTTCCCTTCCCCTCCCTCCCCACCCTCTTCCCCTCCCCCCCACACCCCCCTTCACCCCCCTCTCCCTCCACTCCCCTCCCCCCTCACCTCCCCCTCCCCTCCCCTTCCCCCTCCCCCCCGCCTCCCCTCCCCCTCCTCCCCCTCCTCCCCCTCCTCCCCCCTCCTCCCCCCTCTGTCCCCTCCTCCCCTCCCCTTCCCCCCTCCCCTTCCCCCCTCACCTTCCCCCCTCCCCTTCCCTTCCCCCCTCCTCTTCCCCCCTCCTCTTCCCCCCCTCCCTTCCCCCCTCCCTTCCCCCTCTTCCCCCTCTTCTTCCCCCCCTCCTTCCCCCCTCTTCCCCCAGTCGCTCTCTCTCTTCCCCCAGTCGCTCTCTCTCTTCCCCCCGTCGCTCTCTCTCTTCCCCCCACTCGCTCTCTCTCTTCCCCCCACTCGCTCTCTCTTCCCCCCACTCGCTCTCTCTCTTCCCCCACTCGCTCTCTCTCTCTCTTCCAACAACAACATGCCCTCGAAAAAGCCTCGGCACCGCCGGGCACTTCAGCTAGTATCTATATATATAAACGGATCGTTCTTTCTGTCTGTCTGTCCTTCTGTTTGTCCTTCTGTCTGTCCTTCTGTCTGTCCTCGGGTGTGCGTCTGTCGGCTATGCGCTCGAAAGTTACAGAGCGTACCTACGCGTGCGTTACGTCGAAAGAAAGCTCACCATTCCAAAACGATGGTAAGCGTATTTACGTTTCGGCCGGACAAAAATTGCGCCCGCGGTAGCCGAAAAACCTTCAACATTCCGCTCATTATCCATTCATTACCATAGAGTGACATTGAGGTCGACAATCGTACGGTCGACAACCCGATGGTCGACCAATCAATGCGTGGCGGGGCGGGTTCGTCGCATGTGCGGCCGGGCCCTCCTAGAGTCGAGTGACAGGACGATTGACCAATCCTATGCTTCGGTGACATGACGATCGACAAATCAGTGCGTCTGTGGGCGGGCCTTATCGTTCTGAACTGAGGTGAGTGGCCGCCATCTTTATTCTCACCTTCTGTGTGTTTATTTGTTAGGATCGATTTTTTTTTTTAATGTGTAAAACGTAAAAACACAATGCCTAAAACATTAAAACACAATGAAGATGGTGTCCCATCTTCTTAACAGCCGTTTAAAAAAAAAATAACTTTTGGTGTTTTCAGCAAGAATGCGCGTTCCTTCTCCGTGGCAGCTTTTTAATAACATTAAAAAACTTTCAAGATGGCCTCCCATCTGCTTAACACCCATTTATAAAAAAAAAAAAATTTTTAAATTTCTGTTGGTTTCACAGACTGCGTGTTCCTTCTCCGTGGCAGCTTTAAAAAAAAAAAAAATTTCTGTTGGTTTCACAGACTGCGCGTTCCTTCTCTGTGGCAGCTTTTTAAAAATATTAAAAAACTTTCAAGATGGCCTCCCATCTCCTTAACACCCGTTTTTCAAAAAAAAAAATATTTTTCTCTTTCGCTGACCCCCTCAAAACACTCCTCCCCTCCTCCCACTCTTCCTCCTCCTCCTCCCCATCTCCCTTGCCCCCCTCTCCCTCGCCACCCCCCTCTCCCTCGCCCCCCCTCTCCCTCGCCCTCTCCCTCGCCCTCTCCCTTGCCCCCTCTCCCTCGCACCCCCCTCTCCCTCGCCCCCCTCTCCCTCACCCCCCCTCCCCTCACCCCCCTCTCCCTCGCCCCCCCCCTCTCCCTCGCCCCCCCTCTCCCTCGCCCCCCCTCTCCCTCGCCCCCCTCTCCCTCACCCCCCCTCCCGCGCCCCACCTCTCCCTCGCCCCCCCTCTCTCCCTCGCCCCCCCTCTCCCTCGCCCCCTCTCTCCCTCGCCCCCCCTCTCCCTCGCACCCCCCTCTCCCTCGCCCCCCCTCTCTCCCTCGCTCTCTTCCCCCCCTCTCTCCCTCACTCTCTTTCCCCCCTCTCTCCCTCGCTCTCTTCCCCCCCACAGTTGCTCGCTCTCTTCCCCCCCACAGTCGCTCGCTCTCTTCCCCCCCACAGTCGCTCGCTCTCTTCCCCCCACAGTCGCTCGCTCTCTTCCCCCCCACAGTCGCTCTCTCTCTTCCCCCCCACAGTCGCTCTCTTCCCCCCCCACAGTCGCTCGCTCTCTTCCCCCCCAGTCGCTCTCTCTCTTCCCCCCCGTCGCTTTCTCTCTTCCCCCCCAGTCGCTCTCTCTCTTCCCCCCAGTCGCTCTCTCTCTTCCCCCCCAGTCGCTCTCTCTCTTCCCCCCCAGTCGCGCTCTCTCTTCCCCCCCAGTCGCTCTCTCTCTTCCCCCCCAGTCGCTCTCTCTCTTCCCCCCCAGTCGCTCTCTCTCTTCCAACAACAACATGCCCTCGAAAAAGCCTCGGCACCGCCGGGCACTCCAGCTAGTCTTATGTATATAAAATTTCCGTCTTTCCGTCTGTCTTTCCGTCTGTCTTTCTGTCTGTCCGGCTATACAATCAAAAGTTATAGAGCGTACCAACATAGAGCGTACCAACACATATGTTATATCAAAGGAAAGCTTATCAAATTGTTCCGACAGTATACAAAAAAGGTTCAAAAAACGGCAACATTCCGCTCATTAGCGTTGAGTGACGTGATGGTTGACCAATCATACAGGTGATTAACCTGATGGTTGACCAATCGCTGCGTCACATTGCGTGTGTGGGCAGGCCTAATCCTTCTGACCTGAGGTGAGTGGCCGCCATCTTGATTCCTAACTATTCATTTCTTTTTCCCACTTTCTGCGTGTTTCTTTTGAATATAGATTAGCAGCAAAAAAAAAATTGGTTTTAAAAGAAAAAAAAATCCTTTTCCAAAGGGGACTCGGGCTTCCCCCCCGCCCGCTCGGCGGTGGATGAGCTGCCTGCAGGCCTCAGGCCTCGAAGCCTCGGCCTCTCCTCGCCAGCCACGCCCGAGCTAGGCACCGCCCGTCCCGCCCCGCGATCGCCGCCATCTTGGTAAAGGCCAGCGACGCGGGACTGAGCCGAGCGTAGCCATCGCCGCCATCTTAGTAAAGGCGGGCGGGGTGGGAGTCAGCGCGCGCGTCAATGTCGGCCCGGAGCGCGACGTGAGCTAAGGTGAGTCCCGCCGGGCCTCACGCGCTAGGTCGCGCACCGGCCGGCTCTGAGGCGTTGATCCGCGGAGGGGGAGGGAGGGAGGGAGAGTCCGGCTGGGCCTCACACGCTAGGTCGCGCACCGGCCGGCTCTGAGGCGCTGATCCACGGAGAGGGAGGGAGGGAGAGTCTGGCCGGGCCTCACGCACTAGGTCGCGCACCGGCCGGCTCTGAGGTGCTGATCTGCGGAGGGGGAGGGAGAGGAGAGGAAGGGGAGGGAGAGGAGGGGGAGGGAGAGGAGGGAGAGGGAGAGGAGAGGGAGAGGAGAGGAGAGGGGGAGGGAGGGAGAGGAGAGGAGAGGGGTGTAGTGTATGTACCTTTAAGGGGAGAACTACTTTTTACAGCTCCTGTATACTGTAGTACCGGCAGTGACCACACCTGTATATAAACCCTGAGTAGGGATCTGTACGTTTAGTTTTAGAGTAACCCACATCCAGTAAATAACTGTTGATTGTTCCTGCATAGAAACATAGAAACATAGAAGATAGGAGCAGGAGTATGCCATTCGGCCCTTCGAGCCTGCTCCGCCATTCAATGAGATCATGACTGATCATCCAAATTCAGTACCCGGTCCCTGCCTTCTCCCCATATCCCTTCATCCCTTTAGCCTTAAGAAATATATCCAACTCTTTCTTGAATATACTTAATGAACTGGCCTCCACCGCCCTCTGTGGCAGAGAATTCCACAGGTTCAGCACTCTCTGGGTGAAGAAATTCCTCCTCATTTCAGTCCTAAATGGCTTACCCCTTATGCTTAGACTATGACCCCTGGTTCTGGACTCCCCGGCCATCAGAAACATCCTTCCTGCATCTAGTCTGTCCAGGCCTGACAGAATTTTATAGGTTTCGATGAGATCCCCTCTCAGTCTTCTAAACTCCAGTGAGTATAAGCCCAATCGACACAATCTCTCCTCATACGTCATTCCTGCCATCCCAGGTATCAGCCTGGTGAATCTTCGCTGCACTCCTTCCATGGCAAGAACGTCCTTCCTCAGGTAAGGCGACCAAAACTGCACACAATACTCAAGGTGTGGTCTCACCAAGGCCCTGTACAACTGCAGCAAGACATCCTTGTTCTTGTACTCGAACCCTCTTGCTACGAAGGCGAACATACCATTTGCCTTCTTAACCGCCTGCTGCACCTGCATGCTTACCTTCAGCGACTGGTGTACAAGAACACCCAGGTCTCTTTGCACTTCCCTTTCTGCCAATCTATTGCCATTCAATTAATAATCTGCCTTCCTCTTTGTGATAAAAATGATAACTTCCGGGAAGTTATGTCATCACTTCCTGTGAACTATGAACTATGAACTGTGTACATACCTCACTTCCTGTCATATGTCACTTCCTGTTGGACTGGTATAAATACTGGTCTGTTCAGTATTGTAAGAGGCTTCTACCAGAGGCATGGTAAAGACCTCTCTTGTGTATATAGTGTGTTTATAAGTTACTTAAAGCTTACTTTAAAGTTACTTGATGGTAAGTCTCCTTTTTCTTACATCAATTTAAGTAACTTAGTATTTACACTGACAAATACTAGACCTTCAGACAAACTCGGAAGTTAAGGATCCAGGGAACCACCCATCATGGAGAAAATCCTTAGACCTATTCGTCTGGACTTGGACCCGAATACACCAGCAGCTGGCAGGGTATGGAAGCATTGGTATCGTACTTTTGAGAATTTTCTGGATGAATGTAAAGCGGATGCTCCTGCTAAATTGAAGATACTTGTCAATTATGTGACCCCAAAAGTGTTCGAATATGTTGATGAATGGGATAATTACGAAGAGGTGATTCGGGCACTTAAGAAACTGTATGCGAAGACCCCAAATGAGGTCTATGCTAGACATCTACTGGCCACAGCCCGACAAGGGCCAGGGGAATCAATTGACGAATTCCTGCAAGAACTTCGCAGGCTCAGCGTAGATTGTAACTTTCAGGCAGCCTCAGCTGAGCTGTACCGCCAAGAAATGATTCGTGATGCTTTCATCTGCGGGATTGCCTCTCCATTTATACGCCAGCGTCTACTAGAAAGTAAAACACTTGAGCTACAAAGAGCTTTTGACCTAGCTTGTTCACTGGATTTGGCAAAGAGAAATGCAGACCTCTATCAGCTGCCCAGATCTCGATCTGCTGCTGTAGCTGCAACCAGACAATTCAAGCGGTCTCAGGTGAACCCTATCATGGGGGAATCTAATTCTGATAATTCTGATGAAGAAGAGGAGGACGACCCCACTTTAGCAGCCTCTTGGCAATCTAGGAAGGAATGCTTCTTTTGTGGAGATGCTTTTCACCCTAGGAAAACCTGCCCTGCTCGCAATGCAATCTGCAGTTATTGCGGGAAAAAAGGACACTTTGCTAAAGTTTGCCTATCAAGGGCCTCTACGAGGGCCAATCCAGCTAAGGCCTACCGAACTGCCCCAATTAGGGCCTATCAAGATGCTCCAGCTAGGACCTATCAAGCTTCCTCTCGAGCTCTCTCCCGAAGAAGCACACCGAGAGTTTTAGCCACTCTCTGTGCAACGACACCAATTACAGCTGCTTGCCCACAGAACCTGTCTCAGGCAGCCACAAAAATTTCAATTAAAGGGCATACCTTAGATGCCTTAATTGACTCAGGAAGTACTGATAGTTTCATTAAGGAACAGATTGTTGCAAAATTGAAACTACATGTCTTCCCATCGGACCAGGCAATTGCGATGGCCCAGTCATCACTTAATACCAGAATCTCCGGCTTTTGTGTTGTTGATATGACACTTCATGGTCGTATGTATCCCTCCACCCGACTTTCAGTGCTCAAGAACTTATGTAGTGATCTCCTCTTAGGACTGGACTTCCAAAAACAGCATAAGAAACTCACCATTGAGTTTGGTGGATCCAAACCCGGACTTACTATTTCTAATATACCGTCTAAATTACCATTTTGTGCATTATCAGCAGCTTCACTTGATGAACCCTCATTATTTGCCAGTATTGGGCCTCAATGCCAACCGATAATAACGAAATTGCGGCGCTTTAATCAGGAAGACCAATCTTTTATTGCGGCTGAAATCTCTCGACTTCTAGCAGAGGATATCATTGAACCATGTTCGTCGCCCTGGCGGGCTCAAGTCGTCATTGTCAAGAACCCTCTAAAACCTCACAAACAGCGACTATGCATCGATTATTCGCAAACCATCAATCAATATACCGACTTGGACGCCTACCCATTGCCACGCATTGATGATATGATTAATAAACTGGCCGAATACAAAGTGTTCTCAACTTACGATTTAAAAAGTGCCTATCATCAGTTACGCTTGAAGGTCTCAGATAAGCAGTACACAGCCTTTGAGGCTAATGGACGGCTGTACCAATTTCGTCGCCTCCCATTCGGGGTTACTAATGGAGTGGCTGTCTTTCAACGGGCAATGGATGGCCTGGTTAAGCAGGAAAACCTAAGGGACACTTTTCCCTATCTTGATAACATTACCATTGCAGGTCACGATCAACAGGAACACGACTCCAACCTCCAAAAATTTCGGGATGCCCTCCATCGCCGTAATTTGACCCTGAATGAATCCAAATCTGTTGAGTCGCAACCGACCATCAACATCCTTGGCTACTGCGTAGGCAATGGTATCATTAAGCCAGACCCAGAAAGACTTCGCCCGCTCCAAGAGCTCCCGTCACCTAAGAATCCGGCTTCTTTACGTCGGGCTCTCGGTCTGTTTGCATACTACGCTAAATGGATTCCTCATTTTTCGGACAAAATCCAACCCTTGCTGCATGCTAGATCATTTCCACTGGGAACAGCGGCTGTTGCAGCCTTTAACCTTCTCAAAAAACAGTTGGAGAAAGCGGCTCTTCACTCCATTGATGAGAATCTCCCTTTCGTGGTTGAATGTGATGCCTCGGAGGTGGCGATCTCGGCTACTCTGAATCAGGAAGGTCGTCCTGTAGCATTTATGTCCAGGACCTTACAAGGTGCCGAGCTACATTATCCTCCGGTTGAGAAAGAAGCCACAGCCATCATAGAGGCAGTACGGAAGTGGAACCATTTTCTAGCTCGCCAGCACTTTACATTGATCACGGACCAACGATCAGTCGCCTTCATGCTCGATAATCGAAAACGAACCAAAATTAAGAATAATAAAATACAACTTTGGAGGATGGAACTGGCCTCTTTTGGTTATACCATTCTCTATCGGCCTGGCAAGGAGAATGTGGCCCCGGACACCCTCACACGGGCATTCTGCTCCACTATGTCATCCTCCACTCTCATGGATGTCCACAATGGTTTGTGTCATCCTGGCATTACGCGCATGCTACATTTCGTACGATCACGGAATCTCCCTTTTTCCACTGGAGATGTAAAGAAAATATGCTCAGAATGCCGGCTTTGTGCGGAATTAAAACCTCAGTTCTTCCGCCCCTCAGATGGTATACTCATACATGCAACCCAACCGATGCAACGACTTAGCATCGATTTTAAGGGCCCAGTGCCCTCTTCAACTCAGAACACATATTTGCTCACCATGATCGACGAATATTCACGTTTTCCGTTTGCCTTCCCCTGCTCCAATATGCTGGCGTCCACAGTAATCTGCTGCCTTGAGCAGGTATTTTCTCTCTGTGGCATGCCGGCTTATATTCACTCAGATCGGGGTCCATCCTTTATGTGAAGGGAACTCAAGGACTACCTCTCAGAACGGGGAATTGCTACAAGCAAAACAACACCATACCATCCCATCGGAAATGGGCAGGTAGAGAGGTATAACGGTATCATCTGGAATTCCGTACGTCTCGCTTTAAGATCTCGGGGCCTACCAGACCAGCAATGGGAAACAATGCTTCCGGATGCATTGCACTCTATACGGTCCCTGCTTTCTACAGCCACAAATACTACACCTCATGAGCGGTTCTTTGGATTCCAGCGTCGCTCATCTCATGGGACATCACTCCCGTCATGGCTAACTACTCCTGGACCTGTATTACTCCGAAGATATGTTCGGACGTCTAAAAATGACCCTCTTGTAGACGAGGTCGAACTAACCGATGCCAACCCCACCTATGCAAACATACGATATTCCGATGGCCGAGAATCTACCGTATCATTACGGGATCTGGCTCCCTGCCCACCAGGACCTAGTGGGACATCGGGTGATGGCATTTCACCAGGAAACTCTTGGGACCTATCGGGTACCCCTCTCCAGGATCCTGATCGGACACCAACTAGCTTGGTGCCGGTAGAACCCCATGCTCAAGGTTGCGACCCTCCCAGTACCGCGCATGAAAGTACTGATCCGCCACAGACCAGCTCTGCACCTCCCTCTGAACAGAGGCAGTCCGACTTTGAACCTATTGGGGCTCGTACTCGAAGCCATGATCTCCCCGACCCTTCACAGGGCAATCCAGGCCACACAGACTCTGACCAATGGCCAACTGCATGTAAGCGGACCAGCGACCCTCTACGACGGGAATCCAAACAGGTGCGACTCTTCCTTGTTCGGCGGCTGCGGACCAAAAGGTAGACCACAGCCTCCTAATCCTGCAGGAGGGAAGAATGTGATAAAAATGATAACTTCCGGGAAGTTATGTCATCACTTCCTGTGAACTATGAACTATGAACTATGAACTGTGTACATACCTCACTTCCTGTCATATGTCACTTCCTGTTGGACTGGTATAAATACTGGTCTGTTCAGTATTGTAAGAGGTTTCTACCAGAGGCATGGTAAAGACCTCTCTTGTGTATATAGTGTGTTTATAAGTTACTTAAAGCTTACTTTAAAGTTACTTGATGGTAAGTCTCCTTTTTCTTACATCACTGTTTTTGCCACCAAAGTGGATAACCTCACATTTATCCACATTATAGTGCATTTGCCATGTTTCTGCTCAATCACCCAACCTGTCCAAATCATGCTGGAGTTTCACGACATCCTCCTCACAGCATACCCTCCCACCCAGCTTTGTGTCGTCTGCAAATTTGGAGATGTTACATCCAATTCCCTCGTCCAGATCATTAATATATATTGTGAACTGCTGGGGTCCTCGGACCGATCCTTGCGGTACCCCACTAGTCACTGCCTGCCACTCGGAAAACGACCCGTTTATTCCAACTCATGCAGTCTCGTGTCTAGTTATTGCAGGACACACAACATCAAAAATACACGGATCTAACAGTGGCGACGAGGCAGATTCGAACCTACCTGCAACTCTGCATTACCTCCCAGGGATTTGCTCCTGGAGAACAGTGGAAGAAAGTTGAGGCCAGAAGCACGGGCGTCGACCATGAGCAACTGCCCAGTCATCCAGCAGAGATTTGAGCATCGCAGGGGAGGCTGTTGAGAGCTGGGCTTGGTTCTCCAGTCACGGTGCTCCAGTGAAACGGGCTGGCAACAGGTATGGTGCCGACCCTTCCTGGACAGCGGCGGCTAGAGCCGACCGACGGCACAGAAAAGGCCGAGCAGCGTCGACGGGAGAAGAGAGAGGGTAGAGCGCACAGGGCGCAGCCGGTGTTCAGGACCGAGCGGCGTCGACGGGAGAAGAGAGAGGGTAGAGCGCACAGGGCGCAGCCGGTGTTCAGGACCGAACGGCATCGACGGGAGAAGAGAGAGGATAGAGAGCACAGGGCGCAGCCGGTGTTCAGGACCGAATGGCGTCAACGGGAGAAGAGAGAGCGGCGCGAAGGAAAACGCGCAGAGCGCAGCCGGTGTTCAAGGGACGAGCAGCATCAGCGGGGAAGAAAGGGAAACGCGCAGAGCGCAGCCGGTGTTCAAGGGCCGAGCAGCCGCAGCGGAGAAGAAGGGAGAGCGCAGGAAATGCCATTTTGAGCCGCAGCGGAGAAGAAGGGAGAGCGCGGGAAAACGCCATTTTGAGCCGCAGCGGAGAAGAAGGGAGAGTGTGGGAAAACGCCATTTTGAGCTGCAAGAAGAAGGGAAAGCACGGGAAAATGACATTTTGAGCCAGTCTAACGACACCCAGGGATGCCAAAGAGTGGCAGTATCACAGCGTTCGACAATGAAGTCGAAGATTGGACGACATATGTCGAACGCACAGAAGTGTACTGCAAGGCGAATGAAGTGCCAGATGAGAGGAAAGCGCTGGTATTGTTGAATTCCATGGGTGCAAAAACGTATGGCTTACTGCGAAACCTAGTAACCCCAGAGAAGCCAGTAGACAAGGATTTTGGAAAGATAGTGTCAATCCTACAGAACCACTTAAACCCCACACCGCTGCTGATAGCAGAAAGATTAAAGTTTCACAAAAGGAACCAGCATAAAGATGAAAGTAATGCTGAGTATTTAACGGAACTGCGCAAGCTATCGAAACACTGCCAGTTTGGAACGGGACTAGCAGATACTTTAAGGGACAAGTTTGTGTGTGGGCTTCAAAGTGAAGGAACCCAGAAACGGCTTCTATCAGAAAAGGATCTTACGCTGGACAAGGCTTTCAGCATGGCAGTATCACACGAAGCAGCCGCATGGGGCGCTGCAGAGATACAACGTAGTCTGCAAGAATATGGCACAAATGAAATGTCATACAGGACAGTGAAGTGCTATCGCTGCGGCAGAACAACACACGACCATAATGATTGCTGGTTTAAGGACAAAGTGTGCAGACAGTGTGGAAAAGTAGGACACATAGCAAGAGTCTGCAGGTCGGGAAAGAAAACCAGCAGCAAGAAATCTCCACAGGAGAAGTACAAGAAGGTACATAAGGTGACGGAGAGTAGTTCAGACGAACAGAAAAGTGATACAGACTCCGGAAGCAAGGAGCTGGGTTCTCTGAAACTACATAAGGTGATCCAAACGGAGGATCATCAAACTATCTGGGTCACACTCAAGATAGCTGGAGTCCAAGTTAAAATGGAATTGGACACAGGATCAGCCCTAACAGTCATAAACCGAAGGGACTACAAGCGGCTATTCTCACATATACCCTTGAGAGATACAGAGATTGTCTTGAAGACGTACACGGGGCAAAAAGTCTACCCCAAAGGAAAAATAAGGGTGAACGTTGTATATAAACGGTAAGGAAACACCAAAAATGGACCTATATGTATTGCCAGATGCAGGACCACCACTACTAGGACGTGAATGGATCCGGAAGATACAGCTAGATTGGCATTCCATACAAGCACTGACTGTAGATGCCAAAAAGGACGACGACGCCACACCTGGACGACTGTCAAAAATGCTAACTGACGCACAAGAAGTGTTCCAGGAGGGACTTGGAACACTAAAAGGCATAACAGCGATGATCAAAATGGAGGAAAATGCAAGCCCAAAGTTTTTTAAGGCCAGACCAGTGCCTTATGCGATCCGCCCAGCCGTCGAAGCAGAGCTGGAAGGCTTGGAACGTTCAGGAGTACTGTTCAAAGTGGACTGGAGCGAATGGGCCATACCCATCGTTCCTGTAATGAAGAGGCCATTGAGTAATACGCCTGGGGTACCAAAGAAAGTTCGCATCTGTGGGGACTTTAAGGTGACAGTGAACCCAGTCCTTCACACGGTACAATATCCGCTTCCGCAGATTGAAGATATTTTCGCCTTGCTATCTGGAGGGAAACGCTTCACTAAGATTGATCTGGCCCAGGCGTACCTGCAAATGGAGGTAGAAGAAGCCTCGAAACAGTACCTCACGATCAACACTCATAAAGGTCTCTACCAATACAACCGGCTGGTGTTCGGGGTAGCATCAGCTCCGGCTATTTGGCAAAAGGCAATGGATCAAGTCCTGCAAGGGATTCCAGGGACCCAGTGTTATTTGGACGATATCCTGGTCACGGGCGAAAATGGCAGTGCTCACCTTGCCAACCTGGAGCAGGTGCTCACTAGATTGAAGGAATATGGGCTCCGAGCAAATCGCCACAAATGCGAGTTTTTCCAGAAGCAGATCTCGTATTGTGGCCACGTTATTGATGAAGAGGGGTTACATACGTCCCCTGAAAAGATTGAGGCAGTAGTCAAGGCTCCAGCACCGGAAAATGTGTCACAACTGAGGTCGTTCCTCGAGCTGATGAACTACTATCATAAGTTCTTGCCGAATTTGTCTACCGTACTACACCCACTGAACACCCTACTGCAAATGGGGGTACCATGGAAGTGGAATGACGAATGTAAACGAGCTTTCCAGAAGTGCAAAGAATTGATCACATCAAAAGAGGTGTTGGCTCATTTCAACCCAGCACTACCAATTCGGTTGGCGTGTGATGCATCACCCTATGGCATTGGAGCGGTGCTGTCGCACAAGTTCCCGGACGGCTTGGAGAGGCCGGTAGCCTTTGCGTCTCGGTCACTAACCTCAGCTGAGCGTAACTACGCCCAGATTGACAGGGAGGCCCTCAGCCTAGTGTGGGGAGTGAAAAAGTTCAACCACTATCTGCACGGGCAGAAGTTCACCTTGCTGACAGACCACCAACCACTTGTCTCCATCTTTAATCGAAAGAAAGGCGTGCCGGTGATGACTGCGCAACGGCTACAAAGATGGTCGCTTTTTCTAGGGGCGAACCAATATGAAATCGAGTATAAGGGCACGAAACAGCATGGAAACGCTGATGGGCTATCACGCCTGCCACTGCCTACTGCGGAGGAAGCATCAGCAGTGGACCCTGTCAAAATATTTCATTTGACTATAATTGAACGCTTGCCAGTAACTAACGCTGATATAGAGAAGGAGACCCGAAATGACCCGACACTGTCTCGGGTATATGACTTGACGGTGAAGGGATGGCCAACACATGGCGACTCACTGTTGCCAGTATTCTCATCCAGAAGCGAACAGCTGTCAGTATGCCAGGGAACCTTGATGTGTGGATCCCGAGTGGTAATTCCACCCAAGTTAAGGGAGAGAGTGCTCAATGAGCTTCACGAAGGCCATCTGGGAGGGGTGAAAATGAAAAGCCTTGCTAGGGCTTATGTGTGGTGGCCGGGGATCGATCAGCAATTGAGGACCTGACAAAGAGCTGCTCAGGATGCCTGAATGTCCAAAATGCACCACCACATGCCCCTCTACACCCATGGGAGTGGCCCTCATCTCCATGGCAACGGGTGCATATTGATTTTGCTGGTCCATTCATGGACTCAATGTTTCTAATAGCCGTGGATGCGCACTCGAAATGGCCTGAGGTGATCAAAATGTCGTCCACCACCACGGAGAAAACGATTGCAGTCCTACGGACCATATTTTCCAGGAACGGCTTGCCAGAGCAGATTTGCTCTGATAACGGACCACAGTTTGTGTCCGAAGAGTTTCGAAGATTCATGAAAAGGAATGGGGTAAGGCATTACATATCTGCCCCTTATCATCCAGCCACCAATGGATTGGCTGAGAGGTTCGTACAAACCTTTAAGAAAGTAGTAAGGGCCATGTGCGATGACGACATTCCACTGCAGCATAAGGTGGACAATTTCCTGTTAGCCTACAGAAATGCGACACATGCAGTCACCAACCAGACCCCGGCCATGATGTTCTTTAACCGAAGGTTGAGATCTCGTCTGGATTTGCTCAGACCAAATGTACGAAGAGATGTTGAGAATAAGCAATTCCAGCACATCAATGAGAAGCCGACAAGGAGCTTCAATGTAGGGCAACGAGTCTTGGCCCGCGACCACCGAACAGAGAAATGGCAACCAGGAACGATATGCACATGGCAGGGGCCACTAATGTACACAGTGGATGTTGGGGAGAACATTGTGAGACGCCATGTCGACCAGATCCTAGAGTCACAGGAACGAGTCAACCCCATGGCTCGCGCACCTGGTGATGAACCCGACATACAGGTAGCATCTACCCCTGAAACAGTAGCATCGGAAGCTGATGAACCAATTGACGACAGGGGGCCTCCGCACCAAGAACAAGACACTCAGGAAACGCACTATCCAGAAAGGATCAGGAAGCCGCCCCAAAGACTGAATTTATAAATGGACTATTTTCAGTTAATGTGCATGTTAAAAGTATTAATTGTTAAATGAATGTTATGGTACTGTCAATCTAAAAGTGGAGGAATTGTAGTGTATGTACCTTTAAGGGGAGAACTACTTTTTACAGCTCCTGTATACTGTAGTACTGGCAGTGACCACACCTGTATATAAACCCTGAGTAGTTTTAGAGTAACCCTCATCCAGTAAATACCTGTTGATTGTTCCTGCAGTCTCGTGTCTAGTTATTGAAGGACACACAACATCAAAAATACACGGATCTAACAAGGGGGAGGGAGGGAGAGAGCTAACGTGAGTCGGGCCGGGCCTCATGCGCTAGGCCGCGCACCCGCCGGCCCTGAGGCGCTGATCCGCGGAGGTGGAGGGAGGGAGAGGAGAAAGGGAGGGAGAGGAGAGAGGGAGGGAGAGAGGGAGGGAGAGGAGAGAGGGAGGGACAGGAGAGAGGGAGGGAGAGGAGAGAGGGAGGGAGAGGAGGGGGGAGGGAGAGGGGGGGAGAGAGGGGGGAGCGGGGGAGGGAGGGGGGGGAGGGGGGAGAGGGGGAGGGAGGGAGGGGGGAGAGGAGAGGGGGAGGGAGGGGGAGGAGATGGGGAGGGAGGGTGAGGAGAGGGGGAGGAAGGGAGAGGGAGGGTGATGAGAGGGGCAGGGAGGGAGAGGAGAGGGGAGGGAGGGAGAGAGAGTAAAGCAGGGAGAGACAGGGGGAGGGACAGAGAGAGGGTGAGGGAGGGAAAGAGTGAGAGGGTGAGGGAGGGAAAGAGTGAGGGGGTGGGAGAGGGAGTGAAAGCTCGCCTTATTCCTTCCTTCCTTCCTTCGCAGGGGTCCATCGGGCCAGGCCTGAGGCGCTCCTCCCCCCCTCTCTCTCCGGGCTAATCCCGAACTAAATCCAGCAGTCTCTCTCTCTCTCTTCCCCCCCGTCTCTCTCTTCTCCCCCCCAGTCTCTCTCTCTCTCTCTTCCCCCCGCCTCTCTCTTCCCCCCGTCTCTCTCTTCCCCCCCGTCTCTCTCACTCTCTCTTCCCCCAGTCTCTCTCTCTCTCTTCCCCCCAGTCTCTCTCTCTCTCTCTCTTCCCCCCAGTCTCTCTCTCCCCCCCAGTCTCTCTCTCTCTCTCTCTTCCCCCCCCAGTCTCTCTCTCTTTCTCTTCCCCCCAGTCTCTCTCTCTTTCTCTTTCCCCAGTCTCTCTCTTTCTCTCTCTTCCCCCCAGTCCCTCTCTCCCCCCCAGTCTCTCTCTCCCCCCCCCAGTCTCTCTCTCTCTCTCTTCCAACAACAACACGCCCTCAAAAAACCCTCGGCACTCCAGCTAGTTTATATATAAACATAGGAAGGAATATAGGTCCACTTCATCTCCTCCGACACTATACAACATGGTGACAGTTACTTAATACTGCCAAGGCTAGTCTCTGATCAAGACCAAGTGTTCCTGTAGTTCTTACTAAAAATAAGTTTTTTAAATATAAAGGGGATGATTTTCAACTACCCTCTACCGATTATCATGTGAAAAACAGGCGTCTGGCAGTGAAAAATCGTCGGGCAGTGAAAAATTGGGGGGGGTGGGGGAAGGACATCTTGATCATATTTTGGACACACAAGGTCCGCCAGATGCAATTTTCAGGCAGGACGATACTTACATATGGAAATTGGGGTCCTACGAGCACGCTGCCCATTTGCACCAGGCAGTGAGTGGCCTAACCGATATTCCTTGAAGGGACCGCCGGAGGCCATTCCAAAAACGGCTATGTAGTGTATATGCCTTTAAGAGCCCCATGTGTGCTGTAATGCCGGTAATGGCCACTCGGGCTATATAAGCCTGTATATTGTGTTATATCCGTTAGTTCCCCTCCAGACTTTGCTTAGTAAACACCTATGAACCAACCCCTGTCTTCAGTGTCTCTATCAACACACAGACACAACAGTGGCGACGAAGTGGAAACGGACTTACCTGCAATTCGGCAGCACCTCAAGGACATCGATTCCTCTGGCGTCCAGAAGAATCAAGAAAATGAAAAAAGCTGTGGTTTCACCAGCTGGCCAAGCTGGTGGCAGGTACTGCGCTAATCCTTCCTGGGCATCAGGCTGGGGCTCCAGCGGCTGGTTTTACAACTGGGCCAAGCAGCGAAAGCGGAGGCAAGCAGTAACAGACAGGGAGGGAGCACTCGGGAGACGGCCGGCGCTGCAAAAAGGTCGGCGTTCAGACCTAGAGAGAAAGTCCGGCGGGAACGAGTCTCCAACTGTAAATAAATAAATAAAAAAAGAACGGAAACAGCGTTGTCATCGGCAGCAGCGGCGGGAAAGCGCGGGAAGCGCCATATCTTTTCTGCAGAAAAGAAAGAAAAGCGCGGGAAGCGCCATATCTTTTCTAAGATGCCTAAGTCTGGCAATATTGATGCTTTTGATAGCGAGATAGAGGATTGGACCACATATGTGGAAAGAGTGGGGGTATATTGCACTGCAAATGGAATAGAAGATGAAAAAAAAGCTTCAGTACTGCTGAATCTAATGGGCGCAAAGACATACGGGCTGTTACGAAATGTAATTACTCCAGCCAAACCAAAGGACAAGGATTTTAAAGAAATTGTTGATACCCTACAGGAGCACTTAAACCCAACACCGCTGCTGATAGCGGAACGATTCAAATTCTTTAAGAGAAATCAACACAAGAATGAAAGTAACGCTGATAACATCCCCGAATTAAGAAAGCTATCAAAACACTGCCAATTCGGGGCAGGACTAGCAGATTATCTTCGAGACAAATTCGTCTGTGGTCTCTTAAGTGAAGGAACACAGAAAAGGCTGCTTTCTGAAAAAGATTTAACATTGGACAAGGCTTTCAGTATGGCTGTATCATACGAAGCAGCCGCAAGAGGAGCTGCAGAAATACAACAAAAGACACAGGACTTCGGCACCCATGAAATGACACAGGGTTTCGAGAGATGTTATCGCTGCGGCAGATCCACCCATGACCAGAGGGACTGCTGGTCCAAGGACAAAGCATGCAGGCAATGCGGAAAGATTGGACACATTGCACGGGTATGCCGATCTGGACAAAATAAATCCACAGACAGGAAAAAAAAAATCAATGAAGAAAAGTACAGAAAGGTACAAATGATGACGAACAGTAACTCCGAAGACCAGAAAAGCGATAGCGACTCCGAAAACAAGAGACTAAGCTGTCTCAAATTACATAATGTACTTGCCAAAGATGATTACCAGACCATTTGGGTTACCCTCACGATAGCAGGGTCCCCAGTTAAAATGGAGCTAGATACAGGATCAGCTCTGACCGTAATAAATCGACGGGATTATGAGAGGCTATTTCCGCAGATACCTTTAAAAGACACATCCATTATCTTAAAAACATATACGGGGCAGAAAGTATACCCCAAAGGAAAAATAAGGGTGCCTGTTGTATACAACGGCAAGGAAATACAAAAGTTGTATTTATACATTCTACAAGATGGTGGCCCACCGCTGTTAGGACGTGAATGGATCAGGAAAATACGTTTAGACTGGCACTCCATTCAGGCACTGACGGTGACCAGTAAGAAAAAAAACGATGATGACGTCATACCTGAACGATTAAAAGACATCTTGGCCAACGCCAAAGAAGTGTTTCAAGAGAAACTAGGAACCTTGAAAGGCATCACCGCCTCAATAAAAGTGGAAGATGCAGCAATTCCCAAGTTTTTTAAAGCAAGACCAGTGCCATACGCAATTCGTCCAGCAGTCGAGGCAGAGCTGGAGAATTTGGAAAATGCAGGCGTATTATCCAAAATAGATTGGAGCGAGTGGGCAACACCCATCATTCCAGTCATGAAGAAAGCATTGAATAATAATAAATCTGAAGAACAGAGAAAAATTCGCATCTGTGGAGACTTCAAGGTGACGGTAAACCTGGTCCTTCACACGGTACAGTATCCTCTTCCGAGGATAGAAGATATTTTCGCCTCACTATCCGGAGGGAAACGTTTCACCAAAATTGACTTGGCACAGGCATATCTACAGATGGAGGTTGAAGAGGCCTCTAAAAAATATCTCACGATAAATACACACAAAGGTCTGTACCAGTACAATCGACTGGTTTTCGGAGTAGCATCCGCTCCAGCTATCTGGCAAAGAACTATGGAGCAAGTCCTCCAAGGGATTCCAGGTACTCAATGCTACCTAGACGACATCCTTGTAACAGGAGAAAACGACAACGAGCACCTTGCCAATTTGGAGCAGGTGCTCACTAGGTTGAGAGAACGGGGCCTACGAGCAAATCGCCCCAAGTGCGAATTTTTCCGAAATCAAATATCATATTGTGGCCACATAATAAATAAGGAAGGGTTGCATAAGTCACCTGAAAAAATTGAAGTGGTCATAAAAGCCCCAGCACCTGAAAATGTTTCACAATTAAGGTCGTTCCTGGGATTAATAAATTACTATCATAAATTTTTACCGAACTTATCAACTCTTCTACACCCTCTTAATGAACTGCTACAAACAGGAGTAATTTGGAAATGGAGCGAAGACTGTAAATGTGCCTTCCATAAATGCAAAGACTTAATCACATCCAAAGAAGTTTTGGCTCATTACAACCCATCACTGCCAATCAGACTGGCGTGCGATGCATCCCCTTACGGCATAGGAGCAGTATTATAGCATAAATTCCCTGATGGCTCGGAACGGCCGATAGCTTTTGCGTCACGCTCATTGAACTCAGCTGAGCGTAACTATGCCCAAATCGACAGGGAAGCACTCAGCCTGGTATGGGGAGTGAAGAAATTCAACCATTACCTACACGGACAAAAATTTACCTTGTTGACTGACCATCAACCCCTCATCTGCATATTCAACCCTAAAAAGGGTGTTCCCATTATGACAGCGCAAAGGCTACAGAGGTGGTCCCTTTTTCTAGGGGCACACCAATACAACATAGAATACAAAGGATCAAAACAGCATGGGAATGCTGACGGTTTATCGCGCCTACCGTTGCCAACGGTAGAAGAGGCACCTACAGTAGACCCAGTGGAGATGTTCCACTCAACCATAGTGGAATGTCTACCAGTAACAAATTCTGCCATTGAAAAGGAAACGAGAAATGACTCAACTCTCTCACGAGTCTACGACTTAACGGTGAAGGGATGGCCAGCACATGGCAAACCACTGTTGCCAGCATTCTCGCAAAGAAGAGAACAGCTGTCAGTATGCCGAGGAACCTTGATGTGTGGATCCAGAGTGGTGATTCCACCCAAACTCCAGGATAAGGTGCTAAAGGAGCTTCACGAGGGGCATCTGGGTGGAGTGAAAATGAAGAACCTAGCCAGAGCGTTTGTATGGTGGCCAGGTATCGATGGAGACATAGAAGAAATGACCAAGAGCTGCCTAGGATGCCAGAAGGTCCAAAACGCTCCACCCCAAGCCCCTCTACATCCATGTGTAATACCCACTGGAAATGTTATGTACGCTAAGTATGGTTATCAATCTTTAACTTAGACACTGTATTATCATTGTTATAAATACCTGGGTTAAAGTTGCCCATGTGAAGGTACGGCAAGAACTTTTAAGGACACAATGTGACTAAGAGCATACTTTCCATAATTCTGCACCAGTATCAACTGTTGCAGACAGTGAGGCTGCGCAGTCTCCAGGCAGAAACCCCAGGAGGAATGGGTGGAGTCGGGTTTTTCGAGCGGGAAGAAAGGAAGCGACTGGAAGAAAAGAGGGCAGGAGCTCTGAAAAGAGGGCTCAGGAGGCAAATGGCTGCCGCATCCCGTCCCGGGCTTCCAAACTCGGCCGCCGCCCTTCGTATTAGTAGCTCTGCATCCAGAACTCAAAGTGGGATTCAGTGATCGTGAAGAGAATTCAACGAAGGGGTTCGGAGTCGTAAGTCTTGCAGACATTATACATACCATGAGCTCCAACTTAAGCGCGCCAACGAAAGAGTGCACTCAAATTTGGACACAGGGACAGATTCTCCTTTGAATCCATGTAAATGGAGAATGTATGTTTATTATGTCTAGATTCATTCTAATGTATGCAAATGTCTAATTTAGTTCATTGACCTGTAATCTTCTTATACTGTCTGACGGTAAAACTATAAAGTAAGATAATTAGAATTAAGCCATTGTAGTAGTGATCTCCTTGCTGGACTATAGAATACTGTCTACAACAGAGACCACATCTCACATATATCTAGAGAACCGTGAAGGGGTTACACATGGGAGTGGCCCTCATCTCCCTGGCAAAGGGTACACATCGACTTTGCTGGTCCATTTATGGACTCAATGTTCTTAATCGCGGTTGATGCACACTCCAAGTGGCCGGAGGTAATAAAGATGTCCTCCACCACCACGGAAAAAACCATCACAGTATTAAGGACCATATTTGCCAGGAATGGGCTGCCGGAACAGATCTGTTCTGATAATGGACCGCAATTTGTGTCCGAAGAATTCAGGAAGTTCTTAAAAAACAATGGGGTTAAGCATTACACGTCCGCCCCATACCATCCCGCCACCAATGGATTGGCTGAAAGGTTTGTCCAGACCTTCAAGAAGGCCATAAAGGCCATGGGTAATGAAGACATAAAACTTCAGCACAAGGTGGATAACTTCTTGTTCGCATACAGGAATGCAACACATATGGTTACCAACCAAACTCCCGCCATGATGTTCTTCAATAGAAGCCTAAGATGCCGGCTGGATTTGATCAAGCCCAACATCAGAAGGGACGTGGAGAACCGGCAATTTCAAGGCATGAATGAAAGGCCAACTAGAACCTTCCAGATAGGTCAACAAGTTTTGGCCCGGGACTACCGTACCGAGAAATGGCAGCCTGGAACTATCTGCACACGACTAGGACCACTGATGTATACCGTGGACATCGGAGAAAGCATAATAAGGCGCCATGCTGACCAAATCATAGAGTCATCCAAAAAGGGACAACCTACACCACAACTCTATACGCCTAACGATGAAGTAGAGATACCCATATCTACCTCCGATCCGGTGATACTGGAACCCAATGAACCCGACACTGGCATTCAAGCCGAATCAGCCTTGCCAAAAGAACCTACTACGCCACCAGAAACTACTACACCACCGAGGCGTTATCCGGACCGAGTCAGGAAGCCTCCAGAGAGACTGACTTATAATTAATTAACTGCAGCAATGTGTATATTATTTTTCTTATAACATGTAATTAATAATTACTTAAAATATTATGTACTGGTTAGCTAAAAGGGGAGGAATTGTAGTGTATGTGCCTTTAAGAGCCCCATGTGTGCTGTAATGCCGGTAATGGCCACTCGGGCTATATAAACCTGTATATTGTGTTATATCCGTTAGTTCCCCTCCAGACTTTGCTTAGGTGTAAAGTGTACTGGCAGGGCAAAAGATAGCTGCCAGGTGTGAGAGAGAAACTCTACAGTACACTTTACACCTAATCCCAGCCTATTACCATCTCGTCTAGCTTCTAATCTCTTTTACTTCTTTTGTTTCTTTTATTCTTTTGTCCGATCGCAGCCCTGCCTCCGATCTAGTTTCTTTTCTTTCCAGTTTTGAAGAAGGGTCCAACCCGAAACGTCAACTCAAATTTCTCTCCACGGATGTTGCCTGACCTGCTGAGTTTTTCCAGCATTTTCTGTTGTTATTTCGGATTTCCAACATCTGCAGTATTTTGCTATCATACTCGTGTTTGGTTCACTGCCACACCTCTTCTAGGAATGCCTACCTTGAAGAAGTTCTGCTCTTCTCTTCGACGGGATCTCCGTTTGGCTCTTCAACCTTGTTCATCTTCATTACTTTCAGTTTCCCTTCTCGTGTTTGATCAGGTATCTGCCAAGACTCGGTTTCACAGCCACATCATTTTCCTCAGCAACTGTCTCCGGTTCCGACTTACTCCACGTGGATTCCAACTAAACTTCCACCCTTCGTGCTTCGGATCCACCCAGGATTACAAATATCTCCAAGATATTCATCGTTCCTCGAACTACTGCTCTCGCCGCATCCTGAGATCCACGCTCAACGCCATGCGGCGCCACATGAACACACTCGACTTCTCTCTTCAGCAACACCGGCGCACTCTATCTCAAAGCTGTCCGGGTCCACAGTTCCATTTCATCCTTCGACTCATCCGACGCTTCAACAAAAAACTTTTCTTCTTCCTTTCCGATGTCAAGGATCGCAAGCTTCATCAACTCTTGGACACCAACGCCCCTCCGGAACCTTCTTCCCCTTCACTTTCCTCTGACCCCCCTTCTCCCAATCCCACCCCCTGCCGTGTTTTCACTATCCCCTCTGACCCTCCACTCTCTGACCCTGAACGATCAGTCCTCAGCAAAGGCCTGAGCTTCATCCCCTTACGCCCCCACCTCAATGAATTTCGAGCTCGGCACGATGTTGAGCTCTTTTTCCACCGCCTTCGTCTCCGTGCCCACTTCACTGGCCAGGAGTCTTCCCCCCGCACAACTGACCCTTTCTCCCGCTTGCAGAATTCCCGTTCTACCTGGACCCCTCCCCCTGGCCTCTTACCCTCTCGAGATCTTTTCATCGCTAACTGCTGCCGTGACATTGGCCGTCTCCATTTCTCTGCTCCCCTCACTCACTCCAACCTACCTCCCTCTGAACTTGCAGCACTCCATTCTCTTAGATCCAACCCTGACATTGTCATTAAACCCGCTGACAAGGGTGGTGCTGTTGTTGTTTGGCGTACTGACCTCTACCTAGCGGAAGCTGAACGCCAACTTTCCGACACCTCCTCCTACCTCCACCTGGACCATGACCCCACTACCGAACATCAAACCACCGTTTCCAAGACTGTCACTGACCTCATCTCCTCTGGAGATCTTCCCCCTGCTGCCACCAACCTCATAGTTCCCCAACCCCGCACAGCCCGCTTCTACCTCCTTCCCAAGATCCACAAACAGGACTGCCCTGGTAGACCCATCGTTTCAGCCTGTTCTTGCCCTACAGAACTTATCTCTTCCTATCTTGACTCTATCTTTTCTCCCCTTGTCCAGTCTCTTCCCACCTACATCCGCGACTCTTCGGACGCCCTCCGCCACTTTAACAGTTTCCAGTTTCCTGGCCCCAACCGCTTCCTTTTCACCATGGACGTACAATCCCTCTACACCTCCATCCCCCACCCGGATGGCCTGAGGGCGCTCCGCTTCTTCCTTGAACAGAGGCCCGACCAGTCCCCATCCACCACGACCCTCCTCCGCCTGGCTGAACTTGTTCTCACATTGAACAGCTTCTCCTTTAACTCCACTCATTTCCTCCAAATCAAAGGTGTTGCCATGGGTACCCGCATGGGTCCTAGCTATGCCTGCCTTTTCGTGGGCTATGTGGAACAATCTTTGTTCCAGTCCTACTCGGGTCCCCTCCCTCACCTCTTTTTCCGATACATTGATGACTGTATCGGTGCCGTTTCCTGCTCTCGCCCCGAACTTGACAATTTCATTCACTTTGCCTCCAATTTCCACCCTTCCCTCACCTTCACATGGTCCATCTCGGACTCTTCCCTTCCCTTCCTCGACTTCTCCGTCTCCATCTCTGGGGATAGGTTATCGACCAATATTTACTACAAGCCCACTGACTCCCACAGCTACCTGGACTACACTTCCTCCCACCCCGCTTCCTGTAAGGACTCTATTCCATTCTCCCAGTTTCTCCGCCTCCGCCGTATCTGCTCCGACGACGCCACCTTCCACACCAGTGCTTCAGACATGTCTTCCTTTTTCCGCAACCGAGGATTCCCCTCTACTGTGGTTGACACTGCCCTCGACCGTGTCAGTTCTATCTCCCGCACTTCTGCCCTCACCCCTGCCCCTCCCTCCCGGAACCACGATAGGGTTCCCCTTGTCCTCACCTTTCACCCCACCAGCCTCCACATTCAACGGATCATCCTCCGGCATTTCCGCTACCTCCAAAGTGATCCCACCACCAAACGCATCTTCCCCTCCCCTCCCCTTTCAGCATTCCGCAGGGACCGCTCCCTCCGAGACACCCTAGTCCACTCCTCTATCGCCCCAAACAGCCCTTCCTCTTCGCCTGGCACCTTCCCGTGCAAGCGGAGGAGATGCAAAACCTGCCCCTATACCTCCCCCCTTCCCACTGTCCAGGGCCCCAAACACCCCTTCCAGGTGAAACAGCGATTTACTTGTACTTCTCGCAATCTAGTATACTGTATTCGCTGCTCACGATGCGGTCTCCTCTACATTGGAGAGACCAAACGCAGATTGGGTGACCGCTTTGCGGAACACCTCCGTTCAGTCTGTAAGGGTGACCCCGAGCTTCCGGTCGCCTGTCATTTTAATTCACTGCTCCATTCCCACTCGGACCTCACCGTCCTTGGCCTCTTGTATTGTTCCACGGAAGCTCAACGTAAACTCGAGGAACAGCACCTCATCTTTTGATTAGGCAGTCTGCAGCCTTCCGGACTCAATATCGAGTTCAACAATTTCAGATCATAAGCTCGGCCCCCATTTCATTTTCTCTTGTAATTGTTCCACTCCTTTTCCCCCCCCCCCCTTTCCTTTTGTTTCTCTCTCACACCTGGCAGCTATCTTTTGCCCTGCCAGCACACTTTACACCTAATCCCAGCCTATTACCATCTCGTCTAGCTTCTAATCTCTTTTACTTCTTTTGTTTCTTTTATTCTTTTGTCCGATCGCAGCCCTGCCTCCGATCTAGTTTCTTTTCTTTCCAGTTTTGAAGAAGGGTCCAACCCGAAACGTCAACTCAAATTTCTCTCCACGGATGTTGCCTGACCTGCTGAGTTTTTCCAGCATTTTCTGTTGTTATTTCGGATTTCCAACATCTGCAGTATTTTGCTATCATACTCGTGTTTGGTTCACTGCCACACCTCTTCTAGGAATGCCTACCTTGAAGAAGTTCTGCTCTTCTCTTCGACGGGATCTCCGTTTGGCTCTTCAACCTTGTTCATCTTCATTACTTTCAGTTTCCCTTCTCGTGTTTGATCAGGTATCTGCCAAGACTCGGTTTCACAGCCACATCATTTTCCTCAGCAACTGTCTCCGGTTCCGACTTACTCCACGTGGATTCCAACTAAACTTCCACCCTTCGTGCTTCGGATCCACCCAGGATTACAAATATCTCCAAGATATTCATCGTTCCTCGAACTACTGCTCTCGCCGCATCCTGAGATCCACGCTCAACGCCATGTGGCGCCACATGAACACACTCGACTTCTCTCTTCAGCAACACCGGCGCACTCTATCTCAAAGCTGTCCGGGTCCACAGTTCCATTTCATCCTTCGACTCATCCGACGCTTCAACAAAAAACTTTTCTTCTTCCTTTCCGATGTCAAGGATCGCAAGCTTCATCAACTCTTGGACACCAACGCCCCTCCGGAACCTTCTTCCCCTTCACTTTCCTCTGACCCCCCTTCTCCCAATCCCACCCCCTGCCGTGTTTTCACTATCCCCTCTGACCCTCCACTCTCTGACCCTGAACGATCAGTCCTCAGCAAAGGCCTGAGCTTCATCCCCTTACGCCCCCACCTCAATGAATTTCGAGCTCGGCACGATGTTGAGCTCTTTTTCCACCGCCTTCGTCTCCGTGCCCACTTCACTGGCCAGGAGTCTTCCCCCCGCACAACTGACCCTTTCTCCCGCTTGCAGAATTCCCGTTCTACCTGGACCCCTCCCCCTGGCCTCTTACCCTCTCTAGATCTTTTCATCGCTAACTGCTGCCGTGACATTGGCCGTCTCCATTTCTCTGCTCCCCTCACTCACTCCAACCTACCTCCCTCTGAACTTGCAGCACTCCATTCTCTTAGATCCAACCCTGACATTGTCATTAAACCCGCTGACAAGGGTGGTGCTGTTGTTGTTTGGCGTACTGACCTCTACCTAGCGGAAGCTGAACGCCAACTTTCCGACACCTCCTCCTACCTCCACCTGGACCATGACCCCACTACCGAACATCAAACCACCATTTCCAAGACTGTCACTGACCTCATCTCCTCTGGAGATCTTCCCCCTGCTGCCACCAACCTCATAGTTCCCCAACCCCGCACAGCCCGCTTCTACCTCCTTCCCAAGATCCACAAACAGGACTGCCCTGGTAGACCCATCGTTTCAGCCTGTTCTTGCCCTACAGAACTTATCTCTTCCTATCTTGACTCTATCTTTTCTCCCCTTGTCCAGTCTCTTCCCACCTACATCCGCGACTCTTCGGACGCCCTCCGCCACTTTAACAGTTTCCAGTTTCCTGGCCCCAACCGCTTCCTTTTCACCATGGACGTACAATCCCTCTACACCTCCATCCCCCACCCGGATGGCCTGAGGGCGCTCCGCTTCTTCCTTGAACAGAGGCCCGACCAGTCCCCATCCACCACGACCCTCCTCCGCCTGGCTGAACTTGTTCTCACATTGAACAGCTTCTCCTTTAACTCCACTCATTTCCTCCAAATCAAAGGTGTTGCCATGGGTACCCGCATGGGTCCTAGCTATGCCTGCCTTTTCGTGGGCTATGTGGAACAATCTTTGTTCCAGTCCTACTCGGGTCCCCTCCCTCACCTCTTTTTCCGATACATTGATGACTGTATCGGTGCCGTTTCCTGCTCTCGCCCCGAACTTGACAATTTCATTCACTTTGCCTCCAATTTCCACCCTTCCCTCACCTTCACATGGTCCATCTCGGACTCTTCCCTTCCCTTCCTCGACTTCTCCGTCTCCATCTCTGGGGATAGGTTATCGACCAATATTTACTACAAGCCCACTGACTCCCACAGCTACCTGGACTACACTTCCTCCCACCCCGCTTCCTGTAAGGACTCTATTCCATTCTCCCAGTTTCTCCGCCTCCGCCGTATCTGCTCCGACGACGCCACCTTCCACACCAGTGCTTCAGACATGTCTTCCTTTTTCCGCAACCGAGGATTCCCCTCTACTGTGGTTGACACTGCCCTCGACCGTGTCAGTTCTATCTCCCGCACTTCTGCCCTCACCCCTGCCCCTCCCTCCCGGAACCACGATAGGGTTCCCCTTGTCCTCACCTTTCACCCCACCAGCCTCCACATTCAACGGATCATCCTCCGGCATTTCCGCTACCTCCAAAGTGATCCCACCACCAAACGCATCTTCCCCTCCCCTCCCCTTTCAGCATTCCGCAGGGACCGCTCCCTCCGAGACACCCTAGTCCACTCCTCTATCGCCCCAAACAGCCCTTCCTCTTCGCCTGGCACCTTCCCGTGCAAGCGGAGGAGATGCAAAACCTGCCCCTATACCTCCCCCCTTCCCACTGTCCAGGGCCCCAAACACCCCTTCCAGGTGAAACAGCGATTTACTTGTACTTCTCGCAATCTAGTATACTGTATTCGCTGCTCACGATGCGGTCTCCTCTACATTGGAGAGACCAAACGCAGATTGGGTGACCGCTTTGCGGAACACCTCCGTTCAGTCTGTAAGGGTGACCCCGAGCTTCCGGTCGCCTGTCATTTTAATTCACTGCTCCATTCCCACTCGGACCTCACCGTCCTTGGCCTCTTGTATTGTTCCACGGAAGCTCAACGTAAACTCGAGGAACAGCACCTCATCTTTTGATTAGGCAGTCTGCAGCCTTCCGGACTCAATATCGAGTTCAACAATTTCAGATCATAAGCTCGGCCCCCATTTCATTTTCTCTTGTAATTGTTCCACTCCTTTTCCCCCCCCCCTTTCCTTTTGTTTCTCTCTCACACCTGGCAGCTATCTTTTGCCCTGCCAGCACACTTTACACCTAATCCCAGCCTATTACCATCTCGTCTAGCTTCTAATCTCTTTTACTTCTTTTGTTTCTTTTATTCTTTTGTCCGATCGCAGCCCTGCCTCCGATCTAGTTTCTTTTCTTTCCAGTTTTGAAGAAGGGTCCAACCCGAAACGTCAACTCAAATTTCTCTCCACGGATGTTGCCTGACCTGCTGAGTTTTTCCAGCATTTTCTGTTGTTATTTCGGATTTCCAACATCTGCAGTATTTTGCTATCGTACCTATGAACCAACTCCTGTCTTCAGTGTCTCTATCAACACACAGACACAACAGGCTAGAACATATTTGTGGGACCAGGAAGAATCGGAATGTTCCTCCCAACCCCACAATAATACTGCTACCCACTGCCGGCCGTTTGGTAAACAAAGTCTCTGACCATCAATCTTACATGGGAGTTTACTGCTTTCCCCGGTTCACTCTTTCTGTGTGTATCTTTCTCAATCTTGCTTTCACTTTCATGGTTTCAAAAGAACTACTGAATAAGGGCAAATCAGATGAAGGGTTCGACCCGAAACGTCAACTCAAATTTCTCTCCACGGATGTTGCCTGACCTGCTGAGTTTTTCCAGCATTTTCTGTTGTTATTTCGAGATATACTTTCTAACTGCTTTGAAGTACAACTTGTGAACAAAGAAAATTAAATTCGTATCTTTTCTAATTCCAACAGGCCATCAGACATCTATAGGTTGTCATTAGCTTCCAAGAAACTGTCTCCAAGGTGACAACAGAGAAAGCTGCTCAATTTTGGCAGTGCACTTTGAACTCATACTATATAAATGCAAGTCTTCTTTCTTTATCTGTGGCGTAAGAAATCAGCACCAACACAGATAGATATCAAAGATGTGTTTGGCTAGAACAACATTATAAAACTATTTTTAACTCCATGAGTAGCAATAACAAAAAAAAATACCAATGGTATAATAGAGTCCACTGAAAATTCAAAGTTGTTTTTTGGAAGTCAAAATAATTTGAATTAAATGACTGAGTGAAGAGGAACCAACTGTACATCACAGGCAAAAATCCATAGCTTTATTCACAAAGGGCTTGTCCACCCTAGCATGCTGCCTGGCATGGATATAGGGATTGATAATTAGTCTGTAGATTTCTGTGAATTCCTTTGAATATCTTGAAGCATTTACAGAGTGAAGAAAAAAGAAGAATGAATTTGCACTTGTATAGCACATTTCACAATCTCAGAACGTCACAAAGTGCTTCAAAGCCAGTGAAGTACTTTTGAAGTGTAGTCACTGTTGTAATGTAGGGAAACTCAACCAATTTGCACACAGCAAGGTCCCACAAACAGCAATGAAATAATGTCACAGATAATCTGTTTTAGTGATGTTGGTTAAGGGATTAATATTGGCCAGGACACCAGGGAGAACTCCCTGCCATGGGACCATTTATTTCCACTTGGTTTAACATCTCATCCAAAATAAGGCATTTTCGACAGTGCAGCACTCCCTCCGTGCTCCACTGAAGTGTTAGCCTAGATTATTTGGTTAGCTCCTTTGTGTAGGACTTGAAGCCACAGCCTTCTAACTCCGAGGCTGACACCATTCAAGTATTCATTCTGAATGTTTCCACATGAGATTAAATAGTTGGATTGGAATCCATGATGGAGGAGATTGTTCAAGGTTTGAGGAAGCAATGGGCTAGATTTCTTTTGCCATTCAGTGCTTTCATATATTTCTGTTCATAACACACTAATTTACAAAAATTAATAGAAAACTGTTTTGCAGTAAAAGAGCAAAATCTTAGTAGCTAGCAGCCAAAGACAGTAAAGATTCTTTAATTTATTATTTCAGTTAGTTGTGGGCTTGACTATGATTGGCAATTTTAATTATCTTGTACATTTTCTCATTGTATGGGCTTATTCTTAAGATGTTGCTCACTACAAGTGCAGTTAATTACTTCATTAAGATAATTTTCTGGAGCCATTGATGAGTTTATTACCAGAATATAAATAATATGTTTTTTTAAAGTGTAGTGTCCTTCTGTAAGTAATAACCTCTCCTGAGCAGTTATGACTGTTGCACACTGATATCCATATTTGGTATGAATTCAGTCTTTCAGGCATATAGCTCAGCTGAACATTTGGATATTATACTGAGAAGCTATTGCTGTTATCGATAGAGCCAGTAAGAGCAAAAAGCTGCAAAGTGATTTTACACTTTAATTTGGGGAATTGCCCTTTTATCTCCACATGATTTAATTTTACTTTTAACTCAATGAGCTCTTTTCCCTAAAGAAACTTCAGGCACAAACCATGGCTTTATAAAGAAAACAATAATTTATTATTGACACATTAGAAAATTGACATTAGAATTCAAATAATATCTTGGGTTTATGCTCGAATTAGAAATCAAGGGCTAAAAATTCGGGGCTTAACGCCCCCTGTTACTGGCAAAAGAGGGTGGCCACCACTCTTTCGCCAGCTGGTGGCGGGTCCCGCGGCGTCCTCCATTTTCCCAGGCCCGACAGCGCTGCCAGTAAGATCCATCGCCCTGGAAATTAAAATGAGGGAGAGGTGACTTAACGTCACCACGGCGAACTTGGACCTTTGCGCTGAGTTCAGCGCTGGTCCTAAGCTCGCCATGTAAACCTAGCGTGCAGCAGGCTGACAGAGGAGCTGTCAACACCTCTTAAAGTGACACACGCATCTTTCAGGCAAGTTTGTATTTTAGCTTTTGGACGTTTTTAAAATTTTTTATTGAAGTAGTGGCTTGCTGCAATATATATTAAAAGTTTTTTAAGTGTGTAGGGAGTGCTGCTGGATGCTTGCAAGACCTCGGATGGTAATGGAAGGCCTCTGCAAAGACAGAAAATGCTGCATTTACTCAGTAGGTCAGGCAATATCCGTGGAGAGAGAAACAGCATTCACCTCTCGGGTCAAGATGTTGTCTGACTTGCTGAGAATTTCCAGCATTTTATGCTGTCATTTCAGATTTATGGCATCCGCTAGCAGAGGGAAGAGGAAAACATAGAAACATAGAAGATAGGAGCAGGAGTAGGCCATTCGGCCCTTCGAGCCTGCTCCGCCATTCAATGAGATCATGGCTGATCATCCAAATTCAGTACCCTGTCCCTGCCTTCTCCCCATATCCCTTGATCCCATTAGCCTCAAGAAATATATCCAACTCTTTCTTGAATATATTTAATGAACTGGCCTCCACCGCCCTCTGTGGCAGAGAATTCCACAGGTTCACCACCCTCTGGGTGAAGAAATTCCTCCTCATTTCAGTCCTAAATGGCTTACCCCTTATCCTTAGACTATGACCCCTGGTTCTAGACTCCCCGGCCATCCGAAACATCCTTCCTGCATCTAGTCTGTCCAGACCTGACAGAATTTCATAGGTTTCGATGAGACCCCCTCTCAATCTTCTAAACTCCAGTGAATATAAGCCCAATCGACACAATCTCTCCTCATACGTCATTCCTGCCATCCCAGGTATCAGCCTGGTGAATCTTCGCTGCACTCCCTCCATGGCAAGAACGTCCTTCCTCAGGTAAGGTGACCAAAACTGCAGACAATACTCAAGGTGCGGTCTCACCAAGGCCCTGTACAACTGTAGCAAGACATCCTTGTTCCTGTACTCGAACCCTCGTTACGAAGGCCAACATACCATTTGCCTTCTTAACCGCCTGCTGCACCTGCATGCTTACCTTCAGCGACTGGTGCACAATAACACCCAGGTCTCTTTGCACTTCCCCTTCTCCCAATCTATTGCCATTCAAGTAATAACCTGCCTTCCTGTTTTTGCCACCAAAGTGGATAACCTCACATTTATCCACATTATAGTGCATTTGCCATGTTTCTGCCCAATCACCCAACCTGTCCAAATCGTACTGGAGTTTCACGACATCCTCCTCACAGCTTACCCTCCCACCCAGCTTTGTGTCGTCTGCAAATTTGGAGATATTACATCCAATTCCCTCATCCAGATCATTAATATATATTGTGAACAGCTGGGGTCCTAGGACCGATCCTTGCGGTACCCCACTAGTCACTGCCTGCCACTCGGAAAATGACCCGTTTATTCCAATTCTTTGCTTTCTGTCCGCCAACCAGTTCTCTATCCAAGTCAATACCTTGCCCCCAATCCCATGTGCCTTAATTTTGCACGCTAATCTCTTATGTGGGACCTTATCGAAAGCCTTCTGAAAGTCCAAATACACCACATCCACTGGTTCTCCCTTATCTATTTTACCAGTTACATCCTCAAAAAATTCCAGTAGATTAGTCAAGCATGATTTACCTTTTGTAAATCCATGTTGACTTTGTCCGATCCTGTCACTGCTTTCCAAGTGCTCTGCTATTACATCTTTTATAATAGACTCTAGCATTTTCCCCACTACCGATGTCAGGCTTACCGGTCTATAATTCCCCGCTTTTTCTCTACCACCTTTTTTGAATAAGACGCAGAAGAGGAAGACTCAACCCAGACCGGGTTTCTGGCTGGGATATCCAGGATGGTATCATCCACCCGCGGTACCAGTAACCACAACTCCAATTCCCCTTTCAACATTAGTCCCACACCTTGGCCGGAATTTTCTCCAGGTAGGCGGGTTGCAGATGGGGGCCCTCCGAGGCAGGGCCTGATTTGCAGGTGAGGCCTCTGATTCCCGCCTGCAGCCTGCCAGATTGAGAGGCTGGCTATCAGCGGGCGGGTTGGCCTGCAGGTGCAGAGAGGGAGTGAGGGGTCGGTCTGGGGAGGGATCGCAGGTGGTGGGGAGGGGATCGTCTGGCTCGGTTGGGGATCAGTGAGTACGGGGGAGTGGTGGGGTCGGCCAGAGATCAGGGGATCTGGGATCGGCAGCAGGGGGTCGGCAGTGGATCGGGGTGATTAGGAATCGGCGGTGACTGTGGTGGCGGTGCGGAGGCCTGGGGAGGTGATCGGAGGCCTTATGCTGGGGTTGCTGATCGCAGGGGTGGGCTAATCGGGGACCCTGGATCCAGGATGTAGGTATAAAGCCACTTCCCTCCTGCATCCAGCAGTCCCTACCTCGGTTTAACTGCTGTGTTTCACGAATTGAGTGAAACCCGTCCACATGCAGTTAAATTCAAAATGGAGGTTACAAAAGAGGCTTCCAGCCTCATAATATTTAAATTGACGTACTACCCCCTGGGAGCGGGTTGGTTGCCTGCACCCTGTCCCACCCCTGTCCCGCCCCGATAAAACTAGAAGTGGGTGGGATGGGGGCAGCCTCACGCTCCAAACCCACCCTTTTTTTAGGGGAAAATTCCGGCCCTTACCTTCCATCTGTTACTGACCATCATAGTGTCCTTTTAGCCACGATGCTGAAATAAAAGCCACCACAAAGCAAGTTTTCCAATCCAACTGTATAGGTCTATCCATCCAACGCGACATCAAGAAATCAACTTATCACCTGTATGCATTCTCTTAGTGACTGTCTTGTGTGTGCCTTTGCCTATCCTAATGATATCACGCAGTGCTACCCCAGTGGCTGCAGCATGGATGGTGGAAGGCTGCTGACTTTCTGTGGGGGACACTGCAGATGGCCTTGCTGGTCGACCTTGAGGAGCTGGTGGCTGGGAGTGTCAAATTAAGTGACGGTGTTTCTTCTTCACTCCCTCTTCTTGGTCAACCAGCTGGGCAAGCCGCATTTCCTGGGTGTGTGAAATGAGGAAGGCACAAGGGTGGAGTTGTGGTGAGGAGAGGGCGGGAAAGCAAGAGGTGCATGCGAGAAGGAGGATAACGTATGAGGATACCAGCATCTTGTATCCTTTCTGCCCTGCCGCTGACCAAGGGCTCAGCCATGCTCCTGCCAAGAATGGCCTGCACCGTCTCCTCCAAGGGCTTGGGGTGAGGCTAGGAATGGGAGATGTGCCTTGTGATTGGTACAGATTGCTGGTCAGTGAGTGATTTGGTTGGGAGGGGGGTGGGAGTCGTGCATTGAGCAGTGTGTGAGGCTAGTGATGCAGTTGGTAGGTGACGGCTTTTGAAGATGAATTCACTGACCTTGACCATTCGTCTGAGGTCATGAAGCTTTTTTGGGCACTGGAGCCAGGGGGTTGGGGTGACACTGCTGGCAGTGACAGCCTTAGTGATGTGGTCCCACATCGTTCTTTCTGGAGGGCCTCCTGGCCCCTGTGGGTAGAGGACCTCTCTTGCAATGTTGAGCCCCTGCACAAAGCTGGAGTGCTGTGTGCGAGACCGAGGGTGCCCCTTCCCTGGCTTCCTGAGCCATTCGTGTTAGTGCTGAAGCACTTTTACCATTTTTTGAGGTTCGGAAGGTAATTCAACTTTAAGAGCTGAAGACTCCCATTTGGGACTTCTTTTTAATGTTAATTTATTTTAAAAGGCAGTAAGGACTGAAAACTGCGGCCTAGAAATTCAGTAGGCCTAGCGCCCCATTTGGGGCGCTGGAGGGCCGAGCGCCGGAGTTATGGCCAGTTTAAAAATTCCCTGGGGCCCTGGAATCGGCGGTAGACCGGTAGCGCTGCGCCGGCACCGATGACGTCATCGGTGTGCGCAGCGTCCCGGTTGCCATGCCGACGGGCCCCAGCGCCGAAATTCAGTTGCGGCCGCCTCGCCCGTGGCAGCCGCAACTAAGACTCTGGCAACAGAGTCTTACACGACTTTGCGCCGGCGCATAAAGGTGGAGCAGCGGCTGGCCGCTTTCCCGCCGGCCGCCTGCCCGCACCTCCCTCCCCGGACTCCCCCACCCCCCCCTGCGGAACAGATGCTTCTCGGCTGCGAGCCCGGCACTTCCCCGAGGTGCCGGGCTCATTTTTGTGGCGATTTTACCGGCCAGCGGGCGGGTGCAGGCAGCTCCTCCTTAACTGAAGGAGGAGGCCTGCACTTCCCGAGCCTGCCGCACCGCAGCGCCGGAATAGCGCCGCAATGCGGCGCGTAGCGCCAGTTTTCAGGCGCAAACACACTTCAGTAGCGCCGGCAGCCGTTTGGGCGCGGCGCTACTGAATGTTTGGCGCGCGCAGGGGGACTTAGCGCCAGCGCTAACTTTCCGGCGCTAAAGCCCTGGCGCGGCGCCAACTGAATTTCTAGGCCTGCATTTTTTCACTTGCTTTTAATTTTTATTAGTTCAGAAGGCATTGCCCTTTTAATGCATTGCCCTTTTAATACATTGCCCTTTTAATTTCCCACAATGCCTAGTGATCTCTTGCCTCGCTTCCAGAGGCTGTTGGATGCTAAAACCCCGCCCCTGGATGGGAAATTCGACTCCCATGCCTGCACTAACGCCACCAGGAGGGCGTTACATGGTAAGTTAGTGCTGGGCTAAAAATCTTTAGCCCCAACGTGGATTTTTCTCTGGTAGCGCTTCGTCCATTTTCAGCGGCCGTTAACTCTTGTGGTGGCTGCAAATTTTTCGCCCTAAGTGTCTGTCTTAGACTAACCCCAAAATGAAAGTTATCTACTCATGGCTGGCTCAAGCTTGTCAGGAAGATTCCAAGTATTTTGTTGAACACTGTTGTAGTGTAGTGTGGATTTCTCTTGTAGCCAGGTCATCTGCTACACAGGCAATCTGTAAACCTGAAGTCATGAGGCTGTGAGGTAGAAAGCAGTCAGGAAGATACCAGGTGAGGCGTTGCCACAAGAAAGTGGAAGGCAAGGTCGGAGCAGGTTCTGTGGAGCTGTGTCTCTATTCACTCTGAATTCTGCCTAACTTTTAAAAGCTGTTTTTAACATTGAGCCACACCTCTGGGGTGCTGGCTTGTCAACAATAGGTTCCTACAAATACCACCCAGGATTGATTGACACTTCACTTGTTTTCTCTCATTGTCCACAACATAACATATGCAGGTGTTCAAAATGACCTCCAGCCGGCCTTTTACAATGTGTTCTTTTAAGAGTCCTTTTTCTTTAGACATGCTGGAGCTGATTTCGTATCAGGCTTTTATTTCATACGAATTTTCACTGCTAACCTAAGTAAGATTTCTTTTTGTAATAATCAAGCAGTTTGATTCTTACAGGCAAATTTGTTTAAGCTATTCTTGGGAAATCCACTATATGAAGGCAAGCCTAGATAAATACTTCAAACTAAGCCAGAAAGGCATAACCAGAGGACTTAAATAGAAATGAATGAAAAATAAATTTAAAACAGACCGCTCTTTTCCTTCTAGAGAGAGAAATACTTAGAATACTGGCCTGTAATTTCCTGGATCACACTTACACAGAAATTAGGTCAAAATTTATTTCATTTTCTGCACCAATTTCCTGGAACGCTCATTTGCCTACAGCGGAACGTAAAACCCAGCATAAAACAAGTGCAAATTCAGTGGTATTATCAAGCATTTATAATTTCTGTATTTTAAATGGCTACATAGTGACTTATATTTGTGTTTGTTTTAGTCATATCTTAATAAAGTTGATCAAAACTATATACCTGTATGTTAACATTTTGACTTCATTGTATATTTCTTTAAATAATCAAACTTGTTAATAAATTGAACTTTGATTATCACTATATTAGTCCTTGGCAAGTGCAACTAATTCAGGAAGCCTGATTGTTAATTTTTAGAGAAACAGATTTGAATATGTAGAGATTAGGCCAATCAGTAGCTTATCTCTAGTCTTTCAAATAATCAGGGTCGGCTGCAAACCAGTATGGTGGGTATATTATGTTTAATCAGAGTTTAAGACAGAATATAACATGCTAATTATACAGCAAAAACATATGACCATGACAAGCAGCTGGTATTGGACCCGATCGGACAGATGGCTGGCGTGCGTGAACAGTTCTCTGGCTTGCGGCCTCTCTTCCTTTCGTCTAGAACCTCCGAGTTGGTAAGCCCTCAGGGTGTCACTTTTCTTTTCTTTTTAGGGGTGGGCCTGAGGTCAAATTATTGATGAGACCATTTAACCTAGAGGTTCCCCATAAACCTCATTACCCAATGGGCCATCGAGTTCTTTGTCTCGATTTTTGGATGAAAGCCCTCCCCTAACAGGGTTTCATGATCTCAGCCAATTTGTCTTATTGTTTAATCTTTCTGAAGGTTCTTCCTTTTGGAATTCGTATCTTATCTCCCTGGTCCCTATCCTCCCTGGCACAGCAAGTACAAGGCCTGGCCTTGCACTCTTTCAATCAGGAGGCCCAAGCCAGAGCTGTCCCACTTCAGCCAGTCATTCTCTCACTTCCATCTAGCAAACGGCCCCATCCTAAGATGGATACCTTAACCTCCCCAAATTCCTTTCATTCTGTGTCCTTCATACTAATTAACTTTTAATTATCCTTACAAGCAGTTTTGTTAAGCTAACTCTAATTCCTACCGTAGCATTATATCATGGTTATTAGTAATAATAGAAGAAATGTAGGCATTGGGTCTCAGTTGGCCAAATTAGAGATATATAAACAAGTTGAAATCCTAACTTAAAAACAGCAGATAGTTAGCTTGGAAACACTGTCACACTGCAGAATGCTATAACATCTGCAAGGAACCAAAACACAAGCAGGTTCTAAGCATCTATCCAGTTATTCCAGTACTAGTCTGAAGAGACTTTTTGACTCCAGTTCTCATACTATCATGTAAACACAATTTTGTTCGCATAACCCATATACATTTTGGACACCCCTGATTTCTAACAAACGGCAATCTCAGTTTCAGCTGTTTAGAACTTACACACCTGCAGTAATATGAGGAATGCTCTGCATCTTGCAAGAAATGTATTTGGGTTAAATTGTTCATTTATATAAGTTGGTGGTGCACGGGAAGAGATCTTGAAGTATTTGAATAGCTAGGCCAGACTTTTCAGTTTCTATTTATCAGTTAAATATATACAGGAAACTTTCGTTTAACCAGAGGTTAAATGTCCGGAAAGCTCCAACTACCGGCAAAATTCAGGAGCCGTTTCCTATAAGTTTTTTTACTTCTCGTTGCTTTTTTTTCCAGTAGTGGCTCCCAAGCGTCTAGCTGAAGCTGTTGCTTAGCTACAGAGACGCTTTTAAGCTGCGGCCGACTGTTTTGAAGCTGAAGCAACAGGGTTTGTTTGTTTTAACTCGGTCCCGTCAGTGCCGGATACCAGAAAGTTTCCTGTACTGTAAAAGGAAATAAGAATGATATTATGGAACAAGGAAGCATCATCAGTAGTTATAAAAGTGTCTCTTTGCTACAACAAATGAAAGCTTCTGACAGATAACTGAGAAATAGTTACTCCTTCGGTTATGCCGATATCAGGTGACTTTGTGCAAGCTGTTCTTTCTGTGGGGGCGGGGCTATGTAAATGAGCAGCAGAAGTTTTTGCGGATAAGAACATAAGAAATAGGAGCAGGAGTAGGCCAATCGGCCCCTTGAGCCTGCTCCGCCATTCAATAAGATCATGGCTGATCTGATCCTAACCGCCAATCCACTATCACCGAACCATCTCCTGAATCTAACAGAATTAGACACATGCAATAGGAGCAGGCTACACGGCCCCTGGGCCCGCTCCGCTACCCACAGGGCCATGACCGATCCGAACCTAGACTCATGTCCAAATTCCTGCCCGCTCCCCGTAACCCTTAATTCCCTTTACTTCTAGGAAACTGTCTATTTCTGTTTTAAATTTATGTAATGATGTAGCTTCTACAGCTTTTTGGGGCAGCATATTCCATGGACCTGCCACCCTCCTGAGTGAAGTAGTTCCTCCTCATCTCAGTTTTGAAAGAGCAGCCCCTTATTCTAAGACTATGCCCCCTGGTTCTAGTTTCACCCATCATCGGGAACATCCTCCCCGCATCCACCCGATCCAACCCCTTCACAATCTTATATGTTTCAATAAGATCGCCTCTCATTCTTCTGAACTCCAATGAGTAGAGTCCCAATCTACTCAACCTCTCCTCATATGTCCATCCCCTCATCCCCGGGATTAACCGAGTGAACCTTCTTTGTACTGACTCGAGAGCAAGTATGTCCTTTCTTAAGTATGGACACCAAAACTGTACGCAGTATTCCAGGTGCGGTCTCACCAATACCTTGTACAACTGAAGCAATACCTCCCTATTTTTATATTCTATCCCCCTAGCAATGAAAGCCAACATTCTATTGGCCGCCTTAATCACTTGCTGCACCTGCATACTAATGCCAGAATATTACCCCCAATCCCGTGATTTTTTATCTTAAGCAATAATCTTTTGTGTGGCACCTTGTCAAATGCCTTTTGGAAGTCTAAATACACTACGTCCACTGGTTCCCCTTTATCCACCCTATATGTTACTTCCTCAAAGAACTCCAGCAAATTTGTCAAACATGACTTCCCCTTCATAAAACCATGCTGACTTTGTCCTATTAAATTATGATTATCCAAATGTCCTGTTACTGTCTCCTTAATAATGGACTCCAAAATTTTACCTACCACAGATGTTAGGCTAACCGGTCTATAGTTTCCAGCCTTTGGAAGTGGCGCAAACGATCGAAGAAATTCATATATAGCGGTATTTAGGTGTAAAACCGACGTAAATCAGTCACGCAAATTTCCTCGGAACAAAGCGGCACAACTCTGCTCCTACGCAATCCCGTACATTCTTAAATCATTTTTTTTTAGATTAATATGGCTCAGTTGGGTTTTGCAAAAATAGAAAGTTACTGGCTTCACAAAAATATTCTGGATTATCCCAACATTAACAGACACCTATTTAAATACATCACGTCGATAAAGAGTATGCAATAAAAATGTGACTGTCAAGAAAGAGCCAGATGTTTTGAGACACTAGTACCAAACCACCTTAATGTAACAGTTTTGTTACTATTGCAGTTACAATACTCATACACAACATATAATTGCATTTTGACAGAAGGCATTGACTTTTAATAGGGAAGGCAGGGTGGGAGTGGGGGAGCTCCGAGGCGGTCGGGAAACCCGAGAGAACGGGCTTCCCGCAAGCTATGCCGACTTTAATGGCAGGGCCTGATGTGAATGGGAAGCCCCTGTTTCCCACCTGCAGCCAGCTAGATTGAGAGGGTGGCTGGCTCCAGGCTGGTAGGTCTGCCGCAGAGAGGAGGGATATGCGAGGGGGTTGGGAGCAGTAAGATGATGTGGGAGGGGGGCCGGGAAGAAGATCGGTGGCCGGAGGAGCAGCACGTGGGTGGAGCTGTCCAAATAGGATCGGGGGCTGGAGGAGCAGCATGGGGGAGGACCGGGAAGAAGATCGGGGGCCAGAGGAGCAGCATGGGGGAGGACCGGCACGGGTGGGTGGGGGCGCGAGGGCGGGAAGAAGTTTCAGAGTGGCCAAGGTGTTCCGGGAAAACACGGACAAGAACAATTTCTTCGACTTCTTGCCCAACGGGGAGACGGTGATGTCCAACAGCGATGACGACTCCATCGTCCTGTACGACTGCCGGGGTGCGGGGGACCCAAAGAGGACTCTGTGCAGTAAGAAATACAGGTTAGAGCTGATCAGGTACACACACGCAGCAAACACTGTGGTTTACAGCTCTAACAAAATCGATGATATTATCCTGTACTTGTCACTTCATGACAACAAATACATTCGATACTTTTAAGGTCACAGCAAGAGAGTTGCAGCATTATGTATGTCTCCTGTGGATGACCCCTTCATGTCCAATTCCTTGGATAAAACCATCAGGCTGTGGGGCCGCAGATCACCCAACTGCCAGGGCTTAATTCATCTTCAGGGGAGGCCGGCCAGGTAGCGACCGAAGAAGGATCGAGGAGGGTGTGAGGAAGACGATCGCGGGCCAGCTAGCAATTCGGGGGGGATCGGTTCGCGGGCTGGGGCGTGGCCAGAAAAGCAGGGGGGGATCGGATTGTGAGGATTGAGGGTTGGAGGAGCAGAGGGGAGGCCTTATGGGGGGATTGGAGGCCTGCGGTGGGGTGGGGGAGAGGATTGGTGGCCTGGGAGGGGGAGGCCTCATGGGGAGAGGCCTGCTGGGTGGCTGATCGGAGGCCCCGTGGGGGAGTCTCAGATCGCGGGGATGGGTTAGGCAGGGACCTTGGATCCAAGAGGTAAGTGTAAAGGCACGTACCTCCTGGATGCAGCAGTCATCACCTTGGTTGATTTCACTAGTTGTGCAAAACCCATCCAGCTAAAGTTAAAGACGAAATGAAGATTAAAGAAGAGGCTTCCAGCCTCATCATTATAATAGTTAAATAGACGACCCGCCTCCTGGGAGCGGGTTGGTTGCCTGCCCCCCGCCTACGAAAAAAACGGAAGTGGGTGGGTTGGAGGCAGGTTCAGGTCGGGATTCACATTTTTAACAATTTAACGAACCCCATCGCCCCAACCCACCCGCTTTTTAGGTTAAAATTCACCCCAAGAACTTTGAGCACCAAACCCTTAGGCCGGAATTTTCCCTTCTGAGTCGGGTGGGGTGTGTGCAGGCCGCCTAGTGGGTCGGGAACACGATGTCTTGATCAGCTTGCTCTTCAAAGCGACTTTAGTGTAATGGCCCCAATTTAATCAGCCATGTGCATTTCCCGGCCCTATAACAAGGTGCGGGTCTGATGACATCATCAATGACTCAGTTCCAGAGCCCATATTCAAAGCAGCCTTGCACACAGCTCATTTGAAGGCTGGTAAAGGAGTGTGGAAGGAGCATTGGAAAGGTTGGAGTTATTGTGCAAAGTGAAAAATATGAATACCCAAAGGCAGAGGGCTGCACCCCACTTTACAGATGCTTCGCTGTATATTCTGGTCGAAGCAGTAAGAGCACGCAGGGAGATCCTCTTCCCAGCAGATGGACGCAAGAGACCTCTCCAAAGACCAAAAGGGATTGGCTGGAAATAGAAGAGGAGGTCAGCAGCAGGGAGGTCATGAGGAGGACCTGGATCCAGTGCAGGAAGAGATTCAATGGTCTCATGAGGTCAGGAAAGGTGAGTGCAATGCCACACTCACCTTCATCCTGATGTGCCTGTCACCACATCCCCTTCACACTGCCTTCCCAAGCCTACTCCTGCACATTATTCCTCACACCAACATAGCTTCCAGGTCCACCCATCCCGGTCTCCCTATGTACATACTCACATCCCCATCTGACTAACACACCTCACACTCACCCTCATCATAATGCAATCATACCAAGTAACATAACAGAAAGAGGCCATTTGATATTGGCACCCCACTCCCTCATTGTCACCTGCTACAGATGTAAGCCATCCAATACTTACACTCATTCCATCACTCCCACTCAAACTTCTCTTCTTTCCCTCTTTGCAGGAGAAGAGCCCAGAACACACGGGAGAGGCAGAGAACCAGAGGTGGCCCTCCAAACTTCGCACATCTAACAGCAGCAGAGGAAAGGGATCTGGAGATCTTGGGAGCGTGGGAGACGGAGAGAAGGGGACAGCAACCTGGTGACAGAATCACATCTCATAAAGTCACATGACATATAACAGTCACTCATATGGTGACTGATGTCAGCAGCCACTGAAATGTCATCATGTGCATAATGGTAATGGTACCCATTCTTCTTATAACATTTCGAATTCATCTCTTTACTTTCCCACAGGTCCATCAACTGACTCCCCCACTGTCCAGCCGGAGGAGGATAACGACTCCACAGAGGAGCCTCCAGCCTCTGAGGGTGCAGCATCAGCAGCCCCAAGTGCACCCAGCACCAGCGCAGATACGCACACCTTGGTGGGTCCATTGCGCCATAGAGCAGTGTTGTCACCTGGTGTCTCACAATTCACAAGTGAGCAAGAGCAGATGGTGTTGACAGGGACAGCAGTGGAGAGTCCTCACCGGAGGGTGTAGGACGCTCCAAGCTCTGCTCAGCTGCATGCAGACGCTGAGCCTCGGGGGCCATCGAGAAAGAGGGTGATCTTGGAGGGGCAGCAACAATTGTGTGAGGCTCTGGCAGCTTTTGCAGCTGCAATGTCTGCAAATATTCAGAGAATGGAGGAGTCCATCTCCAACATGAGCACCACCATGTTGCAGGCGAAGGTGGTGATGTGCTGTTCCATGGGAAGGATGGCCACCTGCATGGAGCAGCTAATGCACCAGTCACATGAGCACATAGACTTCATCTCAAGGAGGGATGTAAACGTAAACGTAGACTTGAGCCTTCATCGCCCCACTGCTGTGCAGCAAAGTGCTCGCCAGCTCCTTGCTAGCAGGGAAGTGCGGGTGGCCCATGAGAGGGATGATGGGGAGAGGGGACATGGAAGTGGGAGCTCTTCTCAAAGCACTCGCACTTCTCCCCTGTTGCCTCCCCCTCAGTCAGAGCCCCACATGCTTCCTGGGATCCCGATGGCTGAGTCTGCCCCTGCACAGTCACAGGAGGAGCAGATTTTGGCGGGACCCTCACAGGCTCCAAAACCCAGAGGATGTCTGCCAAAAGTGTCTGATGAGTCGCAGCAGGGAAGTCTCCATATTTGGAGACGACACAAAGCTGGGTGGGCGTGTGTGCTGTGAGGAGGATGTCGTGAAACTCCAGTACGATTTTGACAGGTTGGGTGATTGGGCAGAAACATGGCAAATGCACTATATTGTGGATAAATGTGAGGTTATCCACTTTGGTGGCAAAAACAGGAAGGCAGATTATTATTTGAATGGCAATAGATTGGGAGAAGGGGAAGTGCAACGAAACCTGGGTGTCCTTGTGCACCAGTCGCTGAAGGTAAGCATGCAGGTGCAGCAGGCGGTTAAGAAAGCAAATGGTACGTTGGCCTTCGCAGCGAGAGGGTTTGAGTACAGGAACAAGGATGTCTTGCTGCAGTTGTACAGGGCCTTGGTGAGACCGCACCTTGAGTATTGTGTGCAGTTTTGGTCACCTTACCTGAGGAAGGACATTCTTGCCATGGAGGGAGTGCAGCGAAGATTCACCAGGCTGATACCTGGGATGGCAGGAATGACGTATGAGGAGAGATTGTGTCGATTGGGCTTATACTCACTGGAGTTTAGAAGATTGAGAGGGGATCTCATCGAAACCTATAAAATTCTGTCAGATCTGGACAGACTAGAGGCAGGAAGGATGTTCCCGATGGCCGGGGAGTCCAGAACCAGGGGTCATAGTCTAAGGATAAGGGGTAAGCCATTTAGGACTGAGGTGAGGAGGAATTTCTTCACCCAGAGAGGGGTGAACCTGTGGAATTCTCTGCCACAGAGGGCGGTGGAGGCCAGTTCATTAAATATATTCAAGAAGGAGTTGGATATATTTCTTAAGGCTAAAGGGATCAAGGGATATGGGGAGAAGGCAGGGACAGGGTACTGAATTTGGATGATCAGCCATGATCTCATTGAATGGCGGAGCAGGCTTGAGGGGCCAAATGGCCTACTCTTGCTCCTATCTTCTATATATGTTTCTATAAGTGAGCAGCCTGCCTCTACCTCTGCTGAAGCCACAGGGTTTGCACCTCGTAGAAGCACTCGGAAAATAAAAATGACACAAAAGTAGATGCACATGGGTTTATCAAAAAATGTTAGTGGTAAGTTTCAGTTATTTTGATGACATAAATGTTTTTCTTTGCACCACTTTTGAGTCTTGTCCATTTTTGCCTCAAACCTTGGAAGTGGCTTTGTCACTTGGAGTGAATGGTGGGACATTATTTAACCTTGAGCATTGGGGCTTTGGGTGAGAGGAATTGACTGGTCATTGTAGGGATGCTATATGGTGTTGTTGTGGGGTGGGGGGAAACTTAGTACAGCATGTGGCAGGCTTGTGGCTGCATTGGAGCAAGTTAAGTAAATCTGGCTATGATGAGGCCACCTCCGGTTCCTCTCCTCCTCCTCCTCCTCTGAAGGGGCTGTGTGCTCTGTGCCATGCTCCTCCTGCAGCTCCAGTCCTCGCTGCTGCATTATGTTGTGCAGTGCGCAGCAGACGCCGATGATTCTGGAGACCCCGGCTAGTGCGTATTGAAGGGCTCCTCCAGATCTGTCAAGGCATCTGAAGTGCATTTTCATCATGCCTATTGCTTGCTCTATGACACATCTGGTGGAAATGTGGCTCTCATTATAATGCTCCTCAGCCTCAGTACTTGGTGTCCTCAGGGGTATTATGAGTCACCTTTTCTCCAAGCAGCCAGCCGGTAAGTGTGTTTGGAGGTGCGAAGAGCTGAGGGAAGGTGGACTAGCGCAGCATGAAAGAGTCACAACAGCTGCCAGGTGACCTGGTGCACATGTGAATAATCATCTTCTTATGGTTGCAGACGAGCTACACATTGAGGGAGTGGAAGCCTTTGTGGTTCACAAATACTCCTCGGTGATGATGGGGTGCCTTCATGGCCACATGTGTGCAGTTGATGAAGCTCTGCACCTGTGTGAAGCCAGCCAGAGCCGCAAAGCCAAGCGCCCGCTCAGTAACACTGGCTTCATCAGTGGCAAGGTTGATATAATTGGCTGACTTGTCAAACATGGCATCGGTGACCTGGGTGATGCATCTGTGGGCAGCTGACTGTGAGATCCCGCAAATGTCTGCTGCAGATCCCTGGAAGGAGCCTGAGGTGAAGAAGTTGAGAGCAGTGGTGACTTTGACAGCCACTGGCAAGGATTGTCCTCCAGGTCCTCTGGGCAGCAGGTCTTGTTCCAGCAAGCTACAAATGTCTGCGATGACCTGGAACGATAGCCTGTGCCTCCTGAAGCACTGCTGCTCAGTCATGTCGAGGAAGCTCATCCTCTGCCTGTATACCCTGTGTTGAGGGTACCACCTCTGGCGTGCTGCAGCCCTCTGGCGCCCCCCTCCTGTGGAGCATCAGGTCATTGAGGAGAAGTGGTTGCTGCTGCTGCTGGTGTTGTGGCTGCTGGTGGTGCTCATTTTGGTCCGATTCTGAGGACCAAGGTGAGACAGTATATGCGGCACTCATGCTGATGTAGTAGGTGGCAGGTAAAGTGGAGATCACAGGGCCAATCCGTCAATGTTGTGATAGTGAGTAGCAATGTGGTGAGAGTGGCTTCCGAGGTTTCAAAGGACCTGCAAGCTGCAGACATCGAAATCTGTGGACAAAATGGAGTCAGCAAGAGCCTTTCCATGAGGCAAGTAATGAGGTGTAATGTTGCAGTATTTATGTGCTTTTCCCAGCTCTCAATGAATGAACTCGCCAATGGCCACTGAGCATCCGTCTCCCCTTCACAGGCGAGGTATCTGACCTACGTGAATCCCGTGCTCCTGCAGTAAAACTCAGAAGCTGGCATTAAAATCACTCTCAAGGGTCTGGAAACAAGCATTTAATGATTTCAATGAGGTTGACTGCCTCTGCGGATCGGGTCTGTGTCGCGCCTTCCAAGCCCCTGAGTTAAATGCTCGAGGCGGCGTGATTACGGTGGATTCCCGACGCGCTCGCTATTTCCGGCATATTTACTGCCAACCCGCCCCCAAACCCGCATGCGTGACAACAGGAAAATTCCGGCCTTGGAGTTTCAAATCGGCTTCTCTTAGAGATCTGGGCCAAAATTTTCCGCTATTGGCACAATCGTTGATCCGGGTACAAATTATGCTCCAAAATGCGTTCGTTTTCAGAAGTGTTTGCTTTTGCTCAAATTCATTTGTATATCACCAAACTTAAAATCTGCCATGAACCAGTGGAATCGAGCAGCGTTTTAGAACTTTAAAAAAATTTTGCTATAAAAAATATTCCTTGATAATATTTAAGAGTATTATTAATACAGCTGAAAATGGGTTTATCACAAAAAGTAATCATTTTTAATCAGAATTTTCTCCAGGTAGGGGCAGGTTGGGGGGCGGGAATCCTGGGAGGCTGGGTTTAACGGCAGGGCCTGATTTGAATGCGAGGCCTCGGATTCCTGCCCGCAGCCAGCCAGATTGAGAGGCTGGCTAGCTGCGGGCAAGTAGGACTGCAGCTACGGAGAGGGAGCGTGGTTTCGGTCCCAGGGAAGGATCGCGGGGCGGGGTGGATGTGAATCGGCAATGGAGGATCGGGGATCGTGGGGGGTCAGCTGGAGCATTGGCGGGGGGAGTTGGAGGACCGGTATTGGGGGGGTCGATCGGGGATCGGTGGTGGTGGTGGAGGGATGGGGGAGGGGGAGAGAGGATCGGGGCCGGCCAGTGGAGGATTGTGGTCGACCTCGGCATCATCAGTGTGGGGGGGAAGGCCTCACGGTGGGGATCGGAGGCCTCATGAGGGGGTCTCTGATCGCGGGGGTAGGTTAGGTAGGGATCCTGGATCCAGGAGGTAGGTATAAAGCCGCTTAGCTCCTGGATGCAGCAGTCCCCACCTCAGTTTAACTGCTGGGTTTCAAGAATTGTGTGAAACCCGTCCACATGTGGTTAAATTCAAAATGGAGGTGAAAAAAGAGGCTTCCAGTCTCATTATTGACGCACCACCCCCTAGGAACGTATTGGTCGCCCGCTGCACGTCCCGCCCCCGTTAAACCATAAGTGGGCGGGTTGGAGGCGGGATCAGGTCGGGAATCCCATTTTTAACAATTTAACTGCCCCCACGCTCCAAACCTACCCATTTTTTAAGGGGAAAATTCCAGCCAGAGTGCTTAGTCCACCACCTGTGAGTAACCTGATTTTAAATAATTGAAAATGACTTCAATAAAAAACTACACTGAACCTTTTACTAGTTACATTGGTGTACAGCAGACAGTTTCTTAGTAAATTACAAAACAAAAGGTATCTCTTACTGTCCTTGTGCCTAAAAAAAAGAGCCTCCTGAAAGGTCGGCAAACGAGCGCAATTAGCTGAAACTTGCAATGGTGATTGATTCGTTCTGGGGGCGGGGCCATCTTCTCGCATGATGTTTTTTAAACTAGTGCAAAAGATTGTGGAAACCCGATTTGCGCTGAATGTAATTTGAGCTTGAAATTCCTCGATCTTTTGTGCTGGTTTGACTGATTTTGGGCGAATTGTGCTGAAAAAACCAGCCCAACCGAGCCGGAAACTCCGGGCCCTAATTTTGATTAAAAGGCAAGGAAATGAGTGAGGCACTTGTATAGTATTAGCAGTAATGTTGTTCCCAGACATCACTCTTCTAAAAGATATATCAGACTGAAGAAAGATAATAAAAGCAGCAACTACTTGATTATTGACTTGAAGACTGATCTAGTTCCCTTTTGATATAATTCAGTTCTCAAGAACCTAGGTTAAAATATTGTATTGAGTGGAACACTGAATACAAATAAAAGTGCTCCACAATCACAAACCTATCAGCTCAGTACTTAAACAACTGATAAAGGAAACAAATTGACATCTTCAGCTAATTGACATCTTCAGTTACATCATAGAACTCCAAAAGCTTTTATAAATATATCAAAAGGAAAAGACTGGTGAAAACCAAAGTTGGTCCATTGCAGTCAGATACGGGGGAATATATAATGGGAAATAAGGAAATGGCAGATCAACTAAATGCATACTTTGGGTCAGTCTTTACGAAGGAAGACACAAAAAACCTCCCTGGGATATCGGGAAAAATAGGGACATTGGCAAAGGAGGAACTGACGCAAATCAATATCTCTAAGGATATGGTGTTAAGGAAGCTAAAGGGATTGAAGGTGGACAAATCCCCAGGGCCTGATAACATGCATCCTAGGGTACTGAAGGAGGTGGCCCTAGAGATAGCGGATGCACTAAGGATGATTTTTCAGAATTCATTAGACTCGGGAACAGTGCCGATGGATTGGAGGGTAGCTAACGTTACCCCACTATTCAAAAAGGGGGGTAGGGAAAAAGCAGGTAATTACAGACCTGTAAGCCTTACATCAGTTGTGGGCAAAATGCTGGAGTCCATCATTAAGGATGAAATAGCGGAGCACTTAGCAAATGGGGACAGGATAGGACAGAGTCAACATGGATTTACAAAGGGTAAATCGTGCTTGACTAATCTATTGGAATTTTTTGAGGGAGTAACTGGTAGAATAGATGGGGGAGAGCCAGTAGATGTGGTGTACCTGGACTTCCAAAAGGCCTTCGATAAGGTCCCACATAAAAGATTAGCATGGAAAATTGAGGCTCATGGGATAAAGGGGAAAGTTTTGGCGTGGATAGGGAACTGGCTGTCAGATAGAAAACAGAGAGTTGGAATAAACGGCTCATTTTCTGAATGGCAGGCAGTAACAAGTGGGGTACCACAGGGATCTGTCCTGGGCCCCCAGCTGTTCACAATTTACATTAATGACCTGGATCAGGGAGTCGGATGCAGCATTTCCAAATTTGCAGACGACACTAAACTAGGAGGTGGGGTGGGCTCAGAGGAAGAGACCAGGAAGCTCCAGAGCGATTTGGACAGACTGGGCGATTGGGCGGATAAATGGCAGATGCACTATAATGTGGACAAGTGCGAAGTTATCCACCTTGGGTGCAGGAACGGGAGGGCAAATTATTATTTAAATGGCAATAGATTGGGAGAGGGGGAAGTACAGAGAGACCTGGGTGTTCTTGTACACCAGTCACTGAAGGCGAGCATGCAGGTGCAACAGGCGGTCAAGAAGGCAAACGGTATGCTGGCCTTCATAGCAAAAGGGTTAGAATACAGGAACAGGGATACCTTGCTGCAGCTGTACAGGGCACTGGTGAGACCACACCTCGAGTACTGTGTACAGTTTTGGTCGCCTCATCTGAGGAAGGATGTTCTTGCCATGGAGGGGGTGCAGCGGCGATTCACCAGGCTGATACCAGGAATGGCGGGAATGACCTATGAGGAGAGACTATGTAGTTTAGGGATGTACACACTGGAGTTTAGAAGATTGAGAGGGGACCTCATAGAAGTGTATAAAATTCTGACAGGTCTAGACAGACTGGATGCAGAAGGAATGTTTCCCTTGGCGGGTGAGAACAGAACTAGAGGACATAATTTAAGGATAAGGGCTAAACCATTTAGGACAGAGATGAGGGGGAATTTCTTCACTCAGAGAGTGGTGAACCTGTGGAACTCATTGCCACAGAGGGCAGTGTACGCCAGCTCATTAAATATATTTAAGAGGGAATTAGATATATTTCTACGGGCAAAAGGGGTTAAGGGTTACGGAGAGAAGGCGGGGACGGGATACTGAATTAAAGGATCAGCCATGATCTCATTAAATGGCGGAGCAGGCACGAAGGGCCGAATGGCCTACTCCTGCTCCTATCTTCTATGTATCTATGTATTAACTCTTTGACTTGTATCCAGCACTTGATGGTGGGTGAATGGATCTGTTGCTGTTACCTGCTGAAGGGAAGCCAGTATTCCCTGAATCCAGCTGGAAGGGAAGACCTCCCCCCTCCCCCTCCCCCCACCTCTGTTGGGTGGGCTGTGCAGTGTGGCTGTGACTAAGAGAGATGAGGGGGGAGAAGCAATGCTAAACACAATCTCCCCTTCCACCTCTTCACCTACATCCTGAGTCCTAGACCACGCTAGGGGCGAGTGAAGTTTGCGCTTTTCCGCACTTCTGGTACCATCCCTCCATTAGCTGTTCTCTGCATAATGACTAAGGCAAACAAGAAAGATTTAAGCAGCAACAGCAGTCGGCATGTTGAATGGGGGAATGGAAGCTAGATTCGCCAGGAGCTCTTTCAAAACCAAGCAAGAATAGTTTATCAAAAATAACTCTGTAGTAGGGGACATTTAATTGAAGGATTTCTCTCGTATAATTTCCCACTTGAGTTCATTATAAAAGCAAAGGAAAGCTTTTGTGAAATTTTGCCATTTCACTTAATTTCCTGTAAATGTTTCTGTCTTTGGTTCCAGTTTTCTCACCTGACACATTCTGGAGTATGGTTCCACACTCTGATACCTACTCGCAGTGACCATTATTCATGGCACAGCCTACACATTAGGGTAGATTTTGACTTTTTGCAACAGTGTAAAACAGATGACGGTGAATCGGCAGCCCGCTTTACATCTCACCTGATTTTTATTTTGTCGCCTCGCTATCACTCATATTACCCAATTGCACAAAGTCAAACTTTAGCCCATTGAGACTTGGTAGCTACTCCATCCAGTTCTGGATGAGCAGAAATTTTCTCCAATTAAATATTGGGAAGACAGAAGCCATTGTTTTCGGTCCCCGCCACAAACTCCGTTCCCTAGCCACTGACTCCATCCTTCTCCCTAACATCTGTCTGAGGCTGAACCACACTATTCGCAACCTTGGTGTCATATTTAACCCTGAAATGAGCTTCCGACTATATACCTGCAACATAACTAAGACCGCCAATATACACCTCCGTAACACCTCCCGTCTTCGCCCTTGCCTCAGTTCATCTGCTGCTGAAACCCTCGTTCATGCCTTTGTTAACTCTAGACTTGACTATTCCAATGCATTCCTGGCTGGCCTCCCACATTCTACCCTACGTAAACTTGAGGTCATCCAAAACTCGGCTGCCTGTGTCCTAACTCGCACCAAGTCCTGTTCAGCCGTCACCCCTGTGCTCGCTGACCTATATTGGCTCCTGGTTAAGCAACACCTCGATTTCAAAATTCTCATCCTTGTTCTCAAATCACTCCATGGCCTCGCTCCTCCCCATCTATAGGCTCCTTCAGCCCCAGAACCCCCCGAGATATCTGCACTCCTCTAATTCTGCCTTCTTGAGCATCCCTGATTATAATCATTCAACCACTGGTGGCCGTGCCTTCTGTTGCCTAGGCCCTAAGCTCTGGAACTCCCTGCCTAAACATCTCTGCCTCTCCTCCTTTTAAGATGCTCCTTAAAACCTACTTCTTTGATCAAGCTTTTGGTCACCTGCCTTAATTTCTCCTTATGTGGCTCGGTGTCAAATTTTTTGTGTTTTAATACAACTGTGAAGCACCTTGGGATGTTTTACTATGTTAAAGGTGCTATATAAATACAAGTTGTTGTTGTTGTTATTCAACCATGGGTGCCATCATCAACCTGGCAGATGATAGCAAAAGTAATGCTATCGTTTTTGCAAATGATACTGCTCAATAACATCTGAAAGGCAATTTGTTCACTGTGGTGAAAGATTCAATTAGCAGGAGACACTAGTTGAATGTATCAGTAAGAAGGGAAATCAGGTAGATTGTTGTACCCAAAAATGCATGTATACAGTGTGGTGTATGTGCCTTTAAGAGCAATTGTGGTGTATGTGCCTTTAAGAGCCCCAGGTGTGCGTAATGCCGGTAATTGCCACTTGGGCTATATAAGCCTGTGTATTGTGTATATCCTTTAGAACTCCCCCCAGACTTGCTTAGTAAATACCTATGAACCAACTCCTGTCTTCAGTGTCTTTATCTACACACGGACACTACAGTGGCGACGAGGATGGGATTCGAACCCACGCCAAAGAAGTGTTTCAAGAGAAACTAGGAACCTTGAAAGGCATCACCGCCTCAATAAAAGTGGAAGATACAGCAATTCCAAAAATTTTTAAGGCAAGACCGGTGCCATACGCAATACGTCCGGCAGTCGAGGCAGAGCTGGAGAATTTGGAAAAGGCAGGCGTATTATCCAAAATAGATTGGAGCGAATGGGCAACACCCATCGTTCCAGTCATGAAAAAAACATTGAAAAATAACTCTGAGGAACAGAGAAAAATTCGCATCTGTGGGGACTTTAAGGTGACTGTAAACCCGGTCCTTCACATGGTACAGAAGATATTTTCGCCTCACTATCCAGAGGAAAACATTTCACAAAAATTGACTTGGCACAGGCATATCTACAGATGGAGGTTGAGGAGACCTCTAAAAAGTATCTCACAATAAACACACACAAAGGCCTGTACCAGTACAATCGACTGGTTTTTGGAGTAGCATCAGCTCCAGCTATCTGGCAAAGAGCTATGGAGCAAGTCCTGCAAGGGATTCCGGGGACTCAGTGTTACCTAGACGACATCCTTATAACAGGAGAAAACGACAACGAGCACCTTGCCAATTTGGAGCAGGTGCTCACTAGGCTGAAAGAACGGGGCCTACGAGCAAATCGCCCCAAGTGCGAATTTTTCCAAAATCAGATATCATATTGTGGCCACATAATTAATAAGGAAGGGTTGCATAAGTCACCTGAAAAAATTGAAGCAGTTATAAAAGCCCCAACACCTGAAAATGTTTCACAATTGAGGTCATTCCTGGGATTAATAAATTACTATCATAGATTTTTACCGAACTTATCAACTATTCTACACCCTCTTAATGATTTTCTACACACAGGAGTGATTTGGAAATGGAACGAAGACTGTAAATGTGCCTTCCATAAATGTAAAGACTTAATCACATCCGAGAAAGTTTTGGCTCATTACAACCCATCACTACCAATCAGACTGGCGTGCGATGCATCCCCTTACGGCATAGGAGCGGTATTGTCCCATAGATTCCCTGATGGCTCGGAACGGCCGATAGCTTTTGCGTCACGCTCATTGAACTCAGCTGAGCGTAACTATTCCCAGATAGACAGGGAAGCACTCAGCCTGGTATGGGGAGTGAAGAAATTCAACCATTACCTACACGGACAAAAATTTACCTTGCTGACTGACCATCAACCCCTCATCTCCATATTCAACCCTAAGAAAGGTGTCCCCATTATGACGGCACAAAGACTACAGAGGTGGTCCCTTTTTCTAGGGGCACACCAATACAACATTGAATACAAAGGGTCAAAACAGCATGGGAATGCTGACGGTTTATCGCGCCTGCCGTTGCCAACGATAGAAGAGGCACCTACAGTAGACCCAGTAGAGATATTCCACTCTACCATAGTGGAATGTCTACCGGTGACAAATTCTGCCATTGAAAGGGAGACCAGAAATGACCCTACTCTCTCACGGGTCTACGATTTAACAATGAAGGGATGGCCAGCACATGGCGAACCACTGTTGCCAGCATTCTCGCAAAGAAGAGAACAGCTGTCAGTGTGCCGAGGAACCTTGATGTGTGGATCCAGAGTGGTGATTCCACCCAAACTCCAGGATAAAGTGCTAAAGGAGCTTCACGAGGGGCATCTGGGTGGAGTGAAAATGAAGACCCTAGCTAGGGCGTTTGTATGGTGGCCAGGTATCGATGGAGACATCGAAGACATGACCAAGAGCTGCCTAGGATGCCAGAAGGTCCAAAATGCTCCGCCACAGGCCCCTCTACATCCATGGGAGTGGCCCTCATCTCCCTGGCAAAGGGTGCACATCGACTTTGCTGGTCCATTTATGGACTCAATGTTCTTAATCGCAGTTGATGCACACTCCAAGTGGCCGGAGGTAATAAAGATGTCCTCCACCACCACGGAAAAAACCATCACAGTATTAAGGACCATATTTGCCAGGAATGGGCTGCCGGAACAGATATGCTCTGATAATGGACCGCAATTTGTGTCCGAAGAATTCAGAAAGTTCTTAAAGAACAATGGGGTAAAGCGCTACACGTCCGCCCCATACCATCCCGCCACCAATGGATTGGCTGAAAGATTTGTCCAGCCCTTTAAGAAGGCCATAAAGGCCATGGGTAATGAAGACATAAAACTTCAGCACAAGGTGGATAACTTCTTATTTGCATATAGGAATGCAACACATATGGTTACAAACCAAACTCCCGCCATGATGTTCTACAATAGAAACCTAAGATGCCGGCTGGATTTGGTCAAGCCCAACATCCGAAGGGACGTGGAGAACCGGCAGTTTCAGGGCATGAATGAAAGGCCAACTAGGGCCTTCCAGATAGGCCAACCGGTTTTGGCCCGGGACTACCGTACCGAGAAATGGCAGCCTGGAACTATCTGCACACGACTAGGACCACTGATGTATACCGTGGACATCGGAGAAAGCATAATAAGGCGCCATGCTGACCAAATCATCAAGTCATCCGAAAAGGGACAGCCTACACCACCACGCTATACATCTAACGATGAAGTAGAGATACCCATATCTACCTCCGATCCGGTGATACTGGAACCCGATGAACCCGACACTGGCCTTCAAGCCGAATCAGCCTTACCAGAAGAACCTACTACACCACCAGAAACTACTACACCCCCGAGGCGTTATCCGGACTGAGTCAGGAAGCCTCCTGAGAGACTAACTTATAATTAATTAATACAGCAATGTATATTATTTTGCATATAACATGTAATTAATAATTACTTAAAATATGATGTACTAGTTAGCTAAAAGGGGAGGGATTGTGGTGTATGTGCCTTTAAGAGCCCCAGGTGTGCGTAATGCCGGTAATTGCCACTTGGGCTATATAAGCCTGTGTATTGTGTATATCCTTTAGAACCCCCCCCAGACTTGCTTAGTAAATACCTATGAACCAACTCCTGTCTTCAGTGTCTTTATCTACACACGGACACTACATACAGTACCTTCAACATAAATTTTACCAAGGCCCTTCACAAATGGAATTAGGCAGGGAAATGACAATGAGCCATGGTAGGACAGATTAGGAGTAGAACCAAAAGATTTGTCAAAAATATGAGACTTGAGGAGGTTTTAAAAGGAAAATAGAGAAGTGCAAAGTTGAAGGTGTTTCGGGAGGGAGTTTCACAGAGTGGAGCAAAGGCAGCTGAAGGCTCTGCCACTACTGATGTGATAAAGGGAGGGAGGATGCACAAAAAGCCAAAGTCAGAGGATCCAAAGGATGTGGAAGGGGATATAAGGCTGGAAGAGATTGCCGAGATAGTGTGGGGCAAGATTGTGTGGGGATTTTCATAGGATCATAGAATGATACAGCACAGAAGGAGGCCATTCGGCACATCATTACTGTGCCGGCTCTCTAAAAGACCTATCCAATTAGTCCCTTCTCCCTGCCCTTTGCCCAGAGCCCTGCAAATGCTTCCCCTTCAAGCATTTTTCCAATTTCCTTTTGAAAGTTATTATTGAATCTGCTCCTACCACCTTTTCAGACGGTGCATTTCAGATCATTCATAACTCGCTGCATAGAAAAAAATATCCTCATCTCGCCTCTGGCTCTTTATACCAATTACCCTAAATCTGTGTCCTTTGGTTACTGGCCCTTCTGCCACTGGAAACAGTTTCTCCTTATTTTTTCCATTAAAACCCTTTATGATTTTGAACACCTATTAAATCTCCTCTCAACCTTCTCTGCTCTAAGGAGAACAACACCAGCTTTTCTAGTCTCTCCACATAACTGAATTCCTTCATCCCTGGTACCATTCTGGTAAATTTCCTCTGCACCCTCTCCAAGGCCTTCCTAAAGTGTGGTGCCCAGAATTGGATACAATACCCCAGCTGGGGCCTAACCAGTGATTTATAAAGGTTTAGTATAACTTCCTTGCTTTTGTACTCTGCCTCCGTTTGCAAAGCCAAGGATCCCGTATGCCTTATTAACAGACTTCTCAACTTGTCCTGCCACCTTTAAAGATTTGTGCACAAATACCCCCAGGTCTCTCTGTTCCTGTAACCCCTTTAAAATTGTACCATTTAGTTTATATTGCTTCTCCTCATTCTTCCTACCAAAATGCATCATTTTGCATTTCTCTGCGTTAAATTGCATCTGCCATGTGTCTGCCCATTTCATCAGTCTGATTATGTCCTCCTGAAGTCTGATACTATTCTCCTCACTGTTTACTATATTTCCGAGTTTTGTATGTAAACTTTGAAATGATGCCCTGCAATGTTCCCTCTAGTTTTTTGGGGGGCTTTAACGGGCTGCGCGGCCCAGTCGCATGGATGGTTTTTCCATTTAAAAGCCACTGAGTGGCCTGCGCGGGACCTCCACACCACTCTACGGCCATGCAGATTACCGGGAACATTGATGCCCTGTATACCCAAGTCATTAATTAATATATATAAAGGGACAATTGGATGCTTAATATTCCTGGGTACAAGGTATTCAGGAAAGATAGAGAAGGAAAGAAAGGAGGTCGGTTATCAGTTTTGATTAAGGAAAATATTACAATGCTAGAAAGAAAATATCTTGAGGGGTCAAAGACAGAATCTATTTGGTTGCAGTTAAGAAACAATAGAGGAGCTATTACACTACTTGGTTTATTTTATAGGCTACCAAATAGTGGGAAGGAGATAGAGGAACAGATTTGCAAGGAAATTACTGAGAGGTGCATGAATTATAGAGTAGTGATAATTGGAGACTTTAACTACCCCAATAGTGATTGTGTTAAGGGCAGAAAAGGGGAGGAATTTCTGAAGTGTGTCAGGAGAATGTTCTTGATCAGTATGTTTCCTGTCCAACGAGGAAGGAAGCATTGGTAGATCAAGTCCTGGGAAATGAAGTGGGTCAAGTAGAGAATGTCACAGTAGGGGAGCATCTCGGGGAATAGTGTTCATAGTATCATAAGGTTTAGATTAGTTATGGAGAATGACGAGTAATCTAGAGTAAAAATACTTAACTGGAGGAGGGCCAATTTCAGCGAATTACGGACGAATCTGACCCAGGTAAATTGGAGTCAAAGACTGATGGCCATAAATTTAATGGAGAAATGGGTGGCCTTTAAAGAGGAGATGGTTCTTGTATAGTCTAGGTACATTCCCACAAGGGGGAAAGGGAGGGCAACCAAAGCCAGAGCTCCCTGGATGATGGAGTTAGAGTGTAGGGTGAAGCAGAAAAAGGGGCGTATGACAGATGTCAACTTGATAAAACAAGGGAGAATCAGGCTGAATATAAAAAGTACAGAGGAGAAGTGAAAAAGGAAATAAGAGGGGAAAAGAGACAGTATGAGAATAGATTAGCGGCTAATCCAAAGATCTTCTACAGGCATGTTAACAGTAAAGGGGTTTTCAGTGAGTGGTGGGGCCGTTTATGGCCCATATTGGTGGAGGCAGAAGGCATGGTTGAGGTACTAAATGAGCACTTTGCATTGGTGTTTACCAAGGAAGAGGACTTTGCCAAAGCTATGGTAAATGAGGAGTTTGCCAGGATAATGGATGAGATGAAAATAGATAAAGAGGAAGTACCAGAAAGGCTGGCAGTACTTAAAGTGGATAAGTTACCCGGTCCGGATGGGATACATCCTAGGTTGCTGAGGGAAGTAAGGGTAGAAATTGCGGGTGTGCTGGACACAATCTTCCAATCCTCCCTAGATATGGGGGTGGTGCCAGAGGACTGGAGGTTTGAAAATGTTACACCCTTGTTCAAAAAAGGCGAGAAGGATAAACCTGGCAATTACAGGCCAGTCAATTTAGCATCAGTGGTGGGAAAGCTTTTAGAAACAATAATCCATGAGAAAATGAACAACCACTGGATATGCATGGACTAATAAAGGATAACCAGCACAGATCTGTTAAAGGCAAATCATGTTTGACTAACTTGATTGAGTTTTTTGATGAGGTAATAGGGTGGATGAGGGCAGTGCAGTTGATGTTGTGTATATGAACTTTCAAAAGGCGTTTGATAAAGTACCGCATATTAGGCTTGTTAGCAAAATTTACCCCCAAGGATAAAAAGGACAGTAGCAACATTGATACAAAATTGGCTAAGGGATAGAAAACAGAGAGTTGTGGTGAATTTTTGTTTTTCGGACTGGAGGGAGTTATACAGTGGTTTTCCCATGGGTTCAGTACTAGGACCACCTACAATTTCCTGATATATCAGGTCAGACTCCCCCGGAGGTACGTAATTCAGAAACATCAGCCCCCTGTCTTCATTTAGCATTTCCCAATGATGCCGTGATGGATACTGTATGGGTATCTTGTCACTGATGATCGATGAAGCCATTAGCATGGCAGTAATTGGTAGGTCAATGAATGGATATGAATCACCTACTAGGTCATTTAATGTGTATGCATCACCCACTAAATTATTGAATGGGTATGCATCAACCACTAGGGGTATGATAATGTAGTAGTTATGTTACTGGACCAGTAATTCAGAGTCTTGAACAAATAATCCAGAGACCGTGAGTTCAAATCCCACCATCACAGTTTGAGAATTTGAATTCAGTTTAAAAAGAAATCTGGAAATAACAAGTTGGTAGTTGATGGACTACTTCTTCTTAGGCAGTCCCTTGGAACCGAGGATGACTTGCTTCCACATTAAAAATGAGTTCTCAGGTGACTGATGAGTCCAATGCGGGACCTACAGTCTCTGTCACAGGTGGGGCAGATGGTGGTTGAAGGGGTGGGTGGGTGGGGTGCTTGGGTTGACATGCGCTGCCTGCGCTCCTTGCGCTGCCTGCGCTTGGCTTCCGCTTGCTCCCGGCGAAGAGACTCGAGGTGTTCGGCGCCTTCCCGGATGCTTCTCCTCCACTTTGTGCGGTCTTGGGCCAGGGATTCCCAGGTGTCGGTGGGGATGTTACACTTTTTCAAGGAGGCTTTGAGGGTGTCCTTGAAGTGTTTCCTCTGCCCACCTGGGGCTCTCTTGCCATGCTGGAGCTCCGAGTAGAGCGCTTGTTTTGGGAGTCGTGACTATCTCAGTATTCTTTCTCTATTTCCTTGAATGTCTCACAATAACTTCGAATTTTAATCCCCAGACTCGATCCTGCCACTCCAAAGCTTCGCTACCCAGAAATGCAGTAACCGCTGTACAGTTGTTTAAATAATTCTGCAATTGTAAACACAATGGGGGTGATTTTCCCAGCCCTGAGGAGGCGGGTTTGGAGGCAGGACAGTTGATAAAATTGCAAAAATTGAGTGCGGGTTCGGAACCCGCCTCCATCCTGCTTCTGTGCAACTTTGCCAGAGGCGGGCTTCACGAGTGCGATTCAGTCCCTCCGGTCCCTCCTCCAAGAGGCGGAATAGGCAATTAAGACCCTTAAGAAGCACTTAAGGGCCTCTATAATCCAATTTTCCCAGGCCTTTGTTATTTTGCCACATGTACAGCGAGTTTCACGCTGCTCCTAAACCATGCCAGCTAATCCTGGCGGGTTGACAAGTGGCTGCCTTCCTCACAGCTGCAGCTCCACCATAAAAACGGAGCTTTCAACAGGGATGAGTTGCAGGTGGCAGAACTTTTTTCCCCCACAGGTCTTTGAGCACTTTTTCCAGGCCTACTGAAGTCAAAGGTGGTGCAGCTGAGATCTATCTACTTTGGGACCTCCTGGGAAAACCCCCTCCCCACTTGGACTGACCGTTTCCCTAATGGAGTTATCTGCCAGCAGCATGGGAAACATTTATTTCCTTTCATCATGGACCTCAGATTCGGACGAGGTGCAGTCACGGCAGCAGCAGAACTGGGCAGAACAGCAGCAACAGCAGCAGGAGCCCCAACCTCCTGCTGCTCACCCACCTGATGGCGCACAGGGCAGAAGGTGTCAGCGCATGGCAGCACATCGCCGCAGGAGATACCCCCTCTCGGTTTACACACAGAGGATGAGCTTTCCTCAACATGACTGAGCAGCTGTGCCAAAGGAGGCTGAGACTTTTGCAAGAGGTTGTCTGAGACATCTGCGCAATGCTGCATCAACACCTAGAGCCCAGAGGATCCGGTGGACACCCCTTACCAGTGGCTGTCAAAGTCACACTCAACTTTTTTGCTTCAGGCTCCTTCCAGGGATCATCAGCAGACATCAGTGGCATCTCCCAGTCGGCCACCCACAGTTGCATCACGCAGTTTTACCAATGCCCTCTTTGCAAAGGCCCACAATTACATCAACTTTTCAACGGATCAAGCAAGTATAACCGCGCGTGCGGTTGGATTCTCAAATATGGCAGGCTTGCCAATGGTGCAGGGCGTCATAGACTGCACACATGTGGCCCTGAGGGCACCCCATCACAACCCAGCTATTTTTGTCAACCGCAAGGGCTTCCACTCCCTCAATGCACAGCTGGTGCTTAACCACAAAAAGGAGATTTTGCATGTTTGCGCCAAGTATTGTGGCAGTTGCCATAATTCGTTCATCCTGCGGCAGTCTAGTGTGCCTCCGCTCTTCCAGCCACCAAACCAACTTAATGGATGGCTACTTGGAGACAAGGGCTACCCGCTGAAGACGTGGTTAATGACGCCGATCAGGAAGCCAGCGAACGAAGCTGAGGAGCACTACAACGCCAGCCACATTTCGACCAGGTCCATCATCGAACAAACCATCGGCTTGCTGAAGATGCGATTCAGATGACTTGACCGATCAGGTGGAGCCCTGCAGTATTCAGCAGCCAGGGTCTCCAAAATGGTCGTGGTCTGCTGTGCATCGTGGCTTGCAGCTTCCTGAGGAGCAAGTCGCTCAGTAAATAGCCTCCTCAGATGAGGAGGAGGAGGAGGACTGAGCGGAGGCGCATCAACCAGCACCAGCAGCAGCAGCAGCACGCGAGCACATTGCTGGCCAGAATGCAAGGGATGCACTCATCTTGGCCAGATTTGCTTAGGCTGCCCATTCTAGCACATATGCTTGGCTCCTTCTTAGCACAAGATACACAGTGGCTTCCTCTCACTCTGACCACCAACCTGACCAAGCAAGTCTCGCTGAGGCTGCAATGTGGAACTTCCAAAGCCGAAATCACAGAGGCCATAATGTCAACAGTTTGCCGTCACCAGAGTTTAATACATTCACAAAGGGATGGCATTTTTAATTATTAAACACAAAAAAACACCCAAGTGACTGCCCGTGTGACTAATTGTGCTTTATCTTCCTCTTACGCATGTTCCTATGTGGTGTTTCCCCTGTGGCTTCAGCAGAAGTGGAGGCCCCTTGCTCACTTTTATGCTGCTCCTGCTTCAACACCTTTGGCGGGCGTCCTCTGGGTTTGCGAGACTGTGAGGGCTCGATAAAAGTCTGCTCCTCCTGCGGCTGTGCAGGGGCTGAGATGCCCATCTCAGTTGCGTGAGGACTCTGGTGGGATTCTGACCGAGGGCAACGCAATGACATAGAAGTGTGAGTGCTTGGAGAGGAGCCCCCACTTCCTTGTTCTCTGCCACCAACATCCCTCTCATGGGTCAGCCCTACCTCAGCGCTAGCAAGTGGCTTGACAGCACCTTGCTGCACATCAGGGGGCCATGAGGACCCGTGTCTGTACTGGCAGTCCTGCTGAGGACTCCCATGGAGCTCTGGGCTCTCTGATCAATAGCTGGCCATCGCTCCTCCAGAGATGTCAGTCTATTCTGAACATTGACCATGTTTTCAACACTCTAGCGACTTATCTCCTCCATGGCCCTGGCCATCGTCTGCAAAGAGGCAGCCATCGATACCACGGAGGTAGGCAACCTTTCCGAGGAGATGCACTCATGCACCAATGACTCCACAAAGGCTCTGCTCATATTCGAGTTGGACTCCTCCATCCTCTCCACACACGCAGTGACCCTGGAGACAAAAGCTGCCAGAGACTCCTGCACCTGTTCCTGGAGTCCCAGCACCGCTCTGCTTCTGGATGGACCCAGAGGCACAGGGTCCACATGCAGCTGAGCAGAGCTAGGAGAGTCCTGCAACCTCCGACGAGGACTCTCTACTGCTGTCCCTGTCTCCACCGCCTGCTGATGTTCACTTGTGAGTTGTGATCCACCAGGTGAAAACACTATATCTCCCGAAGGTCCCACCGAGGTGTGCATATCTGCGCTGGTGCAGGGTGCGCTTACATCTGCTGACGCTGCATCCTCAGAGGTTGCAGGTTCCTCTGAGGAGTCTTCCACCTCAGGCTCTTCCTCCTGGACAGTGGGGAGGGGGGCTGTCGATGGTCCTGTGGGGGAGTAAAGGAATGAGTTAGAGATGTGACGGTAGTGTGGCATGCATATGCAATAGCGCAGATGATCAATTGCCATTCTATAAAAGTACATTCGCAGCTATTCTAATGACTCCTGCAATGTAAAAGAGAGAGAAGCAAAACTATTCTGTCACCAGCTTGCTCTGCTGCCCCCATCTGTCCATCCCCCACTTCCACCTCCACCTCAGCGCCAATGATCTCCAGGGCTGCCTCTTCAGCATTGGTCAAATGGGCGAGCGAAGGTGGCCCTCCTCCAGTCTTCGCCCTTTCCCTTTTATTGTGGGCTCTCGTTTCCTGCAATGAGGGAGACAAGTGGAGTTTGAGTGAGAATGATGGAGTGAGTGTAGAGAGTCCAGAACATAGATGCTTAGAAGGAGACAAAGATGGAGTGAGGTTCCATTTCCAAGGGCCTTCCCTGTGTGTTGTTATTCGTTGTCATTGCATAACATTGATAGGGAGTGTGAGGGCAGCATAGTCGAATAGTGAAGTGATTGTGTTGATAGAGTAAGAGGGATGGTTAAGGGTGCAAGGCTTGTAAGGGTAAAGTGGGATGTGTAGGAGGAGGTCGACAATGCAGAGTGCTGGTGATGAGAGAAGAAGGGGAGCAGAATGATGGTCAAGCTGATGGTATGCTCACTTTGCCTGATCTTACAAGGTCAGTGAACCTCTTGCGGCACTGCAGCCATGTTCTGCTACACACAGATCTGGAGGTTACATCCCGTGCCAGCTGCACCCAGAAAGCCTTGGTTTGTTTGGGAGGCTTCTTCCTTCCAGATGAGGGTAAGAGCACCTCCTTGCTAGCTCTCACCCCCTCAACCAGAATACTCAGAGACTCATCGGAGAACCTCGGGGAGGCCTTGGCTCTCGAGTTAGCCATCTCTTCTCTGCGAAGTGTTCAACAGCCACAAAACAACAATGAATTGAGCCAAGGAAGCAAACAGCCCTTAAATGAAGCTGCATAAGTGGCGTCAGCAGAGGCGAGTTTCAGTCCAAAAAAGTAATTGGCCCAGGGGAACCCACACGCCCGGAATTAATTGGGCAATTAGGGGAAAATCACAACTTTATCCCACCTGACAGTGGAGGTGGGTTCGGAACCCGCCCACCCCCGAACCCACTCCCAACCCACTTCCAATGGGAAAATCACCCCCAATGGGATAGAAATTCCCCAGTGTGCTATAACAAATTAACCAACACATTTCAGATGAAGTACTTCCGTTTGCTATTGTAATGGGGCATAGAGTAGTTTTATAGTGACCGGATAAATTTAATAGTGTGGAATAAGTTAACAGCAACCAGAATAATTTAATAGTAGACAGAAAAATGTAATAGTCCATGAAATCATTTAATAGTGGATGGAAGAATTTAATAGTGGATGGAGGTATTTAATAGTGTACAGAAAAATGTAATAGTGGAAGGAAAAACTTGATGGCGACTGGAGGGACTGAATAGTGATTGGAGGAGTTCAATAGGGCAAGAGAGAAATTAATTGAATAGGGTATGCAGGAGTTTAAACAGGCATGGAGACTGGACAGCGCATCGGGCGATCTCCCTGCTCTTCATCAAGTAGTGCCATGGGATCTTTAAAATCCACGTGGAGCCTTAGTTTAATATCTCATCCCAAAATGGCAGAACTCCCTCAATACTGCAATAACGTGCCAGTACAGACTGCACTTATGTCTTGGAGTGTGGCTTGAATCTGAAGCCTATTATTTTGTAGCACACCTATGTCTAATGGGCTTCAGTAAACTTTGATTACAGCATCATTACTACTATTCTTTCTCCCATGGTTCACTTGTTATTTCAAAACTCCATGCACCATGGTTAAGCTTATCTGTCTGTGAGTTGTTGAGCTGTAAATACTTGTATGCTTGGACACAATTTTTGCTTCAAAGATTTATCTAGTCACATCTAAAATATGGCTAAATTGGTCATTTGAATCTATCATTTTCATTGACTGGAAAGCTTGTCCTTACAAATAGTTTTCAGCCAATGAAAAATCTTTCATGTAAAGTAAGTTGCTCCCAATTACATGGGTGAGTGGGTAAGCAGAAGAAGAAAGATAAGTTAAGCATTTTAAGCTTGGCTGGCACTTAGTGCAATAATCCTTCAATACTGCATCAATCACCGTTGCCAACTTGTGGATGAGGCTTTAAAATGAGGCCCTGTCTGTTCAGGTGGATGGCATTACTTGAAAAAGAAGGTAATTCAGGCCTCAGGCTTGAAGGAGTCTGTATCGGAGAATTGGGCATAAATTGTTTCACGGAACTCCTGATTTTATGCTCATTAGATTTAACAACCAGAAGTTTAGGAGTGCTGATAATCCATTGCACTGTCCTTTGCTCCTGATTTTACAAGTGTTGCTAACACTAAGTGAGACTCTATGCTGAGAGCAGAGCCTTAAAAACATATTGGGCGAAAAATTTGGGGACTTTACGCCCCCTGCTACCGTCAAAAAAAGCGAAAAGAGGGCGGCCGCCGCTCTTTCGCCAGCTGGTGGCCGGTCCCATGGCGTCTTCCATTTTCCCAGGCCCGGCAGCGCTGCCGCTAAAATCCATCGCCCTGAAAATTAAAATGAGGGCGAGGTGACGTTGAAGGGACAATTACTAGTCCTAGCCCCTTTAGGGCTACTCCTGATCAGGCGTATTTCTCAGACGTTAACTTTCAACTAAAGTTTGAGGTAGCCGAATCCTAAAGAAGCATAATTGGGCCTAAAGTTCTGGACTATCTCTCCCTAAAGGAAAGGAACAACCTGAAAATGTTACCGTCCTCCAGATAGCACTTTTAATAAGTTTAGCTAGACTGTAATGTTCCGGATATTATGAGGGTCCAGAAAACTCCCCCAGAATTCTGCAACTCCTCACCAAAGAGTGTACAGAGATTGAGTTCGCGAGTTTGATACAGAAGTCTTATGTGAGTCAATTCTAAAAATATATAGATTTATTAAAGAACCGACATGCAGTTTACAGTTGGTGAGTCAATCGCAACATTAACAGTTCCAAAAAGAGAAAGCTTACAATCCTATTATCAGAGAACCTTACTCTCAAATCTTAATTTCGCTACAGTTTTGCAGTTCTTAAAGTTCTATTCAGGATATCCACCAAAATCAAATACCTTTGATCCCCGAGGTATAAAGAGTTGGAGACTTAGAGCCGCCTCTGAAGCCGAGAATCGCTTTGCCCCTTTAAAGCGAGTCTATTATCCCATTTGAGAGTTCAATATTTATACCCTTTTCCGGTGGTATTTCCTTTAAAGTTTTCTGCTGATGTAAGCTAATTATCTCTAGTCATTTTTCTGCTGACCCCTGCAATTCTTACAGTCACCTCAGCCGGTAGCATTACAGAATTATGTCTCTTCTCTAGGTGTTCTAAGTTTAACATAAAAAATGCTTGCCATGTAAACCTAGCGTGCAGCAGACTGACGGGTGTGCTTTTACTTGATGTCATTTTTACGAAGGCAGATGTTTCTTTTATGTGCTTCTTTACGAAGTGTAAATTAGAACACCTTGTCCAAAGTGAACCATTGTTTTATTCCAATAGGTTCAGACGACCGGAGCCTTTAACCTTCTGTTTCAATAAGGTTATTGATTCAGTGTCAACAACTATCTTATCTCTATAGCCAGAATGCTTTCACAGCTTTTCCATCGTTAGGTTTCTAGATTTCCAGACCCAGTTTGTCATGTTTTAATAAGGCCAGAATTCTTTCAAAAGAGAGTATTTTTCTGACTAGGTTATATGGCTGATTCCTTCACAATGTCAGTCGACTTAATGTCACCACGGCAAACTTGGACCTTTGCGCTGAGTTCAGCACTGGGTCCTAAGCTCACCATGTAAACCTAGCGTGCAGCAGACTGACAGAGGAGCTGTCAGCGCCTCTTAAATTGACACACGCATCTTTCAGGTAAGTTTGCATTTTAGCTTTTGAACTGGTTTTTATTTGATTTTATGGAAGTAGTGGCTTGCTGCAATACATATTAAAAGTTTTTTTAAGTGTGTAGGGTGTGCTACTGGATGCTTGCAAAGCCTCGGATGGTAATGGCAGGCCTCTGAGAAGACAGAAAACGCTGTATATACTCAGTTCCCCTTTCAACATTAGCCCTACACCTTCCCTTCCCTCTGTTACTGACCATCACAGCGTCCTTTTGGCCACGATGCTGAAATAAAAGCAACCACAAAGCAAACTTTCCAATCCAACTTTATACATCTATCCATCCAATATGACATCAAGAAATCAACTCATCACCCTTATGCATTCTCTTAGTGACTGTCTTGTCTGTGTCTTTGCCTATCCTATTGATGTCACTTAGTGCTACCCCAGTGGCTGCAGCATGGCTGGTAGAAGGCTGCTGACTTTCACTGGGGGACACTGAAAATGACCTTGCTGGTTGACCTTGAGGAGCTGGTGGCTGGGAGTGTGAAATTGAGTGACGGTGTTTCTTCTCTTTCTCTTCTCCCTTCTTCTTGGCCAACCACTACTTGGGCAGGCTGCATTTCTTGGGTGTGTGAAATGAGGAAGGCACAAGTGTGGAGTTGTGGTGAGGAGAGGGTGGGAAAGCAAGAGGTGCATGCCAGAAGGTGGATAACATATGAGGATACCAGTATCTTGCCTCCTTTCTGCCTCGCCATTGGCCAAGGCCTCAGCCATGCCCCTGCCAGGAATGACCAGCATCGTCTCCTCCAAGGGGGTGAGGTGAGGCTAGGAATGGGAGATGTGCCTCATAATTGGTACAGATTGTTGGTAGGTGAGTGGGGGTGGGGTGGGGGGGTGAGTCGTGCATTGAGCAATGTGTGAGGCTAGTGGTGCAGTTGGTAGGAGACGGCTTTTGAAGATGAATTCAGTGATCATGACCAGTGATCTGAGGTCATGAAGCTTCTTTGGGCACTGGAGCCAGTTGGTGGGGGCGACACTGCTGGCAGTGACGGCCTTGGTGATCTGATCCCACATCATTCTTTCTGGAGGGCCTCCTGGCCCCTGTGTTGCAGTGTTGACCCCCTGCACAAAGCTGGAGTGCTGCATGCGAGACCCTGGGTGTCCCTTCCCTGGCTTTGTGTAAGCACTTTTCCCATTATTTGAGGTTTGGACGGGAATTCAGCTTTGATTCCCATTTGGGACTTTTTAATGTTATTTTTTTTTGAAAAGGCAGTAAGACCTGAAAACTGCATTTTTTTACTTCATTTTTATTTTTATTAGTTCAGAAGGCATTGCCCTTTTAACGCATTGCCCTTTTAACTTCCCACAATGCCTAGCAAACTATTGCCTCACTTCCAGAGGCTGTTGGAAGCTGAAATCCCGCTCCTGGATTGGAAATTCGACTCTCGTGCCTGCACTAATGCCATTCGGAGGCCGTTGCATGATAAGTTAGCACTGGGCTAAACATACGAATTAGGAGCAGGAGTAGGCCACTCGGCCCTTTGAGCCTGCTCCGCCATTTAATAAGATCATGGCTGATCCGATTACTCCACATTTCTGCCTACCCTCGATAACTTTTCACCCCCTTGCTTACCAAGAATCCATCTACCTCTGCCTTAAAAATATTCAAAGATCTTTAGCCCACAGCGCAAATTTTTATCTGGTAGCGGTTCGTCTATTTTCAGCAGCCGTTAACCCAAGGCCACGGTGACACCGGCAACTCTCGTGGAGGCCACGAATTTTTAGCCCATTGTTTTATGTCTAGGTTTTGATTTTACATTTTTTATTTATTTATGGTATGAAATTCAATAGCACTAAAAAATGGGTGCAGGCACCGCGATGTGAGATGTTCAACAAGCGCAGGCAGCATGTCAGTTTGGTGTTGCCTGCTAATTCCCATGACAGCAGCGGACAGCCTAGCGCGGAACACACTGCTGACTGGCTGTGCGCTCAGCAGGGGGCCCAACTTTGTGTCGCTGGAACGAGGTGAGCTTTACTTAAAGCTAGCCTGCTCCACTTCAAGGCAGTCTGCAACTCTTAAAGCTGAGTTGCCTTCTGCATATAAAAAATGTCAAAAGTGCTTCAGCACTAACACAAATGGCTCCAAAGACCAGGGAAAGGGCACCTAGGGTTTCGTATGCGGCACTTCAGCTTTGTGCAGTGGGTCAGCACTGGAAGAGAGGTCCTCTATCCACAGGGGGCCAAGAGGCCCTCCAGAAAGAAGGATGTGGGACCAGATCACCAAGACAGTAACTGCCAGCAGTGTCAGCCCCAGGACCTGGCTCCAGAGCACAAAGAAGTTTCATGACCTCAGACAATTGTTCATGGTCGGTGAATGCATCTCCAAAAGCCGTCTCCTACCAACTGCACCACTAGCCTCACACGCTGCTCAAAGCATGACCACACTCCCCCCATCACTCACCTACCAACAATCTCTACCAAACATGAGGCACACCTCATATTCCTAGCTTCACCTCACCCCCTTGGAGGAGATGGTGCTGGCCATTCTTGGTAGGGGCATGGTTGAGATCGTGGCCAGTGGTGGGGCTGAAAGAATACAAGATGCCGGAATCCTCATACATTATCCTCCTTCTCACATCCCACTTCCCCCTCCTCGCACAATCTCTTCTGATTTACAAGCTGCACATAGTGTAAGCATGCACCTCTTGCTTTACCCCCTCCCCTCACCGCACCCCTATCTTTGTGCCTTCCTCATTTCAGACACCCAAGAAATGCGGCTTGCCCAGACAGTGGGTGACCAAGACGAGGGAGAGGCGAGTGAAGGAGAAACACCGTCACTCAATTTCACACACCCAGCCACCAGCTCCTCGAGTTGTCCTGCAAGGCCATTTGTCCCCCATTGTAAGTCAGCAGCCTTCCACCAGCCATGCTGCAGCCAGTGGGGTAGCACTATGTAACATCACTAGGACAGGTAAAGGCACACACAATATACTCACGAAGGGAATGCACAAGGCTGATGAGTTGATTTTTTGATGTAATGGGCCAGAAATTCCAGAACGGGGCTTGCAGCGCGTGCAAGCCCCGTATTTGCACTTACCCCGCGCTCCTGCCGATCAGCTTCTGGGACGCCTGAACTTGGAGAAATTGAAAGCACATTCCCGGGCAGCGTATGACGTCACGCCGCCCAGGAGTGCAGCCAGCGCGGACCCAGGAGCGTGCAGTGTAAGTGAGACACGCCCCTTGAGGTCTCAGTTTCACTGGACACGCCCCCAATGTTTCTGTCAAGCTGCTTTGCTTTTTTACATGCAAAGCAGCAGTTTAAATAGGTTTTTGGAAGTTTTTTGAAGATTTTGGTAACTTTTATAAACTTTTTTAAATGTTTACATTATTTTGAGTAATCTGAAGTAGTTTTAAAGAGAATTAAAGCAATTTAAAGACTTTTAAAAGCCCTAAAAGAATTTTTTAAATTCCATTTATTTATTTAGCAATGTCGTTGTCATACGTGTCTTCACACTGTTCCCTTTGGGGAACTGTATGAAGTGGTGGAAGGATTTATGGCCGTGATTAACGCTCATTCCGTGACCGTAACCATCTTTGAACCAGCCATTAGGGCGGTTAGTCCTATGGCGGGAGGGTTTTACGGGCTCCCACAAGCTATACAAGGAGGGGGGGCCACCCACACCCACGGACGCAAATATCCCACTGAATGTCAACCCAGAATTTAGAGCCGGAGCTCCGACTCCACTTGCCGGGACTGTCTGGAGCGGGGTTCGAAACCCTACCCTGATCTGGCCCAGCGGCGGGGATCCTACCGCTATGACAAACGCCCAATCCGATTAGCTACGTGAAATGGCAGCATAGGGCTCCAGTCACGGGGAGGGAAAAGGCGCAGGAAACGTATGGGTGTCACCTTTTGTGCGGAGTGGGCCTTTTGCGTAGCAGTAAGCATCCCCGCCGTTGGGCCAGAAGGAGTAGGGTTTTGAACCCCACTCCAGACAGTCCCGGCAAGTGGAGTCAAAGCTCCAACTTTAAATTCTGGGTGGACATCCAGCGGGATACTTGCGTCCGTGGGTGTTGGTGGCCCCCCCCACCTCAGATGGGTTGTGGGAGCCCGTAAAACCCTCCCGCCATAGGACTAACCGCCCTAATGGCTGGTTCAAAGATGGTTACGGTCACGGAATGAGCGTTAATCACGGCCATAAATCCTTCCACCACTTCATACAGTTCCCCAAAGGGAACAGTGTGAGGATACGTGCGATGATGACCTCTTGCGCAATGCACCTCCTTGGACCCTCAGTCGCAGATGCGAGGGGGCAAGTCGTGCAAGTGTTAAATTTTTTATTTTATTGACATGTAAAATGTTGGCCCAATAATTCCCTTCCAAATGCGCGAGTACGGTCGGGGCACTTACGCATCTGGCCGGATGAAATGCCGGTTTTCAGCATGCACAGTGCATGTGGGGAAAACCGGCATTTCCTGTCCTCTGAACGAAGGGGTTCAGAGGCAGAACGCGTGCGACTGCACAGGCAGCGCGTGCGCTGTATAATTCGCCGCTTTCATTAATGCTTTCAGTGAGGTCCAGTCATTACAACTTACACATGAAAAAAGCATGGGTACAGTTGCTCCAGAGGCTGCGGAGGAAGATATTTCTTATCGTGGAGCTTCTGAAAGTATGTATGTCTGTATATATTCCTTTGCGTGTTATGTATATATTCCTTTACTTATGTGTATGAATGTATTATTTAATTATGACTTTCAGAGAAAGTAACTTATTGGAAAATCATAATTAAAAACATACATTCATAGTAAAGGAATATAAAAAATACATACATATACGTAAAGGAATATATGTGGACATACATACATAACTCATTCTCACATTCCATTCACACAGCCACAATTGCTCCTACCTACCGTTCTGAAAACCCTTTAAAAAAAAAAAAAATTTTAACTTTAAAACTTACTTAAAATTTCTTAAAATAACTTCCCTCCCTTTCCCAAACAAAAATATTGCATTTCGAAAGCTCCACGATAAAATATATCTTCCTCCGCAGCCAATGAACCACTTTACACTTGCTTTTTTTCAGTGTAACTTCTAAGGACTTAACCTCACGGATTTCATGAATGAAATCCACGAAGTTCACTGCGCAAGCGCTGCCTGTGCAGTCGCACGCGCTCGAGGTCTGGAAATGCCGGCGTTCCCCGCATGCGCTGTTCATGCTGAACGCCGGCATTTCCAACGGCCAGAAGCGTGAGTAAGCCGACCGCACTCACGCTTCTGGCCTGGAATTTCTGGCCCAATATTTAATGCATATATGGTAAAGTTGGATTGGAAGGTTTGCTTTGTGGTGGCCTTTATTTCAGCATTGTGGCCAAGAGGAAGCTGTGATGGTCAGTAACAGAGGGAACATAAGGTGTTGGACAAATGTTGAAATTGGGGTTGCGTTCACTGGTACTGCAGGCTGATGATTCCATCCCGGATATCTCGGCCAGAAGGGGCTGCCTGCTTTGCCTCCTTCTTTCCATTCCCTCCACTTCTGCTTTTCCTCTTCTCTTCTGCTTCCTCCTCCCTCTGTGAGCAGCTTGTCCCTTTTGCTGCCTTTGCTGCATCTCCATTTGATGCTGCAGCCCAAGGGGGACTGCAACTAGAGCCTCTGAAATGTGAGCAAGTGGTGTTCTCAGAGGCCTTCCTTTAAGAGCCGAAGCCTTGCAAATGTCCAGCTGCACTCCCTGCACACTAACAACTTTTTTAATGTATTGCATCAAGCCACTATGCCAATAGTAAAAAAAATGTCCAAAGCAACAATCTAAACTTACCTGACAGTTGTGTGTATCCCTTTAAGTAGCACTGGCAGTATCTCTGTTGTACTGCTGCATACAAGTTCTTCTGTGTGTGGTTGGAAAGGGCGGTATTAAGAGTGGCGACACCGAAAATCACAGATCGTGCATCAATTCTGGCGTTGCATGCCGATTGACATCATGATCTGGATCATTTAAATATGTGCAGCGTGCGCAGGCAATGGCAGCGCTGCCAACCTGCCCAAAATGGCAGCCGCCGTACTCCACGCCGGAAGCGGGCGGAAGCAAGGCGGTTGCCATTTTTCCTGCAAAACTGGCCTTAACGGCCGGCGCTAAAGGTCCCAATTTTGAAGCCTTATTGTTTCCCCCACTTTTATTTCCCAGTTTATTTTCCCCAATTTTTTCTTCAGTAATCTTAAAATTAGCTGTCCTATAGTAAGGTATGTCAAACTCTCTCTTAAATAACTTTTTTCTATTTTGTTCATTTTATATTTTCTGTGGCGTGTTTAGATCTCCTTCCATGGAATTGTTATACTAATTCATCTTGCTCATTTTCTTTTTTTTTAAGTGTAGTAATTATAGAGTCAATTTAAATGTTTTTCAAGTTTGTACTTGCTGATCTGGAGTTTCTGCATGATTTCCACCCAGATAACAGATTAATCTGGGCAGAATCAAATCAAACAGCGCAAAAGACTGCGGAATTTCAAGTGTAAGTGAATTGCAGCCATAATTACATTACGCTCAAGTTTCTGCGACCATTTAAGCTCGTTCAACAGACCCTTCACCCGGAGCAGTCCCTGCCCACAAAACTGGCCTCTCCACCAGGTCGCCAATGTGAGTTTCTGCCAATTGCCCTCATTCGGGGTGGTTCATTAAATTGCACCGAGATTCTCAGGCGCATAGGCACCCATGGTAACATGAATCCAGCAATAATCACCTGACCAGCAGTCAATTGAAGCCACGGGTTTGCCCTGCTGCTGCAGAAATCATCAATTAGTTTAAAAATGGCTAATTTTCTGGCAATTACACTCCTCTTTGTGAAGGTAAGCACAGTTTGAATTGTGATTCCAAGTGAAACGGTAATATTAATAAATCCCATACACTCAACTATTAAAGAAATTCATACCATCTGTACAAATGGAAAATAAAAACACTGCAATTAGGGCTTCATCGATTACAATCGATTATGCTGCTTGATTGCGCTGATTCATGGGAGAAGCAGGCACCGCCAGCTTGCCCCGATTACTACAATGTCGCCTGAGGCCCAATCTCTGTCTAACCTTGAGCCTCCCGGTTCGGGCGTGTGCTATAAGATTATGCGCCCGAAAACAGACCATAACTAATTTATCTCCCAAGGCATTCAACGAAAACTTCAAATGTTAAAAAGAGTAGAAATTATTGACATAGTAACTGGCGGAATATAACCATCTTCATCATTTTGAAGCTTACACCATATTGTCAAATGGAAGTGTGAAAGAAAATCCTTTTGGCTTTCACGGTCCCAGTTCCGATCGACAATGCTGATCCAGCCAGCTGCCTCATTTAAGCAGCCTGCTATCCTGGCTCTGACCAGCCTCAGCCATCTGTTTGCAGATTCAATTCCCCCAGACCTTCTCGTTACTATTAGAAGATGAGAAGAATAAATATTGAATCAGTGGCACTTATGATTGAAATGACTGGCAATCGCAAGTAATGGTCAAATGTGCTTTAATGCTCTTTCCCAATTATTTTTTTAACGTCAGACTTTGGAAGCCTTTGTAGGCTTCTAAATTTCAGTTAACAGTATGATGGATTCTCTTCATGAATAAAATATCACAGTATAAAGGAACTATTTAGTTCAGATTTAGAAGCACACAATTCTTCAGTGCCACATATGTGTTGATTTATATGAAGTGAAATGGTAAAACGATTTTGATTGCAGTAATGTTAAAATCTATGCTGAGGAACACAGTTTCAAAGTACCTCATAACTGGTTGTGATTGGGTTTTCACCCTTTCCCTCCTATGGGTCTATGGGTGCGAGCAGCCTTTGGGTACCTCAACCAAGTGTCTTCACATGTAAGCCTAGATAGTGTGTCTTGGCAGGTTACTTTACCACAGCTGAATCCATGTGTGACAAGGACCTTACTGGTATGTACAGCTCAGTGCTATACTAGGTGGTAAGAAGGATTTTGATAGAGTAAATAAGGAGAAACTGTTTCCACTTACAGGAGGATTAGAAACCAGGGGATAAAAATTTCAGGTAATTGGGAAAAGAACCAGAGGGGAGATGAGGAAAAATTACTTTACGCAGCGAGTTGTTATGACCTGAAATTCGATGCCTGAAAGGGTGGTGGAAGCAGAAACCTGCTTGAAAAGGAAAAATTTTCAGGGCTATGCGGAAAGAGTAGCAGGTTGGGACTAATTGGATAGCTCTTTCAAAGAGCCGGCACAGGCACAGTGGGCTGAATGGCCTCCTTCTGTGCTGTATGATTCTATAGATTCACTGAGTAGTCCTTAACTTACTCTTCTTTGACTAAATGTTTTTGCCAAGTACATGTTTTGACTAAGTTCACTTACATATATTGATTGGAAGATAATGACCCTGGTATTGACAGGGGCGGGTTTGCCAAAGAGGGGGGTGGCGGTGCGAAGTTTTGGTCAGGGTCCAGGTTTCACCACATGCTGTGGAGTTTATCCACAGCATGCACCTTTTTATTTCACAGGATCCCTGCCTGGAAGCCAGCCTGATTGACAAGCTTGGCTCTGAGTCTGGTGGACAGCACACCAGAGGAGGCCGGAGCCACAGGAGCAGACAAGGAACCTGCTGTTCCATTAATGGGAGTGTGGGGGAAGGTGTGGGGGTCTCCAATCCCTGATCCCTGATCCCCAACCCCTGATCCCCGACCCAAGAGGGTGAGGGTCTTTGGATGGGGGTGGGATTCTGATGAGGGGGGGTGGTTGCAATGCCAGGGAAGCAGGCATGCTTGGGGGTCTGGGGATAAGAACTCCTGCTCCTCCTGGCCCACAAGCAGTGCTGTAAAGACCCTTACCTTTTCCCCAAAGCTGTCCTTGCCTCCCTTGAGCGGCCGGGTTTCCCGAGGCCTGGGAAACTCGGCCATCCAGGGTTAAACCAGTGAAACAGTTTAAATCTTTAAGGAGGAGATGTTCCAAGTGCAGACTAGTACATTCCAACAAGAGGGAAAGGTAAGGGAACCAAAGCAAGGGTTCTTTGGATGATGAGGGAGATAGAGAAGATAATGAAACAAAAAAAGAGGGTGTATGATGCATGTCAGATTAATTCTTCAAGGGAGAACCAGACCAAATACAATAAGTTGAGAGGGGAAGTGAAGATGAAAGTAAGATTGGCAAAGAGAGAATATGAGAGTAGAATGGCAGTTAACATAAAAGGTAACCCAAAAATCTTCTACCGGCATGTAAACAGTAAGTGGGTAGTAAGAGGCGGGTTGGGGCCTATTAGAGACAAAGAAGGTGATATATGCTTAGAGGCGCAGGGCAAGGCTAGAATAATCAATGAGTACTTTGTATCGGTGTTTACTAAGGAGGTGGATGCTGACAAAGTATCGGTAGAAGTGGAAAAGGTAGAAGCAATGGAAGGGGTGAAAATTGATAGACAGGATGTACTAGAAAGGCCGGGTATGCTTAGAGTGGACAAGTCGTCTGGTCCAGATGGCTTGCATCCCAGGTTGCTAAGGGAATTGGGGGAGGAGATAGTGGAAGAGCTTGCCATAATTTTCCAATCTTCCTTAGATGCGGGGGAGGTGCCTGAGGATTGGAAAGTGGCAAATGTGACACCATTTTCAAGAAAGGGCGTAAGGACAATCCTACAACTACAGGCCGGATAGTTTAACATCAGTGGTGGGTAAAGTTTTAGAAACAATAATCAAGGAAAAAATTAACGGGCACTTGGAGAGGTTTAAGCTAATGAACTGTAAAAGGCAGACCGTGTCTGACTAATCTAATTGAATTTTTTGATGAAGTAACAGTGAGGATTGATGAAGGAAATGCAATGGATGTTGTCTACATGGATTTTCGGAAGGCGTTTGACAAAGTACCATATAGAAGGCTGGTTAAGAAAATTGAGGCTCATGGAATAGGTGGGTCAGTGGCAGCTTGGATAAGGAATTGGCTTAAGGACAGAAAACAGCGAGTTGTGGTAAATGGCTGTTTTTCAGACTGGAGGATGGTAGACAGTGGTGTTCCCCAGGGGTCAGTGCTGGGGCCACTGCTTTTTTTGATATAAATAAAGACCTGGATATTGGAATGCAGTGTAGAATTTCTAAATTTGCTGATGACACCAAACTTGGGGGTGCGGCAAACAGTGAGGATGATACCAATCGACTGCAACAGGACATAGAAAGGCTAGCAGAATGGGCAGACAAGTGGCAGTTGGAATTTAATACAGAGAAGTGTGAGGTGATGCATTTTGGCAGAAGGAACAAGAAGAGGCACTATACACTTAATGGCACAGTTTTACAGGGTGTGCTGGGACAGAGGGACCTGGGAGTTAATGTGCATAGGTCTCTGAAGGTGGCAGGACATATTGAGAGAGTGGTTAGCAAAGCATATGGGATCTTGGGCTTCATAAATAGAGGTATTGAGTACAAAAGTAGAGAAGTTATGTTGAACCTTTATAAAGCGCTGGTTAGGCCACAACTGGAGTATTACGTCCAATTCTGATCATACACTTTAGGAAGGATGTGGAGGCCCTTGAGAGGGTGCAGAGGAGATTTACCCGAATGGTTCCGGGGATGGAGGATCTTAGCTACAAGGACAAGTTGGAGAAGCTGGATTTATTTTCATTAGATCAGAGGAGGTTGAGGGGTGATTTGATAGAGGTGTACAAGATTATGACGGGTTTGGATAGGCTAGACGGGGAAAGGCTGTTCCCACTAGTTGATGGCACAAGGACTAGGGGACACAGATTTAAGGTTTTGGGCAAGAGATACAGGGGGGATGTGAGGAAAAACTTTTTTACGCAGCGAGTGGTGAGGACCTGGAATTCGTTGCTAATGGAAGTGGTGAAAGCGGAGACACTCAATGTTTTCAAGGGGAGACTGGATAGGCACTTGAGGGAAATAAACTTGCAGGGCCACGGGGATAGAGCGGGGAAATGGGACTGACTGGATTGCTGTACAGAGAGCCAGCATGGACTCGATGGGCCGAATGGCCTCCTTCTATGCTGTATGACTCTATGACTACGACTAAATCTGAGGTTTCCAGCCTTATTATAATATTTAAATGGCCAACCCACCTCCTGGGAGTGGGTTGGCTGCCCGCCCCCTGTCCCACTTCCATTAAACTCGGAAGTAGGCGGGTTGGTGTCGGTTTGAGATTTTAAAAAATGTTTACATTTCACCTGACCCCAACCCATCCATTTTTGGGGGTTAAGATTACACCCAATTAATCTAAACAGAATCTATTCCTGGATTTAATATGTATGAGGCATATCATATATTGTATTTTTAGTCTATGAATTACTGCTGATGTAAAGGATTACATTGGGAAAAAATGGGAAGAGAGCTGCCAACAAAGTCAAGAGTGCAGTTTTTAAAAAATATTGTTTGCAGAATGTGGGTGACGCTGGAAAGGTTGGATTTATTGCTCATCCCAACTTGGTTTGAGAAGATGGTGCTGGGTCTTCTTGAACCGCTGCATTGTGGTGATGGTGCCCCCACATTGGTGTTGGGTCGGGAATTTCAGGATTTTGACCCAGCAATGATGAAGGACTGAAAGTATATGTCCAAGTCACGATAGTGTGTTACTTGGAGGAAAACCTGGAAGTGGTGTTGTTCCCTTGACATTGTTGCTCTTGTTCTTCATGGTGTAGAAGCCATGGGTCTGGTACATACTGTCAAAGTAAGCTTGGTCAGCTGCTGCAGTGCTTCCTGTATACAGTACAAAATACAGCCACTGTGTTTGAAGTGATGGATTTGCTGGTTGGACACTGACATCTAAAAAAAATGTGTACTTTGGGAGAAGACTGAGGAGGATTGTCCACTTGGCAGTTGTAAATGCTTCTTGTCTTTTGCTGGGCTGCATCATGGTTGAGGATATGGTTCCTTATGGAGTATCATCCTCCTACTCCTGTTAGTTGCCTAATTGTCATCATCGTTCTGAACTGTAAGTGCTGGAGGTACAAAGCTTTGCTCTGATCTGCTGGTGGTACACTCTTAGCTCCGTCTATATACTGATGCATTTGGTGTTTAGTATGCAGCTATGTTGCAGCTTCCCTAGATTGGTATATCATTCCAAAGTATGCCTGGTGCTGGTACTAGCATGCCATTCTGCACTCTGAATTAAACCAGGGTTGATCTCCTGGCTTAATGGTGATGGAGAAGTGATGGATGTGCCAGACTATGAGGTTACAGATTGTGGTAGTGTACAATTCTGCTGCTGCTGATGGCCCAAAGCACCTGATGGATTCCCCATTTTGGACTGCTATATCTGTGCTTAGTCTATTCCACTTTTTTGAGGCTGTAACTAGCAGGGTAGATAAAGGGGAACCAGTGGATGTAGTATATTTGGATTTTCAAAAGGCATTCGATAAGGTGCCACATAAAAGGTTATTACACAAGACTCATGGGGTTGGGGGTAATATAGTAGCATGGATAGAGGATTAATTAATGGACAGAAAACAGAGAGTAGGGATAACCGGGTCTTTTTCAGGTTGGCAGGCTCTAACTAATGGGGTGCCGCAAGGATCAGTGCTGGGGCCTCAACTATTCACAATGAGATAAGCGCATTTAAAATAAAAAAGGGGATGTATTAAATAAATTAATCAAACTCAAAGAGGATAAAACCCCTGGTCCGGATGGATTGCATCCACACATTTTAAAAGACTCTAGGGAAGAGATAGCAGAGGCATTACTACACATATTTAATAATTTGTTAGAAAAAGGTATCGTGCCAGAGGACTGGCGGAAAGCTAACATAATACCAATATTTAAGAAGGGGGATAGAACATGTCCAGGGAATTATAGACAAGTCAGCTTAACATCATAGGAAAAATAATGGAATCCCTACTAAAGGAGAAAATAGCAGAACAACTAGAAACCAAAAATATAATAATGAATAGTCAACATGGATTTCAAAAGGGAAAGTCTTGCTTGATCAACCTTAGTGAATTTTTTCAAGAGGTAACAGAGAAAGTAGACAATGGTAATGCAGTAGATGTAATTTATCTGGATTTTCCAAAAGTCCTTAGATAAGGTATCCCATAATAGACTGATGAACAAGGTCAGAGAATGCGGAGTCAGGGGACAAGTAGCAGAATGGATTGCTGGCTGGCTTCAGGACAGAAAGCAGAGAGTAGGGGTAAAAGGTAGCTATTCACCGTGGCAGAAGTTGGGTAGTGGTGTTCCACAAGGATCAGTGTTGGGACCACAGCTGTTCACAATTTACATTAACGATTTAGACTTGTGAATCAAAAACACAATTTCTAAATTTGTGGATGACACCAAATTGCGGGGTGGGGGGCGGGGGATAGTCAATACTGAGGAGGACTGCAACAAGTTACAGGAAGACATTATTAAACTTGCAGAATGGGCATATAATTGGTAAATAAAGTTCAACACAGATATATGTGAGGTATTACATTTTGGTAGGAAGAATAGGGCGGTCACTTATCACTTGGAGGGTGCGTGTCTAGGTGGGTTAGAGGAACAAAGGGATCTAGGAGTACAAATACACAAATCACTAAAAGTTGTGAGACAGGTTAGCAAGACCATAAAAAAAGCAAACCAAGCACTAGGATTTATTTCTAGAGGGATATAATTGAAAAGTAGGAAAGTTATGCTAAACCTGTATAGAACCTTGGTTAGACCACACTTGGAGTACTGCATAAAGTTCTGGTCGCCATATTATAAAAAGGATAGAGGCACTGGAGAGGGTGCAGAGAAGATTTACAAGGATGATACCAGAAATGCGAGGGTATACATATCAGGAAAGGATGAACAGGCTGGGTCTCTTTTCTCTGGAAAAAAGAAGGCTGAGGGGTGACCTAATAGAGGTCTTTAAAATTATGAAAAATTTTGATAAAGTGGATACAGAGAGAATGGGCTAGATTTTGCCAGGCCCGAGGAGGCGGGATTGGAGGCGTGTGAGGTGGTAAAATCGCAAAAAATGTCAGGTGGACCCGATCCCGCCTCCGAGCAATTTTCCCAAATGCGTGTTTTCTGACCCCGTTTCCATCCCACCTCCAAGAGGCGGCATAGGCCCTTAAGGCCCTTAACAACCAGTTAAGTGCCTCTATAATCCCATTTTGAGAGGCCTTTCTGATTTTCCCACTTTTCCCACGTCCTGCACGTCTCCTCTGGAACACGCCAGTGAATCCTGGCAGCCTCACAAGTGGACTGCTTACTAACAGGTGCAGCGCCACCATTAAAAGAGTTTTCAGCAATCATCATTTGCAGGTGGCAGAACGTTGTTGTCTCAGGTCTGGGGGAACTTTTAGCAGGCATACCCATTGTTGTGGAGGTTTGGAGCTTGACACCCATCTCCAGTGTGACCTCCTGGGAAACCCCTCTCGCCACCTTGACTGAGTGCTTCCTCAACTGAGGCATATACCAGAAGCATGGGAACCATTTATTTCCTTTCCTCCTGGACATCAGATTCGGACGAAGACCAGCCGTGGCAGCAGAACCCTGAACAACAGCATCACCAACAGCAGCAGCAACAACAGGAGTGCCAAGCTGCTGCTCACCCACCTGAAGCTGCACAGGCCAGAAGGCGCCAGCGAGCGACCACATTGCTACCCGGATGCAAGGGACGCACTCATCTTGGCCAGATTTGCTTAGCCTGCACAATCAAACAATTTCGCCTCGCACCTTCTTATCAGACCATTGACAATGGCCAAGAACGTGTGGATTCCTATCACTCTGACCACCATACTGACAATTGCAAGTCGCCCTAAGCCCTCAATGTGTAAGTCCCATTAGCGAAATGACACACGGCACAACTGCAACAGTTTGCCATCAGAATTTTTTATGACAATATAAGCAACTGATGGCTTTTCAAAATTAAACACAACATTACACCCAAGTGACTACACTATGGTAGCCAGCCTTACCATGGAGGTAGCCAGCCTTACCATGGAGGTAGCCACCCTTTCTGTGGTGATGCATTCATGTGCCAACGCTTCCACAAAGGCTCTGCTCATGTTAGCGATGGACTCCTCCATTCGCTCCACACTCGCAGCGACCCTGGAGACAAAACCTGCCAGAGACTCCTGCACCCATTCCTGGAGTTCCAGCACCGCTCTCCTGGATGGATCCGGAGGCATAGGGTCGACATGCAGCGTAGCCGAGCTGGGAGCGTCCTCTCCACTGCGACGAGGACTCTCCACTGCTGTCCCTGTCTCCACCATCTGCTGATGCTCACTTGTGAGCTGTGATACACCAGGTGACAACTCTACTGTATGTCCCGAAGGTCCCACCGAGGTGTGAGTGTCTGCGCTGGTGCAGGTTGCGCCTAATTCTGCTGACTGTGCACCCTCAGAGGTTGCAGCTTCTTCTAAGGAGTCTGGAAGCTCAGGCTCTCCCTCCTGGACAGTGGGGACGGGGCCTCTCAATGGTCTTGTGGGGGAGTAAAGGAAACTGTTAGGGATGTGAGGTAAAGGTTGCATGCACATTGAATTGTGCAGATGATCATAAGTCAATCTGTTAGAGCATCAGAATCATTATCAGTCACTCATGCAATGTCAATGGGAGAGATGCCAAACTATTCTGTCACCAGCTTGCTGTGATACGCCTGCGTGTCCGTCCCCCACTTGGGAATCCTCCTCGATCCTGGCAATTTCCAGGGCCGCCTCCTCTGAGGTGGTGAGCTGGACTACTGAGGGTGGCCCTCCTCCTATCCTCACTCTTTCCCTCTTATTGTGGGCTCTCTTTTGCTGCAATGAGGGACACAAGTGGAGTTTGAGTGAGAATGAAGGAGCGAGTGTAGAGAATCCATAGCATAGATGCTTAGAAGGAGACAAAGGGCCCTCCCTGGGTGTTGTAAGTTGTTGTCATTGTGTCACAGTGATAGGGAGTGTGAGGGCTGCATGGTCGAATAGTTAATTGAATGTGACCATAGAGAGAGAGGGAATGGGTAAGGGTGCAGGGATGTCAGTGTCAATTGGGATGTGGAGGAAAAGGTTGGGAAAGCAGAGCGCTGGTGAGGAGAGGCGATGGGGATCAGATTGAGGGTGATGAGAAAGTCATACTCACTTTTCCTGTGCGGAGAAGGTTATGAAACCTCTTCCTGCACTGCAGCCAGGTTCTGCGGCACATAGAGATGGCATTAACCTCCTGGGCCAGTTGCAGCCACACAGCTTTAGTTTGTTGTGGTGGCTTTTTTCTCCCTGAGGAAGGGAAGAGCACTTCCTTATTAGATCTTGCTCCCTGCACCAGAGCTTGGAGGGAGGGCTCATCAAATCGAGGTGCACACTTTTGCTTGCTGGTGGACATGGTCGGTAAATGCAGTCCTTCATACAATGTCCAAAGCGTTTCCAGTCTCCAGAAGAAGCATGGCTGCTTGCAGGCCTTAAATCCAGCAGCACTGATGACGGTATCGGAAGCAACTTTCAGGATGGAAAGACTAATTGGGCCAGGGGTTCCCACACGCTGGAAATCAAGTGCCCAATTAGGGGAAAATCGCACTTTTTTCCCAGTTCACATTGGAGTCGGGGTCCTGACACGAAAACCACCTGACACGCCCCAGCCCGACCTCAATGGCAAAATCGAGGCCAATGTTCCACTTGTGGGGAAGAGCATAACTAGAGGCCATCGATATAAGATAGTCCAAGAAAGCCAATAGGGAGTTCAGAAGAAACTTCTTTACCCAAAGAGTGATGAGAATGTGGAACTTGCTACCACAGGGAGTGGTTGAAATGAATAATATAGATGCACTTAAGGGGAGGCTAGACATGCATATGAGGGAAAAGGGAATACATGGTTATGCTGATAGATTTAGATGAGGAAAGATGGGAGGAGGCTCATGTGGAGCATAAACGCCGGCATGGACTGGTTGGGCTGGATGGCCTGTTTCTGTGCTGTATATCCTATGTAATCTATATTAATGACCCAGATGAAGGGACCAAATGTATTGTATCCAAGTATGCTAATGATACAAAGCTAGGTGGGACAGTAAGCTGTGAGGAGAACACACAAGGCTGGATTTTCTCAATGGAGATGAGTTGGAGGCGGGACTGCTGCTTGTCGTGTCAATATCCCGCCTCCATCATCGTCTGACCAACCAGAGGGATCTTCCCCTGATTGACCTTGTTAAGCCCGCCCTGCGGGCTCAGCAGGCAAATTAGGGAGAAAGTCACTGGCAGAACACGTCAACATCAGACGTGCTATCTGTCAAGACTTCTTGAAAGAAGAAATGTCAGCCTTTGACAGCTCTGTGAAGCTGTCAAACACTGACATTCTCTGTAATTTGATGAGACCTTGTGTTCAGGACTCATCAAACCTTTCAACTTTGTCGATTTCAGAAGGCTGTTGGTTCAGAGGATCCAACAGCCAGTCTGTGAAATCGACAAGGAGGCTGTCGGGTCTCCCACTCCAGGGTGGATGAAGGCTGTAGGAAGGAAACAAGGTAAGTGAACATTTTTTAACACTTATCACTCACCTTACATACTTACCACTCTACACTTGCACCCACCACTCACTTCTACATCTTACTCCCAGGTGCCTCCGACCCCCACAGACCTCCTTCACATCTCCTCCAACCCGGCGGGGTTCTCCGAGGTCGGGAAGCCTTCACCTGTGACGGTAAAATGACACTAATCCTTTTTCCTGCCTGTTAACAGGCAGGAAAAAGGAATCAGTGCCTTTCCCGCCTCCAGGCACGGGACCCGAAGCAGCACATCTTCCCGCCTCCGGCAAAAGGGCACGGAGGCAGGATGGAGGTGGGTTTGCCATCTGCCCCCACTTTCTGCTACTTTACCGGCAGGCCCGCCTCCTCGGGGCTGAGAAAATCCAGCCCAAAGAGTCTGCAAAGGGATATAGATAGACTAAGTGAGTGGGCAGTAAGGTGGCAGATGGAGTATAATGTAGGGAAATGTAAGGTTATTCACTTTGGTAGGAAGAATAGAAAAACAATATTTTTTAAATGGTGAGAAACTTTTAAATGTTGGTGTTCAGAGAGATTTGGGTGTCTCGTGCAAGAAACACAGAAAACTAGCATGCAGGTACAGCAACTAATAAGGAAGGCAAATGACATGTTGGCCTTTATTGCAAGGGGGTTGGAGTATAAAAGTAAGGACGTCTTGCTACAATTGTACAGGGCCTTGGTGAGCACACCTGGAGTACTGTGCACAGTTTTGGTCTCCTTATCAAAGGAAGGATATACTTGCCTTGGAAGCGGTGCAACGAAGTTTCACTAGTTTAATTCCTGGGATGAGATGGCTGTCCTATGATGAGAGATTGTGTAGAATCTTCTTCTTAGGCTGTCCCTCGGAACCGAGGATGACTTGCTTCCACATTAAAAATGAGTTCGCAGGTGACTGATGAGTCCAATGCGGGACCTGCAGTCTCTGTCACAGGTGGGGCAGACGGTGGTTGAAGGGGCGGGTGGGTGGGGTGCTTGGGTTGACGTGCGCTCCTTCCGCTGTTTGCGCTTGGCTTCCGCTTGCTCCCGGCGAAGAGACTCGAGGTGTTCGGCGCCTTCCCGGATGCTTCTCCTCCACTTTGTGCAATCTTGGGCCAGGGATTCCCAGGTGTCGATGGGGATGTTACACTTTTTCAAGGAGGCTTTGAGGGTGTCCTTGAAGCGTTTCCTCTGCCCACCTGGGGCTCTCCTGCCGTGCCGGAGCTCCGAGTAGATCGCTTGTTTTGGGAGTCTCATATCGGGCATGCGGACAATGTGACCCGTCCATCGGAGCTGGTTGAGCGTGGTCAAAGCTTCGATGCTGGGGATGTTGGCCTGAGCAAGAACACTGACGCTGGTGCGCCTATCCTGCCAATGGATTTGCAGGATCTTGCGGATGCAGCGTTGGTGGTACCTCTCCAGTGCTTTGAGGTGCCTGCTGTACATGGTGCATGTCTCTGAGGCATACAGCAGGGCGGGTATCACTGCTACTCTGTAGACGATGAGCTTAGTGCCAGGTTTGAGGTCCTGGTCTTCAAACACTCTCTTCCTCAGGCGACCGAAGGCTGCACTGGCACACTGAAGGCGGTGTTGGACTTCGTCGTCAACGTCTGCCCTTGTTGACAGTAGGCTCCCGAGGTATGGAAAGTGGTCCACGTTGTCCAAGGCCTTGTCGTGGATTTTGAAAATCGGGGGGCAGTACTGTGTGGCGGGGGCAGGTTGGTAGAGGACCTTTGTCTTACGGATGTTTAGTGTAAGGCCCATGCTCTCATATGCTTCGTGAAGGTGTTGACAATGGTTTGGAGTTCGACCTCTGAGTGAGCGCAGACACGAGCGTCATCTGCATGCTGTAATTCGATGACAGAGAATGGGACAACGTTGGATCTGGACTGGAGGTGACGGAGGTTGAACAGTTTCCTGTTTGTTCTGTAAATTAGCTCCACTCCAGTGGGGAGCTTACTGAGGGTGAGATGGAGCATTGCAGCAAGGAAGATTGAGAGGGCTGTCCTATGATGAGAGATTGTGTAGAATGGGCCTATACTTTGGAATTTCGAAGAATGAGAGGTGATCTCATTGAAACATACAAGATTCTGAAGGGGATTGACAGGGTAGATGCTGAGAGGTTGTTTCCCTTGGCTGAAGTGTCTAGAAGTAGGGGGCATAGTCTCAGGATAAGGGTTAGGCCATTTAAGACCGAGATGAGGAGGAATTTCTTCACTTAGAGGGTTGTGAATATTTGGAATTCTCTGCCCCAGAGGGCTGTGGATACTGAGTCTTAATTGGACAAATCAAATTGGGCAGGGCTGCCTTGAGGATGAGTTCATTGAGTGTATTAGGGATGGGTTTCTTGAGCAGTATGTAACTGAACCGACCAGGGGGCAAGCAACCTTAGATCTGGCCCAGTGTAACGAGACAGGATTAATTAAAAATGTCCTAGTAAAGGATCCCCTTGGAATGAGTGACCATAACATGGTTGAATTCCATATTCAATTAGAGGGTGAAAAGGTTGGATCTCAAACAAGCGTGCTAAGCTTGAATAAAGAAGACTATGAAGGTATGGGAGCGGAATTGAGTAGAGTGGATTGGGAAAATAGATTAAAGGGTAAGACGATACATGATCAGTGGTGTACATTTAAGGAGTTATTTTACAACTTCCAAAAAATATATATTCCACTGAGAAGAAAAGGGTGTAAAAGAAAAGACAGCCATCCGTGGCTAAGTAAAGAAATTAAGGATAGTATTCGACTAAAAACAAGGGCGTATAAGGTAGCCAAATCTAGTGGGAGGATAGAGGATTGGGAAAACTTTAAAAGACAGCAAAAAATAACAAAAAGATTGATTAAGAAAGGGAAGATAGATTATGAAAGTAAATTAGCAAAAATATAAAAACAGATAGTAAGAGTTTTTATAGTTATATAAAAAGAAAAAGGGTGGCTAAAGTAAATGTTGGTCCCTTAGAGGATGAGACCGGGAAATTAATGGTGGGAAATATGGAGATGGGAAAAACACTGAATGAATATTTTATATCAGTCTTTACAGTAGAAGACACTAAGAATATCCCAACACTGGACAAACAGGGGGCTAAAGGGGGGGAGGAGCTAAACACGATCAAAATCACTAAGGAAGTGGTACTCGGTAAAATAATGGGACTCAAGGCGGATAAATCACCTGGACCTGATGGCTTACATCCTAGGGTCTTGAGGGAAGTGGTGGTAGGGATTGTGGATGCATTGGTAATAATTTTCCAAAACTCCCTGGACTCGGCAAAGGTCCCGGCAGACTGGAAAACTGCTAATGTAACACCCTTATTTAAAAAGGGCAGTAGACAGAAGGCTGGAAACTATAGACCGGTTAGCCTAACATCTGTGGTAGGTAAAATTTTGGAGTCCATTATTAAGGAGACAGTAACAGGACATTTGGATAATCATAATTTAATAGGACAAAGTCAGCATGGTTTTATGAAGGGGAAGTCATGTTTGACAAATTTGCTGGAGTTCTTTGAGGAAGTAACATATAGGGTGGATAAAGGGGAACCAGTGGACGTAGTGTATTTAGACTTCCAAAAGGCATTTGACAAGGTGCCACACAAAAGATTATTGCTTAAGATAAAAAATCACGGGATTGGGGGTAATATTCTGGCATGGATAGAGGATTGGCTATCTAACAGAAGGCAGAGAGTTGGGATAAATGGTTCATTCTCAGACTGGCAATCAGTAACTAGTGGTGTTCCGCAGGGGTCAGTGCTGGGTCCCCAACTCTTTACAATCTATATTAACGATTTGGAGGAGGGGACCGAGTGTAACATATCAAAGTTTGCAGATGATACTAAGATGGGAGGGAAAGTAGTGAGTGAGGAGGACATAAAAAACCTGCAAGGGGACATAGACAGGCTAAGTAAGTGGGCAGAGATTTGGCAGATGGAATACAATACTGGAAAGTGTGAGGTTATGCACTTTGGCAGGAAAAATCGTAGAGCAAGTTATTATCTTAATGGCAAGAAACTGGAAAGTACTGAAGTACAAAGGGATCTGGGGGTCCTGGTGCACGAAACTCAAAAGGTTAGTATGCAGGTGCAGCAAGTGATTAAGAAGGCCAATGGAATGTTGGCTTTCATTGCTAGGGGGATAGAATATAAAAATAGGGAGGTATTGCTTCAGTTGTACAAGGTATTGGTGAGACCGCACCTGGAATACTGCGTACAGTTTTGGTGTCCATACTTAAGAAAGGACATACTTGCTCTCGAGTCAGTACAAAGAAGGTTCACTCGGTTAATCCCGGGGATGAGGGGATGGACATATGAGGAGAGGTTGAGTAGATTGGGACTCTACTCATTGGAGTTCAGAAGAATGAGAGGCGATCTTATTGAAACATATAAGATTGTGAAGGGGTTGGATCGGGTGGATGCGGGGAGGATGTTCCCGATGATGGGTGAAACTAGAACTAGGGGGCATATTCTTAGAATAAGGGCTGCTCTTTCAAAACTGAGATGAGGAGGAACTACTTCACTCAGAGGGTGGTAGCTCCATGGAATATGCTGCCCCAAAAAGCTGTAGAAGCTACATCATTACATAAATTTAAAACAGAAATAGACAGTTTCCTAGAAGTAAAGGGAATTAAGGGTTACGGGGAGCGGGCAGGAATTTGGACATGAGTCTGGGTTCGGATCGGTCATGGCCCTGTGGGTAGCGGAGCGGGCCCAGGGGCCGTGTAGCCTGATCCTGCTCCTATTTCGTGTGTCTAATTCTGTTAGATTCAGGAGATGGTTCTGTGATAGTGGATTGGCGGTTAGGATCAGATCAGCCATGATCTTATTGAATGGCGGAGCAGGCTCGAGGGGCCGATTGGCCTACTCCTGCTCCTATTTCTTATGTTCTTATGTTCTTATGAGTCTTTGAGTATATTCAAGGCGAAGATAGATTTTTGGACCCTTGGGGATCCAAGGGATATGGGGATCGGGCGGGAAAGTGGAGTTGAGGTCGATGATCAGCCAGGATCTTATTGAATGGCGGAGCTGGCTTGAGGGGCAGTATGGCCTACTCCTGCTCCTATTTCTTATGTTCTTATGCACAATGGTAGTGCAACACTATATGATATAGAAACAGAAAATGCTGGAAATACTCAGCAGGTCAGGCAGCATCTGTGGAGAAACAGAGTTAACGTTTCAGGTCGATGACCTTTCGTCAGAACTGGAAAAACTAGCGGACCTGCTGAGTATTTCCAGCATTTTCTGTTTGTATTTCAGGTTTCCAGCATCTTGCTTTTATATTATATGATGTAGGGTGTCCTTACTGCGAAGTTGATACATTGTCTTCACAAGGACTGTTATTGTGGACAGATGTGTCTGCAAAAAGGTTGGTGAGGACAAGGTCAAGTCGGATTAAACCTTGTGATGGTTTTCTCACCACTTGACACAGGCGTGGTCAATAGCAGTACTGCTGAACCACTGTTGATGGACATTGAAGTCCCCCACCCAGAGTACATTCATACTTCCCTCAGTGCTTCCTCCAAGTGATGTTTAACATGAAGGAGCACTGATTTTTCAGTTGTGGGGAGGCAGTCGGGGGGGGGGTGGCGGCAATCAATTTTCCTTGGCCTTGTTTGACTTGAAGCTGTGAGACATTATGGGGTTCGATCAATGTTTAGGGCTTCCAAGCCAATCTGACTGCATACCATTTGGTCCCCATCTTTAGTGGGGCCTATCCTGCTGGTGAGATAGAACTTATACAGGGATGGTGTTAGAGGAGTCTTGGGATAATGGATGATAAATGTTACTTTGTGAATGTGACTTGGTCAGACTGTTGCTTGACGAGATGGTGGGACAGCTCTTCCAACTAGGACACCAGTCCCCAGGTGTTAATGAGGAGGACTTTTCAGGGTCAACTAGGCTACGATTACCTGCCTCTTGTCTAGGTTGTTATTGATATATCCGTCATTTCTCTTATGATTATGTTTTATAGTGATTGTTCACAATTGAATAGCTTGCTAGGCCAGTTGAGAGAGCAGAGTCAAGCACACTATGTAGGACTGGAGTCACGTGCAGCCCAGACTGGGCAAAGGTGGCATGTTTCTTCGCACACAGTTCCTGATTATTCACCACTCTGACCATATTGTTGGCAGTGTTAAATCCGTGAATCTTGATGTATGGTGTCCTTCAACAAATAGACCGAGACTGCAGAGGAACAATCAACAGGTGTTTACTGGATGAGGGTCACCCAAAAACTAACAGTACAGATCCCTACTCAGGGTTTATATACAGGTGATGTCACTGCCGGTACTACAGTATACAGGAGCTGTAAAAAGTAGTTCTCCCCTTAAAGGTACATACACTACAATTCCTCCCCTTTTAGATTAACAGTACCATAACATTCATTTAACAGTTAACACTTTTAACATGCAACATTAACTGAAAATAGTCCATTTATAAATTCAGTCTTTGGGGCGGCTTCCTGATCCTTTCTGGATAGCGCCTTTCCTGAGTGTCTTGCTCTTGGTGCGGAGGCGATTCTGCCCCCCTGTCGTTAGTTGGTTCATCAGCTTCCGATGCTACTGTTTCTGGGGTAGATGCTACCTGTATGTCGGGTTCATCACCAGGTACGCGAGACATGGGGTTGACTCGTTCCTGTGATGCTAGGATCTGGTCGACATGGCGTCTCACAATGTTCTCCCCAACATCCACTGTGTACATTAGTGGCCCCTGCCGTGTGTATATCGTTCCTGGTTGCCATTTCTCTGTTCGGTAGTCGCGGGCCAAGACTGGTTGCCCTACATTGAAGCTCCTTGTCGGCTTCTCATTGATGTGCTGGAATTGCTTATTCTCAACATTTCTTCGTACATTTGGTCTGAGCAAATCCAGATGAGATCTCAACCTTCGGTTAAAGAACATCATGGCCGGGGTCTGGTTGGTAACTGCATGTGTCGCATTTCTGTAGGCTAACAGGAAATTGTCCACCTTATGCTGCAGTGGAATGACGTCATCGCACATGGCCCTTACTGCCTTTTTAAAGGTTTGTACGAACCTCTCAGCCAATCCATTTGTGGCTGGATGATACGGGCCGGATGTGTAATGCCTTACCCCATTCCTTCTCATAAATTTCCAAAACTCTTCGGACACAAACTGTGGTCCGTTATCAGAGCAAATCTGCTCTGGCAAGCCGTTCCTGGCAAAAATGGTCCGTAGGACTGCAATCGTTTTCTCCGTGGTGGTGGAGGACATTTTGATCACCTCAGGCCATTTCGAGTGCGCATCCACGGCTATTAAGAACATTGAGTCCATGAATGGACCAGCAAAATCAATATGCACCCGTTGCCATGGAGAGGAGAGCCACTCCCATGGGTGTAGAGGGGCATGTGGTGGTGCATTTTGGACCTTCTGGCATCCTGAGCAGCTCTTTGTCAGGTCCTCGATTTGCTGATTGATCCCCGGCCACCACACATAAGCCCTAGCAAGGCTTTTCATTTTCACCCCTCCCAGATGGCCTTCATGAAGCTCATTGAGCACTCTCTCACTTAACTTGGGTGGAATTACCACTCGGGATCCACACATCAAGGTCTCCCGGCATACTGACAGCTGTTCTCTTCTGGATGAGAATGCTGGCAACAGTGAGTCGCCATGTGTTGGCCATCCCTTCACCGTCAAATCATATACCCGAGACAGTGGCGGGTCATTTTGGGTCTCCTCTATATCCGCGTTAGTTACTGGCAAGCGTTCAATTATAGTCGAATAAAATATTTCGACAGGGTCCACTGCTGGTGCTTCCTCCGCAGTAGGCAGTGGCAGGCGTGATAGCCCATCAGCGTTTCCATGCTGTTTCGTGCCCTTATACTCTATTTCATATTGGTTCGCCCCTAGAAAAAGGGACCATCTTTGTAGCCGTTGCGCAGTCATCACCGGAACGCCCTTCTTTGGATTAAAGATGGAGACAAGTGGTTGGTGGTCAGTCAGCAAGGTGAACTTCTGCCCGTGCAGATAGTGGTTGAACTTTTTCACTCCCCACACTAGGCTGAGGGCCTCCCTGTCAATCTGGGCATAGTTACGCTCGGCTGAGGTTAGTGACCGAGACGTAAAGGCTACTGGCCTCTCCAAGCCGTCCGGGAATTTGTGCGACAGCACCGCTCCAATACCATAGGGTGATGCATCACACGCCAACCGAATTGGTAGTGCTGGGTTGAAATGAGGCAACACCTCTTTTGATGTGATCAATTCTTTGCACTTCTGGAAAGCTCGTTTACATTCGTCATTCCACTTCCATGGTACCCCCATTTGCAGTAGGGTGTTCAGTGGGTGTAGTACTGTAGACAAATTTGGCAAGAACTTATGGTAGTAGTTCACCAGCCCGAGGAACGACCTCAGTTGTGACAAATTTTCCGGTGCTGGAGCCTTGACTACTGCCTCAATCTTTTCAGGGGACTTATGTAACCCCTCTTCATCAATAACGTGGCCTCAATACGAGATCTGCTTCTGGAAAAACTTGCATTTGTGGCGATTAGCTCGGAGCCCATATTCCTTCAATCTAGTGAGCACCTGCTCCAGGTTGGCGAGGTGATCGCTGTCATTTTCGCCCGTGACCAGGATGTCGTCCAAATAACACTGGGTCCCTGGAATCCCTTGCAGGACTTGATCCATTGCCCTTTGCCAAATAGCCGGAGCTGATGCTACCCCGAACACCAACCGGTTGTATTGGTAGAGACCTTTGTGAGTGTTGATCGTGAGGTACTGTTTCGAGGCTTCTTCTACCTCCATTTGCAGGTATGCCTGGGCCAGATCAATCTTAGTGAAGCGTTTTCCTCCAGATAACGAGGCGAAAATATCTTCAATCCGCGGAAGTGGATATTGTACCGTGTGAAGGACTGGGTTCACTGTCACCTTAAAGTCCCCGCAGATGCGAACTTTCTTTGGTTCCCCAGGCGTATCACTCAACGACCTCTTCATTACAGGAACGATGGGTGTAGCCCACTCGCTCCAGTCCACTTTGGTCAGTACTCCAGAACGTTCCAAACCTTCCAGCTCTGCTTTGACGGCTGGGCAGATCGCATAAGGCACCGGTCTGGCCTTAAAAAACTTTGGCCTTGCTTCTGGATCCATTCACGTCCTAGTAGTGGTGGTCCTCCATCTGGCAATACATATAGGTCCATTTTTGGTGTTTCCTTGCCATTGTATATCACGTTCACACTTATTTTTCCTTTGGGGTAGACTTTTTGCCCCGTGTACGTCTTCAAGACAATCTCTGTATCTCTCAAGGGTATATGTGAGAATAGCCGCTTGTAGTCCCTTCGGTTTATGACTGTTAGGGCTGATCCTGTGTCCAATTCCATTTTCACTTGGACTCCGTCTATCTTGAGCGTGACCCAGATAGTTTGGTGATCCTCCATTTTGATTACATTATGTCGTTCCAGACAACCCAGCTCCTTGCTTCCGGAGTCTGTATCACTTTTCTGTTTGTCTGAACTACTCTCCGTCACCTTATGTACCTTTTTGTACTTCTCCTGTGGAGATTTCTTGCTGCTGGTTTTCTTTCCCGACCTGCAGACTCTTGCTATGTGTCCTACTTTTCCACACTGTCTGCACACTTGGTCCTTGAACCAACAATCATTATGGTTGTGTGTTGTTCTGCCGCAGCGATAACACTTCACTGCTCCATATGACATTTCATTTGTGCCATATTCTTGCGGTCTCCGTTGTATCTCTGCAGCACCCCGTGCGGCTGCTTCGTGTGATACTGCCATGCTGAAAGCCTTGTCCAGCGTAAGATCCTTTTCTGATAGAAGCCGTTTCTGGGTTCCTTCACTTTGAAGCCCACACACAAACTTGTCCCTTAAGGTATCTGCTAGTCCCGTTCCAAACTGGCAGTGTTTCGATAGCTTGCGCAGTTCCGTTAAATACTCAGCATTACTTTCGTCTTTATGCTGGTTCATTTTGTGAAACTTAAATCTTTCTGCTATCAGCAGCGGTGTGGGATTTAAGTGGTCCTGTCGGATTGCCACTATGCTTTCAAAATCCTTTTCCACTGGCTTCTCTGGGGTTACTAGGTTTCGCAGTAAGCCATACATTTTTGCACCCATGGAATTCAACAATACCAGTGCTTTCCTGGCATGTGGCACTTCATTCACCTTGCAGTACACTTCTATGCGTTCTACATATGTCGCCCAATCTTCGACTTCATTGTCGAACGCTGTGACACTGCCACTCTTCGGCATCCCTGGGTGTGATTAGATTGGCTAAAAATGGCGTCTCCCGCGCTCTCCCTTCTTCTCCGCTGGCTCAAAATGGCGTCTCCCACGCTTTCCTTTCTTCCCGCGCTCTCCCGCGGACGCTGCTCAGCCCTTGAACACCGGCTGCGCGTTTTCCTGCGCGCCTCTCTCGTTGACGCCGCTCGGTCCTGAACCCCGGCTGCGCCCTGTGCGCTTTACCCTCTCTCTCTTTTTTTTTTCTCCGTCGATGCCGCTCGGTCTTCAACCCTGGCTGCACCCTGTGCACTTTACCCTCTCTCCTCTCAGCGTCGATGCCGCTCGGCCTCCCCCTGTGCCGTCGGTCGGCTCCATCCGCCGCTGTGCGGGAAGGGTCCGCACCATACCTGTTGCCAGCCCGTCTCGCTGGAGTCTCCGCTGGATGGTCGACGCCCGTGCCTCTGGACTCTCTGAAGAAACAGCAGCACCTTCTTCACTATCCCCTTGTCAAAGAGCCGTCCACAACAGAACCCACAGCAATGATGGAATTTCTTTCTGCAGAGTTGCAGGTAGGTTCGAATTTTCTCATCGCCAATGTTAAATCCGTGAATCTTGATGTATGGTGTCCTTCAACAAATAGACCGAGACTGCAGAGGAACAATCAACAGGTGTTTACTGGATGAGGGTCACTCAAAAACTTACAGTACAGATCCCTACTCAGGGTTTATATACAGGTGTGGTCACTGCCGGTACTACAGTATACAGGAGCTGTAAAAAGTAGTTCTCCCCTTAAAGGTACATACACTACAGGCAGTAGAAGAAAGATTCTGTGCACTGTGCAGAAGAGCCTATTAATACCAACATAACTCTCGGCTAAAAGGGGAACAAGTGATTTTAGTGAGCTTTGTCATCACACATTTGATGCCTTCTTTCCTTCTATGTAATTTGGCTATTGGAGCTCAGGCAACATCTGTTGGAGATGAGAGCCTCACAGCAGCTGATTTTGACAAGAGGTTGTTCTATAGACGCAGCACAATGGAGATTGCATTAAGAACCCCCCGGCATTAGACTTGGATGAGGAAAAAAAGCAGCTGCAGGAGCAGATTGCCACAGATGTAAGGTGACATTAAAGAATTACTATACTATCAGGACCTGCTGAGCACTACCCATTGGGTGGACCATCCCAAGCACATTGATTGAAGGAAACTACTTTTGGAGGCAAGGTTTTAGTTGGAGGCTGTGACTGAGCTGTGTCATCTCTTACTGGAGACCTATAGGCAGTATTTGCAATTGGATGGCACTTCTGCTGATTGTCAGTGTTACTGTGGCCAGAAGTTTTGTCCTTTTGGCTTCTTCCTGGCTAATACTGGGGTTATTTCAATATCACCCAGTTCATTACCTATAGATGAAGGAAATGCCTAGCACTATTTTTCAGGAGGGCCAGTGGCTTTGTCACTAACATTACTGATGAAAGCAGCAGTGTGAGAAGTCAACAGCATTACATCACATGAGTACAAGCGGCGATTGATTGCACCTATTTGCATGTTCTGTCACCATTAAGACCCCTGTCTATAACCCTGCAGCCTAAGGAAACAGAAGGGGATCTGCTCTTTGTATCCAGCTGGTGCACGGCCATTAGAACAGAATCAGGGAGAGCAATATCCAGTGCCTAACCACTCCCACAATGCATTTACTTTGCACCATTCATCTTGTCCCAGGCTTGTTTGAAGGGGAAGATAGAGTAGAAGGATGGACCCTGGGAGATCAAGGCTACCCTCGTCAATCGTAGCTAATGATACCTTTATGCCAGCAGAGCACAGACAGAACAAGGCTAGTGCAACTACCAGGACCTTTGTTGAGCACACCATTGCATTTTGAAGCTGAGCATCAGATGTCTGCAGAGATCAGGGGGTGCCTTACAGTACAGCCCCTTAAAGTCTCCAAGATCATTATGGTGTGCTACATGCTCTGCAAAGTTTCATTTTCAAGGAGTAAAATGAATAGAATCCAGAAAGTGTGCAATGAAAATGAGGAGGTTCCTCCTGAAACACTGATGCATTAGGTCCTAATATAATACGCATTTAGGCAAGTGCCTGAGCTGCCCTTTTAGGAACCTTTTAGCAACACTGTCACCAGGATTTCTCCTAGCACCACCAATGCCCATCTTATGCTGTGTTACGTCATTTTTCTATGCAATCACAAGGAGATTCTCAGCAGAATATACAAATCAAGTGTGCATCATTTTGCTTGAGACGTTAAACCAAGGTCCTGCCTGCTCTCTCAGGTCGACGTAAAAGATCCTTTGGCACTATTCAAAAAAGAATAGGGGCATTTTCCCAGTATTATGTACAACAAACAGATTCTCTGATCAATAGCTGTTCATGGGATCTTGCTGTGCACAAATTGACCACAGCGTTTCTCTCCATTATAACAGTAACTACACTTCAAAAAGTACTTTAATCAGTTTGAAGCAGCCTGAAATGAGCTTCCAACCACATATCCGTGCCATCACTAAGACCGCCTATTTCCAGCTCTGCCCCTGCCTCAGCTCATCTGCTGCTGAGTAGATTGGGCCTATATTCTCTGGAGTTTAGAAGAATGAGAGGTGATCTCATTGAAACATGTAAGATTCTGAGGGAGATTGGCAGGGTGGATGCTGAGAGGTTGTTTCCCCTGACTGGAGAGTCTAGAACTAGGGGGCATAGGGGTCGACCATTTAAGACAGGGATGAGGAGGAATTTCTTCACTTTGAGGGCTGTGAATCTTTGGACTTCTCTGCCCCAGAGGGATGTGGATGCTGAATCGTTGAGTATATTCAAGGCTGAGATAGACAGATTTTTGGACTCTAGGGGAATCAAGGGATATTGGGAATCGGGTGGGAAAGTGGAGTTGAGGTTGAAGATCAATCACGATCTTATTGAATGGCGGAGCTGGCTGAAGGGGCCATATGGCCTACTCCTGCTCCTAATTCTTATGTTCTTATGTTACCTCTAGACTTGACTATTCCCATGCACTCCTGGCTGGTCTCCCATCTTCCACTCTCCATAAACTTGAGGTCATCCAAAATTCTACCGCCCGTATCTTAACTCGCACCAAGTCCTGTTCACCCATCACCCCTGTGCTCGCTGACCTACATTGGCTTCTGGTTAAGTCTCAATTTAAAATTCTCATCCTTGCCTTCAAAACCCTCCATGGCTTTGCCCCTCCTTATCTCTCTAATCACCTCCAGCCCCGCAATCCTCCAAGATATCTGCACCTCTTGAGCATCTCTGAATTTAATCGCTCAACCATTGGTGTCCGTGCCTTCAACTGCCAAGATCCTAAGCTCTGGAATTCCCTCCCTAGCCCTCTCTACATCCCGACCAGTCTTTCCTCTTATAAGACACTCCTTAAAACCTACAGGGGAAAAAAATCGGTACCTTAGCGCCTCCTGTTAGCGCCAGCAGATGGCGTTAATGGGACCCCAGAGCATTATCGCCAGGGCAAGGCGAATACAGCACTGCACGCAAAATCACCACCCCCCTACCCCATGGTGCCACCGGCGCTAACAATTGTCGCTGGGAGCCTCAACGGCAGGTGGATCATGACGTCAGTGTGTGTGTAATGTTCATGGACTGCCCAATCTGCGAAATTCATTGTAGCCACCTATGTTAGCACCTGGAGGAAACAGTGACAGGGAGAGCTGGTGTGAAGCTCGAGGAAGCCAGCTCCAGGGATATTATTTAAATAGATCATCAGTAATGAGTCGCAGCTATAGGTTAGTGCAGTTTCAATGCTTTCTTATCAGTTTCACATAGTGCAACAGTCTCATTCCATGATTTCAATGTTACTTAGCATCAGGAGTGTTATGGCAACTAAAAAGTAGCCAAATTTATTTAAAAAAAAATCAAACTGCTAGACTTGGTTACGTTAATGGGGGCTGTACTGGTAGTTGACCACACCCTCCAGGATCTATGGCGGAGGCAGCGAGAAAGACTGGAACATGTGGCCAGAGGGAGGAGTAGGGCCATCAGGGCTCTCAACAGGAGGCCTTACCCTCCTGGGGTATTCCGAGTACACTTCTCCTACCTCGTACACTTCTCCTACCTCCAATTAAGTGAGGCATAGTGTATTAGAAGGCTCTGCTTCACCAAGGAGGTGGCCCCCTCCTGCAACCAGACCTCCAGCCTCAGATCAGGGTGACCTCGGCAGTCTCAGTAGCAGTTAAATTCACTGTTGTCCTCAATTACTTTGCCTTCCAGTCTGCAACAGGAGACATAGCTAACATTTCACAGTTCACCATCCATCGCTGCGTCCGGGAGGTCACAGAGGCTCTCTACAGTAGGAGAAGGGAAAACATTTCCTTCCCCAGCACCAGAGAGAAGCAGGACGAGTGTGCATGTGGCTTTACCAGGATAGCGGGTTTCCCCATGTTGTAGGGCGCCATTGACTGCAGCCACGTGGCTTTGCGGGCTCCGCATAACAATCCTGCGATCTTCCGTAACCGCAAAGGCTACCATTCACTTAATGTGCAGTTGGTGCGTGACCACAGACAGCTAATCCTCAATGTCAATGCCCGCTATCCTCGTAGCAGGCACAATGCCTTCATCCTACGCCAGCACTCTTCCAGCCACCATGTTAAGTTCCTGTCTGGCTGGTCGGAGACAAGGACTATCCGCTTTCAACCTGGCTCATGACTCCCCTTCGCAACCCCAATGCTCGTGTCCAACAGTCATATAATGAGAGCCATGCCGCCACCAGGAACATCATCGAGCAGACCATCGGCCTGTTGAAGAAACGGCTCGGGAGGAGCCCTCCAGTACTCGGCTGAGCGGGTGTCCCATTTCTTGGTGGTCTGCTGCATGCTCCACAACTTGACCATCACAAGGGCCCAGCCCTTGCCACCAGCGATTGTGGGACCACCTCAGGAGGAGGGAGAGGGAGAGGAGGATGAGGAGGAGGAAGAGGAGGAGGAGCAGGAGGAAGAACAGGAGCGAAGGAGGAGGCAGCCACTCATTCGGCCTTCCGGAATGGATGTCGATGACCTCCTCATCAGACTGCGGTTTGAATGAATTAAACCCCAGATCCCCGTTGCTCACCACATCCCCATCATTCCATCCCTGTTGCAGGCCATATCACAGCGCAAAGCTGAAATGAGCCACACCACAAATGAATCCAAACTGAATTGAATAAATTTATCAATAATCAGAGAACACATATTTACAACAAAAATATTAACTATTCACCCTTGTGCAATCCCTTAGTGCCTCTCATTACTGTGCCTTTGCCGACTCTAGTGGACCTACAAAGTGTTGGCCCAGTGGCTGCAGCAAGGCTGGTGAAAGGCTGCTGAGTGTCCGGGCAGGAGACCTCAGATGGCCTTGCAGGACACCCTGAACCAGCTCTGGACCTGGTAGGCCCGGCTGTAGACTGCACCACCTCAGCATGGGCAGCAGCAGTCAGGGCTGGCTGGATGACAGGAAACGACAAGGGCAACGGCAGAGTGGCAGTGGTGAGAGCTGGAATACTGTCATCCTGAGAGATCCACTGCCACCAAGATGGTCAATGTCTCCAGTGGCTCTGTCGCCCATCCCTTGGCGCCCAATAATCTGCAGCACTCTATTTTCCAGCGCAGACAGCGGTTGGGTGTCGGCTTGTCCCCTGCCTGTGCCCTCCTGCTCCCTCCTGTTGTGAGCCACCTTGGCTTGCAAGAGAAAGGAGATTGTGTGAGTGAGTGTGGAGCAATGTGTTTGGCTGATGTGCCTGCCATAGTTGAATAGCTGTCATTGTGTGCAAGGAGTGAGATGTGGGTGTGAGTGTTGGTAGGTAGAGATTGTTGGTGGGTGTGGTGCTTTGGCCAGTGTGTGAAGACTGTGGTTCATATGGTGGTATGTAGCATTTGTTTGAAGCATTGACTCACCCTGACCACCCAAGTGGGGTTGTTAAATTTCTTCCTGCACTGTGTGTGGGTCCTGGGGACCACAGTGCTGCCCGAGACATGCTGTGCTACTTCCCTCCACATGGTGCGGAAGACTTGCGGCGAGGGCCTCCTGCCACTTGTCGGGTAGAGCAGCGTCCTCCATCTCGCCTCAGCGAACACCAATACCTCCAATGCTTGATTGCAGAATCTGTGGGCTCTCTCCCTGGGGCATGGATCTGCCCTGAGTACAGCTGCTTCAGTCCTCCGGCTCCTTCTCCTTGACCTGCTGCTTGCTGAGGCTGCTGCACAGTCACCAATGCTGAGAACAAGTCACTGCAGCATCAATGAACCTCCCCTTTAAGAACTAGAAAAGCCTGTGGCAATCATGACTTGTGATTAGACTGCACCTGATATTGGTCCACCCTTTGAGTGTAACACCAATGAGCTTGGGCTTCAAGACTTGAATTAGGACTTCAATTATTTCTTTGATCAGTGAGCACGAATTTTGCATGCAGTCTAAAGCATTAGCGCCTGGTGCTAATTCTCCAACTTTTCTAATTATACTGCCCATTCCTGAGCTATAATGAATTTCTAGTCCTGCCTCTTTGACCAAGCTTTTCGTCATCTGTCCTAATATCTCCTTGTGAGGCTTAGTGTCAAATATTGTTTTATAATGCTCCTGTGAAGCGCCTTGGGACGTTTTACTATGTAAAAGGCACTATATAAATAAAAGTTGTTGTTGCTGTTGTTGAAAGATACTGATGTCATGCAGGGCATTACATCAATTAAAATTCTTTCTTTCTTTAACATTGACTGAATGATGTTGGTTGGTTTTCCCATGGTGATTGAGCTTTGTTACACCTAAACTTTCAGATCTTTCCCAGCAATTCCCTGTAGGAATGAGTAAGTGTATTGGCTGCAGGGTTTCACTGACAACCTGTAGAAGCTGGCCTTAGCCCTAGCGGGCTGTGCACTGTGAGTGGCCTGCATGTGAGTTCGGCAATGTCCAGAATTGCAGTGCTTGACTTCCATTGACTGCTTTGAGCTGGCTTCTCTCATGCCTGGTGCAGCAGGCACTGCAGAGGGAAGGAATTCCCATCAGTTTCCCTGAGACCATGCAGCTCTTGGACTGTTAAATTAGCTTTCTGCACTCAGTAGTCAGGCGTTAGCTGTGGGTCAGTGGTTGCACTCTTGCCTCTGAGACAGAAGATTGTGGTACAAGTCCAACTCCAGAGACTTGAGCACATAATCTAGACTGACACTACCGCTCAGTACTGAGGGGCTGTCAGGGGTGCCATCTTTCAAATTAGATATTAAACTGAGGACCTGCCTACCCTCTCGGGGATGTAAAAGATCTCATGACACTTTTCAAAGAAGAGCAGAGAAGTTCTCCACATTGTCCTGGCCAATATTATCCCTCAGACAACATCAACCAATGTGATTATCTGGTCAGTATCACATTGCTGTTGTGGGACCTTGCTGTCTGCAAATTATCTGCCGTGTTTCCTACATTACAAAAGTGACTATGCTTCAAAAATACTTCATTGGCTGTTAAGTGCTTTGGGAGGTCCTGAGGTCATAAAAGGCACCATATAAATGCAAGTCTTTAGTTTTTCTTTCAATAATGCCCAACGCTACAGCAATTTTGTTCAGTATACAGCTGACTTTGCCACTCCATTGCTACTTCAGACACTTAACTCACTCCTAATTGCAGCTTACAGTTAATGTAGTGGATTAGTGCTACTCCCTTCTCGTTGGATGGTAATGTGGGAAAGGATTTGAGGTTTGGCCCACAGACTGAAAACAGTAAATTCATACAGCAGCAGTAAATTCTTCCAGAAACTTTAAGAGATTCACAGATAAGTGTTGAAAATATTTGGGGTTTTGATAATAAGAGTAAATAAAGAGAAACTGTTTCCACTGGTGGGTGTCTTTTTTAACCTCAGTTTTGGAAACCTCTACAGCCATCTAAATTTCAGTTAACAGTATGATGGATTCTCCTCATCAATAAAATATCACAGTATACAGAAACTAGTTAATATTTAGAAGCACACTATTCTTCAGTGCCACATATGTGTCGATTTATATAAATTGAAATGGTCAAATTATCTTGATAGCAGTAATGTTAAAATCTATGCTGAGGAAAACAGTTGTAAAGTGCCTCATAACTGGTTGTGATTGGGTTTTCTCTGTCTTGAATGTTCTCCCTTTCCCTCCTAAAGATATGGGTCTACGGGTGCGAGCAGCCCTTTGGTACCTCAACTATGTGTCTTCACATGTAAGCCTGGATAGTGTGTCTTGGCAGGTTATTTTACCACAGCTGAATCCATGTGTGACAAAGACCTTACTAGTATGTACAGCTCATTACTACTATACTAGGTGGTAAGAAGGATTTTGATAGCGTAAGGAGGAAGAGTTTCCACTGACAGGAGGGTCAGTAACCAGGAACACAGATTTAAGATAATTGGCAAAAGAACCAGTGGCGAGATGAGGAGAAATACTTTTTACGCAGCGAGTTGATATGCTTTTCCTGAAAAGGTGATGGAAGCAGATTCAATAGTAACTTTCAAAAGGGAATTTGATATATACTTGAAAAGGGAAAAATTGCAGATCTATGGGGAGAGAGCGGGAGTGTGAGTCGAATTGGATATCTCTTTCAAAATGCCGGCACAGGCACGATAGGCCGTATGACCTTCTTGTGTGCTGTAAGATTCTATGGGCTGGATTTTGTGAATGGAGGCGGTTTGGAGGCGGGACTGCTGCTTGTCGTGTCAATGTCCCACCTCCATCCTTGCCTGACCAACAAGAGGGATTTTCCCCTGATTGAGCTTGTTAAGCCTGCCCTGCAGGCTCAGCAGGCCAATTAGGGAGGAAGTCACTGACAGAGCACATCAACGTCAGACGTGCTATCTGTTAAGACTTCTTGAAAAAAGAAATGTCAGCATTTGACAGCTCTGTGAAGCTGTCAAACACTGACATTCTCTTTAGTTTGATGAGACCTTGTGTTCAGGACTCATCAAACCTTTCAAATTTGTAAATTTCACTTGGCTGTTGGATCGGAGGTTCCAACAGCCAGTCTGTGAAATTGACGAGGAGAATGTTGGCTCTCCCGATCCACTGCGGCTGAAGGCTGTAGGAAGAAAACAAGGTAAGTGAACACTTTTTAAAACTTATCACTCACCTTGTATACTTACCACTCCATACTTGCACCCATCACTTACCTCTACATCTTACTTCCAGGTGCCTCCGACCACCGCAGAACTCCTCCACGTCTCCTCCAACCCGGCGGGGTTTGCCAAGGTTGGGAAGCCTTCAGCTGTGAAGGTAAAATGGCACTAATCCTTTTTTCTGCCTGTTAACTACCTGTTAACAGGCAGTTTAAAGGATTAAATACCTTTCCCGCCTCCAGGAGACGGGACCCGAAGCTGCACATCTCCCCGCCTCCTGGCAAAAGGGCACGGAGGCAGGATGGGGGCAAGTTTGCCATCCGCCCCCACTTTCTGCTACTTTACCGGCTGTCCCGCCTCCATGCCTGCCTCCTCAGGGCTTGTAAAATCCAGCCCTATGATTCTATGATAAGTAATGTAGGGGTCACTAGCCAATGCTAGTTTGATATTTTTTATCCATGTTTCTGTCAGTAAGTCACATCTTTCCCTCCTTCAGTGCTGATGACAATGGATTACATTTTTTGTCTTTCACCTTAGAGCTTCACATGCCTGGAATTGATATCTGAGCTTTGTGTGCATAGCCTATCAGTTGGCCTCATGATTTTCTGTCAATTCACATTGGGGCTGTGAATTTGGCCTGTGCCCAAATTCCAGATATACATTCACCATGTGCAAAGCTTTGTGTTTGGAGTGCGATCGAGGAACATGTTCCCTGAGGTTACCACATCCAGACTGCATTAAAACTGAAAATGCTGTGTGCTTTTGGAAGCTGTGGGGATTGGGATGTGTAGGTTCAATTATTGTTGTCAGGATGTGAGAAATCAAAACTGAGCAGGAAGGAGCCAGTTTGGGTTGAACCCGTTTTAACATATCTATTTAATGAGAATATGTATATTACAGTCTCTGGGATTGAATCAAGAATATATGGGCCAATTTTCACTTGGCAGGATCATTCCAGGTGGCGTAGTGACCATAATGACCATAATAGATTGGAGAAAAGCTGATTTTGGTGTGCTGAGATTAGAACTTGGTAAAATAAAATGGACAATATTGGCAATCAATGCTGTAGACTGGCAATGGGAAACATTTAAAACGGTTTTCAACAGAGTCCATGAAAAACATATTCTGCTAAAAAGCAAGAACAAACTAAACACTAATGAGACACCATAGATGAATAAAGAGGCATACATTAAGTACATGGACAGCAGGGGAGAGCGTGACAAGGGAGAATATAAAGTGATTAGGAGAGAAGTCAAAAGTACAATTAGGAAGGGAAAGAGGAACTATGAAATAAAATTATTAAGGAACATAAAACTAAATAGTAAAATATTCTACAGGCACATGAATAAAAAAAGCAAAGTCGGGATGGGAATAGGGCCACTAAGGGATGGACAGAATAAAATGGCAGCTGCCGAGTCCCGCGCCAGAGGCGGGTGGAAGTGAGGTGGCAGCCATTTGTTTCTCCGAAACAGGCCTTAATGGCCAGCAATAACAGTGCGAATTTCTAGTCCTAAGCCTCTATTTATAAAGCCAAGGATCCTCTATGCTTTTTCACAGCCTTATCAACTTGTTCTGCCACCTTCAATAATTTGCATATGTAAAGTCACAAGTCTCCCTCTTCCTGCGCCCCCTTTAAAATTATACCTTCCAAAATGCATCACTTTACATTTCTCTGCATTACACTTTATTTGCCATGTATCTGCCCATTTCACCAGTCTGTCTATGTTCCCCTGAAGTCTTCCACTATCCTCATCATGGTGTTTATCATTGAAACAAGCAGTAATACTAATCCCATCTGCCTACCCTGTTCCCATACCCCTCTATTCTTTTTTCCTTCAGCCACCTATCTAACCTATTCTTAAATGTTGACATGGTCTCTGCTTCTTATCCAGTATGTAAGAAGCCCTGCAAGAGAGGAATCACTTTTGGACCTAGTAATGGGAAATGAACCAGAGCAGATGAGAGAAATAAGAATAGGGGAAAATCTAGGCAATAGCGATCACAATGTAATAAATTTTAAAATAATGATTGAGCAAGACATAAGTAAGACAAAGACCAAAATAATAGATTGGAAAAAAGTTAATTTTGAGGGCATGAAAATGGAACTAGTTAATGTAAACTGACTAAAAATAATTGACAAAGAGATAAAACAGCAGTGGGAAATGCTTAAAAAGGTGATCAATAGAGTTCAGGAGAAATATATTCCACTAAAGAAACAAGAATAAATAAGCCAATAATGAAACACCATGGATGAATAAAGAAATAAGGGTAAAATTGAAACTAAAGAAAAAGGCACACCCTGAGTACATAGACAATAATGGAAAGGATAATAAAAGGGAATACAAAGAGGTTAGGAAAGAAGTGAAAAAAATCAATTAGAAAAGCTAAGAGGAACTACAAAATTAAATTATCAAGGAATATAAAAATAAATAGTAAAATATTCTACAGACACATGAACAACAAATGGAAAATCAGGGTAAGGATAGGGCCACTAACAGCTGCACAAGATTAACTTACAGGTAATTATAGCAAAATGGCAGGAATATTGAATAATTATTTTGTCTCAGTATTTACCAGGGAGACGAAAAAGGTGGGCATGACTTTAGAAGAAGAGATCAAAAAAAGTTATTATAATGATATTTAAGATAGAAAAGGGAAATAATTGATAAACTAGTCAAACTTAGAGAGGATAAAACCCTTTAAAATGTAACATTCATAAAACAAAAGCGTGTAAGAAGCTGGAGTGATACAAAGACCTAGATTTTTTTTCCAGAATGTTCTTTGGCTTACTGTACATTGTCCAAATTTACAGATAAATTATAGTTGAACTGGATCGGGTAAATTGGAAATTCGTTGTTGGTGCATATGCATACGCACATATTAAAATAAGTTAGGGAAGAGATAGCAGAGGCACTATTACAAATATATATATATATATATATAAATTCATTAGAAAAGGGAATCGTGCCAGAGGACTGGAAGACAGCTAATCTGGTTCCTATATTTAAAAAGGAAGATAGAACAAGTACAGGAAACTATACACCAGTTAGCTTTATATTGGTGGTAGGAAAGATAATAGAATCTGGGGTTCATTTCTAGAGGGATAGAATTGAAAAGCAGAGATGTTATGTCAAACTTATATAGTACCTTTTTTAGACCATATTTGGAGTACTGTGCATAGTTCTGGTCTCTAAAAGTATATAGAGGCATTGGAGAAGGTGCAAAAAAGATTTACAATGATGTTACTAGAACTGAGAGGTTATATGTATCAGGAATGATTGAACAGGCTGGGGCTCTTTTTCCGAGGAAAGAGAAGGCTGAAAGGTGACGGAAGGGTTTGATAGGGTAGATGTAGAAAAGATGTTTCCACTTGTAGGGGAGACCGAAACTAGTGGCCATGAATATAAAATAGTCACTAATAAATCCAGTAGGGAATTCAAGAGTAACTTCTTTATCCAGAGAGTGGTTAGAATGTGGAACTAGCTACCACAAGAAGTAGTTGAGGGGAATAGCATAGATGCATTTAAGGGGAAGCTAAATAAGTACATGAGGGAGAAAGGAATAGAAGGATAAGTTGATAGAGTTAGATGAAGTCGAGTTGGATGAGGCTCGTGTGGAGCATAAACACCAGCATGGACCTGTTGGGCTGAATGGCCTGTTTCTGTGCTGTAAATTTCTATGTACGCCTATGCATAATCACTAACTCCAGTACTGTATTCCACACCTCCTGCTCTCTATCCTAAATCTTTTACATTTAACCTTATTTCTATGTCCCCTTGTTCTAGACCACTCAATCACTGGAAACAGTCTGTTTTATGGATTCTGTCCCATCTCTCTTATCAAATCACCCCTTAATCTCTTCTGTTCTAATGAAAACAGCCTCAATTTTTCAAGTCTTTCTTCATATTTGTCCTTGTACCAGCTGAATCCTAGTGAATATGTGCTGTACCCTCTCTTCTGTCTCAATATCCCTTCTGTAGAGTGGAGCCTAATAGTACACACAGTACACCATCCAGGGTCTTACTCAGATTTTATGTAGATTCACCATTACATGTCAACTTTTATAATCTATACCACTTTCCAGAAAATCCTGTACTCCATTAGTTTTGTATGCCACATTTTCTGATACACTGAAAACAAGAAAGAACATGCACCTGTATAATGTCTTTCACGACCTCAGGATGTCTCAAAGCAATTCACAACCAATGACGTACTTTTGAAGTACAGTTCCTGTTCGAATGTTGGGATATAGTTTTAACAGAGCAGCAAACACTGCCAGTGAGCTTTGATTTACAACAACAACAATTTGCATTTGTATAGTACTTTTAAAGTAGGAAAACATCCAAAGGTGTTTCAGAGAGGTATCAGAAAAGAATGGATACCGAGTCAAAGGAGAGATCAGGAGAGGGTGAAGGAGGTGGGGTTAAAGGAGGTTGTTAAAGATAGATTAGCAGAGGGTTTGGGGAGGGAATTCTAAAAAGTAGGACCTAGGCAGCCAATCTTTAAGGGATGGATCCAGTCACTTTAAGTACATCTGTGATTTTCTATTATTATTAAAGCATTCACGTTTCAATACTGCTATTGAACTAACAGCATCATACTGGAAGGAATAAAAACTAGTCCTGACCCCAGCTGCTGCAGCTATTGTACTATCTAAACTTCACATCGGCATCTAAATGCCAGGTTGAGCAAAGTAGAATTCTCTTTCTATCACCAGTGAAAAATGTAAACACATTTATGCCACTATTCTTAGGAAAAGACACTATAATGAGATTGTCTTTGAGTTTAACTTGGATTTTGGTCAAACGTAGGCTGACGCCTTGCTGAGGACTCACTCAGGAACCGAGACACCGTTAATCTGCAGATGGGAGTGCTTCTTGTCGCAAGTGCTGGATACATCCACTCCCAGCCTCCGCGGCTAACCCTGCTCACATTTGTGAGGCCTAGAGGAGAGGCCTGTCATGGGTTGGAGGACACATCTAGGGTGACTCCATGGAGGCCAGAATGCCAGTCAAAGCTTGCCGGTTGCATCCGGGTGCCAGGACTCATTCCACCTCCCCACTCAGAAAGGGGAACAGGCTTTCCCCTCTGATGTTGCAGGGGTCCAGGCCATGATCTTAGCCTGGACCCTAAGGTAGGCTCCACTTCCACAAGTTGTTGGGGAGGTACACTTGGTGAGAGAAGGCATACATCTGTTGAAGTTATGCCAGACCGCGACCGCGACCAAAAATCGGGATGCAGGAACTTATGCCTTAGAGAGTCCCCAATGCTTTGCATCGATGGCCTTGTAGGAGAGGGTGGAGGCTCTGCCCTCATAAGGCTAATTGGAAATTCCATGGCTAGCCTTGGACTCGGCAGGCCCAGATCTTGGCCAAAGTTTGCAGCTGGTCTGATAGACTCCTGCTGGAGTTACGAAGGAATCTGCTGGAACAGCTGCTGACTTTCAGCCCCATCAGTAAGTGTACCATATCTGTTACATTGCTCCTGGATCTCCCATGGCATTGCTCTTCTATAGAAAGGGAATATTATGCTGTATAACACATATAAGGGGATGAAATTGTTTTTGGCTGTAGCGCAAAAAGGGCAATAATGAATCAGAAGCCTGTTTTATATCTCGCCTGATTTCCTTTTCCATTGATGTCAAAGGCAGGATGTAATATGGCCTGCCAACTCGCTATCACCTGTTATGCATTAGTGGCGAAGACCAATTTCACCAGATAGCTGGATAATCAAATAATCAACACTTATCAAATAGGCACAGAGATTTCAGAGTTAATGGCATTTTAGTACAAAGGCCACTTATTCACTTTTAAAACGTAAAAATCAAATAACTTATCTCCAAACATATTTATCACACTACGACCTGAATCTGGTTGAGATGTTACATCGGATTTCTGACAACTGCCCATCTACACTGATATTCTGCTTCTTGGACCTGATTGAGGCTCTAAGTGGTAGTCTGTATATTGTCAGCTTATAGCTCAGCTGTAAGAAGATGAATCAACTGGAACTAAGCTGAGCTGACTTGGCAAGCTCGCCGAAACTTAAGGGCCTCAGCTCAGCACAGTGCTTTGATTTAACATAGTTTCACTAAACAGTGAATGCAGTTAACAGTAGAGTTTAATTACCCAGTTATCGTGTAGGAAAAGACAGCAGGGACATGAGGCGGAACATTTCAGTCACTTGAGTGTTATTGTTTGGGCACTTCCGTTGTTTTGCAGAAACAATCACCATGCAATTTGGGTAACAATACTATGGGCCGATTTTCAATTTGAGCACATATCGGATGCATGATGGGTGGGGCACTGCTGCGCCCGCCTAAAGCAGTCAGCGCGGGGCACTCCTTTACGTTAATTTTGCGAACTGCCAGCATGAAACGTGCTCCCCATAGGCAGCTGGGGGCAGGACATCTGGTGAGGTGGCCAATTTGCGTTAAGAAGGAACTTGCAATTATATAGCGCCTTTCAGAATCTCAGGATGTTCCAAAGTACTTTTGAAGTGTAATCACTGTTGTAATGGATGGAAACACAGGCTTACCTATCTATGCACTCCTGAAGTCTTTTGCAGTCCTCCTAACTGTTTGCCAAACTCCCTACTTTTATGCCATCAGCATATTTAAATAAGGTGCACCCCATGCCCAAGATCAAATCTTAAATTTCACTATACCAACCACTGGAGAGAGGAGGCAGTCTAGAAATCACTAAAAATATTTGTTTTTGTCAGCATTATACAGACAAAGAAACAAAGAAGTGTTTAGGAAATGTAATTTTCACCTTACAATTATAAATCAGTTGATAGATACATCATGGTGTCAGCATAAAGGCTACAATTATCTGGTCATGTATAAGAATGAATGAAAACTATTTGTTAAACTATCTATTCAAAATCCATATATATATAGCAACAAGATGCAGAAGCTAGCCAGAATTATATTATAACATAAATACAGAGTAGGACTTGCTCTAGAAACCATAAGAACATAAGAACATAAGAAATAGGAGCAGGAGTAGGCCAATTGGCCCCTCGAGCCTGCTCCACCATTCAATAAGATCATGGCTGATCTGATCCTAACCTCAAATCTACTATCACTCTACATCCCTCCTGAACCCATGTGATCTCCTGGGAGAGGCAAAAAACCAGATAAAAAACCCAATGGCCAATTTGGGAGAAAAAATCTGGGAAATTCCTCTCCGACCCATCTAGGCGATCGAAACTCGTCCAGGAGATCACTGGCCCTATATTTTCTACAGTACTTACCTTCTGTAAAAGGTGATCTCCACCCCAGCCAGGAACAGGAATAGAACCATCTCCTGAAATCTAACATAATTAGAACACAAGAAGTAGGAGCAGAACCAGGCTACACGGCCCCTGGGCCCGCTCCGTTACCCACAGGGCCATGACCGTTCCGAACATAGACTCGTCCAATTTCCTGCCCGCTCCCCGTAACCCCTAATTCCCTTTACTTCTAAGAAACTGTCTATTTCTGTTTTAAATTTATTTAATGATGTAGCTTCCACAGCTTTCTGGGGCAGCAAATTGCACAGACCTACTACCCTCTGAGTGAAGAAGTTTCTCCTCATCTCAGTTTTGAAAGGGCAGCCCCTTATTCTAAGATAATTGCAAAATACTGCGGATGCTGGAAATCTGAAATAACAGAAAATGCTGGAAATACTCAGCAGGCCAGGCAGCATCCGTGGAGAGAGAAACAGAGTTAACGTTTCAGGTCTGGGACCCTTCATCAGAACTGGAAAAAGCTGGAGATGTAACATATTAAGCAGGTGCAGAGACGGGGGGGGGGGAGGTGCGGTTAGGAGGGGAGGTAGAAATAGAAAGAACATCCTGTACTTTTGTAAGAGGCAGGAAAGATAAAGGCCTAGAAATTCAGTTGGCGCCGCGCCAGGGCTTTAGCGCCGGAAAATTAGCGCCGGCGCTAAGTCCCCCTGCACGCGCCAAAAATTCAGTAGCGCCGCGCCCAAACGGCTGCCGGCGCTACTGAAGGGTGTTTGCGCCTGAAAATGGGCGCTACCTGCCGCATTGCGGCGCTATTCCGGCGCTGCGGCGCCCGATGCGGTGCGGCAGGCTCGGGAAGTGCAGGCCTCCTCCTTCAGTTAAGGAGGAGCTGCCTGCACCCGCCCGCTGGCCGGTAAAATCTTCACAAAAATGAGCCCGGCACCTCGGGGAAGTGCCGGGCTCGCAGCCCAGAAGCATCTGTTCCGCGGGGGGGGTGGAGGAGTCCGGGGAGGGAGGTGCGGGCAGGCGGCCGGCGGGAAAGCGGCCGGCCGCCGCGCGACCTTAATGCGCCGGCGCAAACTCCTGTAAGACTCGGTTGCCAGAGTCTTAGTTGCGGCTGCCACGGGCGAGGCGGCTGCAACTCAATTTCGGCGCTGGGGCCCGTCACCACGGCAACCGGGACGCTGCGCACACCGATGACGTCATCGGTGCCGGCGCAGCGCAACCGGTCTACCGCCGATGGTAGGGCCCCAGGGAATTTCTGAACCAGCTGTAAGTCCAGCGCAATGACCTCTAGCGCCGCAAAATGGGCGCAAAGCCCACTCAATTTCTAGGCCAAAATGTTGCAAATGGGAATGGCAAAAATCATACTGCATGAAAAATGGGGCAGGGATAATTATCTGAAATATCCGCGACACTCTGGTCCACTCCTCAATCACCCCCAACAGCCCTGCTCCTTCACCTGGCACCTTCCCGTGCAAACGCAGGAGATGCAACACATGCCCTTTTACCTCCTCCCTTCCCACTGTCCAGGGCCCCAAACACCCCTTCCAGGTGAAACAGCGATTTACTTGTACTTCTTGCAATTTAGTATACTGTATTCGCTGCTCACGATGTGGTCTCCTCGACATTGGGGAGACCAAACGCAGATTGGGCGACCGCTTTGCGGAACACCTCCGTTCAGTCCATACGGGTGACCCTGAGCCTCCGGTCGCCTGTCACTTTAATTCACCGCTTCACTCCCACTCTGATCTCTCTGTCCTCGGGCTATTGCATTGTTCCAATGAAGCTCAACTTAAGCTCGAGGAACAGCACCTCATCTTTCGATTGGGCACTTTGCAGCCTGCCGGACTCAACATTGATTTCAACAATTTCAGATAATTATCCCTGCCCCCATTTTTCATGCAGTATGATTTTTGCCATTCCCATTTGCAACATTTTATCTTTCCTGCCTCTTACAAAAGTACAGGATGTTCTTTCTATTTCTTCCTCCCCTCCTAACCCCACCCCCCCCCTGTCTCTGCATCTGTTACATCTCCAGCTTTTTCCAGTTCTGATGAAGGGTCCCAGACCTGAAACGTTAACTCTGTTTCTCTCTCCACGGATGCTGCCTGGCCTGCTGAGTATTTCCAGCATTTTCTGTTATTCCTTATTCTAAGATTATGCCCCCTAGTTCTAGTTTCACCCATCATCGGGAACATCTTCCCCGCTTCCACCCGATCCAACCCCTTCACAATCTTATATGTTTCAATAAGATCGCCTCTCATTCTTCTGAACTCCAATGAGTAGAGTCCCAATCTACTCAACCTCTCCTCATATGTCCACCCCCTCATCCCCGGGATTAACCGAGTGAACCTTCTTTGTACTGACTCGAGAGCAAGTATGTCTTTTCTTAAGTATGGACACCAAAACTGTATGCAGTATTCCAGGTGCGGTCTCACCAAAACCTTGTACAACTGCAACAATACCTCCCTGTTTTTATATTCTATCCCCCTAGCAATAAAAGCCAACATTCCATTGGCCTTCTTGATCACTTGCTGCACCTGCATACTAACTTTTTGAGTTTCATGCACCAGGACCCCCAGATCCCTTTGTATTACAGTACTTTCCAGTTTCTTGCCATTAAGATAATAACTTGCTCTATGATTTTTCCTGCCAAAATGCATAACCTCACACTGACCCTGATAATGGCTGAATGAAGAAATGTAGTAACACAGCTAAGTTTTGGGCAGGAGAAGACTATCAGTCCATATAGCTGATCCTTCCAAATCTCCCCTCAGTTTCCTTTCCATGATTCTGGAACTAATAGACCTGTCCTAGTCTGAATTAAGTAATTACTGCTTCGCAAATATGTTCCGCTATCTCTTGTTCTATAAGTTCGAAACATTATGAGACTGATAACCCATGGGTCAACCATCCCAGTGTAAGTGCCAAGATGTATCCACCAGTAACTTCCAGGATTGACACTGCCAATGTTGGTCGGGTCAGTGGGAGGTCACCTTTTTGCTTTTGTAAAAACCTGCCATTGTTTCCTGTTCTAACAACCTATGCTGGCAGTCTGCTCCACAATCCTGTCACTTTCTCACTAAAAAAGTTGCCTAAATTTCCTAAAGGAAATACAGAAAATGCTGGAGGTCAATGAACATCTGTGTAGAGAACAGACACGTTAATATTTCAGTTGATGCAGGACAACTGTAGTCTTCCTGGGCCAACTTGTTTTGTTTCTCCTCAGCTCACAGACATTACTATTACAGTAATAAAGACCATATAACACCTTATCATCAAGTACTTCACACAAATTACTTCTGAATTGCATGAAATGTTATATAGGTAAAACCAGCAGGCAATTTCTACATAGCAAGATCCCATACAACAGCAAGGAGATGAATTGATCAATTGATCTTGTTAGTGGTGTTGGGTGAGTAGGCAGTTTTAGTCTAGACACCAGGAGAATCCCCTGTCCTTCAGATGGTTCCAAGGGCTCTTTAATATCCACTTGAGTGGCAATCAGTTTAATGTGACATCTGAAGGACAACACCTTGGATAGTGCATCACTCCTTCAGTACCACATGGGAGTGTCAGTTTACATTATAGGCTGAAATACTGGAGTGAGATTTGAAGTCATAACCTTCTAACTCAGAGGTGAGAGTGCTACCTACTGAGCCAGGTACCAATAAAGTCACTCAAACACCAGCAGTAGCTTTGTTGAATGATATCAACCCTAATCTGCTACAATAAATACCTTGTCCTGTACCTTTTTGCTTCTCTTCCACCCTCTGTCCCTTTTTTAAATAACTTTAATTTTAGTCTTTTCTACCTATTAAAGCTGCATTATATCTAGTTTGGCACTTTATTTTTAAAATTTAAAACATTTAAGTTACCTCTCTCTCATCTTACTCTCACCATCTGTTATGGAGATAAGAACTAGTTATATTTTTTAAAAGAGACAGTTGAACAAGATAATTTTTCACCCAGTTAAAAATCCTAAATTTCAAAGCTGATAAGGTCAATAATATATTGATTGAAGGGTTAACATATGCGGCTTGCTGATTGCGGTAGCTACTACAGATTTATCATTTGGACATTTTATATGTTCAATATACAGCAAATCATAATAAATGTTTTAAATTTCTTCTTGGGGTGCTAGCAAGGCCGCATTCATTGCTCATCCTTACTTGCCCTGAGAAAGTGGTGGTGGGCCTTCCCCTTGAGCCAGCACCATTGAAGGAACAGCTCTTTATGTCCGAGTCAGGATGGTGCGTGACTTGGAGGTCATGGTGTTCCCATCATCTTGCTCTTGTCATTTTTGGTGGTAGAGGTCTCAAGGTTGAGAATTGCTTTGAAGTAACCTTGGTGGGTTCCTGGAATGTATCCTGTAGATCATACATACGCAGACCACAGTGAGCTGGCGGTGGATGGATAGATATTAAGTCCACTGGCAGGGATACTAATCAAATGGAATTCTCTTTCTGAATGGTGTTGAACTTCTTAAGTATTGTTGTAGCTGCACCCAACCAGATGAGTGGTCGGTATTTCACCGCACTCCTGACTTAATGGTAGAGCGACTTTGAAAGGTCAGTTGAGTCACACATCGCACAGTATCCAGCCTCTGCTCTGCTCTTACAGCCAAGGTGTTGATATGGTTAGTCCAGTTAAGCTTCTAGTCAATGGTGACCCCCAAGATGCTGATGGTAGGAGGCTCGGCGATGTTGGTGCTGTTGAATTTCAGGAAGAGGTGGTTGGTCCTTTTCTTGTTGAAGATAGCTATTGTCTGTCTCTTGTGTTCTGAATGTTATCTGCCACTTGTCAACCCAAGCCTGGATGTTGTCCAGGTCCTCCTACAGGCTGGTATGCGCTGCTTCACTTTCAGGCAAGTTGTGAATGGAGCTGAACACTATGGAATTGCTAGAAAACAGTGGGCTAGTAATCAAAATTCACCAGATGACTTACCTGCCAAAATCCTGCCTGGATCATACCATTGCCGGTTTTTACTGCCACTTTTGAACAGGCGGCTAAGCCTCCCGCCGAATCCGGTGCGGTCCTTCTTTAAATATGCATGTTTGAGTCCAATGGCATCATCAGGTGCTGACTGCAATTTTAACTCCTGTTTGAGCAGGGAAACCACTTTGTCTTTCTTGCCAGGTGAAGGCCTGGCAGAATAGGATTAGAAGCAGAAGCAGCCATTCAAGGTACGTTTTGTCCATTTCTTTGAGGAGCCAGTAGGAACAGGAATGAGATGCTCTTTGAACCCTTGAAACTTACCTGAGTGCTGTCTGGGAGCCAATTGGCTGCGCAATTTTCCACAGGCTAGCAGTCGCATGTTAATGAGACCTGCAGCTAAAATCATCGTGGCCTCATTCTGCCGCGTGCGGGAAATTGATTCCCGCGGTTTCCCACGAAAAAGCCGCTGGGAGTTAAAATAAATCATGTGGTCTGGTCTCTTGCCATTAGAGTTGTTATTTAAGAATATTAACTGATGTGAATAGTGTTACATGACAACTAAAGCTTTGAAGTAACTGTGCAAAATGTAAGTTTCTAATGCCTTGTTTTACAACACTGCCACTCATTTTACCTACACACCCAATACCTACACAATTGTTTGTTAAAAAGCAAGCTTTGGCATTTTCCTACATTGAAACCCCTGCAAGTATTCAATCAACTGGATAATTTGCTGAGTTCAGTTGAATTCAAGCAGTTCAGTTGAATTCAAGCTGTTCAGTTGAACTGATGCCAAGTGAGTGCTTGGCTTTTATTGGAACCGAGAAAAAAAAATCAATGTCTGTGGCATAAGTGCAAACATTAAAAGCTGCAAAATACATAATTACTTCCTTTAATGTTCAGTGTGTATTTTAGGAGTGACTTAAGTGTAACAGAAAGTGGTCCTGTACTCACTACTGCAAACAGGGCTGTTTCACAAAAGACGTGTAATCTAGTAAGTAATTATCAGTGATGAGAAAGCCAGAATTCTGCCTCTTTTTAATAAATCCCAGCCAAGCTATGGAATGGAGGACAGAATGATTGAAAAGTATAGGAGAGAAGATGCGACAAATCAATCAGTGACTCGATGAAAGCAAACGTAGGTTTTTAAAGCTTTTAGATAGTAGAAGGAAAGACTGTGCTGTTCTGAAAAGATACCTGCCATGCCCCTCCAGTAATTTAATGTGAAGATTTTTCATTGATGGTTGACAAGCTTCTTAATGTCTGAAATTTAGAACACTGCCAAATGGCAGGGAACCCAATAATGAATTGAAGGCTGCATGGAAAACTTAAATATGTTTCAAGGAAGCATTTCGTGATTTTCAAAAGAAACACACGGCAGGAGTCCCCAGCACTATAAGTTCAAACTGTGCTCAGGAGAATTATTTTCTTTTCTGTTTTAATGATAACTCTGCATGTTTCCCACATTAACATTTATTTTTAAAAAATGACAAAATTCTTCCACTTACTCCGCATTGTTCTGTTTCACTAATTGATGTCAGTGTGGGCGCTGAGTGGATAATGGGTTTAAGTGGCAGGAGATCAGGTGACATACAAAAGCACAGGCTTGGACATATTTGTGTGCATTTTCTTAAAGTAAATAAGTTTAGGGTGGAGAATTTGAAATGATAATTTATAATAGATGGTAAATTATAGGGGGAGTGTGTGCGATATCCCAATGGGCAAGGCATCATGAAGGGGCCACAAACAACAACAACTTACATTTATATAGTGCCTTTAACATAAAACATCTGAAGGGGCTTGATAACAGGGCTGCTTCATAATAACGTTTCCCTATAAGGAACTCCCAACATTCAGTTAAGTTTAAAAAAGGGCTATCAGTGAGGAATAATCAATAAGCATAATTTTTCACCATGAATAAAAACTGTGAGCCAACCTGTCCTCTACACCCTAACTTGCTCTCCGTACCCGCCGTGCCCCTCTCAGTGCCTTCATTCCCCAGCCTACCCAGCTTTCCAATTGTGTCCAGATTCACAGCAACTCCCACTCTCTCTCCCTCTTGCAATGAAAGAAACCTAGCTAACATTCAATAGGTGGGGGCTGTCTTAGACTCTATAGCATATGAAAAGGATCTTTTAACACTATAGGTAAAACAACCCTCTCCCTTGCATTATGGAGACTGGTGTGGCACGTTTTTTTCTATTAACTTGTCTCTGCTATCCTCTCACAGTGAGCAACAGAATCGGCCTTGAAATGTCAGTCAGGTCAGGCGAAAGAGGCAGATATGTGCTTGGGACAGACCGGACAGGATTTGTAATGAGGCTAGCTAGAAAATGATGGAAGGGAGGAATGTGAGGCAGATTGGGCTTGAAGAAGAGAGGGAGAGATCAGATGCGGAAGCTCAGGTAATACTGATTGAGAAAACCGTAAGTTGGGAAGAAAATGATTCCCCTATGTCCAATACCTTATCCACTAGCCACATGTGGCTAATTGGGAATTCAGATGTGGATGAATGCATTCCTGATTTGAATCATAGGATCATAGGATCATAGAGCACAGAAGGAGGCCATTTGGCCCAACCTGCCCATGCCGGCTCTTTTAAAGAGCTATCCAATTAGTTCCACTCTCCTGCTCTTTCCCCATAGCCCTGCAATTTTTTTCCCTTTGAATGTTACTATTGAATCTGCTTCCACCATCCTTTCAGGCAGTGCATTCTCTGTGTACAAAAATGCTCCTCATCTCCCCTCTGGTTCTTTTACCAACTACCTTAAGTCTGTGTTCTTTGATTACTGACCCTCCAGGCGAGCAAATACAAAATGAGTAATAGACATTGTCGTTGGGCATGTGATGTCAATACTCATATTCACACAGCATATGCATGTGTACTTAACCCTTTTGTGCAATTGTTGGTAAAATGGTAAGTAAAAAAGCAGAGTGTGCAATCGTTGTGAGTGTTTTACTTCCTTGGTTACTGAATGGTGATAGCTTGTTAAGTAAATATAGAAAAAAGGACTTGCATTTATATTGTGTCTTTCACAACCTTAGGATGTCCCAAAGCGCTTGGCAACCAATGAAATACGCTTGAAATGTAATCACAGTTTTGTAGGAAACAAGGCAGCCAATTTGCGCACAACAATCCCACAAACAGCAGTGATAATGACCAGATAATCTGTTTTAGTGATGTTGGTTGTGGGATAAAGGTGGACCAGGACACTAGGGAGAACCTCCTGCTTTTCTTCGCAATAGTGCCGTAGCATCTTTTACGTCCACAAGAGAGGGCAGATGGGGCCTCAGTTTAATGTCTCATCTTATAGATATGTGAAGAGAAAAAGATTGGTGAAGTCAAGCATTGGTCCCTTGCAGTCAGAATCGGGGGAATTTATAATGGGGAATAAAGAAATGGCAGACCAACCAAATACATATTTTGGTTCTGTCTTCACAAAGGAGGACACAAATAACCTCCCAGAGATGCCGGGGAAGATAGGGTCTGATGAAAGGGAGGAACTGAAAGAAATCAGTATTTGTAGGGAAATGGTGTTAGGAAAATTGATGGGACTGAAGGCCGATAAATCCCCAGGGCCTGATAATCTACATCCCAGGGTACTTAAGGAAGTGGCCCTAGAAATAGTAGATGCATTGCTGGTCATCTTCCAGAACTCGATAGGCTCTGGAACGGTACCCATGGATTGGAGGGTAGCTAATGTTACCCCACTATTCAAAAAAGGTGGTAGAGAAAAGGTGGGGTATTATAGACCGGTAAGCTTGACATCGGTAGTGGGGAAAATGCTAGAGTCCATTATAAAAGATGTAATAGCAGAGCACTTGGAAAGCAGTGACTGGATCGGACAAAGTCAACATGGATTTACAAAAGGTAAATCATGCTTGACTAATCTACTGGAATTTTTTGAGGATGTAACTGGTAAAATAGATAAGGGAGAACCAGTGGATGTGGTGTATTTGGACTTTCAGAAGGCTTTCGATAAGGTCCCGCATAAGAGATTAGCGTGCAAAATTAAGGCACATGGGATTGGGGGCAAGGTATTGACTTGGATAGAGAACTGGTTGGCGGACAGAAAGCAAAGAGTTGGAATAAACTGGTCGTTTTCCGAGTGGCAGGCAGTGACTAGTGGGGCACCGCAAGGATCGGTCCTAGGACCCCAGCTGTTCACAATATATATTAATGATCTGGACGAGGGAATTGGATGTAATATCTCCAAATTTGCAGACAACACAGCTGGGGGGGGAGGGTATGCTGTGAGGAGGATGTCGTGAAACTCCAGCACGATTTGGACAGGTTGGGTGATTGGGCAGAAACATGGCAAATGCACTATAATGTGGATAAATGTGAGGTTATCCACTTTGGTGGCAAAAACAGGAAGGCAGATTATTATTTGAATGGCAATAGATTGGGAGAAGGGGAAGTGCAAAGAGACCTGGGTGTTCTTGTACACCAGTCGCTGAAGGTAAGCATGCAGGTGCAGCAGGCGGTTAAGAAGGCAAATGGTATGTTGGCCTTTGTAGCAAGAGGGTTCGAGTACAAGAACAAGGATGTCTTGCTGCAGTTGTACAGGGCCTTGGTGAGACCACACCTTGAGTATTGTGTGTGTTAAGTATGTGTATTGTATTGAACAATTAACACAAAGACTTAAACGTATAACTCAAACAGGTCTTTACTGGTTGGAGGTAGGGACTATACATAGGTCTTTACTTCATGCCCACAGGCGGGAACTGAGGGGGATCAGTACCCACAGTACTATTTATACCCCTATGGCCAGGAGTGGTACTGCGTATCACTACGCCCAACAAGTAGTGCAGTCCTGTCCATAGGTTCAAAGTAGCACACATATTACATACACAACATTCCTCCCTTCCTAGCTTTACAGTCATCTCCCCATTTAACATAACGTAATAACATATATACATATATAACTTCAGGTTTACATAACAGAATAACATAGATACATAGATAACTTCATGTCAAAACAGATCACAGATTCAGTCTCTGCGGAAAACAGTTCACAGATTCAATCTCTGTGGTGTAGTCGGTTCACGTTGCTGGAGTGACTCATTCAATAGTCCTTCCATGGATTTAACAGTTTGAACTTCCGAACTGAATTGGCTCCGTTCGGAGGGACCACGTGTGTGATCTGGTAGAGGTGATAATGGTTCAGATGGGTCATCTTCTGTTTTTACTTTTCCTTTTCTGCTTCTTGGAGACTCTCTGGGCTCCATTGTCAGCTGCCACAGCTGCCAGCTGCATGCGCAGTTCCTCCTTCTCTTCCTCCTGTTTCCGTCGTAGAGCCAGCTTCTCCCGATGTTCCATAGACTTTTGGTGCTCCTCCATGATTTCTGCACTTTGGGAGTCGAAGTTACAAGCTGGGCAGGACAGGACATCGTAATATTCGGTGTCGTCCTGAGCTAGACCAGTGAGAGGGTCGTCTATTTCCTCCCGACCCAGCTGGACGTTAGCCAGCTCTTGTTCCAAATCCAGACATCTTTCCTGAAGAGACTTCTTCATGTGTACCTCTGCATCCAGCTTTTTCTGGGCTTTCAGCAAGTCGTTTACTAGTGACCTCATTTGTGATTTTAATACTTCAACTTCCTTTGGAGATTGATTGATCGGACTATGCAATCCCTCTACCGGAGCAGCTGTTTCAGCGGTCTGTTGTTCTACGTTGACGTGAATCAGCGTACTTTTGGCATCCAAGGGCTGCTCTGTTGCAGTCATCTCAGTCTGTGTTGCCACCTCAGCTCTTCCAATAACCTTTGAGAGCTCCGAACCCCTTTCGTTTGAATATTGAAGTTCATGTTCAAGTTTTTCCCATTTCAGAGTCCTGTCCTTCAGCATATGCAGGAGTTGGCTGACCGTTAACTCCTCTGACATCAGACGTTTTGTGTGCTCCTGCTCCATTTTCTCCATCAGCTGCTTCTGTTGTCTTTCCAGATTCTCCAACTCTATATCAAAGAACTCTTTCGTTGCATTCAACTCTTGCTCAAAACGGCGAAGCATTTGTTCTAATTGCTGTTGTAGTTTGAAATGGAGTTGAGTTCGAGCCCGGTGTCCCTCAGAAATGGGCACATCAGTAGACTTGCCAGACTCAGAATCCACAGTTAAACTATGTTGTTGTTGCTCAGTGGAATTCTGTGCTGAAACTTTGTCTTTTGCACCTGAGTTGGGCTTACCATCATCCGTTCCAGAGTCTGGGCCGACTATCTTCACCGAGTTCTCACTCCTTATTGTTTGTAGGAAATGCCAGTCCATATTCATTTTCCTAATCCACTCCCATCCTAGTAGTGGAGGACCTCCTTCAGATATCACATATAAGTCCATTATTTGACTGTCTTCGCCCTTGTGGACCACTGCAATCTCTATTTTCCCGATGGGGTACACTCTTTGCCCCGTGTATGTTTTCAATATAATCCCCGTATCCTGTAGGGGAATATGTTGGAATAACTTTCCGTAATCTTTCTTATTTATGACCGTCAATGCCGATCCAGTGTCCAATTCCAGTTTTACTTGGACTCCTTCTATCTGAAGAGTGACCCAAATTGTCTGGAGGTCTGCACCCTTACCAGCGTTGAGTACTCTTAAGCTAGCCAGTTCATTACAGCTTAAGCTAGCCAGTTCATTACTGCTAGCGTCTGAATCGGACTCCTGTTCGGTCACCTTGTGTACCTTTGCGTATTTTCCTTGCGGTGACTTCTTGTTGCTGGTCTTCTTCCCTGACCTGCATACTCTAGCTATATGTCCAAGCCTACCACAAGTTCTACATTCTTGGTTTTTAAACCAACACTGGTTCTGATCATGCGTTGTTTTTCCACAACGATAACATTTGCCAGAACTCACACCCAATTTGTGTGCACTGAGCTCCGGTGACCGTAGCTGCATTACTGCCGTGCCTCTCGCTGCGGCTTCGTGTGCTGCTGCCATAGTGACCGCCTTCTCAAGCGTCAGCTCATTCTCCTCGAGCAGTCGCTTTTGTGCATCCTGTTTAAATAAACCACACACAAATTTGTCTCGAAGTGCCTCTGTCAGTCCCGTTCCAAACTGGCAATATTTCGCTAATTTACGCAATTCCAGCAAATAATCAGCATTGCTTTCATGCTGTAGCTGCCTTCTGTCGTAAAATTTAAATCGTTCCGCTAGCATCAGCGGCGTGGGGTTTAGATGATCTTTCAGGACAGTAACAATCTCATCGAACGTCTTATCCGTCGGTTCACCTGGTGATAACAGGTGTTTCAATTGCCCGTATGTCTTCGCACCCATTAAATTTAATAATGTTAGTGCTTTATCAGCCTCACGAATTTTATTGGCCTTACAATAATTTTTAACTCGTTCAACATATATGGCCCAATCTTCGATGTCACTATCAAAGTTGCTAATATTCCCGTGTTTAGGCATTGTAGTACTTTATCAGATTTGCAATTTCTCAGATTTTTTTTTTTTTACTGTTATCCAAGATGGCGGCTTCCCGCTCTTGCCGTCGTCCTCCGCCCACAAAATGGCGGTTTTCCCGCTTCTGCCTTCTTCCCCAGCGGTTTTCCCGCGAAAAATGGCGGCTTTCCCGCGCTTCTCGCTCTCCCCGCCCACTTCAATGGCGGTTTTCCCGCGCTTCTCGTCGCTGACTTTCAGCCCGACTGCGGCTCTTATCTCCTGTGCGATCGCTGGTGCGCCGCCCGCCCGAAACGGTTCTCAGCCCTTATCACCGGTGCGATCGCTGGCCCGCTAAGCGCCTCCCGCTTGAAGCGGCTCCCGGCCTCTGGCTCACCCGCTCGGCGGCTCTTGCTCGCTCCCTCCCGGGCTCTGGCTTACCCGCTCGCGCCCTCCCGGGCTCTGGCTTACCCACGAGGTTATGGAGGCTTCAGGGTCCTAATGCCTGTCGCTTCCAGTCGCTGGAAGCTGTCAGGATTTCTGCTGCCCTTCAGTTTTCAGTGGGGTGTTGAGGATTGGAACCTCTCTTCAACGTCCTGTCTTTGGACGAAGCCGCTGTGGAATAACTGCCGCAGGGTTCGAACCGACTCGTCGCCAGTGTTAAGTATGTGTATTGTATTGAACAATTAACACAAAGACTTAAACGTATAACTCAAACAGGTCTTTACTGGTTGGAGGTAGGGACTATACATAGGTCTTTACTTCATGCCCACAGGCGGGAACTGAGGGGGATCAGTACCCACAGTACTATTTATACCCCTATGGCCAGGAGTGGTACTGCGTATCACTACGCCCAACAAGTAGTGCAGTCCTGTCCATAGGTTCAAAGTAGCACACATATTACATACACAACAGTGTGCAGTTTTGGTCGCCTTACCTGAGGAAGGACGTTCTTGCCATGGAAGGAGTGCAGCGAAGATTCACCAGGCTGATACCTGGGATGGCAGGAATGACGTATGAGGAGAGATTGTGTCGATTGGGCTTATACTCACTGGAGTTTAGAAGATTGAGAGGGGATCTCATCGAAACCTATAAAATTCTGTCAGGCCTGGACAGACTAGATACAGGAAGGATGTTTCTGATGGCCAGGGAGTCCAGAACCAGGGGTCATAGTCTAAGGATAAGGGGTAAGCCATTTAGGACTGAAATGAGGAGGAATTTCTTCACCCAGAGAGTGGTGAACCTGTGGAATTCTCTGCCACAGAGGGCGGTGGAGGCCAGTTCATTAAATATATTCAAGAAAGAGTTGGATATATTTCTTAAGGCTAAAGGGATCAAGGGATATGGGGAGAAGGCAGGGACCGGGTACTGAATTTGGATGATCAGCCATGATCTCATTGAATGTCGGAGCAGGCTCGAAGGGCCGAATGGCCTACTCCTGCTCCTATCTTCTATGTATGTACCTCCGACAGTGCAGAACTCCTTCAATACTGTATTGGGAGTGTCAGACTAGATTATGTGCTCGTGAATATACACATGTGAAGTATATTAACCTGTATTGTGTGAGTATATGTAAAGTGTTTTCTACTAAAATTAGTACTTGTGGCTAAAACGTTGTCGCCATAGTCACGTCTGTTGCTAGTTAGCAATTTATTTTAGACAACACTACACTATGTTTATCTTATCCTTTGAGCTACGTCATGGTTTCTCTACTATTTCTGATACATCTATTCATGTAATTCGCGGGATAAATTTTAAGGGATCCGATGTCATTGACATTGCATCTCACACAACAAGCAGCTGATCAGATTTTCATTATGGTAGATTTTCTTATAATCCGCGTGCTGCATTGAGCCCCACCAGTGACACGGGACCGTGGAAAATTTACCCCAGACAGAAAAGAACAGAGAAAAAGATTACAGAGGTAATTTTGCAAAGGTCTGCTCTTGACGTTGTGACACACAAGACAAGAGTGCAGGTTGCACAATCAGGCCTATAGCATCATAGCCATATCTAGAACTCACACTCTAACAAGCCTCCATGCTCCAAGGAGCAGAGCTTTGCAAAATTGCGAATGATTTCCCTCCATATCTCTGCTCCACTTAGCTCAAGTTGCTGTCACTTCACCATCTAATATTTTTGTCCCTTAAGAATATTCAGTGGGATTAGAAAGAGGAATGTCAGGTTAGGGTAGCAAGTTGCCAAAGTGATATAATGGCACTATCTCATTGAGGCCTTATTTATGGATAGTTCAGAGGAAGTGTCGTCAGCTGGGGGTCACAACAAAATAATGGCTGGTTCTCTTTTCGCTCTTGGTAACACTCTCCTCTCTGAGTCTGAAGATTGTGGGTTCAAGTCCTACTTTAGGACATCCTGAGATCGTGAAAGGGGCTATATAAATGCAAGTGTTTTTTCTTTCTTGCCCATTGCTCAATGTAGTACTGGGAGAGGACAGAAATGCCTATGGTAAAGCCCCTGGGAAGAACCTTTACATAACAATACACTCCTGCTCCTCTTGGCCCAAAATTAGACTTAAAATCTTTCTAGGCCTTTTTTGGCCCAGGATCCACTTCCCGATAGCTTTGGTCTGTCGGGGAAACCACCACTGCTCTACCACTCAGGCCTCAGGTTAATATATTGCAGTCAGGCCACAATGACATCATAGGAGCCCGATCTGTATATTTAACCAAGGACCCCACCTAACTTCCTCCCTAAACGTCTGTTGATATCCAAGTGACTCAAATTGGTCCAATTTGGATTAATAACAACAACAATCACTTGCATTTATATATCACCTTTAATGTAGTAAAATGTCCCAAGGTGCTTCACAAGAACGTAATATGAAAAAATTGATACCAAATCGACCAAATACCCGTCATCATTCCCTCTCCTCAAAAACCAACCTTGACCCCTCCATCCTTGCAAACTACCGCCCCATTTCCAATCTCCCTTTCCTCTCCAAAGTCCTTGAACGTGTTGTCGCCTCTCAAATCCGTGCCCATCTTTCCCACAACTCCATGTTTGAATCCCTCCAATCAGGTTTCCACCCTTGCCACAGTACCGAAATGGCTCTCATCAAAGTCACAAATGACATTCTTTGTGACTGTGACAAAGGTAAACTAACCCTCCTCGTTCTTCTTGACTTGTCTGCAGCATTTGACACGGTTGACCACTCCATCCTTCTCCAACGCCTCTCCACCGTCGTTCAGCTGGGTGGGACTGCACTTGACTGGTTCCATTCTTATCTATCTAATCATAGCCAGAGAATCACCTGCAACTAGAAATAGTAGATGCATTGCTGGTCATCTTCCAAAATTCGATAGACTCTGGAAGAGTTCCCATGGATTGGAGGGTAGCTAATGTTACCACACTATTCAAAAAAGGTGGTCGAGAGAAAACGGGGAATTATAGACCGGTAAGCCTGACATCGGTAGTGGGGAAAATGCTAGAATCCATTATAAAAGATGTAATAGCAGAGCACTTGGAAAACAGTGACAGGATTGGACAAAGTCAACATGGATTTACAAATGGTAAATCGTGCTTGACTAATCTACTGGAATTTTTTGAGGATGTAACTGGTAGAATAGATAAGGGAGAACCAGTGGATGTGGTGTATTTGGACTTTCAGAAGGCTTTCGATAAGGTCCCGCATAAGAGATTAGCGTGTAAAGTTAAGGCACATGGGATTGGGGGCAAGGTACTGACTTGGATAAAGAACTGGTTGGCAGACAGGAAGCAGAGTTGGAATAAACGGCTCTTTTTCCGAGTGGCAGGCAGTGACCAGTGGGTACCACAGGGATTGGTGCTAGGACCCCAGCTATTCACAATATATATAAATGATCTAGACGAGGGAACTAGATGTAATATCTCCAAGTTTGCAGACGACACAAAGCTGGGTGGGCGTGTGTGCTGTGAGGAGGATGCCGAGAAACTCCAGTATGATTTGGATAGGTTGGTTGATTGGGCAGAAGCATGCCAGATGCAGTATAATGTGGATAAATATGAGGTTATCCACTTTGGTGGCAAAAACAGGAAGGCAGATTATTATCTGAACGGCAATAGATTGGGAGAAGGGAAAGTGCAACAAGACCTGGGTGTCCTTGTGCACCAGTCGCTGAAGGTAAGCATGCAGGTGCAGCAGGTGGTTAAGAAGGCAAATGGTATGTTGGCCTTCGTAGCGGGAGGGTTCGAGTACAAGAACAAGGATGTCTTGCTGCAGTTGTAAAGGGCCTTGGTGAGACCACACCTTGAGTATTGTGTGCAGTTTTGGTCACCTTATCTGAGGAAGGATGTTCTTGCCATGGAGGGAGTGCAGCGAAGATTCACCAGACTGATACCTGGGATGGCAGGAATGATGTATGAGGAGAGATTGGGTCGATTGGGCTTATACTCGCTAGAGTTTAGCAGAATGAGAGGGGATCTCATTGAAACTTATAAAATTCTAACAGGACTGTACAGACTGGATGCAGGAAGGATGTTCCCAATGGCCGAGGAGTCCAGAACCAGGGGTCATAGTCTAAGGATAAGGGGTAAGCCATTTAGGACAGAGATGAGGAGGAATTTCTTCACCCAGAGAGTGGTGAACCTGTGGAATTCTCTACTACAAAAGGCAGTTGAGGCCAATTCATTAAATATATTGAAGAAGGAGTTGGATATATTTCTTACGGCTAAAGGGATCAAGGGATATGGGGAGAAGGCAGGGACAGGGTACTGAATTTGGATGATCATCCATGACCTCATTGAATGGCGGAGCAGGCTTGAGGGGCCAAATGGCCTACTCCTGCTCCTATCTTCTATGTTTCTATGTTTCTCTTCCTGCTCCCGCATCGTTACCTCTGGTGTCCCCCAAGGATCTATCCTTGGCCCCCTCCTATTTCTCATCTACATGTTGCCCCTTGGTGACATCATCCAAAAGCACAGCATCAATTTCCACATGTACGCTGATGACACCCAGCTCGACCTCACTACCACTTCTCTCAATTCTTCCATGGTCCCTACATTGTCAGAATGTTTGTCCGACATCCAGTTCTGGATGAGCAGACATTTTCTCCAATTAAATATTGGGAAGACCGAAGCCATTGCTTTCGGTTCCCGCCACAATCTCCGTTCCCCAGCCACTGACTCCATCCCTCTCCGTAACATCTGCCTGAGGCTGTACCACACTTCACAACCTTGGTGTCATATTTGACCCTGAAATGAGCTTATGACCGCATATCCACTGTACTGGTCGCGCTAGACGTGCTCCTATCTAGTTATCCAGCAAGTTAAACACTCTATTCAAAATAATTCTTGCTGTTTGAAGCCTTTACTTGAACAATTTTGTGAAACTGTAAACAAAGATAAAGTATGTTTTGTAGATAAACTGAGTACTATACATTCGATATTACATAAGATATAAACATATTTACAACAGTAGAATAGACTAATTGTATAACTAACCAACATTTGGACTAACTTCTATAACTATCAAATATTAACCTTTTATAAACATAGTGTTATCAAAATACTACTCTGACAACGTTGCTATTATGCTAAGAAACAAAGATACTCACAGATATTGCGCTTGGCCTAACATGTGAAATCAGATTACATTGGATTGTGAAACCCTTATGGAATCCTCCATTACTGCCAGGTTCTTCCTGGAATTCTACTTCCTGTGTTACACAGGAAGAAAGGTACAAAGGTCAAATGACCTCACACAGGAAGAAAGGAACAAAGGTCAAATGACCTCTGCTTCATACAAACACACTGCTAACACAATAACCACCACCAGAGGGTGCTACTGCATGTAAAAATGTCCATCGGTCCAGAACACTCCCCGTCTGGGGTCGTTAACGACTCCACATAATCCGAACTCTACTTGTCACTGGAGTCCTCTGGCGACAAAAGAAGAACCACCTCAGAGACGGTCCGTCGGTGTCGATGATAGAATGCAGCTTCATTAGACTGCTGTGAGGAGGTAGGTTGCGTTCTGCTACGCACAGTTCCAATCTGGGTATGGTGAGGTCTGGCTGGGGCGCCAACTTGCCTCTATCAAAGACGAAGCCGATTTTGCTTTGTCCTTCTTGAGTGGTGACCTTCAGATAAGCCACACCTGCAATGGCCTTAGCAGATGCGTCTGCAAAGACACAAAGTTCTTTGAATTGGGCATTTGAGGGAGAGAAAGACGTATAGCAGCGAGGTATTTGGATCTCCTGTAAGTCTTGGAGTGAGTCTCTCCATCTGTCCCACACTGCTTCCATCTCTTCAGGGAGAGGTGAATCCCACTCTTCAGCGCGTGTGGAGAGTTCCCTGAGTAGTAGCCTGCCTTGTATGGTGACAGGGGCTAAGAAGCCGAGCAGGTCGTATAGGCTGTTGACTGTAGAGAGCACTCCTCTACGTGTGAAGGGTTTCTTGGCATCTAAGACTTGGAACGTGAACGTGTCTGTTGCTATGTTCCACGACACCCCTAGGCTACGCTGTAGGGGGAGGTCATCAGTGAAGAGGTCTTGGTCCTTGACGTCCTTAGCACGATATTCAGGGGGGAATGCCTCCATCACTGCTGGTCTGTTAGAGGCTATCTTATGCAGCCTGAGGTTGGATAGTGCAAGTAGTTCCTGGGCTCGTCCGAGGGTACTGATGGCCTCTGCTTCGGTCGGGAATGACTTCAGTGCGTCGTCGACATAGAACTCTCGTTCGATGAACCCTCTCACATCACTGCCAAAGTCGTCGTCTTCTTCCTTGGCAGCCCTCCTTAGTCCGTATAAGGCGACAGCAGGGGATGGGCTATTCCCAAAGACATGGACACGCATTCTGTAGTCCACAATGTCTCTATTGGGGTCATTGTCCCGATACCACAGGAAGTGGAGGAAGTCTCTGTGGTCTTCTCTCACCACGAAGCAATGAAACATGTGCTGGATATCGGCAGTGATGGCGATGGGCTCTTTCCTGAATCTCATGAGCACTCCCAAGAGGCTGTTGTTAAGATCGGGCCCTGTGAGGAGTACGTTGTTGAGAGAGACGCCCTGATATGGTGCACTGGAGTCAAACACCATGCGGATCTGTCCACTGCATGGGGTAAGGTAGCTTAGACCTTAGATCGAAGTCTTGAGTGTGCTCACCTGAGATGGCTTCTTCTCAGATTCTTGGCGACATCCTGCAGGGTACACATTAACGAGGCATATCTTGGAGCATGCTCTTGCGCTCACCCCTTCTCCACACACCTCGGTGCACCTGGATGTAATCTCTGGACCAGCAGCTCCCTCTCTCTCCCCGCCGTGCTCTGAAGCGGGAGGAGGCGTCTCTGACTTCCAAGGAGCTGGGCCTGGGTGTAGTGCTGAAACGTGCCGATCACTTTCGCCTTCTGTGCATTTTGCATCTACCTTGCAGTTCTTGGCGAGATGGCTCGTGGAAGAGCAGCACTTGAAACATATAGAGTTCTCTTTAAGATATTGTTTCCGATCTTCCAGGGACATCTCCCTGAAGCCTCTGCACTTCTTTAAAGGATGGGGCTTGTTGTGGATAGGGCATTGTTTGCTCATATCCTCGGGTTTCTTCTGAATCTTTGTGTGCTCAGTTGAGGACACTTGCATTTTGTGGACAGATATTGGTGTCTTTCCATGTCTGTCGAACTTGTCTCTTCTGGCAAGTGCTGGGTGGGAGGAGAAGAAGTTGAAGCTGGGATCGTTCCTGTCTTTGGCTTCTTTACGGATGAATTTAACGAATGCAGAGAATGGTGGGAACGCCACGTTGTGCTTTAGCTTGAACTTTGATCCAAACGTTATCCACTTCTCGTGCAGGTTAAATGGAAGCTTCTCAATGATGGGACTTACCCCTCTGGAAGTGTCTAAGTACGATAGACCGGGTAGGTAGCCGTCCTGCTTTGCGGCTTCGAGTTCCAACAGCAGATCTCCAAGGTCGCGGAGCTTCTGGGGTTCCTTACTCGTCAACCTCGGAAAGTTCTCCAACCTGTCAAAGAGAGCCCTTTCAATTGCTTCGGGCGAGCCGTAGCTTTCTTCCAGCCTCGCCTAAGCCTTCTTCAACCCCTCTGGCAGCTGTCCCACATTGGCCGCTTTTATCCTGCAGGCCTGTCCGGCGGACTCTGGGCCGAGCCATTTGATAAGGAGGCCGAGCTCTTCTCCTGCCGACAGGTCTAGGCTCGATATGGCATCGTGGAAGCAGGACTTCCAAGCCCGATAATTCTCTGGCCTGTCATCAAACTTAATTAACCCCGAAGTCACCAGCTGGGTGCGAGCAAGGTATTTGGCGAGGTCGTAGGTGCTGGGACCTGTGCCAGGGTTGCCTTGGCTAGGGGCTCTGTTGGGGGTCTCAAGGAACCGAGAGGGGATTTGCCTCTGACTTTCTCTATTCAGCGTCCTATTCCTCTGCACCGTGTCTTCCGTTCTGCTGGGGGAGACTCTGCGGCTTGGGGCACGCCGTCTGCTTTGACCTTGGTTGGCAACTTGTGGCATGTTATACGAAGTGCTTGCGCCTGTAGAGATGTGCGGGCCTCCATCCCTTTCTCCTGTAAACTGTATGTCGGCATGGTCACTCACGTAATCTATGGTGCGCTGTCGTGGACTCTGCCACGGAACGGGTATTAAAGGTTTGTAAGCTGTCTCGGGATCAACTCCCTCCAAAATTGCCTCGAATACTTGTGTCTCGGCTAATGCAGCATCTATCTCTTTTTGTTGCTGCAGAGCGTCTAATGTGGCTTGGAGATGGGCCTGTTCAGCCTGGCGTTCCACTTGGTGACGTGCCTGTTCCGCTTGGAGTCGGGTCTGTTCTGCTTGGGGTTCAGCTTGGAGACGGGCCTGTCTTACCTTTATTTCTATTTCACTGTTCACATGTGCAGCTCTGGCTTGAGCTGCCACTAGCTTAGCCCGTGCTCTGGTGATAGTCACGCTTATTCTAGAACCACCTGATGACCGTGAACCAGCTTGCGATCTGACGTAACTGGAGCTTATAGACCGATTGTCACCTTCTACAGTTTCATCTGCCTGTTTAAGGTGTTCTCCTCGCTGCAAAGTATTTTCGTTATTATCTTCTGACATGTTGATGTGAGGTAGATGTGCTCTACAAGGTTAAGGCTTACTCTGGGTTCCTCCTGCTCCGCTCTTCACAGCTAGCCGTATTGCTATCTTTTCATTGATATCTTTTCACTGATATCTTTTCACTGATATCTTTTCACTGTACTGGCCGGGCTAGACGTGCTCCTATCTAGTTATCCAGCAAGTTAAACACTCTATTCAAAATAATTCTTCGTGAAGCCGTTTGCTCTTTGAAGCCTTTACTTGAACAATTTTGTGAAACTGTAAACAAAGATAAAGTATGTTTTGTAGATAAACTGAGTACTATACATTCGATATTACATAAGATATAAACATATTTACAACAGTACAATAGACTAATTGTATAACTAACTAACATTTGGACTAACTTCTATAACTATCAAATATTAACCTTTTATAAACATAGTGTTATCAAAATACTACTCTGACAACGTTGCTATTATGCTAAGAAACAAAGATACTCACAGATATTGCGCTTGGCCTAACATATGAAATCAGATTACATTGGATTGTGAAACTCTTATGGAATCCTCCATTACTGTCAGGTTCTTCCTGGAATTCTACTTCCTGTGTTACACAGGAAGAAAGGTACAAAGGTCAAATGACCTCACACAGGAAGAAAGGAACAAAGGTCAAATGACCTCACACAGGAAGAAAGGAACAAAGGTCAAATGACCTCACACAGGAAGAAAGGAACAAAGGTCAAATGACCTCTGCTTCATACAAACACACTGCTAACACAATAACCACCACCAGAGGGTGCTACTGCATGTAAAAATGTCCATCGGTCCAGAACAGCCACAGCATAACAAAGACAGCCTATTTCCACCTCTGTAACATCGCCTGTCTCCGCCCTTGCCTCAGCTCATCCGCTACTGAAACCGTCATCCAGGCCTTTGTTACTTCTAGGCTTAACTATTCCAATGCACTCCTGGCTGGCCTCTCACATTCTACCTTACGTAAACTTGAGGTGATCCTAAACTCAGCTGCCTGTGTCCTAACTCACACCAAGTCCCGTTCACCCATCACCCCTATGGTCGCTGACCTACATTGGCTCACGGTTAAGCAATGCCTCGATTTCAAAATTCCCATCCTTGTTTTCAAATCCCTCCATGGCCTCGCCCCTCCCTATCTCTGTAATCTCCTTCAGCCCCACAACCCCCTGAGATATCTGCGGTCCTCTAATTCTGCCCTCTTGAGCATTCCTGATTATAATTGCTCAACCATTGGTGGCCATGCCTTCTGTTGCCTAGGCGCTATACTTTGGAATTCCCTGCCTAAACCTCTCCGCCTCTCTACCTCTCTTTCCTCCTTTAAGATGCTCCTTAAAACCTCCCTCTTTGACCAAGCTTTTGGTCACCTGCCCTAATTTCTCCTTATATGGCTCGGTGTCAAATCTTTTGTCTTATAATACTCCTGTGAAGTGCCTTGGGTCATTTTACTACTTTAAAGGTGCTATATAAATACAAGTTGTTGTTGTAATTTGCTTAATTTTACAGAATCCTATCTCTGCTTTGCACATAGCATTATTCTGCATCTTGCCATTTTTCTAAATGATACCTGAATATCTGTCACTGAGACTTAGCCCAGTGCAAGAATGGTGTCACCTTTTGCTTGGTGTTATTTTGGTTTGGTAAGGAGTGTTCCATTCCTAATGATCTACTGGGGTTGTCCAATTACTCATAGTCATGTGTGGGAAGATGAGATTGTTGACGGTTTAGTGAGTGGTGCAAAGTTCCTGATGCTTTACTGGGGAGTTTTTGATTGCTGATGTTATAATGTTTCCTGATGCTACAGCTCTAAATAATAACATGTGTAAGGGAAGATATATTGATAATTAATGGGGCAATTATTCACTCAATTGTAGAAGAAATAAAGTAATCTCTGAAAACAATGAAACATTTGAAATCCATGCTCTGGCATGAATAAAGACCTCTTGTGTTTTCTTTTCCTCCCTGGTTACAAGACAAAAGTAATGGTGCAGCATTACTGTTGTTCAGGTTGCCTGGTGGCATACTTGGTGCTTCAGGGCTTTACTTTGTTACTTTGGATGCTGCATTAATGAAGCATTGTGGGCTCGATTTTGCCAGGCCTGAGGAGGCGGGATTGGAGGCGTGTGAGGTGTTAAAATCGCAAAAAATGGCGGTTGGGCTCGATCCCGCCTCCGAGCAATTTTCCCAAATGCGTGTTTTCTGACCCCGTTTCCATCCCGCCTCCGAGAGGCAGGATAGGCCCTTAAGGCCCTTAACAACCACTTAATTGCCTCTATAATCCCATTTTGAGAGGCCTTTCTGATTTTCCCACTTTTCCCACGTGAAGCACATCTCCTCTGGAACACGCCAGTGAATCCTGGCGGCCTCACAAGTGGACTGCTTACTAACAGCTGCAGCTCCACCATTAAAACGGAGTTTTCAGCTGTCATCATTTGCAGGTGGCAGAACTTTGTTGTCTCAGGTCTGGGGGAACTTTTAGCAGGCATACCCATTGCTGTGGAGGTTTGGAGCCTGACACCCATCTCCAGTGTGACCTCCTGGGAAACCCCTCTCGCCACCTTGACTGAGCGCTTCCTCAACTGAGGCATATACCAGAAGCATGGGAACCATTTATTTCCTTTCCTCCTGGACATCAGATTCGGACGAAGACCAGCCGTGGCAGCAGCAGAACCATGAACAACAGCACCACCAACAGCAGCAGCACCAACAAGGGCGCCAAGCTGCTGCTCACCCACCTGAAGCTGCACAGGCCAGAAGGCGCCAGCGAGCGACCACATTGCTGTATGGGATGCAAGGGACGCACTCATCTTGGCCAGATTTGCTTAGCATGCACAATCAAACACTTTTGCCTCGCACCTTCTTATCAGGCCATTGACAATGGCCAAGAACCTGCGGATTCCTATCACTCTGACCACCATACTGACAATTGCAAGTCCCATTAGCAAAATGACACACGTCACAACTGCAACAGTTTGCCATCGGAATGTGGAGGCCCCTTGCTCACTTTCTTGCTGCTCCTGTCTCGACACCTTTGGTGGGCGTGCTCTGGGGTTGCGAACCTGTGAGTGCTCGGCAACAGTCTGCTGCTCCTGCGGCTGTGCAGGTGTTGAGGTACCGATCGCAGATGGGTGGGAACTCTGGTGGGGCTCTAACCGAGTGCTCTGCAGTGGCATGGTCGTGTGAGCGCTTGGAGAGGAGCCCCCACTTCCTTGTTGTATGCCACCAACATCCCTCTCATGGGTCAGCCCACTTCAGAGCTAGCAAGTGGCTGGACAGCACCTTGCTGCACTGCAGGGGGGCTATGAGGACCTGTTTCTGCATTGGAAGTCCTACTCCAGAGGACTTGCACGAAAGTCTGGTTTGTTTGCTCAATAGCTGACCATCGCTCCTCAAGAGATGTCAGTCTATTCTGAACAATTACCATGTTTTCCATACCCTGGCAACTACTCCATGGACGTAGCCATCCTCTCCTCTACCGTAGCCATCCTCTCCTCTACGGTAGCCAGCCTCTCCGCTACGGCAGCCAGCCTTACCATGGAGGTAGCCAGCCTTACCATGGACGTAGCCATCCTTTCCACGGAGGTTGCCATCCTTTCCATGGTGATGCGTTCTTGTGCCAACGCCTCCACAAAGGCTCTGCTCATGTTAGCGACGGACTCCTCCATTCGCTCCACACTCGCAGCGAGCCTGGAGACAAAACCTGCCAGAGACTCCTTCACCTGTTCCTGGAGTTCCAGCACCGCTCTCCTTCTGGATGGACCCGGAGGCACAGGGTCGACATGCAGCGGAGCTGAGCTGGGAGCGTCCTCTCCACTGCGACGAGGACTCTCCACTGCTGTCCCTGTCTCCACAATCTCACTTGTGAGCTGTGATACACCAGGGGACAACTCTACTCTATGTCCCAAAGGTCGCACCGAGGTGTGAGTGTCTGCGCTGGTGCAGGGTGCGTTTAGTTCTGCTGACGGACCGCCCTCAGAGGTTGCAGCTTCCTCTGAGGAGTCTGGAAGCTCAGGCTCTTCAGTGGGGGCGGGGGCTCTCGATGCTCCTGTGGGGGAGTAAAGGAAAGAGTTAGAGATGTGAGGTAAAGGTTGCATGCACATTGAATTGTGCAGATGATTATAAGCCAATCTGTTAGAGCATCAGAATCATTATCAGTCACTCATGCAATGTCAATGAGAGAGATGCCAAACTATTCTGTCACCAGCTTGCTGTGATGCGCCTGCGTGTCCGTCCCCCACTTGGGAATCCTCCTCGATCCTGACAATTTCCAGGGCCACCTCCTCTGAGGTGGTGAGCTGGACTACTGAGGGTGGCCCTCCTCCTATCCTCGCTCTTTCCCTCTTATTGTGGGCTCTCTTTTCCTGCAATGAGGGACACAAGTGGAGTTTGAGTGAGAATGAAGGAGTGAGTGTAGAGAATCCATAGCATAGATGCTTAGAAGGAGACAAAGGGCCCTCCCTGTGTGTTGTAAGTTGTTGTCATTGCGTCACAGTGATAGGGAGTGTGAGGGCTGCATGGTCGAATAGTTAAGTGAATTTGACTATGGAGAGAGAGGGAATGGGTAAGGGTGCAGGGATGTCAGTGTCAAGTGGGATGTGGAGGAAGAGGTTGGCAAAGCAGAGTACTGGTGAGGAGAGGCGATGGGGCTGAGATTGAGGGTGATGAGAAAGTCATACTCACTTTTTCTGTGCGGAGAAGGTTATGAAACCTCTTCCTGCACTGCAGCCAGGTTCTGCGACACATAGAGATGGCATTGACCTCCTGGGACACTTGCAGCCACACAGCTTTAGTCTGTTGTGGTGGCTTTTTTCTCCCTGAGGAAGGGAAGAGCACCTCCTTACTGGATCTTGCGCCCTGCACCAGAGCTTGGAGGGAGGGCTCATCAAAGCGAGGTGCACACTTTTGCTTGCTGGTGGACATGGTCAGTAAATGATATCCTTCATACAATGTCCAAAGCATTTCCAGTCTCCAGAAGAAACAAAGCTGCTTGCAGGCCTTAAATCCAGCAGCACTGATGACGCCATCGGAGGCGACTTTCAGGATGGAAAGACTAATTGGGCCAGGGGTTCCCACATGCTGGAAATCAAGTGCCCAATTAGGGGGAAATCGCACTTTTTTCCCACTTCACATCGGAGTTGGGGTCCTGACACAAAAACCACCTGATACTCCCCAGCCTGACCCCAATGGCAAAATCGAGCCCTGTATGTTCATACCCTTAATCACCACTATTGGGGATTGAAAGATATCCCTGTGTTTGCACTCACATCATGCTGTTAACGAAACTTAGCACTCATGGAATAAGAATAACATTTATTCCAGGAGCTTCCTTTTGATAGGATGATACAGATAAGTATAGCAGGAAAGCTTTCCAGCTCTTTGCATGGGATCTATTACGCCCACCTGAGAAGGCAGACATCCCATGCAAAAGACGGCACCTCCAACAGTGTAGCAGTTCCTCAGTACAGGAAACTTTGGTTTAACCGGAGGTTGTATGTCCGGAAACCTCGCTCTACCAGCAGAATTCACCCCCCGAAAACAGCGCCTGAGTAACCGGCAATGTTGCCGGTTCCGAGTCCGAGTCTCCAACGGTTGCCGAGTTCGTCAGTGGGGGTAGTTCTACAAACTGCCACTACTCGGCCTCTTGGCGCCAGCGGAACTCGGAACACCTCAGAAACCCTGCATCAGGAGTCTCACCCTCCCACGCTGCCGGTAGCCTCTTCTGATCCGCCATTTTTTTGGGGTTCCAGTACAGTACTGTGTGTCTCCCACGCTGCCGGTAGCCTCTTCTGATCCGCCATGTTTCGGGGTTCCAGTACAGTACTGTGTGTCTCCAACGCTGTTGCAACTCATTGGACTGCATTATGGAAATCCCAAAAGTTGATCCAACCAAAAGGAAGAGAGTGGTGTTAACTTTAAAGCAGAAAATTGATATATGCAAACGACTAGAAATGGGAGCGAAGCGTATGCACATTATGAAAGAATTCAAAATCGGTTCGTCAACAATGTACGACATCAAAGCGCAGAAGGATAAGCTGCTCAAGTTTTATGCAAGCTCGGAGACATCTAAGAGTGTAGAGAAACGGCGCACGCTTCGTAAGCCTAAGCTTGAAGAGCTGGATACCATGCTTTATGAGTGGTTTGCTCTGAAGCGTTCAGAGGGTGTTCCGATTTCCGGACCCATGCTAATATCAAAAGCGAAGGATTTTTATGCAAAGATGGAGCTCACTGACAAGTGTGCTTTCTCTGATGGATGGCTATCGTGCTTCAAGGCACGGCATGGGATACGACGACTCGATGTTTGCGGGGAGAAGAAATCAGCTGATTACGACGCCGCAGAAGAATACTGCGATTATTTCAATCGGATTGTGCAGCAACATGATTTGTCGCCAGCACAGCTGTACAATGCCGATGAAACGGGCTTATTTTGGAGGTGTTTGCCAGAATCAACACTTGCTGGGGCTAGTGAGGCTAATGCTTCAGGTTACAAGAAAAATAAAGATCGTGTAACCGTGCTAACATGTGCGAACGCTGCTGGATCACACCGGGTTAAACTTCTCGTCATTGAGAAGTATAAAAATCCCCGTGCATTTAAAAATGTGAGGCACTTACCTGTTGAGTACAAAGCTCAAGCAAATGCTTGGATGGATAAGGAAATCTTTTCAAATTGGTTCCATCATACTCTTGCTCCATCTGTGAGGGAACATTTCTGTAGAATAAGGAAACCTGAAGATAGCAAATGCATTTTATTGCTGGATAATTGTAGAGTCCATCCGCATGAATCCGAGTTGGTTTCTGGAAATATTTTCACCATTTATTTGCCACCAAATGTAACTTCTCTCATACAACCCATGGACCAGGGCATTATCCAAAATCTCAAGTGTCATTACAAGAAAGACTTCCTACGTAGACTGATAAGCCAAGATGACAATACAGGTATTCAGGCATTTCAGAAGGAATACAATCTTAAAGATGCCATCTTTAATGTTGCATGTTCCTGGAAATTGGTGAAAGGTCACACTTTGAGACAAGCCTGGTGCAAATTGTGGCCTTCTGTAATGTTTGCTGAAGGTTCTTCTTCAGAGGAGGAATTTTGTGGGTTCAATGTTCGTCCGCGGAAGACTGCAGTAATGGAAATGGCTGACATGGTGAAAGATGTAGGCCCAGCAAACCCTCTACATCACCTCAGTGAAAGTGATATTGAGCAGTGTTTGATGCTGATAGAGAAGTTGCTGTTGTGCATTTGCTAAGTGATGATGAAATAATGGAGAATGTTTTGAATCCAAGGAAAGAAAAGGAAAGTGTGATGGAAAATGAAGACGATGAGATTTCTGAAGTGAACAAGATTTCTTGGGCTAAAGCTGCAGCAGATCTTGCTTCATTCATCAAATTTGCTGAAAGCCGTTCTTGCTATTCTGCCCAAGAAGTTATGCAGCTCCATATTCTGCAGTCTACCTTTCTGCAAAGAAGGCAAGAGTCCACGAAGCAAGCAGACATCCGGGACATGTTTAAGAAAGCTTCCAAAAGAGTTGGAGCACTGGAAGTGCCTGAAGAATCTGTTGAAGTGCATGATCCTGATGAACCAGTTGGCTTGGAATAAGTGTACAGTCAACCACCGTACAGTACTTTATACTGTACTGTACAGTCGTTTAAGTTTTGGTGCACTGCACAGTCTATAAGTTTTGTTTTACTGTTAAGTCGTTTATAAGTTTTGTTTTACTATTAAGTCGTTTATAAGTTTTGTTTTACTGTTAAGTCGTTTATAAGTTTTGTTTTACTGTTAAGTTATTAAAGAGTTATGGATTACCATCAACTGGCAGTACTGTACTTAATCAAGCATCTTTCACCATCCATTTAACACAACATTATGTAGGTGAGTACCCAATTACTGTATATTGCACATTTCTTGATTTTTAAATTTTTCTTAGTTAAAAACAGCCTGGGTAGATAATCCGCTCACCACTCCGGAACTTTTGATAGATCGGCATCACGCCGGTCCCGTCGGTGCCGGGTATCAGAACTTTTCCTGTACTTTAGTGAAGCATCAGCCTGGATTATTTGGGGCTTGAACCTATGACCTTCTTAGAAGCGAGAGTACTACGATTGAGCCAAGGCTGACATGAAACCCTATTTGCTTTCTCTGTAGGCACCTCACACTGCCTGAGCATCTAATGAGTAAACAACAATTAACCTCGGCGGTCTCAAAGCGCTTTAAGGCCAATGAAGTACTTTTGGAGTGTAGTCACTGTTGTAATGTGGGAATAATGTGGTGTATAAATACAAGTCTTTCTTTGTATTATGACCCACGTATTAGCATGGAGACCAGGATTTTTTGCTTAACCAGGAGTAGATATCGCGGAATTTCACATCCCTATTAATAGTAATGGGTGGAAAATTATTTGTTGGGGGTGCAAAATTACCTGATATTCACCCGCAGCCTGCGCCAGGAGCGGTGATGTGGGAAATCCCGTCAGAGTGTTCAATTTGTTGTACTGAACATTTGACGCCAATATCTTCAGCCCTCAGCACAAACTCCATACTTTTGCCACAAATTCCAGCTACCTCCCCAGTCACTATCTCAGGTTGAACCGGACTGTTCGCAACCTCGGAATTCTATTTGACCCCGAGCTGGGGTGGCTGTTATCATTCGCTGTGTGGCTGTTATTTTCAGAGTTGCCCCCGTTGCAAGCACCATTCCCTATTGGGAGTTTCCAGATTGCTCAATCAGCTCTCTTTTTTGTCTTCCTTCACTGTGTATCATCCCCTAACCACAGTGATCTGCATCCACATCTTTTGTCAGTGTTTCTTTTGAACTAGTTACTAGGAAATGTGGAAAATCAGTCTTGGTTAATTAGCCCGCCTGGTATTTCTTTCTCTCCTTTTGCCATTATCAGTCCTCAGTGGCTCTTTGTACAAACTCACGTTGTGGGAAATCACTTAATTGATCAGCAAATTACAGCACCAACTTAGAGTGGGATGCACAGTTTAGAACCTGATAAATATTGAACCAAGAATCCAACACCCATCATTGAGTGCACTGATACAGTTCAACTAAATGTATTCTTAATCTAATTAGCATGTCAATAAAAATTAAGCCACTGTTTACATCTAAAGTGGTGAGAAATGTTTTGTGCCGTGCTAACATTTTGTTATTTTTGATGACATTGCAGTCTTGAAGCTGCTGAAGGATGGTGCTGATCCCAACACATTGATCTCCTCAGGAGGCTCCCTGCTCCATCTGGTAAGAACACCCATGATTTGCCATTATACATTAAGTACGATCAGTTGGGTCAACATATGAGAACATAGATACAGATTACTGATAGCAGAGCTTGAGAAGGTGAGATGCAAAACCTGTTTGCCTCCTTATAATTCAAATGTATATACATTAAGTAAGTGGCAATAATTGATAGTGATCGTTGGAGTTTGGGGGTTAAGATTATTTTTCTTTCACTTTTAGCAGTAGATTCTGATGATCATTTGCATTAATTTGGATTTTAGTGCTGGATCTAGATTTGGATTTGGACCCCACACACCTTTAGGTGTCATAGTCATCATTATTTGTCGGAAAGATAACATGCAACAGGGATAATTTTGCAAAACCCTGACCTCATTATTGTGGCCCCATACTGGATTAAAGCCTTGGTAAATTTCTCCTTGCACATAAAGGGTGTAACATATGCAACAAGAAAAATCAAAGGGAGGCGCTTTTTTTGGACGTTTTTGACACAGGAGCTTTCCATAAGTGTATCTGTAAGATCGTCCTCCTGTTGGGTCATATTCATGAGGAAGCATCTGGAAAGAAATCTATAGATTTACTCCCTTTAAAAATATTTGATTATAAAACCATATTTTTCAACTTTACAGTGATCACAGATGTTTACATAGTGCCTTTAACATAAAAAAAATTCCCAAGGCGCTTCATAGAGGCATAGTAAAAACAAAATGGAGGATAAATAAAAAAGGAGATATAAGGAGGGGTAACCAAAAGCTTGCTCAAAAAGTATTAAGGAGAGTGTTAAAGGAAGAGAAGACGGTGGAGAGGCGGAGGGTTTAGGAAGGGAATTACAAAGTGTGGGACCTATGCAGCTGAAGGCACGGCCACCAATTATGGGGTGATGGGAAACAACGATGAGATACACAAAGGGCTAGAGTCAGAGGAACAGAGTTCTAGGGTGAGGGGTTTGTAGGGCTGGAGGAAGTTACACAGATAGGGAGGGACAAGGTCATGAAGGTATTTAAGCACGCAGATGAGAATTTTAAATTGAGGGACTGGGAGCCAATGTAGTTGAGTGAGCACGGGGTGATAGGTGAGCAGGACTTGGTGTGGGATAGGATCTAGGCAGAAGAGGTTTGGATAATCTGAAGTTTACAGAGGTTAGAGAATGGGAGGCTAGCCCGGAAACCAGAAGAGCATTGGAATAGGCGAGTAAGGAGGTAAACTATCAAGGAAAAACTCCCTTAATAGGGGAATTAACATAACCAGAAGTAACCTTTGGCAGAGATATTGCATTGTTTTCAAAATTGATCAACTGGATTAATGTAAAATACAAATAATAATAAGCACTATCGGTTAGATTGACTGTTGTCAAGTTAGCGCCAAATATATTAACATGAGTTTCCTTTGCCCACTATTTTAAGAGACCCATTTATTTTATATATTGGCCCAGAAATTCGGGTCGGGGGCTTCCCGCGGGTGCAAGCCCCCGACCTGCACTTACCTTGCGCGCTGGCCGTTGAGCTGTGGGCCCCCGTGGAATTCCGATCCGGGGCCTGCTCCAGCTGCCGGCGCGCAGTGCTTGCGTATCCCAGGGGCGCAGTTAGTTTGATGCGTCCCCTGGGATCACGTGGGCCATGGGCAGCCACAGGGAATGCTCCATTCATAAGTCTGACAGGAAGTGCTGTCAAACTTAGAAATACTACGGACCCCTTCTTCTTACAAAACATCACTAAATCTTCAATTAAATTTTTTAAAAATCACATTTTTTAAATAAACTATAAATTAAATGAAATAACTTTTAAACAATAATTTAAATTTTTGAAAAAAATAATTTTATTTTCTAACGGGGCTAAAAATAAACTTACCTTGCTTTAAAGTATTTAAAAATAATAAACCTGTGGAAAAAATGTTTTAATTTTAATTAATTCACCACTTACCTTACGCCTTATGCCTGCTTTTTATATTTCTAACTTCTGCAGGCTTACCCTCCCGGGAAAACCTGTAAAAAACAACAACCTGTAAAAAAAAACGAAGTTCGATGTGCACGCGCAGCCTCCCCCACGCACGCATTCGACCTCTGAACCCCTGCTTTCAGGGGAACGGAAGTGCCGGTTTCCCGAGCATGCGCAGTGCATGCAGGAAACCAGCACTTCCATTGGGCCTACGGGTGAGTACCCCGTGTGTACTCACCCGTGGAGACCCAAATTTCTGGGCCATTGACAATAATAATTTTGGGGCTTGAAACTTTAATAACAATTTGTTGTGCAGGAGGACATGATGTACAAATCATTGTTAATAAAATGAGGGACAGAAGTAAATAAATGCATAAAACATTATCACTAACACTGTAACCTAAAACCTACAGCCATTAATTAATACCCCACATTCAAGAGGAAAGTGTGATTTATGGTAGTCTGAGTCTGACCTTACTTTTGTTTTAATTTGTTCTTGGGAATGGACGACACGGATAAGACAGTATTTATTGCCCATTCCTACTTGCCCTGCCCTGAGGGCACTAAAAGTCAACCACATAGTGTGGAACTGGAGTCACATGTAGGTCAGACCAGGTAGCGTTGCCAGATTCCCTTCTCTAAAGGAAGAACTTTAGTGAACAAGTAGGATTTTATGACTATACTTTCATAGTCCTTTTTTCGCTGGTAGCCCACTAATCACTAGATTTGTTCAATTCAGTTTCACAACTTGCCACGATCAGATTTAAAAACAAAAGAAAATATAAAGATTTGAACTCCAAGACCTCTGGGTAGCTAGTCCAGAACTATAAGCACTAAGCAACTTATTTCCTTATGTGGCTTGGTGTCAAATTTTGTTTGTTAACGCTCCTGTGAAGCACCTTGTGATGTTTTACAGGAAACTTTGTGCTATCCGGCACCGACGGGACCGAGCTGTTGCCGTTCCCTCAAAACTGCCGGACACTCCAGCGCTAATGTTGAAACATACGGAGATTTTCAGCTCCGTGTGAATCAACAAACCCTGTTGCTTAGCAACAGCTTCTAAACAGTCGGCAAGCATCTCTGTAGCGTCTCTAGCTGAAGCTGTTGCTTAGCTACAGACCTTGCAGAGCTTGACTGTTGAGAAAAAAGCAATGAAAAGAAACGAAAAGAAAAAAAAGGCTCCTGTTTTTTGCTGGTGGCTCGAGCTTGCCGGACATTTAGCCTCCGGATAACACAAAGTTTCCTGTACTACGTTAAAGGTGCTATATAAGTACAAGTTGTTGTTGTTGTTCATATAGAGTTTCTGTGATCAAGGCATAGGAACAAACCTCTAGTCTATTCTTTCAATTGAGAAAGACATGGGGTGACTTCCCAAGGAAATATAATTAGATAAATCACAAAAAGTGCTTCCGTGTTGAATAATTCAAATTTACATAATTTCCATAAGAAACTTGAGGAAAAAGCACCTCATCAATCACTAATCTTTAGATTATTGTGATGGAGCATTTTTGTGCCAATCCTACATCACACTTCTATCACACATGTGGAGATTATGTGGATGCTTTAGCTTGACAAGCTTTTTTTGGCAACACCACCTTAAAACACTTTCTTGCCATCACGAACAGCTGTCAGGTTCACATTAGGGACAGATGGAGCGTAAAACTCCCTAATCCTATTAATTTAACATGACACTACACTTGCAAAAGAAACTAAGGCAAGAAATATATTTTCAAATATTAATTACCAGATCATGGTCCTTTCTATTTTTAGTCCCTTTTTTCTTCTCTTCTGGATTCTGCCATTTTATTACTATTTCTTTTCCTCCCTGTCTGTATTTTTCCAATACGCTCATTCTAGCCTGTCTCTTGCATTCTCGATATTGCATTCTCCAGTGTTTCATTATCCTTTACCTTTTCCTCCACATTTTACCACAGGCTTGTGCCTATTATTACTGCCACTTTTGTTCCAAACCAGTGCCTCTCCTCCTGGCATTTTATGCTAATTTGTGATAAATTACTTTCCTAACTTACACATTCTCTTTTTAACACTGGCACATTCTCTCTCTCGCAATGATATTTAATGCAAACATTTTTACAGTCCCAGGTCTCTCTGTCTATCATTTCCTGATCTGGATACATGTGAATGATCAGGGAAAATATAGATATTGAGTGCAATATTCATTGACGCCTTCTTCACTGCCAAACCCCTCTTACTCCAAATCCACGATTTGGGTGTCCATGTACACAAATCACTAAAAGCTAGTGGACAGGTGCAAAAGGCAAACAAAAAGGCTAATGGAATGTTCGCCTTTATCTCAGGGGGACTAGAATCAAAAGAATAGAAAGTGATGCTTCAGTTGTCGAGCCTTGGTCAGAGCCCATCTGGAGGACTGCATTCAGTTTTGGCACCGAAATTCAGGAAAGATATATTGGCCTTGAATGTAATAGCAAAATACTGCGGATGCTGGAAATCTGAAATAACAACAGAAAATGCTGGAAACACTCAGCAGGTCAGGCAGCATCGAGGAGAGAGGATCAGAGTCAACGTTTCGGGCCGAGGACCCTTCGTCAGTTCCTCGACTCAAAATGTTGACTCTGTTTCTCTCTCCTTGATGCTGCCTGACCTGCTGAGTGTTTCCAGCATTTTCTGTTGTTATTTGGCCTTGAATATATTTTGAATGCAGCACAGACTCACCAGAATGATACTAGGACTTAAGGGGTTAAATTATGAGGCGAGGTTGCAAAAACTTGACTTGTATTCCCTTGAGTATAGAGGGGTGATGGGTGATCTAATCGATGTGTTTGAAATGTTAAACAAATTCAATAGGGTAGATACAGAGAAACTATTTCCTCTGGTGGAGGAATCCAGAACAGGAAGACATAGGGGGAAAAAATCAGTGTCGCCCCATTTGGGGCGCGATTATGAGCTGTGCGCAAAGTTTAGCGCCTGGCGCTAATTATCGCCTCCGACTGCAAACTTGGTTTTTATTCGCCCCTGGAGGTGATTGGAGCGCTAAATCAGGTGCTTCACCCCTGTCTTAAGGCGAAAAGGCTGAGGAGCGAGGCGCTGCCTCAGAGCTCTGGCGAAGCTCATGTGATGTCAGTCAGCAATGGAACACAGACACAATGGCGCCGGCTAGTTCTTAAAGGGGAGTAACAACAGAAAATGCTGGAAAAACTCAGCAGGCCAGGCAACATCCGTGGAGAGAGAAATAGAGTCAACGTTTCAGGTCGAAACCCTTCGTCAGGACTGAAAAAACACAGGAAATGAAACAGATTAAAAGGCCAGTTTGGGGGCTGGGAAATGGGGATGAAAGAACAAAAGAGAAGTGAAGAGACATTAAGAAATATTCAAAACGAGACGAGATGGTGAGAGGACTAGTAAAGAGACAAAAGACGGCTCTAGATTAGGTGTGAAATGCGCTGGCAGAATGAGAGACAGCTGCCATGTGGGAGAGAGGAAAAAAGGGGGAAGGGTACAAAACAAAGGTGTGGATAAAAAATATATATAAAAAAGTGATAGGGACCGAGGTTATGATCTGAAATTGTTGAACTCGATATTGAGTCCGGAAGGCTGTAAAGTGCCTAATCGGAAGATGAGGTGCTGTTCCTCGAGCTTACGCTGGGTTTCCGTGGAACAATGCAAGAGCCCGAGTACGGTGAGGTCTGAGTGGGAATGGGGCGGTGAATTAAAATGACAGGTGACCGGAAGCTCGGGGTCACCCTTACGGATTGAACGGAGGTGTTCCGCAAAGCGGTCACCCAATCTGCATTTGGTCTCCCCAATTAAAGGGGAGGGTTGATCTTGCTCTCCATCCACATCCTGCTCATTGCAGCCTTGAATCTCGGCCTGGAGAGACCTGTACATCAAATTTGCTGGAAAGAACAATGGAGAGAACCAGGGAAAGAGCTCAGAGTGCAGGCCCACTATCTCTTCTAAATCGATGCAAGGAAGATCAAATCAAAATGAACCTGCAAAGTGTTGCTCAGTACCCAAATCTTCTTCACACAGTGTTGAATATCTCCAGAAGTCTCTCTCTCTCCCTCTCTCTCAGAATGCGTGGTGCAAAAATGTCAGCAACAAAAAAAGGCAGGAAGCGGTTGCCTTTAAATAGCGTTCCCCCAGTCCCTTCCTGACTGCAAAACGCTCCCCTCAACCTGTCGTTGCTAGCGGCAGGCGGTAAGGCAGGGGGCGCCACTCATTATCCGGTCCGGGGCACTACCGGGGCGTTGCACACTCGACTGACGTCACGATCTACCGGTGCAGGAGATCATGGCGGTAGTGTTTAGCGCTGCCGCAAAATGTCCAGTTAATTTCGTGAGCGGCGCAAACATCGCCTCGCACGGGCGCTAGTTGCTTTGCGCCCCATTAGTTCCCTCTTAAGGCACTAACAGGAGGCGCAAACCAACTGAATTTTCCCCCCATAATCTTAAAATGAGAGCTGGGCCATTTTGGAGAAAAGCATTTTTTTCACACAGAAGGTAGTGGAAATCTGGAATTCTCTCCCTCAAAAGGCTGTGGATACTGAGTCAATTGAAATTTTCAAGACTGAGATCAATAAACATTTGTTACATATAGGTATCAAGCGATATGGAGCAAAGGCAGGTAGAGGCGGTGCAACAAAGGTTCACTAGATTGATTCCTGGAATGAGAGGGTTGCCCTGTGAGAAGAGATTGAGTAGACTAGGCCTTTATTCTCTGGTGTTTAGAAGAATGAGAGGTGATCTCATTGAAACTAATAAAATTCTTAGAGGGCTTGACAGGGTAGATGCTGAGAGGCTGATTCCCCTGGCTGGGGAGTCTAGAACTAGGGGTCATAGTCTCAGGATAAGGGGTCGGTCATTTAGAACTGAGATGAGGAGAAATTTCTTCACTCAGAGGGTTGTGAATCTTTGGAATTCTCTACCCCTGAGGGCTGGGGATGCTCAGTCATTGAGTATATTCAAAACTGAGATCGATAGATTTTTGGGCACTAAGGGTATCAAAGGATATGGGGTTAGGGTAGGAAAGTAGAGTTCATGTAAAAGTTCAGCGATGATCTTATTGAATGGCGGAACAAGCTTGAGGGGCCGTATGGCCTGCTCCTGCTCCTGCTCCTATTTCTTATGTTCTTAAATGGAGATGAGGTACAGATCAGTCATGGTCAATATGAATGATGGAACAGGCTTGAACTCCTGTTCCTATATAATGATGCATTTACACAACAGCTACAGATAAGCATTAGCAGTTCAGATTTCAGCCATGCAGTACCTCGTTTACATTCCTTCACTCCTGCCTGGCTGGAACTTTGATTGTACTGCCTGAGAAAGAATTCTTGCATGCTTTGATACATGCATCTCCCAACAGCTATAAATTTAGGCTTGGAATTTCCTGTAACAGCATTGGCCGCAGGTTAAGCCAAAATTTACCCCGAATGTAAAAAATACTGTAAAACAAGAGGAAATTAGTGTAACAATTGGGGCCCGAGGAAAGTGCTAAACTTACACCATATACTTTCTTTATATCCTTTTTATGCATGAAAGTTAGAGTTTGAAGCCATCAAACCCTCATTTGTCCACATTGGGCATAAATGTAAGATATTGTAACATTGGAAGTTTTTCAGTTTTTAATGCAAATCATTCTGATGCCATAAAGATACATTCAAAGATACGGAAAATATATTAGAGGTCTCAGTGAGGAGAATGTTTTTTTTAAAATTGCTGAAAAAAAATCGCCATAAAACTCCAGAAATATGACTTTGAGTCCTGTCCCGCCTAAAAGGTTTTGCCGAATCAGCAAGAAAGATCGATTAAATTCGGGCATAGCATAAAAAAACCAAGTAAGTGACTTATGCTCAAATTTCTTGGACTTTTTGTGTCAAAAATTGGCATTACGCTGCAGTTTCAGTGCAAGTTTTCAGGAAATACTAAGTCTTATTATGTTTATCCTACCTTTGTGCAAATTAACAAATTTATAAAATCAAAGTCAAAGATATATAGGGGTTGAGTTTTCCATGATCATTTATGCTGGTTCAAAAATCACTTCTTCTGAAGTAAGCACCATCCACTAAACAGGCCACACCCACAAAACAGGCCACACCCACCAAAACTGGCCGAACCCACAAAACAGGCCACACCCACCAAAACTGGCCACACACACAAAAGCTGGCCCCACCCACAAAACAGGCCACACCCACCAAAATGGGCCGCACCCACAAAACTGGCCACACCCACCAAAACAGGCTGCACCTACAAAACTGGCAAGTTTCCACCGATTGTGGGTGGTGTCGACAAATTGCCCTCTTTTATTCGTTACACAGACATCAATACTGCTCAGGAAAGTGATTAAAATTACTCACTGGTCAATGCAGAGATAGCGAAATCAATTTGCATACTTCTGATTGAAATCACCATTCATAAATTAAAAGGAATTTAAATCAATCAGATCACTGCTCTTAAAAGTATAAAGGCAGGACACATGACTGTAAACAACTTACAGAAAGTGAAAAGTATCTGCTGAGAGAAATACAAGGAGCTAGGGTTGAAATTAAAATGCAGAACCTCACAGGTAATAATCTCTGGATTGTAACCTGAGCCACATGCAAATTGGCAGAGGGACAAACAGATTAGAAGGTCCACTCCTCTATCACCCCCAGCACCCCTTCCCCTTCGCCCGGCACCTTCCCGTTATACCTCCTCCCTTCCCACTGTCCAGGGCCCCAAACACCCCTTCCAGGTGAGACAGCGATTTACTTGTACTTCTTGCAATCTAGTATACTGCATTCGCTGCTCACGATGTGGTCTCCTCTACATTGGGGAGACCAAATGCAGACTGGGTGACCGCTTTGTGGAACACCTCCGTTCAGTCCGTTACGGGGACCCTGAGCTTCCGGTCGCCTGTCATTTCAATTCACCGCTCCATTCCCACTCAGACCTCACCGTCCTTGGCCTCTTGCATTGTTCCACGGAAGCTCAGCGTAAGCTCGAGGAACAGCACCTCATCTTCCGATTAGGCACTTTACAGCCTTCCGGACTCAATATCGAGTTCAACAATTTCAGATCATAACCTCAGCCCCTATCATATTTTTATATATTTTTTATCCACACTTTTGGTTTGTGCCTTCCCCCTTTTTTTTCTCTCTCCCACATGGCAGCTGTCTTTCACTCTGCCAGCACATTTCACACTTCATCTAGAGCCATCCTTTGTCTCTTTACTTGTCCTATTACCATCTCGTCTCGCCTTGAATATCTCTTAATGTCTCCTCACCCCTCCCAGACCTTCCCTTTTGTTCTTTCATCCCCCATTTCCCAGCCCCCACTTGCTTCTTAATCTGTTTCATTTCCTGCTTTTTTTCTCAGTCCTGACGAAGGGTCTTCGACCTGAAACGTTGACTCTGTTTCTCTCTCCACGTATGTTGCCTGGCCTGCTGAGTTTTTCCAGCGTTTTCTGTTGTTATTTTAGAAGGTTGATTGTGTGGCTCAAAGAGTGGTGTGGGAGGATGGGGTTTTGCTTCATGGGACACTGGCACCAGTACTGGGGAAAGAGGGAGCTGTTCTGTTGGCACAGGCTCCACTTAAACTGGGCTGGAACCAGTGTCCTGGCGAATTAAATAACATGGGCAGTAGATAGGGCTTTAAACTAATGAAGGAGGGGTGGGAGGATTCAGGAAAGGGTAAACTCAAAAGCAGTAACAGAAATGCCAAGGCTGTAGAGCAGAGTAGCGATTTGGGGAAAAATAAGCAGAGTGGGTCAGGAAGGGACAGAGAGCTTAACAAAGGTAAAAGGGAACTAGTGATTAAGGTGACATCAGGGAAAAATAGAAAAACGTTAAAGCTAAAGGCACTATATCTGAATGTGCAAAGCATTCATAACAAAATAAATGAATTAATAGCACAGATATAAATAAATGGCTTTGATCTAATAGGCATTAGGGAGATGTGGTTGCAGAGTAACCAAGGTTGGAAACTAAATATTCCAGGATACTTGACTATTAGAAGAGATATGTAAAATGTAAAATGGGGGGTTGTGTTAAGTCTGTGTGTTATATTGAGAATTAATACACAGACCACAAGAGTAAAAATTAACAGGCCTTTACTAGTCGAAGGTCAGGGCGGAACTGCCCAATAAATCATTACACAGCACTTATATACTGGTGTGGTCACCACCGGTATTACAGTATACAGTAGCCAAGATAAAGTAGTGCAACTCTTAAAATAGTTCTCTTAAAGGTAGAACGGTTCTCTTAAAGGTGGAACGGTTACATACACTACAGGTTGGGGGGGCGGGGGGCAGTCGTCGCCCTGTTAATAATGGATGGGAAAAAGACAGTAGAGAGAAAAGATCTTAGCTCGGAAAATCAAGATGTAGAATCACTTTGGGTGGAGCTAAAAACAACAAGGAGCAGAAAACACTGGTGGGGGTAGTTTATAGGCCCCCAAACAGCAGTTGTACTGTTGGGAACAGTATAAATCAAGAAAATAGAGGTACATGTAACACGGTTAATACAGTAATCATGGGGGACTTCAATTTTCATATAGACTGGGCAAACCAAATTTGCAGTAATAGTGTGGAGGATGAGTTCATGGAATGCATTCAAGCTAATTTTCAAGATTAGTATGTCGAGGAACCAACTAGGGAACAGGCTATTTTTGATCTAGTATTGTGCAATGAGACAGGGTTAATTAATAGCCTTGTAGTAAAGGCGCCTCTGAGGAATAGTAATCACAATATGATAGAAACCGTCTTCCTCCTCTCCACTGAATTCCTACTCTCACCAAATTCTTCCACACTGCTTGCGATCAACTCCGATTGCAATTAACCCAGCTCTGTCTCCAAGCTCTGTGCTCAAGCTTTATACATCTAACCATCCAAAATGACATCAAGAAATCAAGTAATCACCCTTGTGATTCCCTTAGTGACTGTCTTGTGTCTGCCTTTGCCTATCACAGAATCACCACAATGCAGATAGAGGTCATTTCGGCCCATCGAGCCTGCACTGACACATATCCCACCCTATCCCCGTAACCCCACGTATTTAATCCCCTAACACTAAGGGTCAATTTATCATAGCCAAATCAACCTAACCCGCACATCTTTGGACTTTCTCGTGATGTTACAGAGTGCTACCCCAATGGCTGCAGCATGGCTGGTAGAAGGCTGCTGACTTTCAGTGGGGAGACTGCAGATTGCCTTGGAGGATGACCTTGAGGAGCTGGTGGCTGGGTGTGTCAAATCGGGTGACGGTGTTTCTTCTTCTCCTTCTTCTTCATCTTCTTCTTCTTTGCTCTCCTCTCCCTCTTCTTGATTAACCATTGGCTGGGCAGGCTGGATTTCTTGGGTGTGTGAAATGAGGAAGGCACACGGGTAGAGTTGTGGTGAGGGGAGGGCAGGAAAGCAAGAGGTGCATGCTTACACCATGTGTAGCTTGTAAATCAGAAGATATTGTGGGATGAGCGGAAGTGGGATGTAAGAAGGAGGATAACTTATGAGGATACCAGCATCTTGTATCCTTTCAGCCCCGCTACTGGCCAAGGGCTTAGCCATGCTCCTACAAAGAATGGCCAGCACCGTCTCCTCCAAGGGCATGAGGTGAAGCTAGGAATGTTGAGGTATGCCTCGTGTTTGGTACAAATTGTTTGTAGGTGAGTGATTGGGCAGGGGGGGCGTTGAGGTGGGGGGGGTGGTCGTGGAATAAGCAGTGTGTGAGGCTAGTGGTGCAGTTGGTAGGAAACAGCTTTTAAAGATGCATTCACTGACCTTGACCACTGGTCTGAGGTCATGAAGCTTCTTTGGGCACTGGAGCCAGAGTGTGGGGGCAACACTGCTGGCAGTGACGGCCTTGGTGACCTGGTTGCACATCGTTCTTTCTGGAGGGCCTCCAGGCCCCTGTAGGTAGAGGATCTCTGTTGAAGTGTTGAGCCCCTGCACAAAGCTGGAGTGCTGCGTGCGAGACCCTGGGTGCCCCTTCCCTGGCTTGTTGAGCTATTTGTGTTAGTGAAGAAGCACTTTTCCCATTTTTGGAGGTGCGGAAGGGAATTCAGCTTTAAGAGCTGAAGACTGCCATTTGGGAATTATTTTTAATGTTATTTTTTCAGAAGACAGTTGAGCTCTAAGGGCTAAAGACTGCCTATTTTTATATGATTTTTTTTTCATTTCAGAAGGCAGTTTCCCTTTAAAGGCTTGACACTGCTTTCTAAAATGTCTGGCTAGCTTTAAGAGAACGCTGCCTTGCTCCAGGGAATGCCTCAGCCATGCTACATTGGGCCTCCTACTGAGATTACCGCCCAATGCATTCCAGGCTTTGCACTGTGCTAATGTAAATCAGCTGGCAGCACCAAAATACACCCGGTGCTGCCTGCGCTCTTATTTTGGGCGGCCGTTAACTGCGGTCCGCGATGGCACCGGCCGGTTTCCAGCCTACTCAAATTTCTAGACCCATCATTAATAAAAATATATAGAAATTCAGATGATTAGAATATTTGATCAGTTATAATGATAGATATGAATTTTATATGACTGTACAGTTGTTGGCCCATCTATCATATATTAAATAGGGCATATTTTCTGTAAGTGCCACACCTATGTCCTGTTGTCACCTTTTGTTAATAACACCACTATTGTTATAAAATGTGTCCTTCAACTCACCGTGAGCAATGCCATGGGGAGATCTACTAGTTTTCCTTAAACTTACCAACCTCAAAATGTCTTATATGGTGACATATGAGAAGAAACATAGAAGAGGAAAGATAAAAGTATTTCTAATATGTTACCTTCTCCTTTAAACAGTGTGCTCGATACGACAACGTCTTTGCTGCAGAGATTCTAATTGAAAAGGGAGTAAATGTCAATCGCCAAGATGAGGATTTGTGGACTGCACTGCACGTGGCATGTGCTTGTGATAATCTTGATATTGTTCTGCTTCTCATGTTGGTGAGTACATAACACTGTCTTCACTAAACTATGCCAACATCTCACAGCAATGCATTCAGTGGACTGGTTATAGAGGCTGTTAAAGCATAGCTTCATCAGTGACCGTCCCTCATCATAAGGTCAGAAATGGGGATGGTCGCTGATGATTGCAAAGTGTTTAGTTCCCTCCTCAGATAATGAAGCAGTCTGTGCCTGCATGCAGCAAGACCTGGACAACATTCAGGCTTGGACTGATAAGTGGCAAGTAACATTCACGCTACACAAGTGCCAGGCAATGACCATCTCCAACAAGAGCATTTCTGTGTCCAGTTAAAAATTAAGACTTTATTTTTGGCAATTTATTTTCAGAATACGGTGAGTTGAAGAAAAAAACTCTATGCTGTTGAATAGTTTCCCAGCAATTGAGTACATTTTCATCTTTAACACACCTGCCCAGACATTTATCCACTGGGAGCCTGTATCAGGAACACATGGCCAAAGGTTCTGTGTCACATGCGTCTGACAGAAAAATTTACTTCAATAAAATTAATGAAACAGACAGTGAAGCCGTTGGTTTGTAATTAATGAGCCATTGTGCTAAGAGATTCAAAAGTTCATGGGCCTGAATTTGCGATCAGAGGCTGCCCACGGGCGGATGCCTTTGATCATCAAAAAATCTACGCATTTACCTGGTGGTCCGGGAGATACGGTGGCTTGCGATCCTGGGCCTCTCCTGCTAGCAATGTGTAGAGGCCTGCAAGTGCCCCAGGGATTATGTGGGCCAACCCAACCAATGAAAAAAGGGAATCCCCATTCATATTTAAGAGAGTTCCGTACATACGGAACTGTCATAAGTATGAATGGGGATGACTTAAAAAATACACAAACACATGAAATACATTTTTTTTTAATTACATAAAGAAAATTAATTAAAATGGCATTTAATTCAACATTTTAAACAAAAATTAAATTTTTGAATTGTTTAAATGATTTAACGGGGCTAAATATAAATTTTTAATGTATAAGTGAGTGATAACATTTTATTTTTCTATTTTTTAAAACTCTCATGCTGGTAAAAGCTGGCCTTATGCCTGCTGTTACCAGGCATAAGAATTCCTCGGCCTTTCAACGGTCGGAAGTTGGGGAAGTAGCGCAACTCTCCCCGCCGCAGAGGCCCTTTTTCTGGGGATGTGGGGTATCTGTCAAGAAGATTCATGACAGATCGCAAGTGCCGGGTTTCAGCGCATGCACTTCGCACGCCTAAACCCGGAACTTGCGCGGCCCCTATGGGCGCGTGCGCATCTCGTACGCACATGTCGGGGTCGCAAAATACACCCCCATGGGTTTTACTATTACCTGATGGGAAATTCACCAAGATATCAGATAACTGGCAATGGAAAGTAAGCAAATGGAATAGGACAGTAATTGAAATACTGAAGTCAAAGGTCAATCATATTCACTCAAATAAATATTGGCCCATAATTTGCGGTCTGTGGCGAAGCAAAGGCGTTCGCCACTGGCCCTAAATTAAGCCTCCTACAAAGATCTCGCGATCTCTGTGGCAAGAAGTTCGGCTTTTCCGACGCGTATTTGAAATCAGCGCAAATTAATGAGGAATCCCTAATGCGTCAACAAGCTGTCGAAGTAGCCAATCAATTGCAGAATTCTCACAGACAGTGAACCAGGAAGTGGCTAAGTTTCTTTGATTCTAACTTTTAAAACATGTTAGAGAGAACACAACAAAGATTGGGGCTCTCACATGGGGAAAAGGCAAAGCTGAAATAAAGATGAACAAACTTAAAAATTTGTTTTTTTTTTAAGTTTCTTAATTTAAATCTTTATTAAAATGAATAAATTTGACACTCCACAAGATTAAAATGAGCTTTTCAAGGCCATAACCTTTGTTTAGCAGTCAATACACGATTAAACCCCAGCTATACCTAATCCATCCAATCTTTTAATAGTGTATTTAACAGTGATATTACCGTGGAAGAGCCAAAGTTTTCATCAGTTTTGACAGATTACACTGATTGCTGACTCTGGGTGGGGCGGGGGGTGGTGAGGGGGTGTGGGTCCACAGCACAGCCTGTGGAGGCGCAGCGAATAACAAACCACAACTTCAAGACTTCCATGTTAGGCTGCACATATGCCAAATCCTAAAGTTGTGGGCAGTTGCAAAGGCAAAATGATGGCTGAACACGGCCAATTTGTTGTCATCAGGACCGCTAGTTTCGGGCCATTGAAATAATTGCACTTAGCGACACTGTTGATGCCAAGCATTAATAAGACACGGGGGAGGGAATGAAATTGGATAAAACCTAAAACGGGCGTTGGGAGCGCCCATTCAAAGTGGTGCAGGCAGCATGCAAAATTTGTGCTGTCTGCTCATTATGATTGTAGTGCATTCACGGTCTTTAGAGGATAGTACAGAGGAGTCCGGCTCCAACATTGCACAGGGTTTTATGTGGAGCTTGGAACCCATGAATACCAGGATGGAAATGACGGACACGCTATTAGAGAACTTGTGGACCAAACCATGACTCTCGGTGCGATGGGCGATCTCGCAGTATCCATTGCAGCATAGGCGGAAGCGATCCAATGTCTTAGTGCTGCAGTGGAAGCTCAGATGGCTCTCCTGCAGTCTTAGCTTGCTGCCACGCAAGATCAGACTGCTGCCATCGTGGCTGTGTTTACCAGTGTGGAAAGGGGCTTGCAGGATCTCAGATCAGTCCAGCCAATCTGTCCTCCAGTAGATGACTAGGAATGCTGAGGCGCTGCCCCGAGGCAGTGGCAGTGGCTCCATGGAGCACAAACCAGCTGTCCTCCCTCAGGATGATTCCTACTACCACCACCGCCACTCAGCCAGTACCCTTGCTGTTGCCTCTCAGCCAGCCAGCCCAGACTGTTGTCGCCCAGGCTGAGATGGTGCAGTCCACAGCCGGGCATTCCAGGCCCAATGCTGCTCGAGGCCGTCCTGCAAGGCCATCTGCTGTCTCTCCCACTGAAAGACAGCAGCCTTCCACCAGCCATGCTGCAGCCACTGTAGTAAAGTTTATCACTATCCTCCGCCTGCTTCACGACGACATGCAAGCCGTGATCCTGACCAACGGTTCCACCACAGACCCAATTCACGTACGAACCGGGCTCAAGCAAGGCTGTGTCATCACACCAACGCTCTTCTCGATCTTCCTTGCTGCAATGCTCCATCTCACCCTCAGTAAGCTCCCCACTGGAGTGGAGCTCATTTACAGAACAAATGGGAAACTGTTCAACCTCCGTCGCCTCCAGTCCAGATCCAAGGTCGTCCCATCCTCTGTCGTCGAATTACAGTATGCCGACGATGCTTGCGTCTGCGCTCACTCGGAGGTCGAACTCCAAACCATCGTCAACACCTTCACCGAAGCGTACGAGAGCATGGGCCTTACACTAAACATCCGTAAGACAAAGTTCCTCTACGAACCTGCCCCCGCCACACAGTACTGCCCCCCGATTATCAAAATCCACGATTTGGACAAGGCCTTGGACAATGTGGACCACTTTCCATACCTCGGGAGCCTACTGTCAACAAGGGCAGACGTCAACGACGAAGTCCAACACCGCCTTCAGTGTGCCAGTGCAGCCTTCGGTCGCCTGAGGAAGAGAGTGTTTGAAGACCAGGACCTCAAACCCAGCACAAACCTCATGGTCTACAGGGCAGCAGTGATACCCGCCCTGCTATATGCCTCAGAGACATGGACCATGTACAGCAGGCACCTCAAAGCACTGGAGAGGTACCACCAACGTTGCCTCTGCAAGATCCTGCAAATCCATTGGCAGGATAGGCGCACCAACGTCAGTGTTCTTGCTCAGGCTAACATCCCCAGCATCAAAGCTTTGACCACGCTCAATCAGCTCCGATGGACGGGTCACGTTGTCTGCATGCCCGATACGAGACTCCCAAAACAAGCGCTCTACTCGGAGCTCCAGCACAGCAAGAGAGCCCCAGGTGGGCAGAGGAAACGCTTCAAGGACACCCTCAAAGCCTTCTTGAAAAAGTGTAACATGGGAATCCCTGGCCCAAGACCGCACAAAGTGGAGGAGAAACATCCGGGAAGACGCCGATCACCTCGAGTCTCTTTGCCGGGAGCAAGCGGAAGCCAAGCGCAGGCAGCGCAAGGAGCGCACGTCAACCCAAGCACCCCACCCACCCGCCCCTTCAACCACGGTCTGCCCCACCTGTGACAGAGACTGTAGGTCCCGCATTGGACTAATCAGCCACCTGCAAACTCATTTTTAATGTGGAAGCAAGTCATCCTCGGTTCCGAGGGACTGCCTAAGCCTAAGCCTAAAGCACTGTGTAGGAGCACTGGAGTAGGAAAAGGAATGCACAAGAGTGATTAGTTGACATTGTTCTGTTGAATTGGAATTGATACATTTATAAATTATGTTTGGAATTTTTGTTTCGTGGTAGCTCTCATTTGAGCTTTGTGCCTAGGAGGACACCATGACAGATGGATGATCAAGTGGGGAAGTGATGAGCAACGGGGATCTGGGGTTTCATTCATTGGACCCAGGTTGTTAATGTAGTGGTGAGCAAACTGCAGCAACGCTTCATTTAAGATTTTCCCTCATGCCCTACAAATAAAAGGGGCAATTTTCCAAATTCATATTCCTGGTGCTCCAAATTAAAGCATCGTTTCATATGAACTCAAGGAAAGGGTTTAAATAGTCATGGTATTTCTCAACATTGGACCATTACTAAAAGTGTCCATGCAGATTTACGGGTAATATGCTTGAAGTGCTGATGAATACAGTGAGGAAATGTAATGTTGCTCCATTTGGTACTCAAGGCCTCTTATCAGGGAAGTGAAATATCTGACGACAGATAGCGGGCAGAGATATTGCTCTCTGCAACACCCAGAGGCAATGGCTGTAAACCTGAGGAAACGCGCAAGGATAATTCTGCCCAGCAGTTTCCTATAGGAAGTATCTGCTTCATGTGTGCACAGTACAAAGTGTGTCCTCACAACCTGTTACTCCTTTATTACTCATTCCTCCAAAGTTTTTATATAACCTCACAGGCTTATACATTCTTGGCATGCATGGCCATACAATAGCACAGTACACTTATAGGATGTAACTTACATTTGAAATGGCTGTTGGACTGAAATCGTAATATAGCTTCATGCAGCAAAGCCTTTCAGTACACCCTAGCTGCATGATGCGCGTTCAATTATTGCTGCACAGGTTGGGCTGCAGGATGGCCACATGGGTGGCAGCAATGATCTCCTGTACTTTTTGAAATGTAGCAGTGTGGTGATGTTGGGTAGCCAATTTATGCTTCTGTTCTTATTTGGTTGGAAAACATAATTGTTCCTGTTCAATAATACATCAATCACTTGTTTGATGGCCGGAATTTTCTTCGGAGAGGCGAGTTGGGGCCAGGGGGGGTCCAAGGCGGGCGGGAAACCCAGGATAGGGTCTCCGATCACGGGGTGGGTATGGTTGGGTCCCTGGATCCAGGAGGTAGGTATAAATCCATTTACCTTCTGGATGCAGCAGCCCCTGCCTCGGTTTAACTGCCAGGCTTCATGAATTGTGTGAAACCCGTCCACAGGCAATTAAACATAAAATGGATTGGGAAAAAGAGGCTTCCAGCCTCATTACAATATTTAAATTGATGCAACGCCTCCTGGGAGCGGGTTGGTTGCCTGCCCCCTGTCCCGCCTCCGGCAAAACCGGAAGTGGGCGGGTTGGAGACGGGATCAGGTTGGGAATCCCATTTCTAACAATTTAACTGCCCCCACATTCCAAGCCCACCCATTTTTTTAGGTGAAAATTCCGGCCGATGTGTCTGTAGCTGATCACAGAATCACAGAATCACAGAAACCCCACAGTGCAGATAGAGGCCAATTCGGCATATCCCACCCAATCCCCGTAACCCCTACACCAACACATATCCCACCCTATCCCTGTAACCCCACGTATTTAATCCCCCTAACACTAAGGGTCAATTTAGCATAGCCAATCAACCTAACCCACACATCTTTGGACTGTGGGAGGAAACCGGAGCACCCGGAGAAAACCCACGCAAACACGGGGAGAATGTGCGCAGATTCTGATACAGCAGATGATGCCAATGCTAGCCTGGAAAGGAGTAGAGGAGGAAACTTTAAGGGAGAACTTGACCATGATTGTCATTGGTAATGCCCATCAAATGGTACAGGTTGGCTGCAAGTCTCCTTGCAAGATATGGCACAGCTTCATCACTGCCTCTTTGGTGTACTAGAAAGTGCAGAGGCAATTCTCATTGGTAGTTGAAAGGTAGGCATCCTAGGGCCTGAGGATAACAGTGACATAATGACCAGCTGATTCCCTGGTGTGCCTTATCTGATCATCTTTTTCAAGTATGAAATATTATGATGGGATACTTTCAAAATAGTGTCCATATTTTGCACTATGGTATCTGTGTAAGAAAAAAGAATTAACTCTGAAATCATAAAGAATACTGGATGTATGAATAATCCCTCTTGTGATATATCTCATGGTTAACTTCTGGGGCTTTTTTCTTGTTTCCTATTTTCTGCGTTCCACAAGTGAATTATGATTTTTGGGAACAACATTGTACCAGTGCTGGACTGTTTCTGTTTGCTTTGGAAAGCCCTGGGCGGTCTGGTAGGTCTGCATTTGGAGCTGGAGCAGGAGGGGGAGCAGTGAAGAAGACAGGAGAGAGCAGGAACAGCTGGGAAAAGAGGAAGGAGGAGGGCACTGCGCAGGAGGCCACACCCACACTGGGAGCACTGCTCCTACTCAACTTCACCAAGGAGCAATGTGTCAGGTGCCTTCACTTCACCAAGGAGGCTATCATCGAGCTATGCCACCAGCTTCAGCCACAGCTGGAGCCTCGAACCAGGGCATGGACAGCACTGCTTGTGGGTGTCACCGTGGCCCTTAACCTTTACGCCACAGGGTAGTTCCAGGCTGCAGCAGGTGACATCAGCACCATCTCCCAGTTTTCTGAATCAGAGAGGTGACTGAGGTTCACCACGTCAGAAGGAATCACATTCCCAATGGACAGAGTGAAGCAGGATGAGAGAGCACTAGGCTTTGCCCACATTGCAGGCTTCCTCAGGTTCCAGGGTACCAAAGACTGCACTCACATTGCCACACGTGCTCCCCATCACCAGCCTGACATCTTTCTCAATAGAAAGGGATACCACTCCCTGAATGTCCAGCTTGTTTGATATACTTAGGGACCAATCCTTATCACCAATTGGACAGCAAGAAGTAGAGGAGGAGGAAGAGCAGCACAAAGAGGAGAAAGAGCCCTAGCTGCCAGCTCTCAGAGAGCAACTCATTGAAGATCACTTCACGTGAAACATAATTAAGAATCACCCATGTGCAAACCCCTTAGTGCCTGTTTTCGGTGCTTGTTTCCCTATCGTAGTGCTCATACGAGGTATATCCCCAATGGCTACAGCTTGGGAGGTGGAAGACTGCTGAACTTCCACTGAGAACACTTCAAATGGCTATGGTGGGCGACCTCGAGCGGCTCTGAGTCTTGAGGGCCCGGCTGCAGGCTGCAGCATCTCGGCGTGGGGCAGAGCAGTCTGGCCCAGCTGGCTGTGTGGCACTAACAAGGGTACTTGTGGATTGGGTACCAGAAGAGCAGGCATGCTGTCGTTCTGAAAGAGGACAGTAGGTGCCTCTCCCATGGAGCCAATGTCACTCTCCTGGGGCTGTACCTCAGCATTTCTACTGCTCTGCACATGAATAGAGTGCAGGAGTAATGTAACGCTTTGGAAGCCCCTGTCAATGTCAGTTCCCACAGCCAAGATGGCAGCCATCTGAGCTTCCGTGGCAGCAGTGTGAGCTGCCATGGAAGCTGGCACCAGAGGCTCCATCATGGTTGGCTCCACTGTCCTGTTCATGGAGCTGACTGCTCACTCCTTGTTGAACAGAATGGCATCCATGCTTTGTTTGAAGCCCCAACACAAGTTGGAGCTGGACTCCTCCATGCTTTGAGCAATTGTGTGCAAGCTCACTAGCAGGCTGCCCAACCTATCATTTCCTGGTCTATGTCCATCAGCCTCAGTAGACTAGGCCATCGAATTCTGCATCCGAGTCCTCTGCATGCAGACCTAATATGCAATCTTGCCCCCCAGCGAGATGGAACCTGTGGCGTATTTTCCCTCTGCACACTTGTGGCCAGTGATTCATCACATGAAATCCCTCCTCTGACCTACCCACTAAAGTATACGTAGTGCCAGTCTCTGAGCTGGTGCTTGCTATGGTCAGATCAAATGACGCTGCATCTTCAAGAAGGCTGGCGCTTCCGCCTGAAGTGTTGCAGGAGGCGCGACATTTTCAGTCCCTGAAATGAAAACGATGGACAAGGATTAGCTCTTAGTGTGATGGGAGAGCAGAGAGAGCTGATTGGTTGTTGAAAGAAGCTGCCCTTTGTCATGCAGTTGAGATGAGTGAGATAGAAGTGAGAAGGGAAAAAGAGGGTATATCCTCCAGTGTTGACACTCACCACGTCCATGGCGTGCCACCTACTTGTGATGCTCAGCACATCTTCTTCCAGTGGGAAAAGGGTGTGCAGGTGGGCTCAGCCTGCTTCAATCGCCGCAAGTTGTGTGGGACCTTCTCCTGCAAGAAAAAAGGGGACATGTTAGTGACAGCCTTGTGAAATGTTTTGAGAATGTGGCAGTCATGCTAGAATTGTGCAAATGTGTGGAAGATATCAGGTGTGGGGAAGTAAGGTTGCAACAGGGGTGAGAGTAGGAGTTGCAGAGTGTGTGAGTAGTAGGAGAAGAAGATGGCGTGAAGCGTGGCTCTGAAAATTGCATTCATTTTCTTAGGCACACAGGTAATATTAGGCACGTTTTAAAAGATTTTTCATATCAAAATATATTTAATTTACTAAGAATGACTAGTGTACATCAATGAAACTATTACATGGTTCAATATCATATTTTAAAGTCAGTTTCAGTGATTTAAAGGACACCAAAGTTTCCCCTAAGGTGCACGGGTGTGTGACCGCAAACCAGTCGGGAGGTCACTAGCTGCTGCCGCTGGAAGGGATAATTTGCAATGGCCATGCAGCAAATTTAAAGGGACCACGCACCAAAATACTAAAGGGAACATTGAAAGACAACCTTTTTAAAAATGCTTATTTTTGCTGATAATCCTATTTTCCGCTGTATTAGTAAAACTGCACCAGGTTACCACTCTTAAATATATCAAGAAATATTTTTTAATTGTAAGAAAAAAGAAGAAACAATGACATTGTATTACACTACCCAATTGCACTGGTTCATGGTAGATTTTACGTTTGTGATTATGCAAATACATAAGAACATAAGAACATAAGAAATAGGAGCAGGAGTAGGCCAATCGGCCCCTCGAGCCTGCTCCGCCATTCAATAAGATCATGGCTGATCTGATCCTAACCGCCAATCCACTATCACAGAACCATCTCCTGAATCTAACAGAATTAGACACACGAAATAGGAGCAGGATCAGGCTACACGGCCCCTGGGCCCGCTCCGCTACCCACAGGGCCATGACCGATCCGAACCTAGACTCATGTCCAAATTCCTGCCCGCTCCCCGCAACCCTTAATTCCCTTTACTTCTAGGAAATTGTCTATTTCTGTTTTAAATTTATGTAATGATGTAGCTTCTACAGCTTTTTGGGGCAGCAAATTCCATGGACCTACCACCCTCTGAGTGAAGTAGTTCCTCCTCATCTCAGTTTTGAAAGAGCAGCCCCTTATTCTAAGACTATGCCCCCTAGTTCTAGTTTCACCCATCATCGGGAACATCCTCCCCGCATCCACCCAATCCAACCCCTTCACAATCTTATATGTTTCAATAAGATCGCCTCTCATGAATTTTAGCAGGTTAGGGCCTAGGTTTGGGGTCGGGGATTGGGGATTGCGGATCAGAGCTTTGGTCGGCGATCAGGGTTTTGGTTGGTGGCTCGGTCTGTGTTGGGTTTGCGGGGCGACCAGAGCCAGCAATCGCAGGTCAGCTAAGGAGCAGAGGGGAGATCAGGGCCAGGAATTGGGTTGGGAGTGTTGGCGATGGGCAGGAGAGCGGAACAGCGGTGATTGTGGGGGGTTGGGAGCAGCGGCGATGGGGAGGGAAGTGGTTGAGTCGGGTAAATGATTTGCCTTCTTTGTTGCAGGCGATCACTGGGGTTGGTCTCCCAGAGATGGCACTGGCTGCATCACGGCAATCCAGTCTTGGAGAGGGAACCTCAAAAACACGTTCGACCGCTTATTTGCTCTGTAAAGGGCTTGCCGCCTGCTTCAGGTGTAGGTAAAGGACCCAGCATGGCAGGCGGTGCACTTCCAGATGAAAATGTGCGCATGCACCCTACCCACCATATTGGGGTCTTGTAGTTCGAGCAGTGCATGAAAAACCAAAAACAAAAAAACAATCTGAGACGCTGCTGCCCTGGGTCAATTTCTAGGCCCAGAGGTGTCAGCTGTAACTTAAGATCATAGGACCAATTTTGCTCACCTTGCCCTTGTTGGAAGTGATATGGGGCAATGTTCCCACTAAGGTATGTGGCCGTGCAGTAGTCTCAAAGGTCCCGTGCAGGCCACTCAGTGACTTTCACATTGAAAACACCGCGTATGCATGGAAATTTAAAGAAACCGCGCATTAAAAGAAACAGGCCACACAGAACAAAGTACAGTTTACAGGGAGCATTGGTATGGGGTGTGGTGTGCTGGTGAGGGGAGGAATGCACTCCAGGCACATACCATACTTTGTCCATTTAGGAAACCCCCTGAATTCTGGGCAATATAATGGGGGCAGAATCCTGTAGTGGCCTCTTCTTCTTCGTTGTGCCTTGGATCCCAGGCATTCCCCAGGCGTAAAGAAAAATAAAATTTACCCCTTTATCTGAGGGAGCGCTGCATTGTTGGAGGGGCTGTTTTTCAGATGAGGTGTTAAACCAAGGCCCTCGTCTGCCTATTTCACCAGTCTATGTCCTCCTCATTTCTAAATGTTATTTCAATTATTGAAAAGAAAGCCTGAGTCAGTTTTAAGGAATTTTGTACATGAAATGTAAAGGCAGAAATAAAAGTGCCAGCGACGCGCAGTTTATTCTCAATCCCCATGGATGGGATTATCATGCTTCTTGGATTGCAGCATTATCACCTCCTTGCAGCACACACAGCAGGCAAAAATGTTGACATACTCTTTCATTCATTGTAAGATAACTCTGTCTTTAAAATTCATCAATAAAATTCAATTTTGTAATTAAATGATGAGTTAATGGGCTGGCCCTGATTACTCACGAGTAACAAAACAGCGAGTATCACACATCTCCTCATCCTGTCATCTCTTTATACCACATCATGGGGATTATTTTCACCTGCACTGCCTTGGGCGTTACTATTGGGGGAGCAGATCATGTGTGACATTGTAGAACACGCCTGATTTTCATCCCACTGATTTCAATGGAACAAAATTCGGGCGGGTTCTACAGTGGACGGGCACTCGGCTCCACCAGATCACCGTTCAGACGGTGAAGATGAAAGTTACCCCCAATATGTCAGGTAAGTAATATAAGTTTGAATTATTGTTAAATGTGAGTCAAAGAAGTTGAAGTAAATGAACACACCTTTTAAAATGGGTTAACGAAACATCAGATGTGCCAGATGCAATTTAAGATTATCGTATCGATTTTGCTCCCCAGGGCCCCACTAGCCAACGTATGGAGGTGTGGTGCACTGGTGAGGGGAGGAGTGCACTCCCTATATTACAACAGTGACTACATGCAAAAGTGCTACATTGGTTGTAAATCACTTTGGGACATCCTGAGGTTGATGTGTGGGTTGTGGAATGCTTCAGGAGCTGTCACTGTGAAATGAGAACTGATTAGAGGAGGTGACAGCAGGACATGTCATAGAGTCATAGAGTTATACAGCACAGAAAGAGGCCCTTCGGCCCATCGCGTCTGCGCCGTCCATCAATCCCTGTCCAGTCTAATCCCATTTTCCAGCATTTGGTCCATAGCCTTGTATGCAATGGCATTTCAAGTGCTCATCCAAATGCTTCTTGAATGTTGTGAGGGTTCCTGCCTCTACCACCCTTTCAGGCAGTGAGTTCCAAATTCCAACCACCCTCTGGGTGAAAAAGTTCCTCCTCAAATCCCCTCTAAATCTCCTGCCCCTTACCCTGAATCTATGCCCCCTTGTTATTGACCCCCCTACTAAGGGGAAAAGTTCCTCTTTATCTACCCTATCTATGCCCCTCATCATTTTGTACACCTCAATCAGGTCCCCCCTCAGTCTTCTTTGCTCCAAGGAAAACAACCCCAGCCTGTTTAGTCTTTCTTCATAGCTGAGGCGCTCCATCCCAGGTAACATCCTGGTGAATCTTCTCTGCACCCTCTCCAAAGCAATCACATCCTTCCTATAGTGAGGCGACCAGAACTGCACACAGTACTCCAGCTGTGGCCTCACCAGCGTTTTGTACAGCTCCATCATAACCTCCCTGCTCTTATATTCTATGCCTCGGCTAATGAAGGCAAGTATCCCATATGCCTTTTTAACCACCTTATCTACCTGTTCCGCTGCCTTCAGGGATCTATGTACATGTACACCAAGGTCCCTCTGACCCTCTGTACTTCCTAGGGTCCTACCACTCATTGTGTATTCCCTTGCCTTATTTGTCCGTCCAAAATGCATCACCTCGCACTTTTCAGGGTTAAATTCCATTTGCCACTTTTCCGCCCATCTGACCAACCCGTTTATATCGTCCTGTAGCCTGAGGCTTTCCTCCTCGCAATTTACCACCCCACCAATTTTTGTGTCATCTGCGAACTTACTGATCATACCTTTTACATTCTCATCCAAATCATTTATGTAGATCACAAACAACAAGGGACCCAGCACCGATCCCTGAGGTACCCCACTGGACACAGGCTTCCAGTCACAAAAGCAACCTTCGACCATCACCCTCTGCCTCCTGCCACTCAGCCAGTTTAGGATCCAACGCGCCAAGGCACCCTGGATCCCATGGGCTCTTACCTTCTTGACCAGTCTCCTATGCGGGACTTTGTCAAAAGCTTTACTGAAGTCCATGTAAACCACATCCACAGCATTTCCCTCATCCACCCCCCTAGTCACCCCCTCGAAAAATTCAATCAGATTTGTCAGACATGATTTACCCTTGACAAAGCCATGCTGATCCTCGATTAATCCTTGCCTCTCCAAGTGGAGACTAATTTTGTCCCTCAGAATTTTTTCCAATACTTTCCCTACCACAGATGTTAGGCTCACTGGCCTGTAATTCCCTGGTTTATCCCTGCTACCCTTCTTGTATAATGGTACTACGTTAGCTGTTCTCCAGTCCTCTGGTACATCCCCTGTGGCCAGAGAGGTTCTGAAAATTTGTGTCAGAGCCCCTGCAATCTCCTCCTTTGCCTCCCACAGCAGCCTGGGATACATCTCGTCCGGGCCTGGGGATTTATCCACTTTTTGGCCTGCTAAAACCGCCAGCACCCCCTCCCTCTCGATGCTAATATGTTCAAGTATGTCACAGTCCCCTTGCCCGATTTCTATGTCTACATCGTCTTTCTCCATAGTGAACACAGATGCAAAAAATTCATTTAAAACCCCACCTACATCATCTGGCTCCACACACAGATTGCCACTTTGGTCCCTAATGGGCCCTACCCTTTCCCTGGTTATCCTCTTGCCCTTAATATACTTATAAAACATCTTAGGATTTTCCTTTATTTTGCTCGCCAGTGTTATTTCATGGCCCCTCCTCGCCCTCCTAATTTCTTTTTTAAGTATGCCCCTGCACTTTTTATACTCCTCTAGGGCTTCTTCCGTCTTTAGTCTTTTGTAACTGCCAAAAGTCCCCCTTTTTTTCCTAATGCATTTTTGTATATCCCTTGTCATCTAAGGTTCCCTTTGCTTGTTGGTCCCACCCTTGACCTTTACAGGAACATGTTGGTGTTGTACTCTCTCTATTTCCCTTCTGAAAGTCTCCCACTGTTTTGATGTGGATTTTCCTATAAGTAGCTGCTCCCAGTCCACTTTGGCCAGATCCTGCCTTACCGTATTAAAATCGGCCTTCCCCCAATTTAGAACCCTTATTTCCGGGCCGTCTTTGTCTTTTTCCATGACCACCTTAAATCTCACCGAATTATGGTCACTGTCGCCAAAATGCTCTCCTACTGACACTTCCACCACTTGCCCGGCTACATTCCCCAGAATTAGGTCCAGTACCGCCCCCTCTCTTGTAGGACTTTCTACATGTTGGCTCAAAAAGCTCTCCTGGATGCACTTTAAGAATTCTGCACCCTCTAAGCCTTTCACACTCTGACTATCCCAATTTATATTGGGGAAGTTGAAATCCCCCACTATTATTACCCTATTATTTTCGCACTTCTCTGAGATTTGCCTACATATCTGTTCCTCTATCTCCCCCTGACTGTTTGGGGGCCTATAGTACACTCCCAGCAACGTGCTTGCCCCCTTTTTGTTTTTAAGTTCTACCCATAATGCCTCATTAGAGGAACCCGCTAATATATCATCCCTCCTTACAGCAGTAATTGACTCCTTAATTAATATTGCAACACCCCCTCCCCTTTTACACCCCCCTCTGTCTCGCCTGAAGATTCTATACCCCGGAATATTGAGCTGCCAGTCCTGACCCTCCCTCAACCATGCCTCCGTGATAGCAACAATATCGTACTCCCATGTGTTCAACAACAACTTCAGTTCATCCACCTTATTTGCAAGACTCCTTGCATTAAAATAAATGCCTTCCAGCCCTGCCATATTCCCTTTTGCCTTCACATATTTGCTCTGCCTTCCCAGCTGACTTGTTTTTTCCTCCGTATTTGGCTGTAAATCACCCCCTACTATAGCTCCACTCTGTACCCCATCCCCTTGCCAAGTTAGTTTAACCCCCCCCCAGCAGTGCTAGCAAACCTCTCTGCAAGGATATTGGTTCCCCTCTGGTTCAGGTGTAAACCGTCCGACTTGTACAAGTCCCACCTTTCCCAGAAGCAGACCCAGTGATCCAGGAAACTAAAGCCCTCCCTCCTGCACCATCCCTTTAGCCACGCATTCATCTGTTCTATCTTCCTATTCCTATACTCACTAGCACGTGGCACCGGGAGTAATCCAGAGATTACAACACTTGAGGTCCTGCTCTTTAATCTTCCACCTAGCTCCCTAAATTCTTGCTGCAGGACCTCATCCCTCTTTTTACCTATGTCATTGGTACCAATGTGGACCACGACCTCTGGCTGTTCACCCTCCCCCTCCAGAATGCCCTGCAGCCGCTCAGTGACATCCTTGACCCTGGCACCAGGGAGGCAACAAACCATCCTGGATTCACGTCTACGGCCACAGAAATGCCTATCTGTTCCCCTTACTATAGAATCCCCTACCACTATTGCTCTCCCACTCTTTTTCCTCCCTTCCTGGGCAGCAGGAGCACCCCCAGTGCCAGGAAGTTGGCTGCTGCTGCCTTCCCCTGGTGAGTCATCCCCCTCAACAGTATCCAAATCGGTATACCTGTTTGAGAGGGGAATGGTCACAGGGGTCCCCTGCACTGCCTGCCTGCTTCTATTGCTCCGCCTGGTGGTCACCCATTTCCTATCTTCCTGTGCAGCCCTTACCTGCGATGTGACCAACTCACTAAACATGTTATCCACGACCCTCTCAGCATCGTGAATGCTCAACAACCCATCCACCCGCAGCTCCAGCGCCTCAATGCGGTCTGCTAGTAGCTGCAGATGGATGCATCTCCGGCACACGTGGTCATCAGGGGCACCGGCAGTGTCCCTGAATTCCCACATAGAGCAAGAGGAGCATATCACGGGGCTGGGCTCTCCTGGCATGACCTTCCCTTTAATTAATTTAAATTAATTTACTATCATCAATTAAAGATATCTCTAAGGCGCTTGTATAGTTTACCAACAGTCCCTGCTACACCAGAAAAGACCCTAGTAACTATAAACTACAGAGTTAAAGTTTAAAAAAGAGAAATACTCACCAACCAATCACTTACCTGCTCCCTGGTGACGTCACACTCTCTGCTGCCACCCCTGAACTGGTCTCGGGCCTCGGTCTTCGCGCCGGTTTTTATACCGGGCTCACCTCCTCTCTGCTGCTGCCCCCGAACTGGTCTCGGGCCTCGGTCTTCGCGCCGGTTTTTATACCGGGCTCACCTCCTCTCTGCTGCCGCCCCCGAACTGGTCTCAGGCCTCGATCTTCGCGCCGGTTTTTATACTGGGCTCACCTCCTCTCTGCTGCCACCCCCGAACTGGTCTCGGGCCTTGGTCTTCGCGCCGGTTTTTATACTGGGCTCACCTCTCTGCTGCCGCCCCCGAACTGGTCTCGGGCCTCGGTCTTCGCGCTGGTTTTTATACCGGGCTCACCTCCTCTCTGCTGCTGCCCCCGAACTGGTCTCGGGCCTCGGTCTTCGCGCCGGTTTTTATACCGGGCTCACCTCCTCTCTGCTGCCGCCCCCGAACTGGTCTCGGGCCTCGATCTTCGCGCCGGTTTTTATACTGGGCTCACCTCCTCTCTGCTGCCGCCCCCGAACTGGTCTCGGGCCTTGGTCTTCGCGCCGGTTTTTATACCGGGCTCACCTCTCTGCTGCCGCCCCCGAACTGGTCTCGGGCCTCGGTCTTCGCGCTGGTTTTTATACCGGGCTCACCTCCTCTCTGCTGCCGCCCCCGAACTGGTCTTGGGCCTCGGTCTTCGCGCCGGTTTTTATACCGGGCTCACCTTCTCTCTGCTGCCGCCCCCGAAGTTATCTTCTGAGTTTTTTTCACAGCCCATTGTCATTCCCAATATGAGGGCTGAGTCCGGTGAACTGCTTTTTGGAAATGAGAATGACCAATTATCTTTTTTTTTGGGTGTTATTCACTCCAGGTAAAAATACAGGTAACTCCGAGGAACCCTATGTAAGCTATGAGAAAAGAATAGCAAAAATGGTCCCAACTTCTTGAACAAGAAATAACGTTGATTTATGTAGCACTTTATCATGTCCCCAGGACATCCTAAGGTTCTTCATAACCAATGGATTACTTTTCATCTGTCGCCACTGTTGTTATGTAGGCAAACATACAGCCAATTGCACATGGGAAGCTCTTACAAACAGCAAATGAGATGAATGACCAGATAATTGTTTTTTGGTGATTTTATTTGAGGGAGGAATATTGATCAGTGCATCAGGAGAACTCACTGCTCTTTCCAAACTGCCATGGGATCTTTACCATCTACCTGAACCGACAGGCTTTAACATCTCATCCAAAAACAGCACCTCTGACAAATAAGAAAAAATACTGGAAATCTGAAATAAAAATGAAAAATACTGGAAATATACAGCAGGTCCTCCAGTATCTGAAAATAAAAGAGTCAGGTTAGCATTTTGGGTATATCCATTTCTTCAGAACGCCTCCAACAGTGCAGCCCAGATTACGCACTCAAGTGCAAGAGTGCTAGCAACTGAGCCAAAGTGCAAAGTGAGAGCCACACAATTTATCACCCGCTTCTCCTCAGGGAAGATAAGGCGAGGGTCCATCTACAAAATTCTGATTACGGGCATGTTTGCAGGATGCACAGTCATAAAGTTGAATCATAAAACTTGCTGAGGAAATAGGAACTGAAAGAGTTTTTGCATTCACTGTTAAGTCTGGTGACTTTTCCTCAAACACTACTTTAAATCAATTCTCAAGCATTTGTATTGTTTCTGGCCATTTTTGCTGATTCAAACGTAAGAACGAAACTCACTTGGGCGGTGAAATTACTGATGATGCCAAAAATATTCATTGAAAATACTTTATGGGCACTCTTTATTGTAGGCAGGAAACAGGCACAATAACTCAGCAGCACTAAAGTCATGAATGTGTTTTGTTGCCCTAGCCCATGAGTACAATAAAAGAAATATTACCCTCGATTTACATGAAGTGTATTGGTTATACAACCGGTGTTTTGTGTAGTATGTGTTGTCTTGCTCTGTTTGTACTTTTGTAGTGAATTTGGTTAACTCGTTAGGGCTAGAAATTCATTATAGCCCAGGAATGGGCGGTATATTTAGAAAAGTTGGAGCATTAGCACCAGGCGCTAATGCTTTAGACTGCATGCAAAATTCGTGCTCACTGCTCAAAGAAATGATTGGAGCGCTAATTCAAGTCTCTAAGCCCAAGTTCATTGGCGTTGCACTCAAAGGGTGGACCAATATCAGGTGCAGTCTAATCGCAAGTCATGATTGCCACAGGCTTTTATGGGGGGTGAAAAATAGTTTGAAAAATTAGCGCCAGGCGCTGTGTTTATCTAACTTTTAAAAAATTCAAGCGCGATCAGCAGCAGGCGGAGCGGTGAGTTCTGCAGCGCTGCACACTGGGCCGCGCAGCGCTGCTGTGTTGGAAGGCTCCTTCCCTCCCTTAAAGGGAAGGGCCATCGCTGCAGGCTCTGCAAAAGAAAGGGCACCTACCTGAACCACCAAGGGAGTGGCAAACCCGCGCGATCAGCCTGGCACTCACTCAGAGTGCCGGGCTGATCAATCGCAGGCAGGAACCCGTGAAAAAAAAAATCAAAAAAGGTAAGTTTTTTTCTACTTACCTCAGCCACCTCGCCTTCAAGCATCGCCCCTGAAGCGGCTGGTCGCCCGATGCATGTCCCCTGAAGCTGCCGTTGTTTTCGGCCAGTGATGCTTCAGGGGACGGAAATGAATTTCGGGTCCGGGACGCTACCAGCTTGATGCGCGGCCGGATGATGTCACGATCTCCGGCCACAGGCGGGCGTGGCGATAGGGGTTAACGCTGCCGTAAACCAGCAGGTAAATTTCACAGGCGGCGATATTGCCGCTCCCGGAGGCAATAACAGGAGGCGCTGAATGTCTAGCCCTTTCAGTTCTTAAAGGGGAGGTTCATTGATGCTGCAGCACCTCATTCTCAGCATTGCTGGCTGTGCAGCTGCCTCAGCAAGCGGAAGCAGAACAAGGAAAAGGAGCCGGAGGACTGAAGCAGCTGTACTCATGGCAGATCCACGCCCCAGGGAGAAAGCCCGCAGATCCTGTGATCAAGCATTGCAGACGTTGGTGTTCGCTGTGGAGAGCGGGAGGGCGGTGCTCTACCCAGCAAGTGGCAGGAGTCCCTCGCCGTAAGTCTTCCGCACCACGTCTCGGGCAGCACCGTGGTCCCCAGGACCCACACACAGAGCAGGAAGAAATTCAGCGACCTCACTCGGGTGATCAGGGTGAGTGATGGCTTCAACAAATGCTACATACCACTATCTGAACCACAGTCTTCACACACTGCCCAAAGCACCACACCCCAGCACTCACCCACCAACAATCTCTACTTACCAACACTCACACCCACATTTCACACCTTCCACACAATGACAGCTATTCAACTATGGCAGGCACATCACCCAAAACACATTGCTCCACACTGACTCACACACTTTCCTTTCTCTTGCAGGCCAAGATGGCTCACAACAGCAGGGAGCAGGAGCGCTCAGGCAGGGGACAAGCTGACACCCAACCACTCTCTGCACTGGAAAATAGAGTGCTACAGATTATTGGGCGCCAGGTGGTGGGCGCCGTGGCCACCGGCGACATTGACCCTCTTGGGGACAACAATGGTATGTTCATCCATACTCCTTATTCTCACATTCCACTTCCCCCTCACCCCACAAGTGTTTTGCACTTTCCAGCTAATCATGCTGTAGGCATGCATTTCTCCCTTCCTGCCCCCATCACCTCACCTTAACCCAACTCTTGTGCCTTTATGCTTTCAGATAATGAGCAAACACCTGAGCAGCCTGTCCCTGAGAGCACCGTAGAGAGCAAAGCGGGAGAAGAGGAGGAGGAAGAACACATCGCGTCACTGCATGTCTCACCCGCAAGGCACCAGTTCAGATACTGGCACTACGTGTTCTTTAGAGGCTAGCATAGTAGTAGGATCTGCACAGGGTGAGGCACCAGGGACGATTGGGCTGTAGCAAGGCCAGGGGGAAAGGGTAGCTCAGGGGCCAGCTCCCTGGAGGGCGAGTTCGTCCACGAGTTCTGCTGCACAGGACTCAGATGAGGACCTCGATGGGGCAGCCTTTAGAAGAAGTGTGGTGGGCATGCACACGGAGATTTTACGTGCAATGGCAAGGGTGAACATAAGAACATAAGAAATAGGAGCAGGAGTAGGCCATTTTGCCCTTCGAGCCTGCTCCGCCATTCAATGAGATCATGGCTGATCTTCTGCCTCAACTCCATTCAGCGGCCCTATCGCCACATCCCTTGATGTCCTTACTAGTCAGAAATCTATCGACTTCTGTTTTGAATATACCTAATGACTGAGCCTCCACAGCCCTCTGGGGTAGAGAATTCCAAAGATTCACCACCCTCTGTGTAAAGTCTGTGGGTTGTACTGTTAATAACGACACAGACTTCAGGAGTAACAAACAAACAGGTCTTTACTATTCGAAGGTCAGGGCGAATCTGCCCCAGCAATCCTGCCACAACACTTATATACTGGTGTGGTCACTGTCGGTATTACAGTATACAGAAGCCAAACAAGTAGTGCCACACCTAAAGTAGTTCTCTTAAAGGTGAACGGTTACATACAATAGTTTCCTTAAAGGTAGACGGGTACATACACTACAATCCTCCCTTTTTAGCTTATTACTTACAGAGTCCCATTAACATACATATCTTCAACTTCATATAAAACACTTTACAGATATTATCTCGGTGGGAAACAGTTCACAAAGTCAGTCTCTGCGGGAACAGTTCACAGATTCAGTCTCCGATCTTGACTTGGTCCGAACAACATCTCTTTGGTGTAGCCAGTTCACATGGATAGTGTGACTCCTCCATAGCCTTTTCCTTGACGTAACAGCTTGAACTTTTGTCCTGTTGAACCGGCAGTGCCGACTTTTATAACCAACTGGCTGTCTTGATAATTTCCCACTTTTCAACTAATTTAGCTCCTTTCGTAGGTCCCCTCCTGAGCTGGTAGAAGTGATAATATTTTAGATAGTTATTGTCTTCTGCCTCTTCTTTTTCTTTTCTGCCTTTTTGAGACTCTCGGGGCTCCTTTCTCGGCTGCCAGCTGTAGCGCCACCAACTCTCTATGTTCCTTAGACCTTAAGTGTTTCATCCTGATTTCAGCACTTTGGGAGTTTTCCTCACAAACTGGGCAGACCAGATCCTCGTAATATTCAGTGTCACTCAACAGGTCATGGTAATATTCGGGGTCGTCCTGAGTTAGGCCAGCGAGAGGGCCTTCTACTTCCTCCTTACCCATCTGGACGTTAGCCGACTGTGGTTCCTTCCCTAGACAACTTTCTTGAAAAGACTTCCTCATACATTCATATTCATCACGCTCTTCCTGGGTTGTCTGCCATTCCTTCACTACTGTCCTCATTTGTGAGTTCAATACCTTCCCTTCCATCGGGGATTGCGTTACCTGGCTATTTACTCCTTCTACTGGAGTAGCTGTTTCCCCATTCTTCTGTTCAATTTGACGTAATTCAGCGTCCTTTTGGCATCCTTGTAAAAGCTGTGTTGCCACCTTAGCTATCTCCATCCCTTTTGGAAGCTCCGAATTCCTTCCCTTTGAAGCCTGAAGCTCGTGTTCCCCTTGTGGAGTCTTGTCACTCCGCCTGTGAAGGAGTTGGCTGGTCGTTAACTCTTCCCCGGGGACACTGTGGATCAGCTTCTTCTCTATTTCATCCACCTTTCCCTCTGGTGCTTGGGTTTTAAGCACTCAAAGAAGTTGCGCCTTGATGCTCTCTAGCTCCAGTTCAGGGGCCATTCTTCCAGTCTCTGTTTCTCTTCCAGTTGCCTTTCCTTCCACTGCCCGGATTCCCAGTTGACTATGTTCTTCAAGTTGTTGAACCCTGGTCATTTCCGCCTCATATTTGTCTTGGGTTTCCTTCAGTACTTTTATGAGTTCTTGAACCTCTTGGATTCCATGTTCTGCCATGTCTTCCACCCCCAATTTTTCATCGATGGATGGAATCTCTACCGATGAGTCTGTCTTGGCCTGGAGCTCCTCAAACATTTCCTGCATCCTTTGGACTTCTTGCTCATGTTCAACCTTTAGTTGCTCATATGCTTTCACTAAAACTAGCATTTCGGAGGTTGCCGAGTTAACCCCCTCCAGAATTGTAGCCTGGGCCTGTTCATACTGTTCTTTCAACTTCTTACACTCTGCTTGTAAGGAGTCGTAGAGAGGAACTGGGATAAAATCCTGGCTGCCTGAAGATTCCTCTTCACTTGTTTCGTTCTGCAAATATTCTAACTCTTGAACAGCATCAGGGAGATGTGATCGATACTTAGCCATGATGGCCCTATGGTCGCTCTCAGCTTGAGCTAGCTGCCTCTGTTGTCTTTCCAGGTTCTCCCATTCGGTGTCCCAGAATTGTTCCATTGTTTTCATCTCTTGTACGAGACGGTAACTCAACTGTTCTAATTGTTGTTGCATTTTGCGATACGTTTGAGTCCGGGCTCTGTGTTCTTCCGTCGTGGATAAGTCCTTAACTTGGACAGGCTCAGAATTCTCTGTCAACCTGGAGTTCTGCTCTGAAGCTTTATCCTTCTCGGTAGCATAAGCCTTTATGCCTGTCTTCGTTTTCTCCACCATAGTCGGCAAGTCCATTTCAGCCTTGTCTTCCATATTTGAGTTAGTCTTATCGTCATCCGTTCCAGAATCTGAGCTGATTGCTCGTACCGAGTCCTCACTCGTGATGGCATTTAGATAGTGCCATTCCATGTCTATTTTCTTAATCCACTCCCGTCCTAGAAGTGGTGGTCCTCCCTCAGGTAATACGTACAAGTTCATTCTTGGGTGTTCTTTACCCCTCTCTCTCACCTTGACTCTTATCTTCCCCATGGGGTATACTTTATGCCCCGTGTATGTCTGTAATACGAACTTGGTATTCCTTAAGGGTATGTGAGAGAATAGCCGGTGGTAGTCCCTTCGATTGATGACTGATAGAGCTGATCCAGTGTCCAACTCCATTCTTACTTGGACTCCAGCTATTCTTAGCATGACCCAGATAGTTTGTAGATCAGCTTCCCTCCCCACATTGTGAATTCTCAGACCACCCAGCTCCTGGTTGTTTGGGTCTGAGTCTGAATTCTGTTCGTCTGAACTCTTCTCAGCCACCTTGTGTACCTTGCTGTACTTTTCTTGTGGTGGCTTCCTTTGGTTGTTGGTCTTCTTCCCTGACCGGCATACCTTTGTGATGTGACCCAGTTTGCCACATTTCCTACATTCTTGGTTCTTAAACCAGCATTGATTCTGGTCGTGCGTTGTCTTCCCACAACGATAGCATTTTGTTGTATTCGAGGTAATTTGGTCCACCCCGAGTGCCGCCGCCTTCAGCTGCATTTCTGCCGTTCCTTTCGCTGCGGCTTCGTGCGATGCAGCTATAAGAACAGCCCTGTCTAGTGTGAGGTCGTTCTCTTCCAGTAGTCGCTTTTGCGTCCCTTCTTTGGACAATCCACATACGAACTTGTCTCGCAGTGCCTCTGTCAGATTCCCTCCGAACTGGCAGTATTTCGCCAGCCTACGCAGTTCGACCAAGTATTCCGCGTTACTTTCGTCTTTCCTCTGCGTTCTTGCATAGAATTTGAAACGTTCAGCCAGCATCAACGGTGTGGGGTTCAAGTGGTCCTTCAGCACAGCCACAATCTCTTCGAAAGTCTGATCCGCCGGTTTATCTGGTGCTATTAGATGCTTCAAGAGCCCGTATGTTTTTGCCCCCATCGAGTTTAGCAATGTTATCGCCTTGTCGTCTTCCTCTATTTTGTTGGCTTCACAATAAATCTCTATGCGTTCCACGTACGTGGCCCAGTCTTCTATCTCAGAATTAAAATCGTTAATATTCCCTCGCTTAGGCATCTTTCTTTCCTTGGGAGCAGCACAAGTATTTCTTTAAGTATTCTTATTTATTTGTTTATTTCTAAGATGGCGGTTTTTCCCGCGAAAATGGCGGTTTCCCGCTCTTTCCTTCTCTCTCCGCCCACTTCAATGGCGGTTTCCCGCTTCTGTCGTCTTCTCCGCCTAATGGCGGCTTCCCGCGTTTCTTCCCTGGTGGAAGGGGTACGCTTTCCCCACAGTGGACAGGTTCAGCCGCTGGCTGGCTTCCGCACAGCTCCCCTTACTCGGCTCTGTCTTTCTCTCCCGCTCGCATGGCTCTACCGGCGCTGGGTACACCCCGTTCACGGATAACAGTTCAGCCGCTGGACTGGCTCTCGCGCAGTCTCTCTCCCCTTGCTCGGCTCTGTCTCTCTCTCCCACTCGCACGGCTCTACCGGCACTGGGTACACCCCGTTCACGGATAACAGTTCAGCCGCTGGACTGGCTCTCGCGCAGTCTCTCTCCCCTTGCTCGGCTCTGTCTCTCTCTCCCACACGTTCGGCTCTACCGGCGCTGGGTACCCCGTTGACGGAGAACAGTTCAGCCGCTGGACTGGCTCTCATGCAGTCCCTCTCCCCTTGCTCGGCTCCATCTCTCTCCCACACGTTCGGCTCTACCAGCGCTGGGTACCCCGTTGGTGGAGAACAGTTCAGCCGCTGGACTGGCTCTCGCGCAGCCTCCTTTGGTCGGCTCTGCCTCTCCCACACGCTCGGCTCCCGTTCGCCTCCCAGCCCTCACGCAGTCCGGTGCTTCCCTCCCCGGCTGCGGCTGAGTTTCTCTCTTCCCGCGCCTGCTCCCGGTCTCAGCGCTTCATGGCTTCGGTCGCTGCCCGGCTTTTCCCGCCGATCGCGGTCCGGCTATCTCACGACGCCGTTGGACCCGCCTTCCTGACCAGCTCTGCTCCCCCTCGACCGTGGTCGAGTGCACAGCCCTTATCCTCCGGATTTCGTTACACTTTCCCCTACTCACAGTCTCCGCGGCCGCCTTGTTTCCTGCTGATCGGCTCACTCCGCACCGTGGTAGAAGGGTAGTCAGTGCCTGTTGCTGATGGAAGCTTTTGTTGCTAAGTCTTCTTTCTATTGCTGCAGCCTCGGTTTTCTCCCAGCATAACGACGAGGGCGGTTGCCTCTCTTCGACGCTCTTTAGTTGCTTTGGTAGTCTTGCCGCAGGGTACGATCGGACTCGTCGCCACTGTAAAGTCTGTGGGTTGTACAGTTAATAACGACACAGACTTCAGGAGTAACAAACAAACAGGCCTTTACTATTCGAAGGTCAGGGCGAATCTGCCCCAGCAATCCTGCCACAACACTTATATACTGGTGTGGTCACTGTCGGTATTACAGTATACAGAAGCCAAACAAGTAGTGCCACACCTAAAGTAGTTCTCTTAAAGGTGAACGGTTACATACAATAGTTTCCTTAAAGGTAGACGGGTACATACACTACACTCTGTGTGAAGAAATTTCTTCTAATTTCAGTCCTGAATGGCCTACCCTTTATCTTGAGGCTGTGGCCCCTGGTTCTAGACTCCCCAGCCAAGGGAAACATTCTCCCAGCATCCACCCTATCAAGCCCTGTAATAATTTTGTATGCTTCAATGAGATCCCCTCTCATTCTTCTGAATTCAAGAGAATACAGGCCTAGTTTACTCAATCTCTTCTCATACGACAGTCCCGCCATCCCAGGAATCAATCTCGTGAACCTTCGTTGCACCCCCTCTATGGCAAGTATATCCTTCCTTAGGTAAGGAGACCAAAATTGTACAGAGCACTCCAGGTGTGGTCTCACCAAGGCCGTATATAATTGGAGTAAGACTTGTTTACTCCTGTACTCAAATCCTCTTGTAATGAAGGCCAGTATACATTTGCCTTCCTAATGACTTGCTGCACCTGCACATTCACTTTCAGTGACTCATGAGCCTCTCGGCAATGATAAGGAGCATGGAGGCGTCTGCCTCCAACTTTGCACAAGGCCGTGTGCACACCATGGAGCCCATCATTTCCAGTCTGCAAAGGATGATAGACTCCCAGTGAGACTATGGTGATCCAAACCTGATGCCGCGTGTGATGGGCGATCTGGCAGCTTCCATTGCAGCACAGGTGGAAGCGACGCAGTGTCTTAGTGCTGTAATGCAGTCTATGCTTGGTGCCATCGATTCTCAGACTGCTCTCATGCAGTCTCAGCTTGATGCCACGCAAGCTCTGACTGCTGCCATCGTGACTGGGTCTACCACCATCGAGCGGGGCTTTCATGGTGTTGCAGTAGGGCAGCATCTGTGCTCCAACTGATTGCTAGGAATACTGAGCTGCTCCCCCGGGGGAGTGGCAGTGGGTCAGTGGGAGCAGGAACCTGCTGTCCTCTCTCAGGATGACAGCATTCCTGCTCCCACCACTACCTCTCCGCCATTGCCCTTGCCACTGCCTGTCATCCAGCCAGCCCAGACTGCTGCCGCCCATGCTGAGGTGGTGCAGTCCACAGCCGGGCCTTTCAGGTCCAGAGCTAGTTCAGGGCGTCCTGCAAGGTCATCTGAAGTCTCTCGCACGGACACTCAGCAGCCTTCCATCAGCCCTGCTGCAGCTACTGGGCCAACACTTCGTAGGTGCACTAGAGTAGGCAAAGGCACAGTAACGAGAGGCACTAAGGGATTGCACAAGGGTGAATAGTTAATCTTTTTGTTGTAAATATGTGTTCACTGATTATTGATAAATTTATTAATTCAGTTTGGATTCTTTGTGCTGTGTCTTATTTCAGTTTTGCGCTGTGATGGCCTGTGACAGGGATGGCATGATGGGGATGTAGTGAAGAATGGGGATCTAGGGTTTAATGCATGGGAACCGCAGTCTGATGAGGCGTTCATGGACTGCCCTTCCGGAAGGCTGATTGAGTGGCTGCCTCCTCCCTTGCTCCTGTTCCTCAACCTGCTCTTCCTCCTCGACGTCCTCCTCTTCCTCCTCATCCTCCTCCTCCTCCTCTTCCTCTTCCTCTTCCTGAGGTGGTCCCGCAATCGCTGCTGGCAAGTACTGGGCCCTCATGATAGCCAAGTTGTGGGACATGCAGCACACCACCACAAAATGGGACACGCGCTCATGCTGAGCACTGGAGGGCTCCTCCCGAGCGGTCAAGGCAGCGGAACTGTTGCTTCAGCAGGCCGATGGTCTGCTCAATGATGTTCCTGGTGGTAGCATGGCTCTCATTATATGAGTGCTGGGCAGGAGTGTTCAGATTGTGGAGGGGAGTCATGAGCCATGTGGAGAATGGATAGCCCTTGTCTCCGACCAGCCAGCCACGAGCTTGACGTGGTAGCTGGAAGAGTGCTGGCACACCGGTCTGGCACAGGATGAAGGCATCGTGGCTGCTGCCAGGATAGCGGGCATTGACATTGAGGATTAGCTGTCTGTATTCTTCTCCTTAGGCAGTCCCTCGGAACCGAGGATGACTTGCTTCCACATTAAAAATGAGGTCTCGGGTGACTGATGAGTCCAATGCGGGACCTACAGGCTCTGTCACAGGTGGGGCAGATGGTGGTTGAAGGGGCGGGTGGGTGGGGTGCTTGGGTTGACGTGCGCTCCTTCCGCTGTTTGCGCTCAGCTTCCGTTTGCTCCCGGCAAAGAGACTCGAGGTGTTCAGCGCCTTCCCGGATGCTTCTCCTCCACTTTGTGTGGTCTTGGGCCAGGGATTCCCAGGTGTCGATGGAGATGTTACACTTTTTCAAGGAGGCTTTGAGGATGCCCATGAAGCATTTCCTCTGCCCACCTGGGGCTCTCTTGCTGTGCCGAAGCTCCGAGTAGAGCGCTTGTTTTGGGAGTCTCGTATCGGGCATGCGGACAATGTGACCTGTCCATCGGAGCTGATTGCGCGTGGTCAAAGCTTTGATGCTGGGGATGTTGGCCTGAGCAAGAACACTGACGTTGGTGCGCCTATCCTGCCAATGGATTTGCAGGATCTTGCGGAGGCAGCGTTGGTGGTACCTCTCCAGTGCTTTGAAGTGCCTGCTGTACATGGTCCATGTCTCTGAGGCATACAGCAGGGCGGGTATCACTGCTGCTCTGTAGACCATGCCGGGTTTGAGGTCCTGGTCTTCAAACACTTTCTTCCTCAGGTGACCGAAGGCTGCACTGGCACACTGAAGGCGGTGTTGGACTTCATCATCGACGTTTGCCCTTGTTGACAGTAGGCTCCCGAGGTATGGAAAGTGGTCCATGTTGTCCAAGGCCTTGTCGTGGATTTTGATAATGGGGGGGCAGTACTGTGTGGCGGGGGCAGGTTGGTAGAGGACCTTTGTCTTACAGATCACAGAATCACAGAAACCCCACAGTGCAGATAGAGGCCATAAGATGTTTAGTGTAAGGCCCATGCTCTCATACGCTTCGGTAAAGGTGTTGACGATGGCTTGGAGTGCGACCCCTGAGTGAGCACAGACGCAAGCGTCGTCTGCATACTGTAATTCGACGACAGAGGATGGGATGACCTTGGATCTGGACTGGAGGCGACGGAGGTTGAACAGTTTCCCGTTTGTTCTGTAAATTAGCTCCACTCCAGTGGGGAGCTTACGGGGGGTGAGATGGAGCATTGCAGCAATGCTCCATCTCACCCTAGCTGTCTGTGGTCACACACCAACTGGACATTGAGTGAGTGGTTGCCTTTGTGGTTACAGAACATCTCAGGATTGTTATGCGTATGCGGTGCCCGCTAAGCCATGTGTGTGCAGTGAATGACGCCCTGCACCATGTGGAATCCCGCTATACTGGCAAAGCCACATGCACGCTCGTCCTACTTCTTTCTGGTGATGGGGAAGGAAATGTGATCCCTTCTCCTACTGTAGAGAGCCACTGTGACCTCCCGGATGCAGCGATGGACGGCGAACTGCAAGACGTTAGCTATGTTTCCTGTTGCAGACTGGAAGGATCCACTGGCAAAGAAATTGAGGGCGACGGTGAACAATGACTGCCACTAAGAGAATCATGGTTGTCTTGATCTGGTTGCAGGTGGTGGCAGAGTTCTGTGACCACCTTCTTCGTGAAGCGGAGCCTTGTAATTCACTGCTCCTCGCTTAATTGGAGGTAGGAGAAGGGCTCTCGGAATACCCTAAGAGGCTAAGGTCTCCTGTTGAGCTCCCTGATGGCCCTCCTCCTCTCTCTGACCACATGTTGCAGTCTTTCTCACTGCCTCTGCTCCCTCTGCTGTAGATCCTGGAGGGCGCGGTCGACTGCCAGTACAGTCCCCATTAATGTAACCAAGTGTAGCATTTTGATTTTTTTAAGAATAAATGTAGCTACTTTTTAGTTGCCACAACACTCATGATACTAAATAACGGTGAAATTATGGACTGAGACTTTTGCACTAAGTGAAACTGACAAGAAAGCACTGAAACTGCACTAACCTACAACTGCGACTCATTACTGATGATTCTTTTAAATAACGTCCCTGGAGCCGGCATCCTGTTGCTTCACACCAGATCTTCCTGTCGCTGTTTCCTCCAGGTACTAAGGTAGGTGGCTGACAATTTTGCAGATCAGGCGGTCAATGAGCGTTACACACTCACTGACGTCACAATCCACCTGGCTTTGAGGCTCCAGGCGATAAATGTCAGTGGCGGTGTTGCAGGGGGACGGGATTTGGCGTGAGACATTGGATCCGCCTCGCCCTGGCGATAATGCTCTAGCGCTTCGTTAGCGCCATCTGCTGGCGCTAACGGCAGGTACCGAATTTTTCCCCCTTTGTATGTGTGTGTAGAGTGTTGCAAGGAGACATCAATAAAGAGTCAGTGCTCTTGTGATTAGTAGCTAACTGGCTCGGCACAGGGCATTGAGGAGAGCAGATATTAGATTGATAAACAGCCAGTGTACTACAACTGAAGGTGTGCTGGATAGTGGAGTCTTGATGCTGATTTTTGAAAATATTGCTCGAGATACAATGGCTTAGAAATTAGTCCAGGCCCAGATCCGGCGCTGCACGTTTGTACATGAATTATAAAGGCAGAAATAAAAGTGCCAGCAACATGCAGTTTATTCTCAATCCCCATGGATGGGATTATCGTGCTTCTTGGATTACTGCGTGATCACCTCCGTGCAGCACACACAGCAGGCAAAAATGTTGACATACTCTTTCACTCATTGTAAGCTAACTCTTTAAAATTTGTAAGTAAAATTCAATTTTGTAAATAAATGATGAGCTAATGGGCTGGCCCTGATTACTCATGAGTAACAAAACAGCGAGTATCACACGTCTCCTCATCCTGTCATCAGGCTATGAGGAGGGGGCAGATGTCGCTCTCCATTTTGAAATTTGAAAAGGCATTAGGCCCCTAATTTACATATTTAAGTAGCCTATTACCTACTACACGAGTGCCTGAAAATAGGGCCCCGTGAATTTAGCAGTGGAACCAACACCTGTGCAGAATGGGTGCAAGCCATCCCACTGCTAAATTTGTATGCTTTGTACCCATTTTACCACCGAAAAATGGGCACAACACATAACAATTTCTACCTCAACATTTACAGGATTAAAGGGCAAGAAAAGACTATTAGGCCTTATCAATACTTTATCAACCTTTTTCATTAGAACTTACAACTTTGTGCACTACTCTTTCCAGTTATTAGTAATGCTAACTAGTGCACATTAGTAATATTGTACATTAATGTGAAACAATACAGTCATTTCTAAACAATGCTCTAACTGCATTTTTCAATAACATTTCATAAATGGATTGTCATAATTCTAACCCTTAGCTTCCTAGAAGCTCCAGGAAATTTCAGTCTTCTGGAACCATCCATTTTTTTGTTTTGTTTTCAGCTTAAACATACTGCCGAAACAAGTATTAATGTTACAGTAATAAAGCTACTTAAGATGGCACGAGGAGCTTCACTACTACAACTATTAACCCTAAGTTGCAAAAATAAACATTTTAAAATAATGTTAAATATTTTTTTTTAAATGTTACTCCCTTTACTTTTTATACTGGGTATGAAAGTCTCGTGATTACGGTACTGGATGAACAACACAGAGGTCATGAGTTCAAATCCACCATGGAAAATTGTGAAAATAAATTCAGCAAATCTGGTAATTTGTGGGCTGGCACCAGAAAAATAATTGAAAGTTTCCAGTTTTCCATAGAAGTCCAATTGGTTCACTAATATCATTCAGGGACGGGAGCAAGCCACCCTATCTGGCCTGACCTACATATGACTCCAGTCCTACACTATATGGTTGACTCTTAACGCCCTCCGAAGTCACTCAGCCATTATTTGCCTTCTGTATCTCACCCATATGGACATTCTACATGGATGGCCTAGATAGTGAGGGCCTAAATTGATGAAGATTTGCTCCACCACCAGAAATGGAGTGGGTGTGATTTTTGGCAGGCAGTCTGCCACTCTATCAGTGAGAGTTGGGCGATTCCAGCCAAAGGTAGAATTTCTATTTATAATTACCTTGCTATACCACTGTTACTGTTAAGAATGTGGTGCACAGGGACCCACTTTGGTGCTGATGTAACACTGCGCTTGACCTCGGGCTGCAAGAAGAGTTGAACTATTGGGCAATATCAGGATGGAAGGTGGAATGGGTGCAAGAAGGACTTGTGTCCGCACCATCAGAATTTGTGATTCTGAAGAGGCAAAACCAGGTCTGCCCCATATTCCAGCCCTTCATCCCAGCCTAACCCTTGCTGGTGCCTTCCTAGGTCCAGGTATTGTGGGGACTGAGTATCAGCAAGATATCAGAAGTAGAAGCATTGTAGTGGAGCCTGAACACATCCTCACATGTCCACACATGCATACTTTCCAGCATGGAGAGTACTATGCCTCATCTAATAATAATTCTGCTATCAACTGCTAACCAAATAATTGTCTATGACCTTGACTTTTTTAACTTGTTGAAGAAATGATACAAATTAATATTCATGATGAGGACCAGGGGACATAGAATCATAGAATGGTTACAGCACAGAAGCACCTGTCGAGCCCATGCCGACTCTCTGCAAGAGCACTTCAGCTAGTTCCACACCCCTGCCCTTTCCCCGTAGCTGGCAATTTTTTTCCTTCAGGTACTTATCCAATTCCCTTTTGAAAGCCACGATTGAGTCTGCCTCCACCACCCTTTCAGTCAGTGCATTCCAGATAGTAATCACTCCCTGCGTAGAAAAGATTTTCCTCATGTTGCCTTTGGTTCTTTTGCCAATCACCTTAAATTTGTGTCCTCTGATTCTCGACCCTTCGCCAATGAGAACAGTTTCTCCCTATCTACTCTGTCTAGACCCCTCATGATTTTGAACACCTCTCAAATCTCCTCTCAACCTTCTCTGCTCCATGGAGATCAACAGTATATCCATGTAACTGAAGTCCCTCTTCCCTGGAATCATTCTCGTAAATCTTTCCTGCACTCTCTCTAAGGCCTTCACATCCTTCCTAAAGTGCGGTGCCCAGAATCGGACACAATACTCCAGTTGAGGCCGAACCAATGTTTTATAAAGTTTCAGCATAACTTCCTGCTTTTGTACTCTGTGCCTCTATTTATGAAGCCCAGGATCCCGTATGCTTTTCTAACCGCTTTCTCAACCTGCCCTGCCACCTTCAATGATTTGTGCACATATACCCCCAGGTCTCTCTGTTCATGCACTCCCTTTAGGATTGTACCCTTTAGTTTATTTTGCCTCTCCTCATTCTTCCTACCAAAATGTATCACTTTGCAATTTTCTGCGTTAAATTTCATCTGCCACGTGTCCGCCCATTTCATCATTGTCTATGTCTTCTTGAAGTCTATCACTATCCCGCTCACTGTTCACTATACTTCCAAGTTTTGTGTCATCTGCAAATTTTGTACACCCAAGTCCAAGTCATTAATATATATCAAGAAAAGCAGTGGCCCTAGAACCAACCCCTGGGGAACACCACTGTATACCTTCCTCTACTCCAAAAAACAACCGTTCACCACTACTCTCTGTTTCCTGTCACTTAGCCAATTTTGTATCCATGCTGCCACTGTCCCTTTTATTTCATGGACTTCAACTTTGTTGGCAAGCCTGTTATGTGGCACTTTATGAAACGCTTTTTGGAAGTCCAAGTACACCACATCAACCGCATTGCCCACATCAACCCTCCCTGTTACCTCATCAAAATACTCAATCAGGTTAGTTAAACACAATTTGCCTTTAACAAATCTGTGCTGGCTTTCCTGAATTAATTCACACTTGTCCAAGTGACTGTTAACTTTGTTCCTGATAATCATTTCTAAAAGGTTCCCCACTACCAAGGTTAACCTGACTGGCCTGTAGTTGCTGGATTTATCCTTACACCCTTTTTTGAACAAGGGTGTAATATTTGCAGTTCCCCAGTCCTATGGCACCACCCCCTATCTAAGGAGGATTGGAAGATTATGGCCAGTATCTCTGCAATTTCCTCCTTAATTTCCCTCAGCACCCTTGGATACATCCCATCCGGTCCTGGTGACTTATCAGCTTTAAATACAGAGGGGGAAAAATTGGGTGAGTAGCGCCACCTGTTAGTGCCGAAAGAGGCAGTCAGTGGCTGTAGCGCCACTGGCTGCGCCTCCCGTGATATTCAGCAGGGGTGCTAATGGTGGCGCTAGCCTTTTGCGCTGCGCCGCCACCGATGACAACATCAGTGTGCGCAGCGCCCCATTCGCACCCTGATCTTGATATTTGGTAGCGAACGCCACTGTAGCGCCGTTCGCTACCCGCGCCCGGTTCACGGGGCCTTTCTGCGCCGGCAGAGGCGCAAGTTAAAGTGGAGGTGCGGGGCGGCCGCTTTTTCGGCGGCCGCCTTCCAGCACCTCCATCCCCGGCCTCCTGGTCCCCCTTGCCGGCTGTTTCCTGAGAGCCCGGCACTTCTCCTTGGTGCCGGGCTCTTTTGCCGGCACTCGCGATCGGGGCTCGCGCTGTTGCAGGCCCCTCCCCCTTAACAGTGGGAGGAAGGCCTGCAGTACCGCAGCGTGCCGTGCCGCAGCGTGTGGCGCTGCGGCACGTAGCGCTGCGAAATTCACTTTCAGCGCCCTAAGAGGGACGCGGAGCGCCTCGAGCCGCGCCCCGTCTCCCTCTAGGGGCACTTCAACTGAATTTGCGGCGATCGCTAATGCGGCGATCACGGCGCAAATTCCAGCGCCCAGGCGAACTTTGCGCCGCTTGGGCGCCTCAGGCCAATTTCTAGGCCAGACAGCCTTAATAGTACCTCCTTGTTATCAATTTTTATCTTATCCAGTATCTCCACTACCTCCTCTTTCACTATGACTTTGACAGCATCTTCTTCCTTGGTGAAGAGATGCAAAGCACTCATTTAGTACCTCAGCCATACCCTCTGCTCCATACATAGGTTTCCTTTTTCGTTTCAAATGGCCCCACCCCTCCTTTTACTACCCATTTACTATTTATATGCCAATAGGAGATTTTCGGACTCCCTTTTATGTTAGCTTCCAATCTATTCTCATACTCTCTCTTTGTCCCTCTTATTTTCTTTTTCATTTCCCCTCTGAACTTTCTATATTCAGCCTGATTCTCACTAGTATTCTCAACCTGACATCTGTCATACGTGCTCTTTTCCACTTCATCTTACTCTCTATCTCTTTCGTCATCCTGGGAGCTCGGGCTTTAGTTGCGCTACCTTTCCCCCTCGTGGGGATGTACCTTGACTGTACCCAAACCATCTCCTCTTTAAAGGCAGCCCATTGTATGATTATAGTTTTGTCTGCCAACCTTTGATTCCAAGTTATCTGGGCCAGATCTATTCTCAACCCACTGAAATTTACTTTCCTCCAATTAAGTATTTTTACTCTAGATTGTTCCCTATCCTTTTTCATAGCTAGTCTAAACCTTATGATACTATGATCACTGTTCCCTAAATGTTCCCCTACTGACACTTGCTCCACTTGACCCACCTCATTTCCCAGAACCAGATCCAGCAATGCCTCCTTCCTCGTTGGGCTGGAAATGTACTGATCAAGAAAGTGCTCCTGAACGCACTTCAGAAATTCTTCCTCCTCTCTACGCTTTACACTATTACTATCCCAGTCTATATTAGGATAGTTGAAGTCCCCCATTATCACTACTCTATAGTTCTTGCACCTCTCTGTAATTTCCCTGCAGATTTGCTCCTCTATATCTTTCCCACCAGTTGGTGGCCTATGGAACATTTAAACAGCACGAAAGTAGGATTAGGGTAAATGTTAGGCAGCTCTTCTTTCCCCAGACATTAGTGAGCCTCTGGAGTATGTTGCTGGCTGGTGCAGTGTGCTGACTCTCTGCATGCTTTCAAGAGGGAACTGGACTGGTTCTTGGCTGGGGCAGAGATAACATCATATAGAAGGTATGTGGATTAACAGTTAATATACGTATGTATGGTCAATGTGATCTCCTGGATTGATTTTGATCGCCTGAGGGGGCTGGCGAGGAATTATACAGAGGGTTTTTTCTGGATTTTTCACTCTCCCAGGAGATGACATGACTGTGGAGAAGGCAAGGGTAGGTAGGAAGTATCTAGTTATGATGCTCCAGGCATCATGAGTGTAGGGCAGGCTCGGTGGACCAGCTGGCCTTTTCCTGCCATCATTTTTGCATGTTCATATATCAAGGTGGTCGGGAACACTGGTAGGAGAGTGGGAAGAAACTCAGCCTTACTGATCACCCCTAGCAACTTCAATGCTATAGAAAGTCAGGCTGAAATTTTCCCATTGCCGAGCGTGTGGGTTTGTGAGTGGATCGGTAGTTAAAAGTGCGGAAATTGACAGCGTGTTGGGAACTCGCTGTCATCCCGCCAACTTCCACATTTAACTCGGGCGTATTTCGAGACGCACCAGGGACCTGCTCGGGAGAGGCGGATGACCTCATTGAGGTAGTTAACTGCTTGTTTACAGACCCTTAACTGCCTTATTAACATCAGGTTTGGGCTTTAACTTGTAGCGCTTGGGATTCACACACCTCGGGAACCTCTCCTGTGAAGGGGAGGCGGAAGCTCAGTGGCCATTGTGCGAGTCCATTAATTGAGAGCAGGAAAAAGCACACACCTTACACCTGCTTCCTTGCCTAATGAAAAGGCTCTTTCTGACACCATTTTGTGCAGAGATTCAGCTGTCAGGAGTTAGCAGGTGATAGCTGCAACCTCGGAAACCACTCTAACCACATTGTTAATTACTATCAGAACACTGAAGGATTGGGCCTCTGATCTCCACTTTACCTGCCATCTATTAGATCAGCATGGGTGCTGCTTATACTGTCTCAGCTTGGACCTCAGAATTGGACCAAGATGAGCCCCATCACCAACAACACCAGCCACACCGGCAGCAGCAGCAGCAACCACAACAGCATCCATCTCCTAAATGACCTGATGCTCCACAGGAGAGAGGGGGGCACCACAGGGATGCACCGTACCGGATGTGATACCCTCAACACAGGGTATACAGGCAGAGGATGAGCTTCCTGGACATGACAGAGCAGCAGTGCTTCAGGAGGCTCAGGCTATTGCGCCAGGTCGTCGCAGACATTTGCAGCTTGCTGGAAGAAGACCTGCTGCTAAGAGGTCCTAGTGGACATGCTTTACCAGTGGCTGTCAAAGTCACCACCGCCCTCAACTCCTTTGCCTCGGGCTCCTTCCAGGGATCTGCAGCAGACGTTTGTAAGTTTTTACAGTCGGCCACCCATAGATGCATCATCCAGGTGACCGATGCCATGTTTCACAAGTCAGCCACTTATGTTAACTTTGCCACTGATGAAACCAGTGTTACTGAGTGGGTGCTCAGTTTTGTGGCTCTGGCTGGCTTCCCACAGGTGCAGGGCATCATCAACTGCACACATGTGGCCATCAAGGCACCCCCACATCACCCAGGAATGTTTGTGAACCTCAAGTGCTTCCACTCCCTCAATGTGCAGCTCGTCCGCAACCATAGGAATATCATCATGCACCAGATTCCCTGGCAGCTGTCATGACTCTTTCGTGCTGCGGCAGTCCACCTTCCCTCAGCTCGTCACACCTCCAAACAGACTTACCGGCTGGCTGCTTGGAAACAAGGGCTATCCACTGAAGACGTGGCTGATGACACCCTTGAGGAGGCCAAGCAATGAGGCCAAGGAGCGTTATAATGACAGCCACATAGCGACCAGGTGTGCCATCGAGGAAGCAGGTGGCAAGCTGAAGATGTGCGTCAGGTGGCTGGAGAGATCCGGAGAAGCCCTTCAGTATGCACCAGCCAGGGTCTCCCGAATCATCATCGTATGCTGTGCGCTGCACAACACAGCACAGCAGCGAGGATTGGAGCTGCAGGAGGAGCAAAGTGCAGAGCACACATCCTCGGAGGAGGAGCAACATGTGGAACACGATGAGGAGGAGGAGGAGGAGGAACCTGAGGTGGAGATGTGACCAGCAGCGGCGCACATTGCTGCCCGGGAGGCCCGGAATGGCCTCATAATGGCCAGATTTACTTAACTTGCACCAGTGTGCCCTGGTTCCCACATGCTGTATTAATTTCCACCCTACCCCACCCCCACTCCACAACAGCACAAAGCAGCTCGACAATGACCAAGCCATTCCTGTCACCCAAACCAGCATTGCTTGAGGTTAAGTAATGTCTCACCATTCATTCCAAGTGACAAAGCCACGTCCCAGGTAGCAGGAAAAAATGGACGATGGGAAATTTGAGCAAAGAAATAAATTTATGTACGTCACAAATATAACTGAAACTTAACATTAACATTTTTTCATATACCCTTGTGCATACCCTTGTGCATCTAGGATTGTGTCTTTTTTTGTTTACGCGTGCTTCTATGAGGTGCAACCCCTGTGGCTTCAGCAGAGGTAGAGGCAGCCTGCTCACTTCCCTGCTGAGACTGCTTTGACACTTTTGGCGGAGGTCATAAGAACATAAGAAATAGGAGCAGGAGAAGTCCATATAGCCCCTCGAGCCTGTTCCGCCATTCAATAAGATCATGGTTGATCATCGACCTCAACTCCACTTTCCCGCCCGTTCTCCATCTCCCTTGATTCCCCTAGAGTCCAAAAATCTATCTATCTCAGTCTTGAATATACTCAAAGACTCAGCATCCACAGCCCTCTGGGGCAGAGAATTCCAAAGATTCACAACCCTCTGAGTGAAGGAATTCCTCCTCATCTCAGCTTTAAATCACCTACCCCTTATCCTGAGACTATGGTCCCTAATTCTAGACAACTCCAGCCAGGGGAAACAATCTCTCAGCAATCTGCAAATCCCCTTCAGAATTTTGTATGTCTTAATGAGATCACCTCTCATTCTTCTAAACTCCGGAGAGTACCGGCCCATTCTACTCAATCTCTCATCATAGGACAGCCCTCTCATCCCAGGAATCAATCAAGTGAACCTTCGCTGCACCGCCTCCAAGGCAAGTATGTCCTTCCTTAGATAAGGAGACCAAAACTGTGCACAGTACTCCAGGTGTGGTCTCACCAAGGCCCTGTACAATTGTAGCAACTCTTACACTCCAACCCCCTTGCAATAAAGGCCAACATGCCATTTGCCTTCCTTAGTGCTTGCTGTACCTGCATGTTAGCTTTCTGTGCTTCTTGCATGAGGACACCCAAATCTCTCTGAACACCAAGATTTAAAAGTTTCTCACCATTTAAAAAATATTCAGTTTTTCTATTCTTCCTACCAAAGTGAATAACCTCACATTTCCCTACATTATACTCCATCTGCCACCTTACTGCCCACTCACTTAGTCTATCTATATTCCTTTGCAGACTCTTTGTGTTCTCCTCACAGCTTACTGTCCCACCTAGCTTTGTATCGTCAGCAAACTTGGATACATTATACTTGGTCCCTTCATCTTGGTAATTAATATAGATTGTAAATAGCTGAGGCCCAAGCACTGATCCTTGCGGCACCCCACTAGTTACAGCCTGCCAACCTGAAAACGATCCGTTTATCCCTACTCTCTGTTTTCTGTCTGTTAACCAATCCTCTATCCATGCTACTATATTACCCCCAACCCCATGAGCCCTAATCTTGTGTAATAACCTTTTATGTGGCACCTTATTGAATGCCTTTTGGAAATCCAAATATACTACATCCACTGGTTCCCCATTATCTACCCTGCTAGTTACATCCTCAAAAAACTCTCAATAAATTTGTCAAACACAATTTCCCTTTCATGAAACCATGTTGACTCTGCCTAATCATGTTATGGTCCTCTGGGTTTTGGAGCCTGTGAGGGCCCAGCCAAAGACTGCTCCTCCTGCCATTGTGCAGGGGCAAACTCGGCCATTGGGATCTGAGGCAGCATGTGGGGCTCTGACTGAGGCAATGGGGGAGAAGTGTAAATGCCTTGAGAAGATCCCCCACTTCCTTGTCCCCTCGCACCATCATCCCTCTCATGGACCACCGCACTACCCTGCTAGCAAGTAGCTGGAGATGGTACTCTCCAGCAAGGTGCTGCTGCACATCAGTGGGGCGATGAGTGCCCGAGTCTAGGTTAATATCCCTCCTCGAGATGAGGTCAATGGGTGTGTACAATCTGTTGTTCACAGCAAGCATGTCTCATTGGACTGGCGCATTAGCTGCTCCATGCGGTTGGCCATCCTTTCCATGGTACAGCACATCATCACCATCGTCTGACCATCCTCCATTCTATGTAAGTTTGCACACCTCATGGCTGCAAAAGGTGCCTCGTGCAATTGTTGCTGCTCCTCCAAGATCACCCTCTTTCTCGATGGTCCCTGAGGATCAGCGTCTGCATGCAGCTGAGCAGAGCTGGGAGTGTCCTGCGCCCTCTGGCAAGGAGACTCCACTGCTGTCCCTGTCTCCACCATCTGCTCTTGCTCACTTGTGATGTGTGAGACACCAGGTGACAACACTATCTTGTGCAGGATCCACCGAGGTGCACCTATCTGCGCTGGTGCTGGGTGCGCTTGGGTCTGGTGACGGTGCACCCTCAGAGACTGGAGATTCCTCTGAGGAGTCGTCTTCCTCCTCTGGCTGGACAGTGGGGTGGAGGGGGGGGCACTTGATGGAGCTGTGGGAGAGTAAAGAGATGAATTAGAAGTGTTATGATAAGAACGTGTAATGTTACCATTATGCACATGATCACATTTCACTGGTTGCTGACATCAGTCATCATGAGTGACTGTTGTATGCCATGTGGCTATATGAGATTTAATTCTGTCACCAGGTAGCTGGGAGGCACCCCTCTCTGTCTCTCACTGCCAGCAGCTCTGCAACTCCAGAGATTTCTAGCGCCTCCCCCAAATTGGTGAATATTGGAGGGTGACTATGAGGGAGTGGTGTGACAATGCCAAATAGCCTCCTCTGAGGTGTTAACTTCCTATGATTGCATTAGGATGAGGGTGAGTATCAGTGGTAGTCAGTCAGATGGGGATGTGAGTTGGTGCATAGACAGAGAGGGATGGGTGCACCTGCTAGTTAGGTTAGTGTGAGTAATGATGTGCAGCAGTAGGCTTGGGAAGGCAGAGTGATGGGGTTGGGATGACACTCACATCAGGATGTAGGTGTATGTGGCATTGCACTCACCTTTCCTGACCTCATGAGATCATTAAATCTTTTGTGGCGCTGGATCCACGTTCTCCTCACAACATCCCTGTTGCTGACCTCCGCGATCTCCAGCTATGCCCTCTTAGTGTCTCTTGTCTGATCTTTTGCAGCCATCCGCAGGGAAGAGGACCTCCCTGTGTGCTCTGACTCCCTGGATCAGCACTTCCAGGGAGGCACCAGGGAATCTTGGTGCAGCCTTCTGTCTGTGTGCCTCCATGACACACACAAATCTCAGTATTATGCAGCAAACTGTAGCTCACCCAAACATCTTTATCTCTCCTACCACAACTTTCAACTGAGATGTGTGCTAGGCTACTTTAAATATCCATGCTGAAAATGAGTCATAGGTGACGTCAACAGACCTGCTCCATTTAATTGGGCAGGGAAACAAGCATGACTGTTTCAATTGAGGTAATTGAGTTAAACGCGCAGTGCAGAACGAGCTATTGAAACGTTCAGGATGGCGACCCGCACGCACCCGCTCCGACGCTCAGGTAAAGATTCTGGCCCCTCTGTCCAGCATTAGCCTACCTGACAGGCTATAGAGAAAATTCATCTCTTGCTGTCGCTGGACTCAGTTACATAGCAGTAAAATTGAAGAGAATGTCGGGTTAGATTTTCAGCTGCAGCGATCCCAGTGCAAAGATTCACATGCCAGGAACATGTATCGAAAACTTGAGCATTCCTCCTTTTCCTGCCGTAAAAATTTCCCATCCACTTAGAAAGCCTGCTCCAGGAGTGCTGAAGATAAAAATTTACCCCGCAGACAATCTAAGACTGTCATTACCCTACCAGACTGGCAAGCTGCTGATGCCAAGAACACAGAGGTGCTGCGGCTACATGCCAGAATTCTGTATCGATCAAAAGAATTCACGGCCAGAGTGTGTCGCCACTTGGAACTCTGCCCCACTGTGAGCAGAACTTCAAACGCAGAATCAACCATCTGTACTAGTGTTACCGGGGCTGTGGGAAATGTGCAATTTATTTGTTGGTAGATCTGTACAACTTTTTCAGGGTTTTCGATACTGTCAATAAACAAAATATTTGCCCTTGTTATTTACCTTGGCCTTCACCCTGTGTACTTTCAGACATATTTAAAGGTCCTAACAAGGAAAGTTAACAAGAAAAATTGTAACAAAGGAAGCAGTAAAAGTATTACTTTTTTATAATATTTGCCCAGCATAAATAAAGAGAATGAACAGGGATATTGGAGAAGAGAAACGTCAGGGAGCAAGATGATGTAAAGCTGTCAGGTTCAGATGAGGTCAGGCCAGGAACCTAGATACAAGGGGAGTAGCAAGGATCAGGTAACAAGAATTTGAATGAAGAGAAGCATCACAGAACCAGAAAAAGAGAAAGGAGCCTGAAAGAAACAAAGCAGCAGAGGCTTAGTTCATGAGAAACGATAGAAAGAGAAACGGTCGAGGCCAAAAGGTGATAGCATCATGGAAGAGCAATGGGGGTGATTTTATGAAATGCACTCCAGGGACTGAGCTTCTCCCATCAGAAGTGAGTGTCAAGAATAATGGATAGTAAACCGTGGGAAGCACATGTCAGAATTCCCAATATTCACTCCTGTTGGGTGAAGCTTTGTGCCAACGCTCAAATTTGGAAAATTACCCATATGTCCTATGGGAGTCAAAGCTATGAAGCTTCCAAAATTGAAATAGGGGGGAAGAGAAGAAAAATATAGTGTCATAGTGTATGAGAAATTCTAATGTGTGCAAAGGCAGACAATACGTGGAAAGGAGGAAAGAATCTTAAATTTGGAACACAGAATCATCACCAAAACAAAGATCTGAGCTGGTTACTTAAGACAATGGGTTAAGATAGTGGACAGTAGGGTTACCAACCCTCTAGGATTGTCCTGCAGTCTCCAGGAATTAATACTCCTGGACACTGTGATGAGCAACCCAGGAGAAAAATCTTGAGCAGCATTTTTTTTAAAGTTGTTCTTTTTTATCATTTTCTTGGAACCCTTTTGTTGATTAGTTATAAAAATGTTGGAGATGGGAAAAAAGTGCCGGGTAAGGAAGAGTCTGTTCCCATTGACATGGGAAGGTGGTGAGCGGCGAGGAGGGACGTGGTGGGCAAACACTGGCTTGCGTGTGGGGGAGGGATGTTTGGAGGCCGGAGGTCATGTAACGAAACCTCCAAGAATACGTCCAGTCAGAGTTGGCAATCCTAGTGGACAGAGACAGATCATGTATGCTGTTTAATACCTTTCCCGGCTGGATTGCTTTAACAGAATTGTGCATTGTTTTTACAACAGCTTTGACCAGCAATGACATCCCCTTGGACCCACAATTATCTGTGCATTTAAAATGAATGCATGGAAGATCGTGCAGACTATGAATCGGGCATACTGGGCTCTGCAACCGAAATTCCAGCATCGATCAAAGCCCTGCGCTGGGAGAGCTAATTGCAAAATTTACCCATTTGGTTGTATCATGAATGTGACAGTATGTGACAGTAGCAGTAACTACTGTATTAAGAGCCTGAGTAAAGACAGCTGGTGCCAAGTGGTTGGTGAGAGTGGAAGGAACACATGGCAGTTTGAAATTTTTGTCTGCTGTGGATGACATGACCTACATAATTCTAGCCACAGGGGCCAATTTTTTGAGCTTTTGCTGCCAGTGGTGAGTCTCGGCGGCTAACCATGCACATCAGGAAAAACAAGAGGGAAAATGAATGGAAATCATGCAAAGCACACCCACAATACACATGGCCCTATGATGTGATCACCGATAAATTAATTTTTATTTGTATCGCACATGTCTGTGATAAACGTGTTTTATCCCAAAGAAAATACGACAAGTGATTTCAGATATTATAAAATTAAACCCACTGACAGTATCAAAATTAAGATTATTGAAAAGATACAGAACACAATCAGGAACTTTGCAGCAACACTATTTCAGGGCATCATCCCTTCCTCAGACAACACCATCAGAAACAGATGAACTGGTTAGTCATTGCTGTTTTTGGGATCTTGCTGTGCACAACATGGCTGCCACCTTTGCTTACGATAACAACAGTACCTGCGAGTCAAAGGAAATTCAATGCATGTTAAGTGCTTTGGGACATCCTGGGAACTGTGATAAGATGCTGTACAAATGCAAGTTATTTTTCTAACTAACATTTTTTGAAGTATTCCAAACATTGCTGTAGAAAAGCATTCATAGCTGGCCAGGAATAACGCATGAATAGTAATGAGACACAAAAGAATAGAGACATCTGTAACATCTGTACAAAAGCTTCCTACACTGTTGTATCATTGAGCATTGGTGAGATGTACCGTTAAATCACTGAATTTAATCCACACAAACTCCTTTATTAATCACTTCCCTGCCCAGTTTTTGACTGAAGTCTGATTGACTCAAACTAACTGATACAACAACAACTTGTATTTATATAGCGCTTTTAATGTAGTAAAACGTCCCAAGGCACTTCACAGGAGTATTAAAAGACAAAAGAAAATTGACACCGAGCCACATATGGACAAATTAGGGCAGGTGACCAAAAGCTTGGTCAAAGAGGTAGGTTTTAAGGAGCGTCTTAAAGGAGGAAAGAGAGGTAGCGAGGCGGAGAGCTTTAGGCAGGGAATTCCAGAGCTTAGGGCCTAGGCAACAGAAGGCACAGCCACCAATGGTTGAGCGATTATACTCAGGGATCTGAAGAAGGCAAAATTAGAAGAACGCAGATATCTTGGCTGAAGGAGATTACAGAGATAGGAAGGGGTGAGGCCACAGAGGGATTTGATAACAAGGATGAGAATTTTGAAATCGAGGCGCTGCTTAACCGGGAGCCAATGTAGGCCAGCGAGCACAGGGGTGATGGGTGAATGGGACTTGGTGCGAGTTATGACACGGGCAGCCAAGTTTTGGATAACCTCAAATTTACGCATGGTAGAATGTGGGAGGCCAGCCGTTGCAATAGACAAGTCTAGCAGTAACAAAGGCATAGATGAGGGTTTCAGCAGAGGATGAGCTGAGGCAAGGGCGGGTCCGGGCGATGTTACGGAGGTGGAAATAGGCGGTCTTAGTTATGCTGCGGCTATGTGGTCGGAAGTTAATTTCAGGGTCAAATATGACACCAAGGTTGTGAACAGTGTTAGGGAGACAGATGTTAGGGAGAGGGATGGAGTTAGTGACTAGGGAACGGAGTTTGTGGCGGGGACCAAAACAATGGCTTTGTTCTTCCCAATATTTAATTGGAGAAAATTTCTGCTCATCCAGAACTGGATGTCGGACAAGCAGTCTGACAATTTAGAGACCATGGAGGGGTCGAGAGAAGTGGTACTGAGGTAGAGCTGGGTGTCGTCAGCGTACATGTGGAAACTGATGCTGTATTTTCGGATGATGTTGCCAAGGGGCAACATGTAGATGAGAAATAGGAGGGGGCCAAGGATAGATCCTGGGGGGACACCAGAGTTAATGATGCAGGAGCGGGAAGAGAAGCCGTTGCTGGTGATTCTCTGGTTACGATTAGATAGATAAGAATAGAACCAGGCGAGTGCAGACCCACCCAGTTGGACGCCGGCGGAGAGGCGTTGGAGAAGGATGGAGTGGTCAACCGTGTCAAAGGCTGCAGGCAAGTCAAGAAGGATGAGGAGGGATAGTTTACCTTTGTCACAGTCACAAAGGATACTTCACACAAGTGAGCATTCATTCTGTCTAGAAAACAATTGTTGGCAGGCAATTCAACTATGTGGTTATTACAACAAAACCTGATCCACACAGAGGCATTTGTAAACAGAGATCATTTGATAGAAATCAAGAGTAGGGATTCCGACTGATTTATTTGTTAAGGGGCACTTTGGATCATTGCAAGTCTCTTGTCATCACCCAGGTTGCGATCAGCTAACTCAACACAGATCAGGGTCTGAACCGGAAACCTTGCTGGATTGCATGGCTCATGTTTCAGATTGGAACATGCATTTACCCACAAAGCCATTGGCACACTACTTAACTTTAACTGATGCTTTAGTGATTGGTTCAAGTATTGGAACAGGATGGCCATTATTAAATTAGATAGATTGGCGCAAATTGATCAAATTATTACTGGAGTGTGACATTAATAATAAGGGCAACATGAACTTTGATCCTAGAACGTACTCTTGCAGGGACTGAGAAACAAATGACTTCAGATGGGGAATGTTGGCAGTTCAAGATATTGGAAAGTTATACGGAAATTGCAGAAGTCCCTTTCCTACAGTTCTGGGCAGTAACGGCTTCATCACCCACCGTCCACCCGACCCCCCCCGCCCCAACCCCCACCCAGTGTAAGCTCCCTTCTGCTGCTTATTAGCCTGTGAAATTTGATTAGTAGGAATACTAGCCAAGTTCAGCAGTCTCAGACTGGTCATCTGTATTTTGTATTTCTTTGCAAGTAATAGCGTGAGCTAGATCTGTGCAGGTTACTGACAGAGGGAGCTCAGTAGCAAGTGATTTTCAATCATGATCAGTCTTTCGTCCTGTCCTTCCCTAAGCAGTTTGGTTGGCGATCATGCTAGAACGAGATACCGGTACAGGGAGAGGGGAGAAGTTGGCCTCAATGAGGGGAAAGAATTTCCATCAGTAAGTTACATTTCCCAATACCTTCTTGGTTTATCCCCTGAATAACCTTAAATGTACATGGCATGTGACCTGCTAGCAGTTCACCACCTGATCTAACTTTACCACCTCAAGATTCACTACAATCCCTCATCTTGGCTAAATCCCCAAATACTTTACAATTTACCTTGGAGAGTAGAAGCAACTTGATACTCCTTTTATCCCCTAATAATTATCATCTTCATCCTCCCCTGCCTGCCTTAACTCCTTCCAGTATCTCCATATTCTAAATGCAAGGAACTCATGTGTTCATTGTCAAGGCTTTGTTCAGCCTCTGTGTTCATTATCAAGCATATCAATAACAGCACTTCTACCCCTATGACTCTGATTCCTTCCTTCTTTCACACTTCCCCCACCACACCTTACTCCACAGCTCTTCCCCTTCTTCACCAACATTAATCTCCTCTTGTTAATGAAGCTCAACTTCTGCCCCTTCAAGCCCTTCCCTTCCCTCTCCTGACCATCCAACTTCCCACCTCCAGCCTCTTGATTCCCATGATCATCAAACTATCACTGTCCTGTGGTATTGTCCCTACTTATTTCAAAGTAGTCGATATTACCCTAATGCTCAAAAAGCCCATCTTAAATCCCTTCACTCTCTAAAATTACCACCCTACCTCAAATCTTCTACTCTTCTCCAAAGTCTAGGAACACATTGGCCGGAATTTTCTGGGGCCCGTGCAGGCGTGATCGGAGGCGGGTCGGGTGGGAAAGTTGAAATAACTTGCAGTGGGTTGGGATCCCGCCCCCATGCGCCTTTCCCTCGGGCGCGTTTGCTGGTGCGGCAGCGACCCGACCGGCAGAGGCAGGTGACCTAATTCATATTATTAACAGGTACCTGTCAGACCCTTAAGTGCCTTTTTCAGCCTACCGTTCAAATTTCCCTGGCTGCTCACGGGATTCATGCAGCTCGAGAACCATGTCTGACAACCTGAGGTGGGACTTGAGTGACCATTGGTCCAGCTGATTAGATGACAGCATGAACAGAAAGAAAGAAAGACTTACATTTATAAGTACTATAAAAGTTCCCACCTCACAGCTGATCACTTTCCTCAGGCAGAAGCAGTTGCTGACTGCATTACCAGCACACATTTAGCTTTCTACAGGCTGCAAGTGTTTCCAGCAAAGTCACCATCGAATCTCACCATTGACAGCTTGCTTCTGTGATCTCTACTTGACCTGCCATCTATTCCATCAGCATGGGTGCCATCTATACTGTATAGACTTGGTCCTCAGAATCAGACCCCAATGAGCCCCAACACCAGCAGCACCAGGTACACCATCAGCACCAACAACAACACCAACCTTCTCCTCAACCACCTGATGCTGCACAGGGCATCAGCATCTGAGCACATTGCTGTGGGAGGCCAGGGATGGCCTCATCATGACCAGATTAACTTCACTTGATGCTGTACACCCATATGGCTGCCACATGGTGCACCAGGTTGGCACCACTCCACACCAACACCATAAAGCATCCCTGGAATGACCAAACCATTCATTTCATATTCACCACCATTGCTGGAGGTACCGTTATATCTCACCATTCACTGCAACTCACTAAGCCACATACAAAGGTGCACACAAATCCATCCAAGACCAGAAAGTGTTGAAAATAAAGATTTTTTATGTTTGACAGGACATTAACGGAGACTTTACATAAACATTGGATAAAGCACCCAAGTGGCTATCCTTGTGAATCAACTTGTGTGACATCTTTCTCTTCCACATGCTGCTACGAGGTGCTAGCCCTGTGGCTTCAGCAGGTGGCCATCCTATCCATGGAAGAGTTTACAGTCGCCATCGCCTGCGACACGGTGGTGCTCATGTTGGAGATAGACCATTCTCTGAACATTTGCAGACTTCGCGGTCGCAAAACCTGTCAGAGGCTCCTGCACATTTTCCTGCACCTCCAGGAATGCCCTCTTTCTGGATGGCCCCCGAGGCTCAGTGTCTGCATGCAACTGAGCAGAGCTGGGAGCATCCTGCACCCTCCAGTGAGGACTCTCCACTGCGTCGCTGTCTTCACCATCTGCTCTTGCTCACTTGTGACTTGTGACAGACCCAGTGACAACACTACTCTATCTCACATGGGACCCACCAAGGTGTGCGTCTCTGCGTTGGTGCTGGGTATGCATATGTCTGGTGATGGTGCGCCCTCAGAGGCTGGAGGCTCTGAGGCGTCATCTTCCTCTTCCTCCTGGACAGTGGATTGGGGGGGGTTCGATTGATTGACCTGTGGGAGAGTAAAGAGATGAGTTAGATATGCCATATGAAGAATGGGTACAGATACCATTATGCACATGATGACCATTCAGTGGCTGATGACATCTGTCCCCATATGAGTGACTGATATATGCCATGCAGCTGTATGATAAGTAATTCTGTCAACAGGTTGTTGAGATGTCCCCCTCCGTCTCCCACCTCCAGCTGCTCGGCCATTCCCGATACATCCAACGCAGCCTCCTCTGCTGTTGTGAGGGTGGCAAATGACGGATGCGCACCTCCGGTTCTCTCCCTCTCTCTCTTATTGTGTACTCTCTTTTCCTGCAAGGAGGATAAGAAGAGAAGGTTGAGTGAGAGCAATGGAATGAGTGTAAGGAATGGATGGGTTATATCTTTAGAGGGAGTCTATGATGGATTGCACTAGGCTGAGCGTGAGTGTGAGGGGTGGCTAGTAAAATGGGGATGTGGTAATGTAGATAGAGAGAGAGGGATGGGTGGACGTGCAAGGTGTTGTGTATGTACCTTTAAGAGAATAACTGGTCTCAGACTGCAGTACCGGCAGTGACCACCCCTGTATAAAAGGCGCTAGAGAGCCTCTGTTTGTTAGTTTTCACTATTGACTTCCACCAGTAAAGACTTGTTTGTTTTCACTCCTGCTGGTCCGTGTCTCAATCATTCACGGACTTAACACAAGGTATGTTGGTGTAAGGATGTGCAGGAGTAGGGTTGGGAAGGCAGAGTGAAGGCAGAATGATGGAGATGTGATGAGAGGCACAGCAGGATGAAGTTGAGTGTGGCTTTGTACTCGCCTTTCCTGATCTAATGAGATCGTTGAAACATATCCGGCACTGCACCCAGGTCCTCCTGAACACATCCCTGCTGTTGACCTCCTCTGCAATTTGGAGCCAGGCTCTTTTTGTCTCCTGGGGAGGTCTCTTCTGCCCATTCAACTTCCACAACGGCTGGTAATACAGAACCTTAAAGTGTTTCTTGATTCTTGATTCCCCTTTAAACTGGAGTTCTTGAATGACCTCATAATCAACCTGCCTAGTTCTATCTTTCACAATCTGTAACTCATTCACTGCATCTGCAGCACTTCCCTCACTGAAGTTCTGCCAGATTTGCTTCCTTCTATGTATGATCCTCAAGATTAGTATCCTAGCCATCAAGTACTTCTATAGCCTTGTCTTACCCTACTTCACTGACCTCCTTTACTTCTACGATACTGGTCTGCCTTGTTTCCCATTCTCTTCGCTCCACTTTTGGCACACTCTCTTTTGGCCACAAGGCCTACGTCCTCAGGAACTCCCTCCTAACATACCTCCCCACCTTACCTCCTCACTCCCTGCTTTCAAACACATACTAAAGACTTTTCAACAGCTATTTCAGCCCTGCCAAATTCCATTCTATCTTTTCTTCTCTTCTCACTCAATATCCATTTTCCTCTTCATGTAAAGAGCTCGGAGACACCTTTCTAAATACAGCTTGCTGTTGAAGTGCCTGATCATTGCTTAAAGATACTTATGGAGCTCCAACGTTTTGACTATAAGCAACAATTTTAGTTAATAATGGGGTCAACATACTTTTCACATTCTAACAGCAATTTCTGGGCATGGATTATGTAGATGGCTGATATTTTTCGATAACAATCTATATATTGGAAGTTTAAAATGAATAATGTTTAACAATTATTAATCACTGGTTAGGCGTCAGCTGGAGTACTGTGTCTAATTCTGGGCACCACACTTTAGGAAGAATGTTAAAGCCTTGGAGAGGGTGCAGAGGAGATTTACCAGAATGGTATCAGGGCTGAGGGACATCAGTTACGTGGAGAGACTAGAGAAGCTGCGATTGTTATCCTTAGATCAGAGAAGGTTAAGGGCAGATTTCATAGAGGTGTTCAAAATCATGAATTTCAGGTAATTGCGGCGAGTTATTTTGATCTGGAATGGACTACCTAAAAGGGTGGTGGAAACAGAATCAATATTAACTTTCAAAAGGGAATTAGATAAATACTTGAAGGGGAGGAAATTGCAGGGCTATGGGGAAAGAGCAGGCGAGTGGGACTAATTGAACAGCTCTTTCAAAGAGCCTGCACTGGCATGATGGGCCGAATGGCCTCCTTCTGTGCTGTAAGATTCTATGGGTAGAATTTTCCCAGTTCCAAGTGTGCGGGTTTGGGGGCGGGTCAGCAGTAAAAATCACCAAATTGCCAGCGCGTTGGGAACCCGCAGTCATCCCGCCGACTTCCGCATTTAACTCAAACGCGTTTCCCAACACACCACGGACCCGCTCGGGAGAGGCAGGCGACCTCATTGAAGTACCTAAATGCTATACTTGTTGAGAGACCCTTAAGAGGCTTTTTAATGGCAGGTTTTGGCTTTAAATTCTTGAACTCGGGATTCAAGCACCTCGGGGAGGCGAAAGCTCAGTGGCCATTGTACGAGCCTAATGAAAAGGCTCTTGCTGACTCCATTTTGTGCAGAGATTTAGCTGTCAGGAGTTTGCAGGTCATTTTTGCAACCTCGGCAGCCACTCTCACCACATTGCTAGTCACTATCACAACATTGAGGGATTGGGCCTCTGATCTCCACTTTACCTGCCATCTATTACATCAGCATGGGTGCCACTTATGCTCCCTCATCTTGGACCTCAGAATCAGACCAAGTTGAGCCCCAGCACCAGCAACACCAGCCACATCAGCAGCGGCAGACACAACACCAGCAGCAGCAGAAACCACAACAGCAGCCTTCTCCTCAACAACCTGATACTCCACTGCACTGCACCGCACCGGAGGCGATGCCCCCAACACAGGGTATACAGGGAGAGGATGAGCTTCCTGGACATGACAGAGCAACAGTGCTTCAGGAGGCTCAGGCTATTGCGCCAGGTCGTGGCAGACATTTGTAGCTTGCTGGAAGAAGACCTGCTGCCCAGAGGACCTGGTGGACACTCCTTACCAATGGCTGTCAAAGTCACCAGTGCCCTCAACTTCTTCACCTCAGGCTCCTTCCAGGGAGCTGCAGCAGATATTTGCAGGATTTTGAAGTCGGCTGCCCACAGATGCATCACCCAGGTGACCGATGCCATGTTTGACAAGTCAGCCAATTATGTAAACTTTGCCACTGATGAAGCCAGCATTACTGAGCGGGTGGCCAGCTTTGCGGCTCTGGCTGGTTTCCCACAGGTGCCGGGCATCATCGAATGCACAAATGTGGCCATCAAGCTACCCCCACATCACCCAGGCATGTTTGTGAACTGGAAGGGCTTCCACTCCCTCAATGTGCAGCTGGTCTGCAACCGTAAAAATATCATCATGCATGTGTGTGCCAGATTCCCTGGCAGCTGCCATAACTCTTCCGTCCTACGCCAGTCCACCCTCCCTCAGCTCTTTGCACCTCCAAACCAACTTAGCGGCTGGTTGCTGGGAGACAAGTGCTATCCACTGAAGATGTGGCTGATGACACCCTTGAAGAGGCCAAATAATGAAGCTGAGGAGCGCTATAACAAGAGCCACATGTCCACCAGATATGTCATAGAGCAAGCAGTCGGCATGCTGAAGATGTTCTTCAGATGCCTTGACAGATCTGGAGGAGCTCTTCAGTATGCACCAGCCAGGGTCTCCAGAATCATTGTCATTTGCTGCGCGCTGCACAACATAGTGTAGCAGCGAGGATTGGAGCTGCAGGAAGAGCAAGGTGCAGAGCGCACAGGCTCCTCCTCCTCAGAGGAGGAGGATAAACATAAGGTGGAGATAGCACCAGAAGCGGCGCACATTGCTCCTTGGGATGGCCTCATAATGGCCAGATTTACTTAACTTGCTCCAGTGCACCCATATGGCTGCCACATGCTGTATGAAGTTCCCTCGCCTCCCCCCTCCTGAAGAGATAATTACAGTCCTAGCCCTTTTGGGCTACCCCAGATCAGGCGTATTCCCCAGACGTTCCCCTTCAACTTAAGTTAGAGATGGCCGAATTCCATAAGACACTTAAATGGGTCTAAAGATTCAGGCTATCTCTCCCTAAAGGAACGGAATGACTGAAGATGTTACCATCCTCCAGATAGTACTTTTAATAAGTTGAACTAGACTGTAACCTTACGGATATTATAAGGGTCCGGCATACCCCCCAGAATTCTGCAACTCCTTACAAAAGAGTGTACAGAATTTGTGGGTTCGCGAGTCTATACAGATTCACTCTTTGAGACTATCTAAAAATATAGGGGGATTCGGTATCGCCCCGTTTGGGGCGTAAGTATCGGCCGGGTGTGAAATTTTGCGCCCGCCGCAAATTATCGCCACCTACTGCTAAATTGGCCTCCTTCGCCCCAGGAGGTGATTGGAGCGCTAAAACAGGCGCTGCACGACTGTCTTAAGGCGCTAAGCCGGAGGAGCGAGGTGCTACCTTCGAGGGCAGGCGCAGCGCAGGTGCTGTCAGTTAGCGATTGCACACAGACATGCTGGCACCGGTCAGCTCTTAAAAGGGAGGGTCGATCTTGAATTGCAGCCACACCCTGCGCATCGGAGCCCTGAATCTCGGCCTGGACAGGCCTGTTGCCACATACTTAAGCCAAGGACCATGGAGAGGGCCAAGGAGCGAGCACAGCGGTTCAGTGAGGGGGCCTTGGAGGCTCTGGTTGGCGCGGTGGAGCACAGGCGATATCTCCTGTACCCGGACAGTGGCAGGAGGCAGCTGCCCAGTGACTATCAAAAAGCTTGGAGGGAGGTGGCTCACAGAGTGACCTCCAGCAGCATGGTGCCTAGGACCCCTGTGCAATGCAGGAAGAAGTTCAACGACCTCTCTCGGGTCGTCAGGCTGCGTGCCCTTTTCAGAATCCTCTTCATCCCTGCATCTCAACCTCACTTTATGGCCAAAAGGTCCTGAAAGCCCCAATGCCCAGCACTCATCCAACACCTATGGCCCTTTCAGGAAACTCACACGCACATTCAGCACTGTGCACACTGTAAGGGCTATTCGACCATGGGAGGCATTGCAGCCAAGATCAGGGCTGCACACTGTAAGGGCTACTCCACCATGGGAGGCATTGCAGCCAAGATCAGGGCTGTACACTGCACTCAGACCCCGTCCTTTCTCTTGCAGGGCAAGCTGGCGCATAATAGGAGGCAGCAGTAATGGACCGGGGGAGGCCGGCCTCACCTTCAAGCCCTGACTGATCTGGAGCAGTAAATCTAGCGGATTATGGCAGGCCGGATGCTTGGCCCCATCACCACTGGAGATGCCGACCCCGTTATGGACAGCAATGGTAAGGCCATCGCCTTTTTGACCTCTCTCCTTCCACTTGTTCCTCACACCAGCATCCTTTGCCACTTTCGAGCCAAATCAGTACATCGCAGCACTCAGGCCTCCCTTGCTGCCACCCTGTCCTCACGCTAAAGCCACTCTTGTACCTCCCTGCTTTCAGATGCTGATTCACCAGGTGAGGAGGTGGGCCCTCAAGCTGCCACTATGAGTGATTCTGAAGGCGACGACGAGGAGGAAACCGGACCATCAGTGCCGCCCTCAGCCGAGGCAGCCCATGGCCATAATGGGGACACGCCTTCCCTGGAGGGGAGCAGGGGGGAATGGTCTGAGGAGGGTGAAGCTCCAGGGCCCAGCGGGCTGCAGCAACGCGAGGGGGGGTAGGGAAGCTCTCCCCGGAGGGAGAGTATGGCCTCTAGTCCTGCTACAGTGAGCGCAGAAGAGATGCGGCTCCTCGCTGAAATGAGCGCCCAGGCGGAGCACAGGCACACTGAGCTCATGGCTGCAGTGGCAAGGATGCCAGATTCCATTGAGTCACTGGCAAGGAGTGTCCAGGACTTCGGCGCAGCACAGGCAAGGACTGTCCAGGACTTCGGCGCAGCACAGGCAAGGATTGTCCAGGAGTTCAGCGCAGCACAGGCGGCTGCCACGCAATTGCTAAGTGCTGCAATGCAGTCAGTGGCTGGTCTCATGCAGACGCAGATTGAGGCCACACGAGCACTGACTGCTGCCACCCTCGCTGCATCGGGCAGGATTTCCCGGGGCCCTCACCGTGCCGCAGCAGGCCAGCAATCTGTGCTCCAGCAGATTGCTCCACATGCTACAGTGCTGCCCTGTGGGAGTGCCAGTGTGTCGTCCGAACAGGGAGTTGCTGTCCTCTCTCAGGATGACAGCATTCCTGCTGCCAGCACTGTCACTTCTTCACTGCAGCTGCCACCACCTGTAGGTCAGACTGCTGCTGCCATGCAGAGTTGGAGCAGTCAGCAGCCGGGCCCTCCAGGCCCAGAGCTGGTCCAGGCCGTCCCTCAAGGGCATCTGCAGTCTCAGTTTCTGACACTCAGCAGCCTTCCCCCAGCCTTGCTGCAGCCACTGGGGTCCCATTACGGAGGAGCTGTAGGGTGGGAAGGGACAATCTCGCAAGTGAAGCAGATCATCCTCGAAGGGCAAAAAGCAGGAGGTGTGGCAAAATGTTGTTAATTGTTTTATTGAAGGCTGAGGATCGTGGTCATATTTTTGTTACTGTTTTGGTCATTGTCTCCAGGTTGTGAGAGCCAGTTATGTGACTGACTGTTTTTTGGGGGGTTTCTTTCTATTACTTTGTCATGTGGGAAGGGTACACAGTTTGTTAAATAAAGAAGTGTCTTTATTCAGAATGCGCATGTTTGCTCTTTGAACTAATTGTTGCCTTGACCGGCTTAGGGGTTGCGGCACAGTTCCATTCAGGTTCTTTGAATGGCAGAAGCCATTCCCTCAGAGGGGGCCTAGAAGCGACTTGCTAAAAGCCGCTGACGGACGGCCCTTGCACTTTGTGCCTCCCTCCCGTCTTGGTGCTGCTGCTCCTCCTCCTCCTGCTCTGCTGGTGCTCCACTGTCTGGTGACATTGGCTGGCTCCTGAGGATTGCCAGGTTATGCAGCATGCAGCACACAACAACTAAATGGGAGACTCGCTCAGGTGAGTACTGAAGGGCTCCTCTGGAATGGTCCAGACAGTGGAACCGTTGCTTGAGCACGCCGATTGTGTGCTCAACGATGTTCCTGGTAGCTTGATGGCTCTCATTTTATCGTTCTTCAGCAGGGGTGCTGGGCGAACGGAGCGGGGTCATCAGCCAGGTGCACAGAGGATAGCCCTTGTCCCTGAGAAGCCAGCCTCCTGGGTGAGCTGGGGCCTCGAAAAGGCCTGCCACAGAAGTCTGGCGCAGGATGAAGGCGTCGTGGCTGCTGCCTGGAAAGTGGGCAAAAACAGCTAGTATCAGCTGTCTGTGGTCACAGACCAACTGGACGTTCAATGAATGGAACCCCTTTCGGTTGCGGAAATCCTCGGCATTCTCTTGCGGCGCCCACAAAGCCACATGCGTGCAGTCAATGGCGCCCTGCACCATGGAGAAGCCCGCTATTCTTGCAAAGCCCATTGCACGTTCTTGCTGCTTGTCCGGGGTCATGGGGAAGGAGAGGTACTGTCGTCTCCTTTTAAAGAGGGCATTCGTGACTTGACGGATGCAGCAATGCACCGCGAACTGGGAGATATTGGCAATGTCCCCAGCAGCGGATTGAAAGGAGCCAGTGGCATAGAAGTTGAGAGCCACTGTTACCTTCACTGCCACCGACAGAGACGTCCTGCTCCTCAATTGAGGCTGCAGATCTGGCTGAAGCAGGTGGCAGAGCTCAGTGACCACCTCCTTGCTGAATCGCAGCCTCTGAAAACACTGCTCCTCAGACATATTGATGTATGAGAACTGTTGGCGGAAAACCCTGGGAGCGTAAAGTCTTGTGTGCCGACGCCTGTTGGCCCTCCTCCGTCTGGCCATGATTACCACTCTTTCTCTGCATCTCTGTGCCCTCTCAATGTAATGGAGAAGCACGACGTTCCCATCCATTGCAGCCCCCATAGTATGTGGCCACTCAAAGTTATGCCGGTGAAAAAGCAAAGCAACTACAAAGTTCTGGTCAGAAGCCAAAAATACCTCAGCGAGTGCTGACTCAATGCATAAGTCTCTCTCCCTTTGTCTCTCTGCAAATCTCTCTCTCTCTCGCAGAAGGAGTGGTCCAAAAATGGCTACCACAAAGAAGCCAGGAAGAGCCCCCTTTAAATAGCGCCCCCCCCCAGCCCCAAAGCGACTGGGAAACGTTCCAGTCAACCTGTCGTTGGGAGCGACAGGCGGAAAGGAGGGGGGCGCCACTGAATTTCTGGTCCGGGGTGCCCCAAGGGCGTTGCACTCTGAAATGACGTCAGGATCTGCGTGCGCAGCTGAGTGGGCGTTGCGGTTTAGCGCCGCCGCTAAATGGCCGCTCAATTTCGCGAGAGGCGCAGGTAGCACCGTGCCCGGGCACTAGCTGGTTCGCAACCCACTTATTGCCCTCTTAAGGCGCTAACACGTGGCGCAACCAACTGAATTTCTCCCCCATATAGTTTTATTTAAGAGCCGACATTCAGTTAACATCTGTTGAATCAGTTGCAACATTAACAATTCAAAGTACAATTAGCTTACATTTCTTATTTCTCAGCGATCCTTATTTTCATATCTTTAGTTCATTACATTTCTTATTTCTTACTTATTTCTAAATCCAGAACATCCACCAAAATCAATCTGACTTCCCGAGACTCATAGTTAAAGACTTACAGAGATGCCTCTGGAAAGTTGAGAAACACCCTGCCCGTTCAGCGTGTTCTGACGTTCTGTTTGAAAAGCTCTTATTTTTATACCCTTTTGGCTTTGGTTTCTTCTTTGATGTTCTCTGCTGGTGTCAGCTAATTGTCTTTATTGATACCTCTTTCAAATGCTTTCTATTTTACTATCAATTCTACTATTGCATGCATAATTATTTCTCTACTTTTAGGTGTTCCAAAAACCATCATAAAAACAATGACAGCTATGGTTTTTGTTTGCTGTCATTCTTATCGAAGATTCTTCATTCATTTCTTAATATTGGCTTAACTGCTTTTTAGCAGACATTTTGACTCCATTCTGCTTCAAGTTTAATACAAACACAATGCAATTGCTTGGTGTCATCTCACAGAATCACAGAATCACAGAATCTACAGTGCAGATAGAGGCCATTTCGGCCCATCGAGCCTGCACCGACACATATCCCACCCTATCTCCGTAACCCCACGTATTTAATCCCCTAACACTAAGGGTCAATTTATCATAGCCAAATCAACCTAACCTGCACATCTTTGGACTGTGGGAGGAAACCGGAGCACCCGGAGGAAACCCACGCAGACACAGGGAGAATGTGCAAACTCCACACAGACAGTCGCCCGAGGCCAGATTTGAACCTGGGTCCCTGGCGCTGTGAGGCAACAGTGCTAACCACTATGCCACCGTGCCCCCCATCTATTGAAGTTATATCTTCAAAGTCTTGTTGGTATGGTTTTTACTATATCTAAATTAAAGACACTTTGACCAGGGTGGTTCATGCATTTCTAGCTATCTCATATTTAATCTTATGGTTCCTGTTTTCCAAGTTTAACATAAAACTATTTGACCAGCAGATGTTTCTTTACTTGATGTCATGTTTCAAAGGTACATGCCTCTTTTAATGTTTGTGTTTCTGTTTTATCGTGTTAGCTCTTCACACTATAAACTGGACATTCTCATTGTGTTCGTTGCAAACCGTAGACCTTTTGGAAGCACCAATGGTTTGCTTCAATCTTTCATTGTTTTAGAATATTTAACTAATTCCCATTTCAAAGCTTGTTTACAGCTTTGTTATCAACTGATCTTCTCTCAGAAGCCTGTATTCTGTTTACAGCCTTGTCTGCTGAGACTTGTGTCTTTTAAACCCAGTATGTCTTTTATTAATAATATCAGTATTCTGTTCATGGTATCGTGTATTTCTCTGAATCATGGCTATTCCTTCACACTCCAACAGCACCCAAAGCAGCCCTACAATGACCAAGCCAATCCTGTCACCATTCACTGCAAGTGACAAAACGACTTCCCAGGTGAAAGCCAAAAATGAACAAGACGGGAAAGTGGTGCAAAGAAATTAACTTATGTGTGTCATAAATATAACTGATACTTATCACTAACTTTTTTTTAATACACCCATGTACATACCCTTGTGCATCTACGATTGTGTCTTTTTTCTTTTCTGCGAGCTTCTATGAGGTGCAACCCCTGTGGCTTCAGCAAAGGTAGAGCCAGGCTGCTCATTTCCCTGTTGTGACTGCTTTGACACTTTTGGTAGATGTCCTCTGGGCTTTGGAGCCTCTGATGACCCCGCCAAAGTCTGCTCCTCCTGTGACTGTGCAGGGACAGACACGGCCATCACGATCCGAGCAAGCATGTGGGGCTCTGACTGAGGGGGAAGCAATGGGGGCACTTTGTGAGCACTTGTGAGCAATGTGTGAGCACTTTTGAGAAAAGTCCCCACTTCCATGTCCTCTCTCACCATCATCCCTCTTATGGGCCATCCGCACTTCCCTGCTAGCAAGGAGCTGGAGATGCTGCTCTCCAGCAAGGTGCTGCTGTACATCAATGGGGCGATGAATGCCCTAGTCTACGTTAGTATCTCTCCTCGAGATGAGGTCAATAAGCCTCTGCTCTCTGTTGTCCACAGCAAGCATGTTCTTGTTGGACTGGCGATTTTGCTGCTCCATGCAGGTGGCCATCCTTTCCATGGAACAGCATATTGTCACCATCGCCAGCGAGATGATGGTGCTCATGTTGGAGATGGACTCCTCCATTCTCTGGACATTTGCAGACATTGCGGCTGCAAAAGCTCCAGAGCCTCACACAGTTGTTGCTGACTCTCCAATATCACCCTCTTTCTCGATGGCCCCCGATTTCAACATTTGTATGCAACTCAGTAGAGCTTGGAGCATCCTGCACCCTCTGGCGAGGATTCTCCACTGCTGTCCCTGCCAACACCATCTGCTCTTGCTCACTTGTGATGTGAAAGACACAAGGTGACACCACTACTCTATCTCGCACAGGACCCACCGAGGTGTGCGTATCTGCATTGGTGCTGGCTGCACATGAGTCTGCTGACTGTGCACCCTCAAAGAATGGAGCTTCCTCTGAGGAGTCATCTTCCTCCTGTGGCTGGACAATGGTGTGGGGATCGCGGGGGCACTTGATGGGAGAGTAAACATATGAATTAGAAGTGCTATGATAGGAATGGGTAACGTTACCATGACATTTCACTAGATGCTGACAGCAGTCACCATATGAGTCCTGTCAAAAAGCCTTGTGTGTCAGAAGCACCTATCAAAATCAGGCAGGGAGGTCAGAGGGTCCCACTGGTATTTTACATTAATTAAAATGGATATATTACTGGACAAGTAAGGATTACTAATCTACAGAATATGAGTTAAATCCCACCATGGCAGTTTCAGAATCTGAACTTTTTTTTTAATCCAGAGATATAAGGCTCGTATCCGTAAAAGTGACAATGAAGTTGGCAGATTGTTTCAAAAACCCAACTGATTTACTAATGTCCTATATGCCCTCTGAAGTGGCAAGCCACACCGTTATATCAAACCACTAGCGGTTCAAGAAAAAGGCCCACCACCACTTTCTCAGGGCAACTAGGAATTGGCAAAAGCAAAATACTGCGGATGCTGGAAATCTGAAATAAAAACAGAAAATGCTGGAAATACTCAGCAGGTTAGGCAGCATCTGTAGAGAGAGAAACAAGAGTTAATGTTTCAGGTCAATGGCCCTTCGTCAGAACTAGAAAAAGTTGGAGATGTAAAAGGTTTTTAAACAAGTGTAGGGGCAGGGAGAGGGGGGAGGAGAGGAAAGAACAAAAGGGAAGGTCTGTGATAGGGTGAAAGGCAGGAGAGATTAAGAGACAGAAGGGATGATGGTGCAAGACAAAAGGAGATGGTAATGGGACAAGTAAAGAAACAAAAGATGAGTCTAGGGCCTAGAAATTCAGTTGGGCGCGCCAGCAGTTAGCGCCTTAGGGGGAGTAGATCTCGAGCGCTAGGCGCTTATCGCCCGGGCGCAGTGCGATCTGCGCCTCTCCCCAACTTCAGGACACATTTAGCGCCGGCGCAAAGTCTTAGCGCGCGCCCTGCTGCGCGCGCAGATCATGACGTCATTTAATAGTGCAACACCCTTTGTGCGCCCCAAACCGGAACTTCACTCGCGCCGGCCCATTGTGCGCCGGGCGTCCCGAGCGACTGTGAAGTGGAACGGTACACAGGCCAGCCGGGCCGGGGGGAGCGCTAATTAAAGGTTAAAGGGCACTTACCCAGCAGTATAAAGGCCAGCCATTTTGCAGCATTCACTCTTGTGCAACGGTTTTTTGGACAGAGACCAAGGAGGAGAGTTTACTGGTTTGGACCAACACTAGGACAGGTATTTTTGGCTCAGGCCAGAGCTTACCAATTATCTTTGCCTTCATTCAGAGCTCAGTGTTTGCCAGCATATAATGGGGGCTGCATTGGGTGGCAACGCTGAATTTCAGCCTTATGCCAGAAGGGCTTACAGACGCCATGAGAGAGTGGCAGCCCTGGCTAGACGCAGAGGGGGCAACAGGCGTCGCCAACTGAGGCCTTACCCACGCAGGGTATACCGCCAGCAGACCTCCTATCTGACCATGTCTGCCGCGATGTGTGTTAGGAGGCTGCGATTCCGAAGGGAGGTGGCTGCAGACATCTGCCGGCTGCTTCAGAGAGATCTGCAGCCACAGCTGATGCGCAGGACGTCTCTGTCGGTGGCAGTGAAGGTGACGGTGGCTCTCAACTTCTATGCCTCCGGCTCCTTCCAATCTGCTACTGGGGACATCGCTAACATCTCCCAGTTCGCCGTGCATTGCTGCATCCGCCAGGTGACCGAAGCCCTTTTCAGAAGGAGACATCAATTCATCTCCTTCCCCATGACCCTGGACAAGCAGCAGCAGCGTGCAGTGGGGTTTGCAAGAATAGCGGGCTTCCCCATGGTGCAGGGCGCCATTGACTGCATGCATGTGGCTTTGCGGGCACCTCTTGAGCATGCCGAGGAGTACCGCAACCGGAAGGGCTACCATTCCCTCAATGTACAGCTGGTGTGTGACCACAGGCAGCGCATCCTAGCTGTCAATGCCCGCTTTCCAGGCAGCAGCCACGATGCCTTTATCCTGCGACAGACAACTGTGGCTGACATGTTCCAGGCACAGCCTCCCCCAAGAGGATGGCTTATCGGGGACAAAGGCTATCCTTTGTGTACCTGGCTCATGACCCCGCTCCGCGCGCCCACGACCCCTGCTGAAGAGGCATACAACGAGAGCCATCAAGCGACGAGGAACCTCATAGAACAAACAATCGGCGTGGTCAAGCAACGGTTCCGCTGTCTCGATCGCTCCGGGGGAGCCCTCCAGTATTCGCAGGATCGAGTCTCCCAATTCGTCGTCGTTTGCTGCATGCTGCACAACCTGGCTATCCGCAGGACTCAGGCACTGCCACCTCACGTTGGACCACCACCTCAGGAGGAGGAGCAGGAGGAGCATGAGGACGAGGAGGACGAGGAGTACCAGCCCAGGAGGGACGCACAAGGTCCAAGGGCCGCCCGTCGGCGGCTTATTGAACGTCACTTCTAGGCCCCCTGTCAGGGAATGGCTTGTGCCAATGATAGAACATGATTGCAGCCGCTCCGCAAGCCCTCAGCCGGTTAAGGCAACAAACACTTCAAAGATCAAACATGGACAATGTGAATAAATAAAATGCTTTATTGTACAAACTCTGGGCCCTTCCCACATGAAAACCAAAAACAGATGAAACCCCCAAAAAACACTCAAACACATTACTCGCTCCCACAACCTGGGGAGGATTAACAAAATAGGGCAACTAAAATGGCCGTCATTCTCGGCCTTCGTCCAAAACAAACATCACATCATCGGCCTTCAAAAAACAAACATCCAATTCTCGGCCTCAAGAAACAAACACAAATGGCCACACATTCGACTATTTGGCCCGCTAGGGCGATGCCTTGGCCATCTTTGGGTGGCCCCTGCCCGCCCTGCTGCTCCGCCTCAAAGTAAGGCCATTGGCTGCTGCAAGGCTGGGGGCAGGCTCCTGAGGGGCACATGTCGTGACGGCAGATGCCCTTGGGGGTCGGCCTAGTCGAGGTCTGGCCGTCGAGCGGCCGGCTGTTGATTGCTGCAGCTGTGGCTGGCCAGCATCAGTCGCTGCAGCAGCTCCTGGCAGCTCCACTGGGGGAGTGGCAGTGGCGGCTGGAGGAATGGCGGCAAGCTGGCAGATGGCAGGCGCTCGCTGGTCGCCTGAGACACTGGCACTCGCCCGGGCCAGCACTGCAGCATGCGCACCAATCTGCCGAGGGACAGACCGATGTGCTGCTGCAGCGCGCCGGGTGCCTTGGCGATGCCTGGCTGACACAGCGAGTGTGGCAGCAGTGAGTGCCCGTGTTGACCTGTTCACTGACCGCAGCAGAGCAGCCAGTGACTGGACGGCACCACTAATCACCTGGCCAGTCGCTGACAGATCTGCCCGGTATTCCGCCCGACTGGTGGCCTCTAAGGGCCCGAACTCGGCCACACTCCGAGAGAGGGAATCAATGGACTCAGGCAACCGTGCCACTGCCGCCATGAGCTCCGTGTGCCGGCGCTCCGAGTCCGCGGACAAGTCTTCGAGGCGTTCCATCTCCTCGGCGAAGAGCATCTCCTGACTGGAGGCCGGACTCTCCCTCTGGGGAGAAGGCCGCCGAGCTGGCCGACCCTTCCTGCGTTGCTGGAGGCCGCTGGGCCCAGCAATTGGACTCCCCTCCGACGCATCCCCCCTCTGGGGAGAAGGCCGCCGAGCTTCCCCCCCCTCCCGCCTTTCTGCAGCACGCAGGTCCCAGGAGCTCTCCTCCCCTTCGACACTTCCGCCACGCTGCCCTCCAGGGAAGACGTGTCCCCTACATTGGCCTGGGTGGCCGCGGCTGAGGGTTCCCCTGATGGGCCGCCTTCCTCTTGCTCCTCCTCCTGCTCCTCCTCGGAGGGTCTGTCACTGGCAAGTTGAGGGACCTCCTCTTGACCATCTGAAAGCAGGAAGGCACAAGAGTAGCTTTAGAGTGAGGAGAGGGCGTCAGTGCGGGATGCATGAGTGGTGGCATTCAGCGCATTGGTCGGACAGTGGCAAAGGATGTAGATCTGATGCGCAAGTGGGACGAGAGAGGTGCAAAAGGTGATGTCCTTACCATTGCTGCCCAGAGCAGGGTCGGCATCTCCACATGCAACGGGCCCAATCACCCGGCCACCCATGAGGCGCTCCACACGATGTTGCAGGTCGGTGAGTGGCTGGATATGGGGTCGTCCTCCCCCGGTCGCAGTCCGGCTCTTGCGATTATTCGCCAGCTTGGCCTGCAAGAGAAAGGACGGCCTCTAAGTACAGTGTGTCGCCGTGATCTTGTGTGCACTGCCTCCCATGGTGGAATAGCCTGGCCAGTGTGTCGCCATGATCTGGTGTGCAATGCCTCCCATGGTGGAATAGCTTGGCCAGTGTGTTCAGTGCAGAATGTGCAATTGATGCTCATGCCTGTGCCATAGCTGCTGGATGAAGGCTGGCCATTAGAGCTTTCAGGTCCCTTTGCCCATAATGTGAGGTGCACATGCAAGGATGAGGAGGTCATTGGAAAGGGTACTCACCCTGACAATGCGTGTGAGGTCATTTAACTTTTTGCGGCATTGGGCACCGGTCCTGGGGACGTCGCTGTTGGCTGACAGCTTGCTGGCGACATGCCTCCAGGCTCTCCTGTAGACGCGGACCGTTGCCTTCTTGCCATTGTCCGGGTACAAAACATGGCACCTCTGCTCCACAGCAGCAAGCAGCACACTCAGATCACGCTCTGAGAAGCGCTGCGCACGTTCACGGGCCTTCTCCATGTCTTCAGGCGCTATTTGGGTCCAGCAGCAGTGTTCAGGCCTAGTTGGAGGGCTCCACTATCCAGGGCGTGGCAGCAGACACAGTCGACCCTTCCCCCTTAAGAGCTGGCCGGCGCCAGGGTGTCTGCTGTCAATCACGAGATGGCCGCACCTGCGCTGCGCCCGGCCTCGGCGCTATCGATCACCACCTCCGGCTTAGCGCCCAAAGAGAGGCGTCCAGCAGCAGTTTTAGCGCTCGCCCGAACTAGTAGGGCGAAGCTAATGAATATCGGAGAAGTGACCTAGATTTGGCGGCGGCCGCAAACTTTAGCGGACGCCCCACTTTAGCGCCCCAAAAGTGGCGTCAATGAATTTCTAGGCCTAGATGTCTACAACTTTATTACTATACTGTTGCCTATTTCAGCATTACAATAAGGGCAATGCTGAGTACATCAGGAATTCAGTTTTGGAGTGAATTGCTGACGTACACTCCCCTCAGGGAAAGCTCTGCACCGACAACATTAAAGTCTACTCTAACCATGCTCAAAATATACGAAACCAGTTGGACCATGGAGACAGACATTTCCCTGAATCAGCTGGAATTCTATCAGTTAAAGGAAGAGACAAGTCCATTTTGCCATATGCCTGGTGTAATTTCCCTCATGTATAATCATTTTTCAATAAACATATTTGTTCTGAAGGTTTGAAGTACTGTATTTTTTTCTGAGATTAGAGTTCTGCTTCAGGCCAGTTATTATCATAGGCTTGAGCTATAAATGCCAACAATAAATCATAGCCAGATCTTAGCCCTATTGAAATGGATCCAATTCTACTTGTGGATTCTTAGAAGGATGCAGTCCAGCCTTACAGGTCACATTCATTTGACATTTATACAATTGAACTCAATTAATATGTGCTCCACCTGCTGTGACAAGTCTGACCCATTTTTACTGACTTTTTTCTAATCTTTGGCTCCTTCAGGGTTCAGGATTTAAATAATAATTTGTCTACTGCATAGCTCATAATAGCTTACCAGAAAAACAGATGTTTTATTAAGCTAAGCTGCTGCTTAGTCTTTACCGCAAGCTCCTAAAATGTATAAAGAGGCACACATTTTTACCATTTGTATTACAAAAACATTGTGGAGGGATGGATTTCAATAAAACTTTCTGATTCTCTCAGGTACAGAAGAATCCACACAATTTGCAATCTTAGACAATGGCATAAACCATTTGATTTTATTGATATATCTGTTTTCCTATTGCTACCAGTCTCAGCTGTGGCTGAGTTGGTAGCACACTCGCCTCTGAATCAGAAGGTTGTGGGTTTAAGTCCCACTCCAGGGTCTTGAGCACTCCAGTGCAGTGCTGAGGGAGTGCAGCACTGTCGGAGGTGCCGTCTTTCGGATGAAATATTACCTGCTATCTCAGGTGGACATAAAAGATCCCATGGCACTATTTCGAAGAAGAGCAGGGGAGTTATCCCCAGTGCCCTCGCCAATATTTATCCCTCAACCAACATAACAAAAACAGATTATATGATCATTATCACATTGCTGTTTGTGGAACTTTGCTGTGCTCAAATTGGCTGCCGCATTTCCTACATTATAACAGTGACTCCACTTCAAAAGTACTTCAAAAAGTAAAGCGCTTTGAGACGTCCGGTGGTCGTGAAATGCAAGTCTTTCTTTCTTTCTACCAAGCGTACTATTACTGCAATTGCTTGAAACTCCCTTCTGTCTGATGTTTGTTGAATTCGTTTTTTTTTTAACAAGGCTGCTCACCTCAATGTGAAATGAATTCTCTGCAGGCACACTACTTATTTTCTGCTCACTGGATTATGGTCCATTATTTCCCATTAAGAGGAGATGAAAGTTATTTTAATTTTGCTATCTATTCTGACCTCAGGAAAACCACATGTTGCTTGATTTTAATATCTTAAAGAAAGAACTTGTATTTATTGCGCCATTCACGTACTTGGGACATCTCTAAGCTTTTCACAGACAATAAAATAATTCAGAAGAACCCATTGTACAAGAGCTTGGTTAGGCCTCAGTTAGAATACTGTGTCCAGTTTTAGTCTCTTTACATGGTGGGTGATATTGAGGCTTTGGCAAGGATGCAAGATTGATACCCAATGTAATGAAATCTGTTTGTCGTGATCCTGTATTCGTTTTGCACTCATGTATATTACCCTCCCCCACTGTGTATAGTTTCACTTCCTCTTTCCCGACTAACCTGGGAGGTTCCAGGTCTTGGCTCTTGGCTCCACCCCTGACTTCTCTTACATAAAGATCCCAGGATCTGTATGACTCATTCCTGTGAACCAGTCGGCGTGTTGAGATGTTAGCTCTGATCTTAGTGATTAAAAGCCAACTTGTTTAAGTCTATAACTTCTAGTTTTGTGGTTATTGAAGGCCCATCAATTTTAATCACTAAAGAATACTAGGATGGATCGACTGCTAAAACCAGAGCGTCTGGACTTGGATCCAAATTCTGCTGAAGCATCAAATCAATTTGGACACTGGCTCAAATGCTTCGAACTGTTCGCGGGGGCCTCATCCGCTAGCGAGGTAGATAAACTGAGTCTACTGACTACTCGTGTAAGTCATCGGATTTATTCGTTCATCCGGGACGCCACCTCTTACACGGAGGCCATCACTATCCTGAAGGCCCAATACCAGAGGCCGGTAAACGAAGTGTACGCCAGACATCTGCTGGCTACACGCAGGCAGCGACCAGAGGAATCAATGGACGATTTCTTACAGGGCCTAAAGGACCTGGTCCGGGACTGTAACTGCAAGGCCGTGACGGCCAACGCGTACTCTGACGAATTGGTCCGCGATTCCTTCATCACGGGCCTCAAATCGAATTATATCCGGCAGAGACTGCTGGAGAAGGAGGTCCTGGACTTATAAAAGGCAGTGGCCACTGCGCGATCGCTGGACGTGGCCCAGAGAAACTCTGACTCTTATTCTTCCGGCCATGCGGCCCTCACTGCCTCGTGTGCACCAAGGGGGCCGCCATCTTGGAATCAGCCATCTTCCCCATCCAGGTCTCAGACCAGCTCTACGCCGCTGGAGTCCCCACACAGAAGTTCACCCAGGAGTCCTACTACAGCGGCAATGTCTCGAGGCCCGAAATGCTACTTCTGCGGCTAGGCCAAGCACCCCAGACAACGATGCCCAGCGAAGGACGCTACATGCTTCAAATGTAAGAAGAAGGGGCATTTTAGCAAAGTCTGCAGGGGGAATCCGATTTCCAACTCCGTCACCGCCTCGTGCGTGCTGTGCGGGCCGCCATCTTGGGATCCGCCATCTTTTCCCGACTCAACGGCCGCCCAGGGCCCAACAGTGGCTTCGATCACGGTGGATCAATCCAGGCCACACCTGTTGACAAAATCCATGATGGACATACAGGTAAACGGGAATTTAACTAAATGTTTAATTGACTGTGGGAGTACCGAGAGTTTTATCCACCCTAGCCTGGTACGGCGGCACTCATTAACGGTAACCCCTACACAGAGCAGAATTGCTATGGCTGCTAAGCCCCACACTTCGGACATTTTGGGCTACTGTGTGGTAACACTGACTGTAAAAGGCACGGACTACAAGGATTTTAAACTCCTCGTGATGCCAGAACTCTGTGTTAATGTAATCTTGGGCCTGGACTTCCAGTGCCACCACGAAAGTGTCACGCTAGCATATGGCGGGTCCCAGCCGCCACCCACAGTCTGTGGCCTATCAACCTTAAAAATCAGCCCGCCCTCTTTATTCGCTAATCTCGCTCCGAACTGTAGGCCCATAGCGACCAAAAGTAGACGGTACAGTCTGGAAGACAGACACTTTATCAAGGCGGAAGTGGACAGACTCCTGCGGGAAGGCATTATTGAATGCAGTACCAGCCCGTGGCGTGCCCAAGTAGTCATAGTTAAAAATAGCGAAAAGAAACGGATGGTAATTGACTACAGCCAGACTGTTAATATTTATACCCAGCTGGACGCCTACCCTTTACCCCGCATATCAGAAATGGTCAACCAGATTGCGCAATACCGAGTCTTCTCAACTATCGACCTCAAATCTGCGTATCACCAGCTCCCCATTAGAACGGAGGACCGCCCATACACCGCCTTCGAGGCGAACGGGCGCCTCTACCATTTTCTCAGAGTGCCCTTCGGGGTAACAAATGGGGTCTCGGTCTTCCAACATGAGATGGACCGCATGGTTGACGAGAATAAACTACAAGCTACCTACCCCTATCTGGACAATGTCACTATCTGCGGGCACAACCAGCAAGACCACGATCTAAATCTTGCGAGATTTTTAAAAACTGCCCTAAAGCTGAATCTAACCTACAACGAATACAAATGTGTCTTCAACACAACCCGTCTCTGTATCCTCGGCTGTGTGGTGGAAGATGGGGTAATTGGACCGGACCCTGACCGATTATGCCCCCTAAAGGAACTGCCCCTGCCACACAATCCCAAAGCTTTAAAAAGGTGCCTGGGATTTTTTTTGTATTATGCCCAATGGGTGCCCAATTACTCTGATAAGGCCCGACCCCTCATTAAATCGACGTCCTTCCCAATATCAGCGGAAGCTCGGGAGGCTTTCATCAGTATTAAACAGGACATTGAAAGGGCTGCAGTGTGTGCAGTGGACGAATGCATTCCCTTTCAAGTCGAAAGCGATGCGTCAGACTTTGCCTTAGCTGCGACCCTCAATCAGGCTGGGAGACCTGTGGCCTTCTTCTCCCGAACCCTTCAGGGACCTGAAATCAGGCAATCTTCTGTCGAGAAGGAGGCACAGGCTATAGTGGAGGCAGTGCGGCACTGGAGACACTACCTAGCCGGCAAATGTTTCACCCTGCTCACCGACCAGCGGTCGGTGGCTTTCATGTTTAATAACAAACAAAGGGGGAAAATCAAGAATGACAAAATACTCAGGTGGAGGATCGAACTATCCACGTTCGACTATGATATTATGTACAGGCCAGGAGCCCTTAATGAACCCCCAGATGCCCTATCGCGGGAAATGTGTGCCAGCATTCATATGGACAAATTACAGGGTCTCCACAACGACCTCTGTCACCCAGGGGTCACCCGACTATACCATTTTATTAAGTTCCGCAATCTGCCCCACTCCATCGAGGAGGTCAGGGCAATGACCAGAGCCTGCCGCATCTGTGCGGAATGCAAGCCTCGTTTCTACAGGCCTGACCGTGCACACCTTATCAAAGCCACACGGCCATTCGAGCACCTAAGTCTGGACTTCAAGGGACCCCTTCCCTCTGCCGACCGTAACGTATACTTCCTCAATATCATTGATGAATATTCCCGCTTCCCCTTTGCCATTCCCTGCTCAGACATGACCAGTGCCACAGTCATCAAGTGTCTCTGTAATCTATTCTGCATGTTTGGCATGCCGAACTACATACACAGCGATAGGGGGACGTCATTCATGAGTGACGAGCTGCGCCAGTTCTTGCTCTCGAATGGGATAGCCACTAGCAGAACCACTAGCTACAACCCCCGGGGTAATGGGCAAGTGGAAAGGGAGAATGCTACTGTTTGGAAGGCTGTCACGTTAGCCTTAAATTCAAAAGGCCTTCCGACCTCCCGCTGGCAGGAAGTCCTCCCAGACGTGCTCCACTCCATAAGGTCTCTGTTATGTACTGCCACTAACGCTACCCCTCACGAAAAGATGTTCGTTTTCCCCCGGAAATCCACCTCGGGCATATCTCTACCCACATGGCTGACGTCTCCGGGGACAGTACTGTTGTGGAAGCACGTGAGAGGCCATAAAACGGATCCCCTTGTGGAAAAGGTACAGCTCCTTCCTGCAAACCCTCAGTATGCCTATATCGAATACTCTGACGGGCGAGCGGACACTGTTTCCATAAAAGACCTCGCTCCCTCGGGGAGCGGAGAGAACGATGGGAGACTACCCGATGACGACCTACACTACAAAGAGACAGGACGCCCAGAGCTATCAATACCCAACTTTAACCTGGAGGACACTGCAGATAACCTGGAAGACACTGCGGAGGCCCGGACAGTGGAGGAACCAGAATCCACTCCCCTAGAGGCACCCCAACTGGCTTTGCGCCGATCACTGAGAACTGCAAAACCTCCTGACAGACTCACTTATACCAACTTTTAAGAAACATCACCCCGATGGACTAAATCTATAGAAGGGGTGAATGTAATGAAATCTGTTTGTCTTGATCCTGTATTCGTTTTGCACTCATGTATATTACCCTCCCCCACTGTGTATAGTTTCACTTCCTCTTTCCCGACTAACCTGGGAGGTTCCAGGTCTTGGCTCTTGGCTCCGCCCCTGACTTCTCTTACATAAAGATCCCAGGATCTGTATGACTCATTCCTGTGAACCAGTCGGCATGTTGAGATGTTAGCTCTGATCTTAGTGATTAAAAGCCAACTTGTTTAAGTCTATAACTTCTAGTTTTGTGGTTATTGAAGGCCCATCACCCAATATAAAGCATTTTAGTTATGAAGATAGGCCGACAAAGCCGGCACTCTACACACTTTAGAAAAGTGTAGACTCAAGGGTGACTTGATTGAGGTTTATAAGATGATGAAAGGAATAGATTGTGTTTGTGTAGACAACTTGTTTCAACTGAATAGGTTAGGGAGGGACAGAGGTTACAATCTCAAGTTATGTAAGGCTAGATATAGGTTAGATGTTAGGAGGTGGTTTTTTTTCCAGAGAATAATGAAGTTGTGGAACAGGCTGCCTTCTCGTGCGGTGAATGCTAATTCATGAAATTCCTCCAAACAAGAGCAAGACTTGCTTTTGGCTTGGGCGGAGATCACCTCATATAAAAGGTAGGTACGATATAACATTAATCGGGGTTAGAGTGGTCTGCTAGACTAGTTTTGATCACCTAAAGTGGTTAGAGAGGAATTTTCCAGATTTTTGTCCCTAATTGGCCTGGGCTTTGTCTGTTTTTTCACCTCTCCCTGGAGATTACATGACCTTTGGGTGGGATGGAGAGTGTCTATATTATGATGCACAAGGCATTAGAGTTATGGATGGACCAGTTAATTGTTTCTTCTCCGTCATTGTCATATGTTCGTATGAAGTGTAGTAACTTGTATTGCAGAAAATTCAGCAGCCAATTTGTGCATTGCAAGCATCCAAAACAGCAATAAGATAAATGAACTGTTTTTAGTGATGTTGGTTGAGGGACAAATGTTGATCAGGGCACTGGGATAACTTCCCTGCTCTTCTTTAAATAATGCCATGGGAACTTTTACACTCACCCGAGAGGGCAGTTGGGATCTTGCTTTAATGTCTCATCTGAAATATGGCACCTGTGACAATGCAGCACTGCCTCGGAACTGCACTGACGTTTCGACCTAAAATATGTGCTCTAGTCTCTGGAGTGGAGCTTGAATCCATGACCTCTGGCTCAGAGGCAAGCGTGCTACCATTGAGCCAAGACCACCATCTAATATAAAGCTAGCCAACATTTGTAGTCCCAAATGTGAAGTGAAGCAAAGTAAGAGGAAAGTTAGAAATGCTTTATTCTGGGGCAACGTTTTTAGTGCACTAGGGAAGAAACAGGAGTGTAAGATTGTTATTAGTTCTCCTCCATAAGAGGATCTTATTTTGTTTTACTTCACTTTTCAGATTATAAATGTTGCTTAGCTTTATTTTCTGGGGATAAATTTTACCAGTGCGCACTCGGCAGGAGACTTGCCTACCAGGAACAAATGTTGGGAAATCTTAGGCATGCATGCCGCTTTTAAAAGCTCTTTAGAATAATTTGTCTGTGACTACTCAACCCACTCTGGGTCCAGGTATATTGTGTATCAGTAAAACAGGTTTATTAAACATTAAACATCCAGTACAAAGAAGTAATACTTAACAAGAAGATAGTCGCAGTCTGTTCATTGAACCCCGGCGTTCCTTCCCAGTGACTGTGGCGTGGTCTCTTTAACTCTTGCTGTGTTCTGTTGACTGAAGCTTCTCATCCTCTGTTTTCGTGCTGCTTTCAGTGTTCAGTAGCTGTTTCTTTATACTTTTTTCCCCTTCAAAATACATAGCAACTTGCAGCTGCTTGGGCTATCTCACCATTCTGACCTTCACAAGTACAGTCTATGATTCTCTCCCCTTTTCTGCTGTGAGCTTTGAGTATGAGAACTTTTACATAGCCAGACTTCCCATGAATTAAGACAGAGGTCTTTTGCCTTTCCCATAGCCCATTATCTAGACTGGTCTGAAACTTCAGTGATAAGGGATGTTAGGTATTGAAAACCCTCTATCTTACTTTGAGACTTAATTAATGTTTTGTCCTTCACTGGCTTCTTGTTTTTAATATAACAGAAAATCTACACGGCCTCAGCACTATTCTCGCAGTTAACATAATGGCCCAGAAATTCGGGTCGGGGGCTTCCCGCGGGTGCAAGCCCCCGACCTACACTTACATATCGCGCTGACATTTGAAGATGGCCTGCGTGGATTTCCGGTCTGTGGCCCGGTTCAGCTCCCGGCGCGCTGTGCGTGCGTGATCCAGCGGCGTACTTAGTGTGGTGAGCCGGCTGGGATCACGTGAGCACTGGGCAACCAATGGGAGTTTACAAAAGCCCATTCATGAGTTAGACATAAGACCTGTCAAATTCATGAAAAGTTCGGGTGCCAAAAACACTACTTAAACTTTAAATAAAAGTTAAAAAAACATTCCAATAATTAAATTAATTATTAATAACTGTAAAAAACTATTTTAAACAATTATTCAAATTTCTGCCAAAAATTTTTTTTCAAGAAATCGGGTCCAAAAATACACTTACCTTACTGTAAATTCTTTAAAAATAATAAACCTGTGGAAAAAAAATTCTAACTTTAATTATTAGACCACTTACCTTTTAAAACTAAGTCCTTACATCTGCTTTTTACATTTGTAAAAAGTGGAGGCCTTCACGCACGGACAAACCTGTCAAAAAAAACGATGTTCAACGCGTACGCGCTGCCTCAAACGCTGCAGGGGAACCGCCTCTTAACCCTTTGGTTCAGAGGAGAGGAAATGCCGGTTTTCCGCGCATGCGCTGTGCATGCTGAAATCTGGCACTTCCAACGGGCCCACGCGTGAATACCCCATCCGTACTCACGCGTTGGGACTGGAATTACTGGGCCAATGTTGGCTTAATTTTACCATCATGCTTTGCTACCCAGCCATTCACCATTTTATACAGGCTTTTTAGGTTTTTAACATACAATTTCACATATTATAGTTATTTAATAATGCTTACAAAATCTTAACAATGTTTACTTAATCCTACAGGTACACTCTATCCTACAGGCACCTCACCATTCTCCACCAATAATTGATGGTCAATTGTGAGAAGCTCGCCTGTGATTCCCTGACATGTGCTCTTGGCAGATGAGGCTCCTTTCTGTAAAATCTTTTCTCTAGTTTCTACTGACCATGAAGAGCTGCCATTATTCTTGTCGGTAAGAAGCAATAGAGTCTGTAGCTGTCAAGCAGTGCCCAATGACTGTGTTTGAATGTGCCTGCAAAGAGCTCCTTAAGCCCCCATCCCATGGTGATCTGAGACTGTTTTTCCATGGCTCCCTGCTTGTACATCTATTAAAAAGCCATGGGTACTGCACCTTTACATGCAGCATCATTTGAGAACAGAATGTCTGAAATATTTTGCTAGCAACGCAAACTAGCTGCTGCTCCTTTCTCATGAAAGGGAGATTATTAAATATTTGGGACAGTGCTTACAAACCAAAGTTTCTCCTGTTTTTTGAGATCCAGTTTTAATTTTGTGCGCACAACTTTATTTATGTGAATAGCAGCAGGCATTGCACATGTGCATATAAGTTTGTAATTTTTAAAACTGCCCCTGTGTGCATACCAATGAGAATAAAGACACAGATAATTCCGTAATTATATTAATGACACAATTGACCTCCCATGGCATTGCTCATGAATAACACTTTTAAACTATATTATGTTTTGTATGATCTACACTTATATTATTTCCTGCTATCCATTACTCACTGGTCTTTACCATATATCTCTTAATTTTATATTATATAGGACGAAAATGTTGAACCTTCTCCTTAACTTACATTTTTCACCTTGGTGCCACATTTTTGAAGGATTTCTTTTTGTTCTGTAGCCCAAGGGAAACCCAGTTGTAAATGCTCCATGATGTCATTATGATATAATCCCTTGTTACAGTCATGTGCTTACCTGGGACAAATGACAATGAGCCACATTTTTCCCATGGATCAGTCATACATTATAAAACCATTGGGCAGTGTTTACCATTTAAATGGCCATATGGTTATCAGGGACCATGAGTTATTACTGAAATATTGAATGATCAGGTTGATCACCTGATTAACAGCCTCCACTGAGGGAGGAGATGGTTAAAAACCTAGTGTACATCTCTGCTACAAGGCTCACCACCGCCGAGAATTTTGTTTGCTTTCAGTAGAAGTGATGTGAACATTCTTTGTTCTCTCAGATGATTGAGAAACTACCTAAAGTTTACAGAAAAGAAGGTGGTATAAAAAATAAGCAGGTTGTTTTTGGGGCAAATGTCTCAGTTAATGATTGGTGGGTTGCTGTCTTTTTGTATCACAGATGAGATTTGAGCAATTAAATGCCAGTGCATTGCATGCCGATGATGACGTCCACACAGCGTATGCTGTCGTAAGCCCTCAGAATGGCCCCGCAAGTTCCGGGTTTCCGCATGCGCTGCGCATGCACGAAACCCTGAACTTGCGATGTGTCAAGTTTCTCCTTGACAGATCATCCACATGCGGCCCAAAAACAATTTTGCTGGCACAGAGTTGGGCTATTTGTCCAAATACTGCCCAGCGAATGCCCACAAAATCTTTACGCCTGGTAAAAGACTGCATAGGGCCTGCTTTTACCAGCGTAAGGGTTAAGATACATGTTAAATTAATATTTTTAAAATGATTAAAGCATACAAAAACATTTAAAATTAGTTCATGTAAATTTTGGGCCGAATTAAAATATTTTAAATATTTTTCAAAAAATTAAATTTTTATTTCAAGTGCTTAATCAAAGGGACTTTAATTCATTTTGAACACAGGAATATTTATTTTTATTAGCATTGTGTCAATTATTTATTTATTTGGGGATTTCTCATAAGCTTATGGGGATTCTTGCCTAGAAATTGGGTTGAGGCGCCAAACTGGCGCCAAGTTCGCCTGGTCGCTGATTTTTGCACTGCGTTGGGAGTAATACCGATCGCCAGAAATTCAGTTTCAGAAATCCTCGAGGGAGACGGGGCGAGGCTCGAGGCGCTCTGCGTCCCTATTAGGGCGCTGAAACTGAATATCACAGCGCAACGTGCCGCAGCGCCACACGCTGCGGCACGGCACGCTGTGGTACTGCAGGCCTTCCTCCCATTGTTAAGGGGGAGGGGCCTGCAACAGCGCTATCCCCGATCGCGAGTGCCAGCAAAAGAGCTCGGCACCGAGGAAAAGTGCCGGGCTCTTGGGAAACAGCCGGCAATGCCGCGGGGGGGGGGGGGGTGGTCAGGAGGCTGGGGATGGAGGTGATGGCAGGCGGCCGCCAAAAAAGGCGTCCGCCCCGCACCTCCACCTTAACTTGCGCCGCTGCCGGCACAGCAAGGCCCTGTGAACCGGGCGCGGGTAGCGAACGGCGCTACAGCGGCGTTCGCTACCAAATATCGCGAACGGGGCGCTAATGGGGCGCTACGCACACCGATGACGTTATCGGTGGTGGCGCAGCGCTACAGGCTAACGCCACCATTAGCGCCCCTGCTGAATATCGCGGGAGGCGCAGCCAGTGGCGCTACAGCCACTGACTGCCTCTTTAGGTGCTAACAGGTGGCGCTACTCACCCAATTTCTCCCCCTCTGTACGTTAATGGAATCCCCATAAGCTTATGAGGAATCCCCCTTTCTAATTGGTTGGTCTGGCCCACGTGATCCCAGGGACGCTTCTGAGCCGCCTGTGTCCCTGGGATCGTGGGCCTTTACGCAGGCCTATGCCTGAAAGCCCAGGACCCGAAGACTCTGAAGGTCCGGAGCCATCAGGTACTTTCGTATTTTCTTTCGGGTCCGAGGCGTACTCTGGAAGTACGCCTCCAACCGCAAATTTTGGCCCAACATTTGTAAGACAGTGCACATTGCAGGAAGGGTCAGTAGTGATGTGGAGACAGTGAAATGTTACAGATGAATCTTTACAACCAAATTATATTGCAAATCTTTTATGTCCCACCTCTGGTACAAACCGATTATGGGGTAACACAGTGAATGTCTGTGGACAACAGACTTAGAAGGGAAAAAAATTTGACAAATATCAAATGTGCACTTAAAGCCCTGAAGTATTAAGATTCCATGGATTCCTCATAGTGTAGGAGAGACTGTTTCCCAGCTCCTCACACTATATTCTCTGACAGGTCTGCCCCAGGTCAAGGTTGTAAAGATAGATTCATACGTATGCAGTGATAAGTTGACTTCCAATTTTCTGCTCATTATAGTTTATTTTATTTAATTTGGGATGATTTCTGCTTGGATTGATTTTGCTGAGACACAGCAGAGCATTTATAATTATATTACCTAGACAAATATAATGAACACATTAGCTGAGACCCTGCATTAACTAATCACATTCTGCGGTTTATTACTTAAGGAAAGACTACTTAATGTCATCCAAAAGGGATGTCTGATGTTGCCCATGAATTTGACTGCATCATAGCCATTCAACTCTAATATGAGAAAGAAGTTCCATTTATAAAGTGTCTTTCATGTTGTCAGGACATCCTAATGTGCTTCACAATTAGTGAATTGCCATTGCAGTGCAATCACTATTACTGTATGTAGGTAAAAACAGCAACCAATTTTCACACAGCAGGGTTTCACAAACAGAAAATGAGATGAATGACCACTTGATCTGTTTTTGGTGGTGATGGTGCAGGGGGAAATGTTGGTCAGGTCACCGGGAGCTCTCCTTGTCCCCTTTCAATGATGTCATGGGATCTTTTGCATTCACATGAAAAGGCTTCGGTTTAACATCTCACCCGAAATACACACCTACAAAAATCAGCCCTCGCTACAGCACTGAATGGGAGAAGTAAAACACTACCTTCTCTAGATGTTGCAGATAATAACTTGTGCTAGTATTAAGGAAAGGACATCTGTGATTTCATTTACAACTGGTTTCTGGCAGAAGAGCTGGACTCCCAACAGAGAATGGAAGATACAAAACTGATGATGAAGATATCAATAGTTTCTTCAGTCCTGATTCTGCTGCGTCCACTTGAGCTATGTTACCAGGGATTTGCATTAAGTGCCCAATATATATCTTGGGTAAGAGGAGACAGTAGATTCAAAGATTCTGGAATGCCATCTGGAAGAGCTTGGCATGTCCATGGTGATATCAAAAATATGACCATGTGGACAAAAATTACAGTAAGATAGGCCGGAATTTTCCCATTGCAGAGAGTATGGGTTTGGGAGCGGGTCGGCAGTTAAAAGTGCTGAAATTGACAGCGTGTCGGGAACCCGCCGTCATCCTGCCGACTTCCGCATTTGACGGGGGCGGGTTTCGAGGCGCACCACAGTCCCACTCAGGAGAGGTGGGCGACCTCATTGAGTTCATTAACTGCTCGTTTAGAGACCCTTAACAGCCTTTTTAACGTGAGGTTTCAACTTTAACTGGTTGTGCACAGGATTCACGGACCTTGGGAAGCTCGCCTGTGAAGGGGAGGTGGAAGCTCAGTGGCCATTGTGTAAGTCCATTAAGTGACAGCTGGAAAATGCACATAAATACACACAGCTTACACCTGCTTCCTTACCTAAGGGAAAGGCTCTTGCTGACACTATTTTGTGCAGAGATTTTGCTTTTAGGAGTTTGCAGGTGATTTCTGCAACCTCGGAAGCCACTCTCACCACATTGCTAGTCACTATCAGAACATTGAAGGAGTGGGCCTCTGATCTCCACTTTACCTGGCATCTATCAGATCAACATGGGTGCCGCTTATGCTGTCTCACCTTGGACCTCAGAATTTGACCAGGATGAGCCTCAGCACCAACAACACCAGCCACACCAGCAGCAGCAGCAACCACAACAGCAGCAGCATTCTCCTCACCGACCTGATGCTCCACAGGAGAGAGTGGGTCAGCACAGGGGTGCACCACGCTGGAGGTGATACCCCAACATAGGGTATACAGGCAGAGGATGAGCTTCCCGGACATGACAGAGCAGCAGTGCTTCAGGAGGCTCAGGCTATTGCGGCAGGTCGTGACAGACATTTGTAGCTTGCTAGAAGAAGACCTGCAGCCCAGAGAACCTCGTGGACACGCCTTACCAGTGGCTGTCAAAGTCACCTCCGCCCTCAACATCTTTGCCTCAGACTCCTTCCAGGGAGCTGCAGCAGACACTTGCAGGATCTTGCAGTTGGCCCACCCACAAAAGCATCACCCAGGTGATTGATGCCATGTTTCACAAGTCAGCCACAAATGTAAAACTTTGCCACTGATGAAGCCATTTTGACAGGGTGGGCGATCAGCTTTGTTGCTCTGGCTGGCTTCCCACAGGTGCAGGGCATCATCAACTGCACACATGTGTCCAACAAGGCACCCCCAGATCACCCAGGAGTTTTTGTGAACCAGAGGGCTTCCACTCCCTCAATGTGCAGCTCGTCTGCAACCATAAAAAGATCATCATGCATGTGTGTGCCAGATTCCCTGGGAGCTGTCATGGCTCTTTCATTCTGCGCCAGTCCACCCTCCCTCAGCTCTTTGCACCTCAAAACCAACTTACCAGCTGGCTGCTTGGAAACAAGGGCTATCCACTGAAGATGTGGCCGATGACTCCCTTGAGGATGGCAATCAATGAGGCTGAGGAGCGATATAATGAAAGCCACATGTCCACCAGATGTGTCATAGAGCAAGCAATCGGCATGCTGAAGATGCGCTTCTGATGCCTGGATAGATCTGGAGGAGCCGATCATTACACACCGGCCAGGGTCTCCAGAATCATCGTCGTATGCTGTGTGCTGCACAACATATCACAGCAGTGAGGATTGGAGCTACAGGACAAGCAAGGTGCAGAGCACACAGCCTCTTTGGAGGAGGAGGAGGAGGAACAGGTGGAATATGAGGAGGAGAAGGAGGAGGAGGAAGTTGAGGTGGAGATGGCACTAGCAATGGTGGACATTGCTTCCCGGGAGGCCCGGGACGGCCTCATCATGGTCTGGTTTACTTAAGTTGCACCAGTGCACCCATCTGGCTCCCAGATGCTGCGCCAACTTCCCCCCCCCCCCCCCGCCGCCCCCCCCCTCCACTACCACCACAAAGCAGGCGTACAATGACCAAACCATTCCTGTCAACCAAACACCCATTGCTCAAGGTTAAGTAATGTCTCACCATTCACTCCAAGTGACAAAGCCACTTCCCAAGTAGGAGGCAAAAATGGACAAGACAGGAAAGTGGTGCAAAGAAATAAATTTACATGCATCATAGATAGAACTGGAGCTTAACACTAACATTTCGGTAAACACTTTTGGCGGGTGTCCTCTGGGTTCCAGGACCTGTGAGGGCCCCGCCAAAGATTGCTTCTCCTGCAACTGTGCAGGGGAAGACTTGGTCATTGGGATCCGAGGCAGCATGTGGGGCTCTGCATGAGGGGGAGGCCATGGGCGAGAAGTGGGAGTGCTTTGAGCAGAGCCCCCACTTCCATGTGCTCTCTCACCATCATCCCTCTCATGGGCCGTCCGCACTTCCCTGCTATCAAGGAGCTGGACAGCACCTTGTTGCACATCAGTGGGGCGATGAATGCCCAAGCCTGTGTTGGTAGCCCTGCTAGAGAGAAGGTCAATGAGAGTCTGCAATCTGTTGTTCACAGCCAGCATGTTCTCGTTGGACTGGTGCATTAGCTGCTCCATGCAGATGGCCATCACCTGCTCCATTCTCTTGACAGTCACGCACATCGCGACTGGAAATTCTGCCAGAGCCTCGCGCATTTGTTGCTGCTCCTCCAAGATCACCCTCTTTGTCGATGGCCCGAGGTGGAGCATCTACATCCAGCTGAGCAAAGCTTGGAGCGTCCTGCACCCTACAGCGAGGACTCTCCACTGCTGTCCCTGTCAACACCATCTGCTCTTGCTCACTTGTGATGTGAGAGACACAAGGTGACATCACTACTGTATGTCTCACTGGACCCGCCGACATGCACGTACCTGCACTGTTGCTGACTGCGCATGGGTCTGCTGATGGTGCACCCTCAGAGACTGGAGCTTCCTCTGAGGAGTTGTCTTCCTCATCCAGCTGGACAGTGTTGCGGGGGGCACTTGATAGACCTGTGGGAGAGTAAAATGTGTAACGTTACCATTATGCACATGATGAAATTTCACTGGCTGCTGACATCAGTGACCATGAGTGACTGTTGTATGCCATGTGGGACATTTAATTCTGTTTCCAGGTTGCTGGGAGGTCCCCATCTCTCCATCTCCCATCACCAGCAGCTCAGTCACTCCACTTATTTCGAGAGCCTTCTCCTCTGCAGGCGTCAGCTTTGTAAATATTGCAGGGCCACTTCCGGTTCTCTGCCTCCCCCTATTGTTGTGCGCTCTCTTCTGCTAGGAGGGAAAGAAGAGAACTTTGAGTGAGAGTGATGGAATGAGTGTAAGGGATGTATGGGCTACATCTTTAGAGGGTGACTATGAGCGAGTGGCATGACATTTCCAAATGGCCTCTTTCTGTGGCGCTACTTTGTTGGATTGCATTAGGCTGAGGGTGAGTGTCAGTGGTGGTTAGTCAGACAGGGATGTAAGTGCATAGACAGTGAGGGATGGGTGCACCTGCAAGGTAGGTTGGTGTGAGGAGTGACGTGCAGGAGTAGGCTTGGGAAGGCAGAGTGATGGGGTGGGGTGACACGCACATTAGGATGCAGTTGAATGTGGTATTATACTCACCTTTCCTGACCTCATGAGATCATTAAATCTCTTCCGGCATTGAATCCAGCAGCGGCTGACAACACCCCTATTGCTCACTTCTTGGCCGATCTCTAGCCATGCCCTCTTGGTTTTTCTGGCTGCTCTTTTCCTGCCACTGCCAGGGAATACAACCTCCCTGCGTGCTCCTGACTCCCTGGACCAGGTCTTCCATGGAGAACTACTCACCTACTCACATCCCCATCTGAGAACCTGGGCACAGCCTTCTGTCGCTGTGACTTGCACCCACACAAATCTCTTCGCTATAGATCAATAGCCACCTCTCCCAACCACCTTCGTGACTCCTCCAACAACCTTCAACTGGGATGTGTGCAAGGCTCCGAGCTGAAAATCAGTCATCGGTGACGTCACCAGACCTGCTCCATTTAATTTGCTGGGAAACCTGCATGACTGTTTCAATTGATGTAATTGAGTTAAACACGCAGTGCAGAACACGCTGTTGGAATCTTCGGGATGGTGACCTGCTACACGGCCCACACGCACCCGACCCGACTCCAAGGTAAAGATTCCGGCCAATGTCTCCAAAGCAGTCAGAACAGTAAGGTAACACAACAGAGGAACTATCTTAGTCTTTATAGCTTGCTCCTTAATTTAATGCATATAAGACTCAATGGCATGCATTAACTAACCACATTGTCTTGTTTGTAGCATCACATAAGTTTGATAGCGGTTACTGTGGCCTCTCAAACCTGCTCCAGACAGGGCTCTAGGAGCCTTTGGATCAGTGGTTCTCCCATTGCAAATGGGAAAATCTTCATAAGTGGTTGTGAAAGAGATCAGCACTGAAAAAATAAACTTTATTAGCACCGTTTGAATTACCTGATGAAGATAAAAAGAAATAATATGAGGGAGAATTCCTTTCTGCACTAAATCTTTAACTCATTCTTTAAAATTAATGCTCTAAAAATCTTGCAGGCTGCCAGCATTCCCAATGTGCATTCCTTCTGCGTGGAACTCTGTGCTGGGAGTGCTAATTTGTACAATATGCCCCCTATATCTTGTCCAATGTTCAAAGAGGGAAATTAGACAAATGTTTATAAATTGAGCTGTGTTGTGGAGGAAACATCTGATAAAAACTCAAAATTTCTTAATATTCTGACTGAATCTTTCCACACAAGATTTCTACTTAGGCAGTCCCTTGGAACCGAGGATGACTTACTTCCACATTAAAAATGAGTTCTCAGGTGACTGATGAGCCCAATGCGGGGCCTACAGTCTCTGTCACAGATGGGGCAGACAGTGGTTGAAGGGGTGGGTGGGTGGGGTGCTTGGGTTGACGTGCGCTCATTGCGCTGCTTGTGCTTGGCTTCTGCTTGCTCCCAGCGAAGAGACTCGAGGTGTTCGGAGCCTTCCCGGATGCTTCTCCTCCACTTTGTGCGATCTTAGGCCAGGGATTCCCAGGTGTCAGTGGGGATGTTGCGCTTTTTCAAGGAGGCTTTGAGGGTGTCCTTGAAGCGTTTCCTCTGCCCACCTGGGGCTCTCTTGCTGTGTCAGAGCTCCGAGTAGAGCGCTTGTTTTGAGTGTCTCGTATCGGGCATGTGGATGATGTGACCCGTCCATCGGAGCTGATCGAGCATGGTCAAAGCTTCGAAGCTGGGGATGTTGGCCTGAGCGAGAACAAGGATGTTGGTGCGCCTATCCTGCCAATGGATTTGCAGGATCTTGCGGTGGCAGCGTTGGTGGTACCTCTCCAGTGCTTTGAGGTGCCTGCTGTACATGGTCCATGTCTCTGAGGCATACAGCAGGGCGGGTATCACTGCTGCTCTGTAGACCATGAGCTTAGTGCCGGCTTTGAGGTCCTGGTCTTCAAACACTCTCTTCCTCAGGTGACCGAAGGCTGCACTGGCACACTGAAGGCGGTGTTGGACTTCATCATCGACGTCTGTCCTTGTTGACAGTAGGCTCCCGAGGTATGGAAAGTGGTCCAACGTTGTCCAAGGCCTTGTTGTGGATTTTGATAATCGGGGGGCAGTACTGTGTGGCGGGGATAGGTTGGTAGAGGACCTTTGTCTTATGGATGTTTAGTGTAAGGCCCATGCTCTCGTACGCTGCGGTGAAGGTGTTGACGATGGTTTGGAGTTCGACCTCTGAGTGAGCACAGAAGCAAGCGTCGTCTGCATACTGTAATTCGACAACAGTGGATGGGACAACGTTGGATCTGGACTGGAGGTGACGGAGTTTGAACAGTAAATTAGGTTTGTTCTGTAAATTAGCTTCACTCCAGCGAGGAGTTTACTGAGGGTGAGAAGGAGCATTGCAGCAAGGAAGATCGAGTAGAATATTGGTGCGATGATACAGCCATGCTTGACTCCGGTCCGTACGTGAATTTGGTCTGTGGTGGAACCGTTGGTCAGGATCATGGCTTGCATGTCATCGTGAAGCAGGCGGAGGATGTTGACAAACTTTTGAGGGCAGCCAAATTTGAGGAGGACACTCCATAGTCCCTCACGTTTGACAGTGTCACAGGCCTTTGTGAGATCAAAGAAGGCCATGTACAGTGGTTGATGCTGCTCCCTGCATTGCTCTTGTGATTGACGTGTGGTGAAGATCATGTCCATTGTGCCCCTTAGTGGGCGGAATCCGCATTGCGACTCTGGGAGGAGCTCTTCGGCCACTGGGAGAAGGCGATTGAGGAGGATTCTTGCGATGACTTTCTCTGTGGCAGGCAGCAGGGAAACTCCTCTGTAATTACTGCAATCGGACTTGTCACCTTTCTTGAAGATGGCCACAAATACAGCGTCTCTGAGATCCCCTGGCATGCTCTCCTCCTTCCAGATAAGAGAAATGAGCTCATGAATTCACGCCGGTAGTGCTTCTCCGCCATGTTTTAGCACCTCGGTGGGGATTCCATCTGCTCCTGAGGCCTTGTTGTTCTTCAGTTGTTGGATGACCTTTTCAACCTCATGCAGGACTGGGGTTATACTGAGATGGTGGCGGGTAGCATGCTGTGGGATGGAGTTGAGGACACTCGCATTGAAGACAGAGTCTCAGTTAAGGAAATCTTCGAAGAGCTCCTTCCAGCAGGCACTGACTGCCTCTCTGTCCTTGATGATTACCTCTCCGTTCTTGGCCCGCAGTGGGGTAGGACCTTGGGTGCTTGGGCCGTAGATGGTCTTGACTGCGCTAAAGAATCCACACATGTCGTTGTCGGCTAGCTGCTGGATCTCCTGCGCTTTCTCCACCCACCATCTGTTCTTTAGGTCGCGAGTTTTTTGTTGGACCTCGGCCTTCAGGCGTCTGTAGAGCTGCTTTCTTGCATCGAGTTCTGTTGCTGTTTCCAGATCAGGAATGCCCTGCGCTTGTGGCTTATTAGCTCCTGGATCTGCTGGTCATTCTCGTCGAACCAGTCTTGGTGTTTCCTGGTCGAGTGACCGAGCGTCTCTTCACAGGTGGTGATTATGGAGGCCTTGCGTGCAGACCAGGCGCTGTGGACACTCTGTGACTCTGCATCACTGGGAGTCGTCAGGTTGTTTGTGAGGCGCAGGCTGAATAGGGCTTTCTTAGCAGGGTCTTCGAGTGCTCCAGCGTTGATCTTCCTGCGGCATTGTTTCTGTTGCCTCTGCTGTTTTGGGGCTACGTTGATGGAGATGACAGAGCGGATTAGGCGGTGGTCTGTCCAGCAGTTGTCAGCTCCTCGCATGGTGCGGGTGATGCGGACGTCCTTGCGGTCCCTCGCTCAGATGATGACGTTGTCCAGCAGATGCCAGTGCTTGGAGCGAGGGTGCTGCCATGAAGCCTTGTACTTGTCTCTCTGACGGAACAAGGTGTTGGTTATGACAAGGCCATGTTCTAAGCATTTTGACAGGAGGAGGCTACCGTTGGAGTTGGCTTTCCCTACCCCCTCTCTGCCGATCACACCTCCGCAGAGGTCTGTGTCCTTTCCAACTCTGGCGCTCTTGTCGAACCAGTCTTGGTGATTCCTGGTCAAGTGACCGAGCGTCTCTTCACAGGTGGTGATTATGGAGGCCTTGCGTGCAGACCAGGCGCTGTGGATACCCTGTGTCTCCAAGGAGGATCAGCTTGTTGCCCGTTGGGACTCAGGACAGAGATTGTATGAGGTTGGAGTAGAATTCCTCTTTTGTCTCGTCTGTGGCTTCCGGTGTTGGGGTGTACGCACTGATGACCGTAGTGCTGGTTTCGGGCTAGGGTGTGCAGGAGAGTCGTGAGGCGCTCGTTTATACCACTAGGATAGTCTCTGAGACACCCAACTAGTTCATTTTTTATGGCGAAGCCTACCCCATGGAGCCAGCGTTCTTCTTCAGGTTTGCCTTTCCAGAAGAAGGTGTAGCCACCACCTTGTTCCTTGAGCTGGCCTTCCCCTGCCTGCCGGGTCTTGTCAATGTCGAAATGTCTGAGCTCCCGGGCAACGATATCAGTACGGCATTCCGGTCTGTCACTGCTGGGGTTGTCCACGAGGGTCCTGATGTTCCAGGTCCCGAACTTCATTTTAAAGGGTGGAAGATGCCTGTGCGTGAATTCTTTTAACGTGGGGTGGCTGTTGCACACCAGCTACCACACGGGCTTGACAGAGTAAGCTCTTGGTCCAACAAGATAACAGTCACTCCACAACATATTCAGTGCAAAGGAAAGCCGTGAACAACCATATGGGTCAGGCACAGCAACATCCAGTAAAGGTGATAAAGAAAAAGAAAAATGCCAGAAATGCATAACATTGCCATCAGCATCTGAAAAGAGAAGAGACTAACCCATGTTTCTGTGTAGAGCTTTCACGGTCAGAACGCAGTTGTGCTGATCCCAGTTCACCCCCTTATACTGTGTTCTTTCGTTCCACTGCTGTCTCTATGTGCCAACGTGGGAATAAAGCCATATTGTTTCCTTTGGAGTTTAGTTCTGCCGTAAGTCTATAGACACTTTACAAACATGCAATGCTAATCGTTTTATTAGCGGAAACCTTTCTTCAAATGGAAAAGAAAAAGGTGAACAAAGTGCGTAGTTTGACTGTTTAATGCACCGATGAGTGCAATGACTTTGTGCATTCATAAAAGAACAGAGAAACTTTTGCAGGATGCAGCAACATCTGAATTATAAATGTTGCATTTTCGCATGCAGAAAAATGTATTTGTGTATTGCAGACAAGAGAAAAATACACAGCCTTTTAAATTTTTTTAATTAATTCTTGGGATATGGGCTTTGCTGGCAAGGCCGGCATTTATTGGCCATCCCTAGTTGCCCTAGAGAAGATGACAGCGGGCCTTCTTACTGAATTCTTCTTGCCCATGTGATGAGGTGCTCCCTCAATGCTGTTGGGTAGGATTCCAGGATTTTGACCCAGCAACAATGAAGGAATGGGGATATGTGTCCAAGTCGGGATGGTGTGTGACTTGGAGGGGAGCTTGGAGGTGATGGTGTTCCCATGCACTTGCTGCCCTTCTCCGTCAAGGTTGTGGATTTCGCAGGTTTGGGAAGTGCCATGTTCTGTATTGATCTCCACATTGATTATAGGTAAAGTGGTGAGTAATTTGAGTGATGGATACAGAAGACTGCAGTTATACTGTCACTTTTCTTTCAGTCCAGCGAAGTTGCGGGTATGAACTGAAGTGATCATCATAGTATAATTATGGAGTCAGATCCTGATGTGGCTCTGAATACACTAAAGCCAAGTAGTAGAAAACATTTCACATAATTGGGGATAGGCACTGTGGGGAGTACAACTCTGATATGGCGTGAAGCTTGGTTTAAAAAGTGCTTCGGTACTCCACTGCACCACCTGAGCAATTCACAAACTTACTGCAGAGCATTTTCAATATTACGAGAAGGTGGACAGTACTATTAACTCTCTTCTAATAAAAATTAGTTGCCGTGGGAGCAATACTTTGTCCATGTATTTAAGCAGATACGCACAGAGCTCGTTCTTGATGGTTAAAGTGCAATTTGTACTCTGCTGCGACTGATCTAAACGGTAATGCATGACTGCAGCCAAACAGCAGTCTGAGGTGAGTTTGCCAATTGGGAGTATACATTCTACTATTTACTAATGTTATTGAAATGTGAAATTGTTAGTAAACACTTCAAAATAACTGATCCAAGTTGATATGATTACATACATGAAGCCAATTTATCAAATTAATGTTCCATCACCAATCCATGTGGCAGAATGACTGCACTCGTGTTGAAAGCTTTAATATTTCAATCTACTTACAAATTAACAATGGAAGATTAGATATCATTCTGTTAGTGCAATCTCCTTTAACAATTATATGTGAATTCACTGTTTTGACTTTATTGTTGACTTCTTTGTGAAAAATTCTAGATGAATTATTTTCGATATTTATGTTGCAAAATGATTTCTTGTGATTTTCTGAGCATTTTCAGTGACATGTACTTGCATATGATTGTTTGAATTGGTCTTGAACAGCTCATGTACTTTCCCTAAGGAGATTGAATAAGTGGGATAAGATTCCTAATAAGGATAATAGAACCTGGTCTATGGAATAGGTGGGTTCAATGAGTTGAATGTCCTTTTCTTTGTTCAAGGATTTCTGATGTTCTAGTGAAATGAAAAAATATCAAATTTAACGAACTGTGATTTAAACATCACTCATGAATCTTGTACTGTGAATTGAGGGATATTAGGGAAAATGTTATGATTTAACACTCAATGGAATGCTTATCAGGTATTTGGGTGTGGAGGTCAGCATGCTGAGATCGAGGCATGGGTGAGTTTTCCCTCCGTTAATAATAATAGACTCTCGGAGGGTATTTGATCATTTAGCTTCTATTTGAATTGGCTAAACATAGGAAATAAGGGGCAATCAGTGGTACTAATTAAAACTGGATAGTTGTGACCATGAGTACCCCAGGGGTCAGTGCTGGGAATTCTGCTGGCTGTAGTTTGTCAAATGATCTTGATAAAGGTATTAAAGGACAAATTTGTACTCAAAAGGGTGTCTCCGAACCGTGCTCCCTTTGAGCCCGGCTCCCCACTGGGATCAATTCAGCTGGAAAATTCCAACATTGCAGATGATTCACAATTGTGCGTAATATTGTGGGGACACCATCACCTTCAAGTCACACATTATCCTGACTTGGACATATATAGCTGTTCCTTTATTGCCACTTCATCAAAATCCTGGAATTTCTTACCTAAAACCATGGTGGTAGCATCATCACCACAAAGCCTGCAGTGGGTCAAGGGGAAGGCCCACAACCACCACCTCAGGACAGCTAAGGTTGGACAATTTGCTATTGTCACCCACATGCTGAGAACAGACGTAGTAATTCGGCAGATGAGTCACAACCAACCACAGCTTGCATTTATATCACACCTTTAACATGGCAAAGCATCCCAAAGCATTTCACGGAGGCATAATTAAAAAAATATACACCAAGCCAAAGAAGAAGATATTAGGAGGGATGGTTAAAGAGGTTGGTTTTAAGGAGGATCTTAAAGGAGTAGAGGGAGGTGGAGAGGTGATGGGGTTTAGGGAAGGAATTCTGGAGTGTGGGGACTTGGTGGCTGCCAATGGTGGGGTAAAGAAATGGGCAATACACAAGAGAAATAACATTGAATATTGAAAGAAATGATAGAAAATATGAATATGACATAGAGTATATCATTCAATAAACTGATATAAAGCAAAAATATTTAGCTGTAATAGTTGACCAAATATTAAATGTATTGTCATAAAAGAGATATATGCTAATAAAGTTTGATATGTGTCTTTCACGTTTTTTTCTCAGGCTGGAGCCAATGTGTTACTGCAAGATATCAATGGAAATATTGCACTGGATTACACAATGGAAGGCACAGAATCAAGTTCCATCCTTCTCAGACATCTAGAAGATAATGGTACAAATTTGAAATGTTGCTTTCCTACCAATACTTCGCCGCAGTTAAATCTTTAGATTCATTTTGGAGTAGTTTTTTCATTTGTGTGGCGTGAAATGTTTCAATTTATTTTGCTGAAAAAGCTTTAAAATCTAGATCTAATAAACCAGTCAGGATGATACACAGTTGTCATGAACAAAAAAACTCTGAGTGACCGATATTGGTGAATCATGAACTTACTCCAACTCCTAGCTCAGATTGTCCTGTCCCTTTAAAGAAAAAAGACAGCAGTACACAGGTGGATGCATGAATCTGCCCCCCCCACCTTTGTGTGCATGTGTACTCATTATCTGTGTTCATATTCTGTTGTATATTTCTCTGCTATCACGACAGACAAGCAAATGTTGCTTGTGGTTGGATGCACAATAGGAAAGGTAGGTGTCAATGTAAAAGGGATGAAAGAATTCAAGTTCCCATCACAAATGTATCAAAAGCAGTTATCTGTATGGTAATAGGTATTAGTGGTTTGTATAATCACATAATCTTAGCATGGGATCAATGCAAAAATCAGAGCTGCTCTTTTCTTTTGTTAATTCTGATCTGGTTTGGCTACAATCCTATTAATGCAAGTTGCTTTTTATATTGTTAATGTGATAATTTTCCCCTTATTGCTTTTTTTTGAGCTCATCAAGGTGAGAGAAGTTGGTGCTGAGGAATGGAATTCTACTCATTTCTCATTTCAGGTTCTCAGTGTCAGTATTGAGCATTGCCAGGTTAGGTATAACACAGCCAGACGCAGAATCAGTGCAACAACATACATCAGCCCGAACCTCAGAAGACCAGTCTCGACTGCATTATTTCCCACACCAGTCATCCTGTGGCCTCTCTGAATGAAATGGATATGACCAATTAGTGCTCAGTTAGGGACAGCTTTTGTACTTTTGGTCTATGCCTACCAGGAATTGAATTTTACGTAGAATAACATAGAAATTGCAACACTGACGCAAGCTTTTCAGCCCAACCAGTCCATGTTTGTGTTTATCCTTCATATAGAAGTAATGCTAATCCCGTGTGGCATCTTGTTCCCAAATCCCTTTATTCCACTTTCCTTCAACTATCTACCTAACGTATTTGTAAAAGTTGACATGGTCTCTGCTTCAATTACTAGTTCCAGTAGTGTTTTCCACAAAATCACAACCCTTTGTATAAAAATGTTTCTTCTGCTATATATCCTAAATCTCTTACATATGTCTATGTCCCCTTGTTTTAGACCCTCAATCACTAGATCTTCAATCACTAGAAACAGTCTGTTTTTATCTACTTTGTCTATCCCTTCATAATTTTAAATGTCTCCAGCAAATCACACTGTAATCTACTCTGTTCTAACAAAACATCCCCAATTTTTCAATTTACACTGCCCAAACTCATTTCACATAAAACCTTTACAGCCAGAATACCAAGGAGATTATTGTTTCATTAGGATAAATTTGAACCTAGGTCCCAAAGGTGAACGACCAATGTCTAATCCGCATTACCACCCAGAAACCAAACCTTCTGGGATATGAGCCATGTTCTAATATTTAATGGACATCTCCCAAACATGTCAGGGTAAAATGCATTTACAAATGCACATGCAGATCAAATAAGCAAAGAAAAACTTCCATTTATATCGCACCTTTCATGACCTCAGGATGTCTCAAAGCGCTTTACAGACAATGAATTACCTTTTTTAAAGTATAGCCACTGTTGTAATCTGCCAATCTGCGCACAGCAAGCTCCCACAAACAGCAGCATCATAAACATAAAAGTCTTAAAGTATTTGTACAAGGTTGTTTTCAGAATCTCTAACCGGAACTCTGCAGCCTGGTATAATCTTGCCAACATTGTATAGATCACCCTAATTTCCAAATATTGATATTTCCGTGGGTTATTCTTCTTTATGGCAGTCTGATGTATAAATACATCTTCCTTTGTATCATTCCTGTTGATGAATCCATAGCCATTTCGTATGTTGAACCACTTTACTGTTCCAAGAACCTTTGTTGCGATGACTTTCTTCTCCCCGGGGGATTTGGGCTTGTCGGGCTGTAGCTGCTGCTGCTGTTCGGGTTGCTGCTCAACTATTGTTGTGTGAAATACCTCGGCTGAGTCAACTGTTGTAGTTCTCTGAGGTCGGCAGTGGTAAACCATCGGTGTTGCCATGTTGCTTGGTCCCCTTGTATTCAATATCATACAGGTGAGCCCCTAGGAAGAGTGACCATCGCTGTAGCCGTTGTGCCGTCATCACTGGAACGCCCTTCCTTGGGTTGAAGATTGAAACGAGAGGCTGGTGGTCAGTTAACAGTGTAAACTGTTGACCATACAAGTAGTGGTTGAATTTCTTGACTCCCCACACAAGGCTGAGGGCCTCTCGGTCAATCTGTGCATAATTGCGTTCAGCTGTCGTCAATGATCTTGAAGCAAAGGCTATTGGTCTCTCTGAGCCGTCTGGGAACTTATGTGACAACACGGCACCAATGCCATAGGGTGAAGCATCACATGCCAGTCGAATAGGTAAGGATGGGTCAAAGTGAGCTAGCACCTGTTCTGAAGTAACGAGTCTTTTACTCTCTTGAAAAGCTTGTTCACAGCTGTCACTCCACTTCCATTGTGACCCTGTCTGTAGCAGTGCATTTAGTGGATGTAACACTGTGGATAGGTTGGGCAAGAACTTGTGATAGTAGTTCACCAGTCCAAGATATGATCTCAACTGAGACACATTTTCAGGTGTTGGTGCATTAATCACAGCTTCAATCTTGTCTGGAGACTTGTGTAAACCGTCCTTGTCAATCACATGTCCACAGTATGAGATTTCCTTTTTGAAAAACTCACACTTGTCTCGGTTCGCTCGGAGCCCATACTCCCATAACCTGATGAGCACCTGTTCGAGGTTGGAAAGGTGGTCGTTGTCATTCTTGCCAGTAATGATGATGTCATCAAGATAACACTGAGTACCTGGAATACCCTGCAGGACTTGGTTCATTGCCCTTTGCCAGATTGCAGGAGCTGAGGCTATTCCGAATACCAGCCGATTGTGCATATTTATTGTCAGGTACTTCTTTGATGCATCATCAATTTCCATTTGGAGATAGGCCTGGGCCAAGTCAATCTTTGTGAAGCGTTCCCCTCTTGACAGGGAAGCAAAGATGTCCTCAATGCGAGGCAATGGGTACTGTACTATGTGGAGGACTGGGTTAACAGTCACCTTAAAGTCTCCACAGATGCACACTTTTCTTGGCTTTCCTGGTTTTGTGCTGGAGGTTTTCTTCATCACTGGAACTATAGGTGTGGCCCATTCACTCCAATCCACCTTGGACAGGACCCCTAACTGCTCCAAGTTCTCCAGCTCTGCTTCTACTGAAGGGCGAATTGCATAAGGCACTGGTCTGGCCGTATGGAACTTTGGATTTGCGTTCTCCTCAATCTTAATTTTTGCTTTCATGCCCTTAAGTGTTCCTATTCCCTTCTTGAACACTTCCTGAGAGTCAGAGAGTATTTGTGACAGTCTCTCAGGAGTGGCGTTGCTGTCCTCCTTTGCTGACACAAACAGTGCTTGGATGGTGTGCCAATCTAACTGTATTTTCCTGAGCCATTCGCGTCCCAGCAATGGTGGTGCTCCATTTTCCACTACATAGAGGTTCAATTGCAGTATTTTTATTTCTTTGTATGTCACTGTCACTTTTATTTTACCTTTGGGGCACACTCTTTGTCCTGTGTATGTCTTTAACAGTACTTTAGTTGGCCTTTGCAGTATGTGTGATAACAGTCATTTGTATGTACAGAGATCACTGTTAAAGCTGAGCCTGTGTCCAACTCCATTTTCAGCCTAACTCCTGCCACTTCTGAAGTAACCCATATTATTCTGTGATCCTCTGTTTCTTTCACACTGTGTAGTTTTAGACAAGCCAGATCCTCTTCCTCTGAGTCTGTGTCACTTTTTTCTTTATCTGAACTGTCTCCAGTCACGTAGTGTACCTTCTTGTATCTATCTTTGAAAAGTTTCTTGTTTTCAGTCACTTGATGTGCCTTTTTGCTCTGTATTATATCAGTTTTCTGCTTCTTTGCTTTGCAAACTGTTTCAATGTGCCCTCGTTTGCCACATTGTCTGCAATCTTTGTCTTTAAACCAACAGTCATTGTGGTCATGTGACATTTTACCACAGCGATAGCACTTCTTTTCTTGTTTCAGTGACATTTTGTGAGTGGAATATTCCAGGAATTTTTGTTGAATTTCTAAAGCGCCACGTGCTGCTGCTTCCATTGAAATTGCAATACTTAGAGCCTCCTCCAAGGTGAGATCTTTTTCAGACAGGAGCTTCTTTTGTGTGCTTTCACTTTGCATACCACACACAAATCTGTCTCTCAATGCATCTGATAAGCCCACTCCAAATTGGCAATGTTCTGATAATTTGCGCAACTTTGCCAAATATTCAGAAATGCTTTCATTTTTGCTCTGGTTCCATTTATGGAATTTAAATCTTTCGGCTTTCAGCAGTGGTCTGGGGCTAAAATGGTCTTGGAGTGTGTCCACTATTTGTTTGAATGTTTTGTTTGCTGGCTTTTCAGGGGTTAATAAACTACATAGTAGCCCTTATGTCTTTGCGCCCATAACACTCAGCAAAACAGTGGCTTTCTTTTCTACCTCCACTCCGTTAGCCTCACAGTACAACTCCACTCTTTCAATATAAGTTGCCCAGTCTTCAATGCTGCTATCAAATGCTGCAATCGTGCCAATCATCGCCATTTTTTTTTCCAAACACGTTTTTCTTTCTTTACTAGTTAAAAACCAGTTTAAAAAAAAACCAATGGCCAATTTGGGAGAAAAAACCTGGGATATTCCTCTCCGACCCATCTAGGCGATCTAAACTCGTCCAGGAGATCACTCTGTCCCTATATTTTCTACAGTACTTACCTTCTGTAAAGGCGATCTCCACCCCAGCCAGGAACAGCAATAAAACCATCTCCTAAAATCTAACAGAATTAGAACACAAGAAGTAGGAGCAGAACCAGGCTACACGGCCCCTGGGCCCGCTCCACTACCCACAGGGCCATGACCATTCCGAACCTAGACTCATGTCCAATTTCCTGCCCGCTCCCCGGAACCCTTAATTCCCTTTACTTCTAGGAAGCTATGTATTTCTGTTTTAAATTTATTTAATGATGTAGCTTCCACAGCTTTCTGGGGCAGCAAATTCCACAAACATACCACCTTCTGAGTGAAGAATTTTCTCCTCATCTCAGTTTTGAAGGAGCAGCCCCTTATTCTAAGATTATGCCCCCTAGTTCTAGTTTCACCCGTCATTGGGAACATCCTCACCGCATCCACCCGATCAAGCCCCTTCACAATCTTATATGTTTCAATAAGACCGCCTCTCATTCTTCTGAACTCCAATGAATAGAGTCCCAATCTACTCAACCTCTCATCATATGTCCACCCCCTCATCCCCGGAATTAACCGAGTGAACCTTCTTTGTACTGACTCGAGCGCAAGTATGTCTTTTCTTAAGTATGGACACCAAAACTGTATGCAGTATTCCAGGTGCGGTCTCACCAATACCTTGTAGAACTGCAGCAATACCTCCCTGTTTTTATATTCTATCCCCCTAGCAATAATAGCCAACATTCCATTGGCCTTCTTGATCACTTGCTGCACTTGCATACTAACTTTTTGAGTTTCATGCACCAGTCCGAGAAAGAACCATTTATCCCAACTCTCTGCGTTCTGTTAGATAGCCAATCCTCTATCCATGCCAGAATATTACCCCCAATCCCGTGATTTTTTATCTTGAGCAATAATCTTTTGTGTGGCACCTTGTCAAATGCCTTTTGGAAGTCTAAATACACTACGTCCATTGGTTCCCCTTTATCCACCCTGTATGTTACTTCCTCAAAGAACTCAAGCAAATTTGTCAAACATGACTTCCCCTTCATGAAACCATGCTGTGTTTGTCCTATTAAATTATGTTTATCCAAATGTCCCGTTACTGTCTCCTTAATAATGGACTCTAAAATTTTACCAACCACAGATGTTAGGCTAACAGGTCTATAGTTTCCAGCCTTCTGCCTACTACCCTTTTTAAATAAGGGTGTCACATTAGCAGTTTTCCAATCTGCCGGGACCTTTGCTGAGTCCAGGGAGTTTTGGAAAATTATTAACAATGCATCCACAATCCCTACCGCCACTTCCCTCAAGACCCTAGGATGTAAGCCATCAGGTCCAGGGGATTTATCCACCTTGAGTCCCATTATTTTACCAAGTACCACTTCCTTAGTGATTTTAATCGTATTTAGCTCCTCCTCCCCTAGAGCCCCCTGTTTGTCCAGTGTTAGGATATTCTTAGTATCCTCTACCGTAAAGACTGATGCAAAATATTCGTTCAGCGTTTTTGCCATCTCCATGTTTCCCACCATTAATTTCCCGGTCTCATCCTCTAAGGGACCAACATTTACTTTAGCCACCCTTTTTCTTTTTATATAACTATAAAAACTCTTACTATCTGTTTTTATATTTTTTGCTAATTTACTTTCATAATCTATCTTCCCTTTCTTAATCAATCTTTTAGTTATTTTTTGCTGTCTTTAAAGACTTTCCAATCTTCTATCCTCCCACGAGATTTGGCTACCTTATATGCCCTTGTTTTTAGTTGGATACTATCCTTAATTACTTTACTTAGCCACGGATGGCTATCTTTTCTTTTACACCCTTTTTTCCTCAGTGGAATATATATTTTTTGGAAGTTGTAAAATAACTCCTTAAATGTACACCACTGATCATGTACCGTCTTACCCTTTAATCTATTTTCCCAGTCCACTCTAATCAATTCCGCTCTCATACCTTCATAGTCTCCTTTATTCAAGCTCAGCATGCTTGTTTGAGATCCAATCTTCTCACCCTCTAATTGAATATGGAATTCAACCATGTTATGGTCACTCATTCCAAGGGGATCCTTTACTAGAACATTTTTAATTAATCCTGTCTCATTACACAGGACCAAATCTAAGGTTACTTGCCCCCTGGTCGGTTTAGTTACATACTGCTCAAGAAACCCATCCCTAATACACTCAATGAACTTATCCTCAAGGCTGCCCTGCCCAATTTGATTTGTCCCGTTAATATGATAGTTAAAATCCCCCATAATTATAGCTGTTCCCTTATTACAAGCCTCAACTATTTCCTGATTAATACTCCGTCCAACAGAGTTGCAACTGTTCGGAGGCCTATAGACTACGCCCACTAATGTTTTTTTCCCCTTATTATTCCTTATCTCCACCCAAACTGTTTCACTATCCTGCTCCTTTGACCCAATATCATTTCTCTGTATTATAGTGATTCCTTCCTTTATTAACATAGCCACCCCACCTCCCCTTCCTTCCTGCCTGTCCTTCCTGATTGTTAAATGATGTAAGCCCCCAAAGTGTGGACTAAGTGATATACAAAGTCGACAACACTGGCTTGTTGTAAGAAAGACAGACCCAACAATTTACAGTAGAGGACACCAAGAATATCCCAACACTTGACAAGCAGGGGGTTATAGGGGGGGAGGAGCTAAATACGATTAAAATCACTAAGGAAGTAGTACTTGGTAAAATAATGGGACTCAAGGCGGATAAATCACCTGGACCTGATGGCTTACATCCCAGGGTTTTGAGGGAAGTGGCGGTAGGGATTGTGGATGCATTGGTAATAATCTTCCAAAACTCCCTGGACTCAGCAAAGGTCCCGGCAGACTGGAAAACTGCTAATGTAACACCCTTATTTAAAAAGGGCAGTAGACAGAAGGCTGGAAACTATAGACCGGTTAGCCTAACATCTGTGGTAGGTAAAATTTTGGAGTCCATTATTAAGGAGACAGTAACAGGACATTTGGATAATCATAATTTAATAAGACAAAGTCAGCATGGTTTTATGAAGGGGAAGTCATGTTTGACAAATTTGCTGGAGTTCTTTGAGGAAGTAACATATAGGGTGGAAAAAGGTGAACCAGTGGACGTAGTGTATTTAGACTTCCAAAAGGCATTTGACAAGGTGCCACACAAAAGATTATTGCTTAAGATAAAAAATCACGGGATTGGGGGTAATATTCTGGCATGGATAGAGGATTGGCTATCTAACAGAAGGCAGAGAGTTGGGATAAATGGTTCATATTCAGACTGGCAATCAGTAACCAGTGGTGTTCCGCAGGGGTCCGTGCTGGGTCCCCAACTCTTTACAATCTATATTAACGATTTGGAGGAGGGGACCAAGTGTAACACATCAAAGTTTGCAGATGATACTAAGATGGGAGGGAAAGTAGTGAGTGAGGAGGACATAAAAAACCTGCAAGGGGACATAGACAGGCTAAGTAAGTGGGCAGAGATTTGGCAGATGGAATACAATACTGGAAAGTGTGAGGTTATGCACTTTGGCAGGAAAAATCGTAGAGCAAGTTATTATCTTAATGGCAAGAAACTTGAAAGTACTGAAGTACAAAGGGATCTGGGGGTCCTGGTGCACGAAACTCAAAAGGTTAGTATGCAGGTGCAGCAAGTGATTAAGAAGGCCAATGGAATGTTGGCTTTCATTGCTAGGGGGATAGAATATAAAAATAGGGAGGTATTGCTTCAGTTGTACAAGGTATTGGTGAGACCGCACCTGGAATACTGCATACAGTTTTGGTGTCCATACTTAAGAAAGGACATACTTGCTCTCGAGTCAGTACAAAGAAGGTTCACTCGATTAATCCCGGGGATGAGGGGATGGACATATGAGGAGAGGTTGAGTAGATTGAGACTCTACTCATTGGAGTTCAGAAGAATGAGAGGCGATCTTATTGAAACATATAAGATTATGAAGGGGTTGGATCGGGTGGATGCAGGGAGGATGTTCCAGATGATGGGTGAAACTAGAACTAGGGGGCATAGTCTTAGAATAAGGGGCTGCTCTTTCAAAACTGAGATGAGGAGGAACTACTTCACTCAGAGGGTGGTAGGTCCATGGAATATGCTGCCCCAAAAAGCTGTCGAAGCTACATCATTACATACATTTAAAACAGAAATAGACAGTTTCCTAGTAGAAAAGGGAATTAAGGGTTACGGGGAGCGGGCAGGAATTTGGACATGAGTCTAGGTTCGGATAGGTCATGGCCCTGTGGGTAGCGGAGCGGGCCCAGGGGCCGTGTAGCCTGATCCTGCTCCTGTTTTCGTGTGCCTAATGCTGTTAGATTCAGGAGATAGTCCTGTCATAGTGGATTGGCGGTTAGGATCAGATCAGCCATGATCTTATTGAATGGCGGAGCAGGCTCGAGGGGCCGATTGGCCTACTCCTGCTCCTATTTCTTATGTTCTTATGTAATTGAAGTAAAAACGGTTTATTCAGGCCTGGGGAGCTGTGGCTCTTGCCTCCCAACACAAGGCTCCAACTCCACCGAATCTCTTGAGGTTCACACAGTTATACAAAAATTAAGGCCCTGCCCTAGAGGCGGGGATAAGCTTATTAGCATATACAGAGTTATAGTTAAATTGTAATTATAAAACCGTGACATTCCATTCTTCCAGTCGCTTACAAATCTCACATTTCGTTATCAGTTGGTCCCGTTACTTTCTCATGACCCTGGGCCTCAACTTTATTACTTTACAATCGTCCATTTGCTGTTGTCAGATGGCTTGGTCTTTTTAAGTATTTCTCTAAGATAGTAGGGCCTAGAAATTGAGTGGGATTAGCGCCCATTTTGCGGCGCTAGAGGGCATTGCGCTGGACTTACAGCTGGTTTTGAAATTGACTAGGGCCCAACATCGGCGTTACACCGGTAGCGCTGCGCCGGCACCGATGACATCATCGGTGTGCGCAGCGTCCCGGTTGCCGTGGTGACGGGCCCCAGCGCCGAAATTCAGTTGCGGCCGCCTCGCCCGTGGCAGCCGCAACTAAGACTCTGGCAACAGAGTCTTACACGACTTTGCGCCGGCGCATAAAGGTGGAGCGGCGGCCGGCCGCTTTCCCGCCGGCCGCCTGCCCGCACCTCCCTCCCTGGACTCCCCCACCCGCCCCCCCGCGGAACAGATGCTTCTCGGCTGCGAGCCCGGCACTTCCCCGAGGTGCCGGGCTCATTTTTGTGGCGATTTAACCGGCCAGCGGGCGGGTGCAGGCAGCTCCTCCTTAACTGAAGGAGGAGGCCTGCACTTCCCGAGCCTGCCGCACCGCATCGGGCGCCGCAGCGCCGGAATAGCGCCGCAATGCGGCGCGTAGCGCCAGTTTTCAGGCGCAAACAGCCTTCAGTAGCGCCGGCAGCCGTTTGGGCGCGGCGCTACTGAATTTTTGGCGCGCACAGCGCGACTTAGCACCGGCGCTAAATTTCCGGCGTTAAGCCCCGGCGCAGCGCAAACTCAATTTCTAGGCCTAGATCTTTCCAAAGCGGGCAATCCGCAGACTTTCTGTCTCTCTCTTGAGTTATTTCTACAGAGCAAAAACACTTTAGTTAGTTTAAAGAATAGAACCCTGTTGAGCTTCACACTAACAGACCCTTAAGTGCATAGGTGTCGACTTGCGTGGCCGAACCCATATATCTCCCTCTTTCTAAGGGGTTGTTTTGACAGTTTTAATCTCTCAGCAGTTAACCCTTAGTCCTGTTTAAACCTTATCTGGGTTTATACAATTTTTACAGACTTCTATTGTTCAACTCAGAGTACGAATTAACCTATTCCCTCCATTTTGTATATTGGTGTTACAGATGAATCCTGGTTTGTTTTACCTTATTAAATCCAATTTTTAATATCTTACTTCATTAAATAACCTGGTATGTTTAATTCCCAGTCATGGTCACCCTGCAGCCATGTTTCTGTAATGGCCACAAGATCATACCCATATGTAGTTATTTGTGCCGTTAACTCATCCATTTTGTTACGAATGCTACGTGCATTCAGATAAAGAACTTTCAAATATGTTTTGTGACACTTAGTTCCTGTTTTTTCCCGTTTTACTACTTTACCTTTTACTCCATACCTTCTGTCCCTTCCTGACACGTTCTGTTTTTTAATTCCCCCACTGCTACCTAAGTCTATGACCTTCTCCGTTGTCATTTTTATTATTTGCTCTCTGGAAACCTCTCTGCAGCCCTAGTTATATGATTCACCAGGACTCTAGTCCCAGCACTGGCCAAGTGAAGTCCGTCCCAACGGAACAGTTCCCTCCTGTCCCAGTACTGGTGCCAGTGTCCCAAGAAGCAAAACCCATTTTTCCCACACCAGTCTTTGAGCCACGCATTTAACTCTTTCATTTTATTCATCCTAGCCAAATTCGCTCGTGGCTCAGGTAATCCAGAGATTATTACCCTTGAGGTTCTGTTTTTTAATTTAATAAACACTATCTACCCTCATTCTCTCTGGGTAGTCTGTTCAATCTATTTGCTAGCTTCTTTGTAATGTAATTCAATCTAAATTCTATGTTCATCTTCCCTCTTCTGAGCTTGAGATCACGCCCTTTGTAGATTTTGTGTTTATGTCAAGCATGTTATTAGGGTTCAATTTACCTACATTGCAACAGTGACTACACTTCAGAAATACTTCATTCGTTGTAAAGCACTTTGGGATGTCCTGAGGTCATGAAAGGCGCTTTATAAACTCAAGTCTTTCTTTTCTTTTATACACCTCTTGAAATGTCTCAGTAAGATCTCCCCAGGGTCACCCCTTCTCCAGTGTGCACACTGCAAGGCTACACTTGAGCAATGAAGTCATTAACTGAAGCAATGGCAGTGACAGAACACTTGGGTGCTAGGCAAATATCATCACCATTACAAAGAGAAAATAAACCTGACGGCAGCTATTGTAAGCATTAACATCTGTTTCCTCATGAACTTTATTAGCTCCTGCCAGTGTTGACAACCAATCAAAAAGCACTGTGGCAGTTCTATTGCGACTAACATAAGGTCATTAGTTATGATAGGACCCTGAGGGTACATAGATTCTGTTGTCATATAAAATGTTTTGTGTCCAGAAGGGTTTTAAGTTGCTTTCCATTGCTCTCTAATTTTTGCGATAATAGCCATATAGAATGCATAATCTCAAGTTCTCAATCTTCACTCACTTCATTGACAGATACAATTGTTCGTGACTGTCATTTTCTGGTCAGTGCTGAATAAATGGCATAATTTGACACATGATAAAGAAAGCAACAGTGTATTTCACCCAAAGGAATTTGCTACTACCAATGCTCTAGTTATCAAACTCATTGCTCAGTGAAAATAAGTAGCAAATGTAACCCCGCAATTCAAGAAAGGAGGGAGAGAGAAAACAGGGAACTGCAGGCCAGTTCGCCTGACATCAGTTGTCGGGAAAATGCTGGAATCCATTATTAAGGAAGTGGTAACCGGGCATTTGGAAAATCATAATACAATATGATTAGTTTTTTGAGGATGTAACTAGCAGGGTAGATAAAGGGGAACCAATGGATGTAATATATTTCGATTTCCAAAAGGCATTTGATAAGATGCCACATAAAAATGTTGTTAGGGAAGATGGGGTTGGGGGTCATATATTAGAAAGAAAAACTTGCATTTATATAGCACCATTCACGACCACCGGATGTCTCAAACGCTTTACAGCCAATGAAGTACTTTTGAAGTAGAGTCACTGTTGTAATGTGGGAAATGCAGCAGCCAATCTGCGCACAGCAAGCTCCCACAAACAGTAATGTGATAATGACCAGATAACCTGTTTTTTGTTGGTTGAGGGATAAATATTGGCCAGAACACCGGGGATAACACCCCTGCTCTTCTTCAAAATAGTGCCATGGGATCTTTTACGTCCACCTGAGAGAGCAGACGATACCTCGGTTTAATGTCTCATCCAAAAGACGGCACCTCTGACAGTGCAGCACTCCCTCAGCACTGCACTGGAGTGTTAGCCGAGATTTATGTGCTCAAGTCCCTGGAGTGGGACTTGAACCCACAACCTTCTGACTCAGAGGCGAGTGTGCTACCCATTTTTAAAAATTATATCATTTATTGAACATTAAGAATATTTACAACATCGTGAACATTCCATTGTATCATTCAAATCCATTCCGCTGCTCTGCACAGCCATTCCTCCACCACATACTAAGATCAATACCTGAAGTTTAATTTGTCTCCCATAACATATATTAATCGATTGTACTTTAAAAATTGATCATAAAGTACTGGGCCGTATTTTCCAATCGGAGGCTTCCCGCGTGCAGAGGACTCCGATCAGAAAAAAATCTACGGACTTACCTGAGGGCTCCCGAGGTCCGGACACTTCCGCTCCTGGGCCTCTCCAACTCGAAATGCGCAGGGCCCACGTATCCCAGAGGCGCATGTGGTTCACAAGCGTCCCTGGGATCACGTGGGCCATGGGGAGCCAATCAAAGAAGGGAATCTCCCTTCATACACTTGACAGACAGACCTGTCAAATATATGAATGGAGATCAATGAAAAAACACTGTAAAACATTAAATAATTTTTTTTATCACATTTTTAAAATTAATTGAAATTACAATAAATTAAGTATTTTAAACAAAATTTAATTCTTTGAAAAAAATAATTTATGTTTTTTACGGGGCTAAAAATAAACTTTCCTTTTTTAAAAGTATTTTTAAATGATAAATGAGTGAATTTTTTAAAAAACTTTTTTCAAATCTTATGCTAGTAAAAGCAGGCCTTACCAGGCGTAAAATTTCTAAGGGCTTTCTGCGGGCGGAGGTTCTCCAGAAAGCAGAACAGAGGCCCTTCTCTAGGGCAGGCATCCAATACAGATCGGAAATGCCGGTTTTCAGCACATGCATGCCTGAAACTGGCATTTCCGATGTCCCTACGGGTGTATACACAGCGCGTACACGCCTGTAGGGATCGGAATACCCGACCCACTATCTTTAAATTCCTTTCTGAATAAAACATCCATAGAGCCGTATAATGATCATTTAGCTTATATTTAAAATACTCTTTTAGATTGATTCTCCTCCCCTTAAAAACCAGAGCATTCTTTCTTTGCAGAATCACGAATCTAGCCAAACTGAACATTAAATTAATTGCCGCTCCGCTGGACTCGGGCAGACTCTCCTGCAATCCCCATCTCAAAATTAAGTCCCACGGGATTCCCATTATCGCTCTTCAATCCCCGCCCAGCAAAAAAACCTCACACAAACTGTCGAACATAGTAATTAAAATAATTTAACTGCGGACATAACAGCAGTAAATGGGACAGAGTCTCATCCCGTGTCCCACACACTGGGCATGTTGCCCCCTCCACTCGCCCAATCTTACACAAGACCGTCATGATAAAAATCCGGTTATGAGCCAATTTGAAATCCAGTTCAATCTACTCTGGACATTTAAAATTCGCCCACACTCCCTTCCAAATCCTGTTGATGTCCAGCTGTGGGTATATACTCTGCCAAAACTCCTGACCAGCAGGTGTCTTGAATCTCCATTCTCTAAATACCTCATAGAAATCTCGAGTATTACAGTTGTCAAATTGGAACAACTCTCCCCCTTTCTCCAGCAGAAAGCTTGGAAAAGCGGGACGCATTTTACTTCCTTTGGAGATTTCCGCATTTATTTCTTCCATCCAATCTTGTGGCATTGCCCTCACAATCTTCTCATACATGATCATAATTGCTTTTTCCTCTACCTCCTGATCCTCCTCCCACACCATGTCCCTCACTATCGCTTCCGGCAACCAACCTGGAATTACCTCATATAATACATCTTTCACACAAATAATCCCAGCTTTTACAAAAGCTTGATTAAATAAGACCTCTCCTTCAATGTTGACCCACCTGTTCAAAAATAAGGGCTGTTCTAAAAATTCCTCAGCACCCTTAGGCATAAATTGCACACGTTTTAAAAATTGGGCCCAAGTCTCTACAACCCCCTTATAAAACCTAGGGAGAGGTTTAATCGATTTCAAAAACATATTATTGCATTCCATATACAATATCCCCTGCCCTCCTATCCCACTTAGTTTTTAAAAATGCTCAAAACAACTCTTCCGAAAACTTGTATTTGACTTCTGAAGAAATCGCTCCACCCATTTGATTCTAAAGGATTTTTTCTTCAAATCAATATCTGGGAAATTGAGTCCTCCCTGATTTCTCCGTCCAATGATAGTATTGTAAGCAACCAAGGCTGGTTTCCCGTCCCATAAAAACCTCACACAAGCCTCTCGGATGGACTTTTCCGCCCACTCAGGAATATCCTCCACCGTCAATAAGTACCACCTTCATTCCCATCTTCCCAAAATCTTTTTAATTTTCATTACCTTTGGTTCCCAATTTAATCGATCCACTTCATCCTGGTCTTTCTTGCACCCCATATGCACCCCTAGAACTTCCAAGGGACAGAGGGACAGAATTAATCTCCACTTGGAGAGGCAAGGATTAATCAAGGATAGTCAGCATGGCTTTGTCAGGGGGAGATCATGTCTAACCAATTTGATTGAATTTTTCGATGGGGTGACTAGGTGTATGGATGAGGGTAGTGCAGTTGATGTAGTCTACATGGACTTCAGTAAGGCTTTTGATAAAGTCCCACATGGGAGACTGGTCAAGAAGGTAAGAGCCCATGAGATCCAGGGCAATTTGGCACATTGGATCCAAAATTGGCTTAGTGGCAGGAGGCAGAGGGTGATGGTCGAAGGTTGTTTTTGTGACTGGAAGCCTGTGTCCAGTGGTGTACCACAGGGATCAGTGCTGGGTCCTTTGCTGTTTATAGTGTACATTAATGATTTAGATATGAATGTAGGAGGTATGATCAGTAAGTTCGCAGATGACACGAAAATTGGTGGAGTGGTAAATAGCGAGGAGGGAAGCCTCAGGCTACAGGACGATATAGTCAGATGGGCAGAACAGTGACAAATGGAATTTAACCCTGAAAAGTGTGAGGTGATGCATTTTGGGAGGACTAACAAGGCAAGGGAATACACAATGAATGGTAGGATTCTGGGAAGGACAGAGGATCAGAGTGTGCATGTACATAGATCCCTGAAGGCAGCAGGACAGCTAGATAAGATGGTTAAAAAGGCATATGGGATACTTGGCTTCATTAGCCGAGGCATAGAATATAAGAGCAGGGAGGTTATGATGGAGCTGTACAAAGCGCTAGTTAGGCCAGAGCTGGAACACTGTGTGCAGTTCTGGCCGCCACACTATAGGAAGGATGTGATTGCATTGGAGAGGGTGCAGAGGAGATTCACCAGGATGTTACCTGGGCAGGAGTGCTTCAGCTATGAGGAGAGACTGGACAGACTGGGGTTGTTTTCCTTAGAGCAGAGAAGGCTGAGGGGGGACCTGATTGAGGTGTACAAAATTATGAGGGGCATAGATAGGATCGATAGAAAGGAACTTTTCCCCTTAGTAGAGGGGTCAATAACCAAGGGGCATAGTTTCAAGGTAAGGGGCAGAAGGTTTAGAGGGGATTTGAGGAAAAACTTTTTCACCCAGGGGGTGGTTGGAATCTGGAACTCACTGCCTGAAAGGGTGTTAGAGGCAGGAACCCTCACAACATTCAAGAAGCATTTAGATGAGCACTTGAAACGCCATAGCATACAAGGCGACGGACCAAGTGCTGGAAAATGGGATTAGAATAGACAGGGCTTGATGGCCGGCGTGGACACGATGGGCCGAAGGGCCTCTTTCTGTGCTGTATAAATCTATGACTCTATTGGCTGGATTTTCATTGAGGAGGCGGGTAGGAGGCGGGACTACAACTTTCGGGCTTGTAGTCCCGCCTCCATCGAGTTGTGGCCAACCCACGCGATTTTGACTTGATTGACCTTGTTGAGCCTGCCCTGTGGGCTCAGCAGGCCAATTAAGGGCCACCCGGCAACAGCTGACGTCACAGATTGATATTTCATCTGTCAAGACCATTTTCCAGATGAAATATCAGCGTTTCACAGCTGTTTGAAGCTGTCAAACACTGACAATCTGTACTCCAAGTTAATTCTTTCCTCCCAGGATGATTTAGAGATCTCTCCGGAGCAGAAAGCTGAATGCTGCAATTTTTGACAGATCGTGGCCATTCTGCTTTCTGTGCACGTGAGAAGAGGGACTCCCGAGACCTGAAGGAAGGAAGGCTGTAAAGGTAAGTAAAACTTATTTAAACACTTTAAACACACCAAACACACTTACCTCTGCACTCATGCACCCATCACTCACCTGAACACCGGACATCTCGACCCCTCCAAGCCCTTCAGCCCGACGGCCCGCCTCGCTAACTTGACGTAGTTTCAAGCCGTCGGGAATCCCACACTTCAGGGATAAAAATAGGGATTAGGCTAAAAAGTGCCTGTTAACTACCTGTTAACAGGCAGTTAATTGGCACTAATCCCCTTCCCACCTCGGGGAGGTGGGTCCCAGTGCGTGTCGGGTACCCGCCTCCTTTGAAACTGGCATGGAGGCGTGTTGGTGGCAGGATGGGTGCGTGCCCCCCCGTTTTCAGGATTTTAACCCCCCACACGCCTCCAATCCCGCCTCCCCGGCCCAATGAAAATCCTGCCCTATGACTCTAAAACTTCCACCACCTTAAAGGGACTTTCCTCCAACTATTCCCCCCATACCCCTTCCTGCAACCAGGCTTTGGGACTTACTTTAATTCACTCTGGCTCCTGAAGCTCTATAGTATTCCTCCACTACACGCATAGCTTTCCTCACTGACTCCCCATTTCTCAATGTTAAGGTTGTGTCACCTGCATATTGGTGTACCACCGACACCACCCCAGAACTGGGAACCGCAATCCCAACTACACCTTGTTTCTTTCGCATCATGTAACCTAACGGTTCTGCTACCAATGTGTACAACACTGGGGACAGGGGACAACCCTGTCTCACTGATCTCTGTATCGGAAAATACTTGGATAAAAAACGATTACATTTAACGCAGCTAAATATGTTTGAATAAAAAATCCTTATCCACTCAATTAAATTTTCCCCGAAACCAAATGCTTCCAAAACCATCAATAAAAACTCATGAGAGACGTTATCAAAGGCTTTCTCTTGATCTATCTTTAATACATAAGCCTCCCTCCCACTCTCTTCCATGAGCTCTATCGCATCTCGGATTGAGATCACAGAGTCTGCGATGTCCCGGCCTATGACTCCATAGGACTGAGAGGGCAAAACTATCTGCGACAACACCTACTTCATACGATTTGCCATAACCCTCGCCAAGATCTTATAATCCACATTTAATAATGTGATGGGCCCCCAATTCTTTAGATCCCTTTTATCCCCTTTATTTTTATATAAGCTAAGCTTATGATACCTCTCCTCATAGATGGGGCCAGGTTTCCCTCAATTTTAATCTCCTTAAAAACCTCTAAGAGCAAGGGACTTAAAGGCCTAGAAATTCAGTTGGCTGCGCCAGGCGCTAACGCCAAAAAAGGGCGATATTTCCGTCGATAAAGCCTTAGCGCCGGAATGCAGACCGATCTGCGCCGACGCCCAAATTCATTTGAGATTTAGCGCCGGCGCAAAGTGTTAGCGCCCGCTCGGGTGCGCGCGCAGCTTATGACGTCATATCCTCGCGCAACGCTGTTTTAGCGCCCCAACCCGGAAATTGAGTGGCGCCCGCCCAATGTGGGCGTGGCGCTATTAGGAATTGTAAAATGGAACGTTGCAGAGGCCCTGTGGGCCTCGGGGAGCGCAAATTAAAGGGCACCTCTACTGACCTATAAAGCCCAGCCATTTTGCTGCAATGACTTCACTGCTTTGGATTTCTACACAGAGACCAAGGGACAGAGATTCCAGATTTGGGACAAGATAGGAGAGGTCTTTCTGGCTTCTGGCCAGTGCTTTGACATTTGACTCTTGCTGATTTCACTGTTGCTACCTTGACTATGGGGGCTGCATGGGGGGCCAACATTGAGTTGCAGCATTATGTGCGGAGGGCTCGCAGACGCTGTGAGAGACGGGCAGCCATGCGTAGACACAGAAGGGCCATCAGGCGTCGCCAACGTAGGCCTTACGCACCCAGGCAATACCGGCAGCAGGTGTCCTATGTCACCATGTCTGCGGCACTTTGTGTAAAGAGGCTGCGCTTCAGAAGGGAGGTGGTTGGAGAGATCTGCCAGCTGCTTCACGCAGATTTGCAGCCACAGCTCATGTCCAGGACGTCTCTCTCGGTGGAAGTGAAGGTCACGGTGGCTCTCAGCTTTTATGCAAGTGGCTCATTCCAGGCCGCTGCTGGGGACATCGCGAACATCTCCCAGTTCGCCGTACATCGCTGCATCCGGCAGGTCACCGATGCACTGTTCGCGAGGAGACACCAGTTCATCTCCTTCCCCATGACCCAACAGAGGCAGCAGCAGCGTGCAGTGGGATTTGGCAGGATCGCGGGCTTCCCCATGGTGCAGGGCGCCATTGACTGCACGCATGTGGCTATGCGGGCACCTATAGACAATCCCGAGGTTTACCGCAACCGCAAGGGCTACCATTCCCTCAATGTGCAGCTGGTGTGTGACCACATGCAGCGCATCCTAGCTGTAAATGCCCGCTTCCCAGGAAGCAGCCACGATGCTTTTATCCTGCGCCAGACTACTGTGGCTGACATGTTCCAGGCACAGCCTCCACCAAGGGGATGGCTTATCGGGGACAAGGGCTACCCTTTGTGCACATGGCTCATGACCCCGCTCCGCGCGCCCAGGACCCCAGCGGAGGACTCATACAACGAAAGCCATCAAGCAACAAGGAACATCATAGAGCAAACCATAGGCGTCCTCAAGCAACGCTTCCGCTGCCTGGATCGCTCCGGCGGCTCTCTACAGTATTCGCCGGATAGAGTGTCCCAGTTCGTCGTCGTATGCTGCATGCTGCACAACCTGGCTATCCGCCGGACGCAGGCACTGCCACCTGACATTGCACCACCACCTGAGGAGGACGAGCAGGAGGACCATCAGGAGGAGGAGGGGGAGGAGGAGGAGGAGCAGGCCAGGAGGGGGCCAGAAGGGCCAAGGGCCGTACGCCGGGGGCTTATTGCTCGACACTTCTAGGCCCGCTGTGAGGGAATGGCCTGTGGGAATGAGCGCACCTGAAGGCAGCCGCTCCGGAAGCCGTCAGCCGGTTAACGCAGCAAACACTTGAAACATGACACCTGGACAAGCTGAATAAATAAAAACCTTTATTTAACAAACTGAGGCCCCTTCCCACATGAAACTCAAAAACACAGAACACACCCAAAAAACAGTCACAAACATATGTCACTCCCCCAACCTGGGGAGGACTAACAAAAGTTGGCCATCCACATGGCCTTCAACATTGGCCGTAACAAAAAAAGGGACCCCTCGCCAACAGAAAGACCCCCATAAAAACAAAAAATGCCTTCAATTTCGGCCATCCACAAAAATCAGCCCCCAAAACACAATCCCCCCCATATATACAATGCCGCAGAGACCACACTCCAGCGGCTGTGCCGAGAGGGCGAGTCCTTAGAGAGCCTTCCCCGGCCCCTGCCCGGCCTGCTGCTCCGCCTCAACGTGGGCCCTGTGGCGGCCTCAAGGCTGGGGGAAGGCTCATGAGGGCCCCCATGCGTCGCGACAGATGCCCTTGGGGGTCGGCCAACACGACGCACGTCCCGGGAGGGGCCGGCTGCTGACTGCTTCGGCTGTGGCTGGCCAGCATCAGTGGCAGCAGCAGCTCCTCGCACCCTGGCTGGGGGAGTGGCAGTGTCGGATGCTCCAAGGGGGGCAAGCTGGCTGCTGCCAGGCGCGCGAGGCTCAGCAGACACAGTGGCAGTCGTCCGGCCTGGCAGTTCAGCTGGCGCAGCTATGTGCTGGAGGCCAGCCCGCTGTGTTGCAGCAGGGCGGCGGGTGCGGGTGCGACGCCTCTGCGTCAAAGCGAGTGTGGCAGAAGTCAGTGACCGCACTGCCCGGGTATGTGCCTCCAGCTGCTGTGACAGTGTGTCGAAGGAACCACCCCTCTGGCGACTCTCCTCCTGCAGTGCCGCGAGTAGTTCGACCCCCCTGGCGTGCGCTGCGGCCAGTTGCTCCACCCCCCTGGCCTGTGATTGGCCGAATGCTGCCACACTCTGAGCCAGGGACTCGATGGCGTGCGGCATCTGCTGCACAACCCCCATGAACTCATGGTGGCGCCGGTCAGACGCCACCGAGATCTCTTGCAGGAGGCGCACCTCCTGGCCGAGGCCACTCTCCGGACTGGAGAGAGGACTCTGCAGCTGGGGAGAAGCCAGCCGAGCTGGCCGACCCCTGCCGCCTGCCTGGACCCCACTGCAAGCAGGATCTGCCCTCCCCTGCAACACCTCCCCCTGGCTCTCCTGCATGCCAGACGTCCCCCCTTCATTGCCATCCCCTGGCACGGCTGAGGGCTCGCCCGATGGCCCGGCTTCCTCCTCGTCCTGGACGTCCTCCTCCTCCAAGGGCCTGGCACCCGGCGCCTCAGGGACCACCTCCTCCTCAGCAGCTGAAAGCAGGAAGGCACAAGAGTAGCTTTAAAGTGAGGACAGGGCGTCAGCGAGGGACGCCTGAGCGGTGGCATTATGCGCATTTGTCCGTCAGTGGGAAAGGATTTAGATCGGAAGCACTAGGGCAACGAGAGAGCTGCAAGCGGTCATCTCCTTACCAGTGGCTTCCAGCACAGGGTCCGCATCCCCGATGGCTACAGGGCCAGTCACCCGGGGACGCAGGAGTCCAGCGACGCTCTCCTCCAGAGCACTTAGAGCCTGGTAGTGGGGCCGTCCACCACCGGTCTCCAGCCGGCTGCGCGCATTTCTTGCCAGCTTGGCCTGCAAGAGAAAGGACGGACTCTAAGTACAGTGTGGTGCCCTGTTGCTGTGTGTACTGCCTCCCATGGTGGAATAGCCTGGCCAGTGTGGTCAGTGCAGAAAGTGCTGCTGATGATCATGCCAGTGGCATTGCTGCATGAGGTGGGCTGCCCATTATGCCTTTGAGGTCCCTTTGCCCATAGTGTGAGGCTCACATGCAAGGATGAGGAGGACAGTGGAAAGGGTACTCACCTTCACCAGCCGACAGAGGTCATTGAACTTTTTGCGGCACTGGTCCGCAGTCCTGGGCACATCTGAGTTTGAGGAGACCCTGCGTGCGATGCTCCTCCAGGCTTTCCTGAACTCTCTCCTGGGAGCCTTTCTGCCATTGTCCGGGCACAAGATGGGTCTTCTCTCCTGGACAGCATCAATCAGCACCCTCAGTGCATGGTCTGAGAAGCGCTGGGCTCTTTCACGGGCCATCTCCATCTGTTCTGGCGCTATTTTGTCCCACCAGCACTGTTGAGGCCTAGCAGCAGGGCTCCAGTGTGCAGGGCGTGGCAGCAGTCAAAGTTGACCCTTCCCCCTTTAAGAGCAGGCCGGCGTCAGGGTGTCTGCTGTCAAGCAACACATGACCGCACCTGCGCTGCGCCCGGCATCGGCGTTATCAGGCCGCAGCGCCGGTTTAGCGCCGGAACCGAGCATTGCAACGCCGGTTTCAGCACTCGCCAAAACTCTTGGCCAAATCCACTGAATTTCGGCGCGGTTGCCTGCAGTTTCCGGCGGGCGCTAAATTTACCGAACGCCCGACTTTAGCGCCCCAAAACTGTGCAAACTGAATTTCTAGGCCAAAATCTTTAAAATTCTTTAAATTCTGCACTTAGTCCATCGGACCCTGGGCTTCCCCCCCCCCCCCCCGCTTCATTCCACTTATTGCTACTTTTATTTCCGCTAATCCTACTTCTTTGTCACACATGCTTCTCTCATCCTCCTTTAAACCCTCTTCAATAAAAGCACTAACCTTCTCCATCGTCAAATTGGAAATGTCTTCTTTTGTACATAACTCTTGATAAAAGCTACTAGCCACCTCCAAAATCTCCCCACTTTCATTAATGATCTTCTCCCCAACCTTCAACTCTCCAATTAATGATAATCTCTGTTGCAGCTTCTCTTGCTCTAGAAAATATCTAGTGCATCTTTTGCCCTCCAATGCATCTTTGCATGGAGAATGGCCCCCTTGCATTTTTCATCTTGCAATAATTCCCACTCTTCCTTTAAAATCCGGAACGTAGTCTCAGCTCCCTTATCCCCTCCAGCGACTGCTTTACAGACATCCGTAAACCTTTTGTTTATATTCTCTTCTCGATGCCAGTTAGCAAGAGGCGGGATAGGCCCTTAAGGCCCTTAACAAGCACTAAATTGCCTCTATTATTCCATTTTGAAAGGCCTTTGTGATTTTAACCCTTTTCCCACGTGAAGCACGCCTGCTTTGAAACACGATGGTGAAACCTGGCGGGAGCACAATTGGATTGCAGACTATTAGCTGCAGCTCCACCATTAAATAGGATATTTGATCAGCCATCATTTGCAGGTGGCAGGACTTTGTTGTCTCAGGTCTGGGGGAATTTTTAGAAGGCATAACCAGAGCTGTGGAAGTTTGGAGCCTGACACCCATCTCCAGTGTGACCTCCTGGGAAACCCCTCTCGCCACCTTGACTGAGCGCTTCCTCAACTGAGGGATATACCAGAAGCATGGGAGCCATTTATTTCCTTCCCTTCTGGACATCAGATGAGGACGAAGACCAGCCACAGCACCAGCAGAACCATGAACAATGCAGCACCAACAGCAGCAGCAACAACAGGAGCGCCAAGCTGCTGCTCACCCACCTGAAGCTGCACAGGCCAGAAGGGGCCAGCGCATGGAAGCCCGTCTCACCACTCCCATCCTGCTGCCCCTCTAAGGCTCCTGCCTCTTGCACCCTCTCCTTGTCTTTCCCCCTTCTGCTCACCGAGATGTCCAACTCCCCGTCTTTCTTTGAAGTACTTACATTTACCATGCACCCCACTCCCGCCTCCTCTTCCCGTGGACCCCAGATTCTTTAGGGAGAGCTGAACTGTATTATGGCTCGACTCTGCCCTCGACCCATGCTGCTCTCTGCTGTATTTGACCTTTTCCACTGAACTTGGATAAGGAGATATGAGCTTGGGATATTATCCAAGCGGTACATGAGGACTTTGGCGAGGGAAGCTGGTAGAACTTAAGCTGTTATCTAGTGTTTTCCACCATCTCCATCCTGTTCTCTTCTCCGCAATTTTCTGCCTCTCCCTGCCCTGTGCTCTTTTCTCCTTCAATTCACCAGCTGTGTCCTCTGCCTGCTCCGCTCCTCCGGCCGTTCCACTCACACCTACTGCTCCTTCTCACATCTCCTCGTCACTCAGAGCTTCCTTCTGCCTCACACTCACAGCAGGGGGGGGCCCTTGTGACACACCCCACAGCTCTCCTCCTTGCAGCTCCGAGTGATGTGTCCAGACTCGCCGCAATTATAACAGTCCAGACAGTTTCTTACAAGATGGTTGTGTCCAAGACAATAATAACAAACCTTCACTTGGTTATCATCAAGTACTCGGAAGTACTGCACTCCTTCCATTGTCTCAAATTTCATGCTGTACGGTAATGACTTCATCCCCTCTGGGAACCGCACCTTTACGTAACAGGTTCCATCTGCTACCCATGTTCCTGGATAGTATCTCCTCTTTATTGCCGAGTAAATTTTAATGTCACACAACTCCAACTTTTTGATTAGCACCTCATCCTCAATATAAACCGGCAAGTTTATGAATGAGACCACCACCTCTTCCGAATATAGCAGAGATACCTCCAAGAACTTATCCCCAACCTTCAAACTGAGTAAAAGTCTTTCTACCTCCTTTTGGTCACTGACCGTCACCTTAAACGCAACATTCGGATTTGGTCGGCAGGCAATGCAACTTCCCTCACCACAGTCCACATGTTCCGATCCCAAGCTCGTATCTCCTTATCCTCGCACTGAACCACCACCGTGTTTTCTTTTCCAAACCTCCTAGGGTCCCAGCCCAAATCTTTGGGCCTTTTTCTCTCCCTTCCAACAACAGTTTCTCCCCTGATTAAATTCATCTTGGGAACACTGTCCTCCGGGGGGCCCTCCGGGCCGCTCAGCAGCCATCTATCTGGCTGCTATTTATGGGCCAAAAAGGCCCTAAAATCTGATAAAAAATCCACCACCAACTTTTTACAAGCTCACTCCAACTCCCTGCAGTAATCAGACAACAAGCAGCACCTGCTTACTCCTGGCCCCTCCCACCTAGAGAGTGCTACCCACTGAGCCACAGCTGACACTGTGCATGGATAGAGGATTAGTTAACAGAGAGAAAACAGAACATAGGGATAAACGGGTCATTTTCCTGTTGGCAGGCTGTAACTAGTGGGGTGACACAAGGATCAGTGCCCTGGCATCAGCTATTTACAATTTATATTAATGACTTAGATAAAGGGACTGAATGTCATGTGTCCAAGTTTGCTGATGATACAAAACTAGTTGGGAAAGTAAGCTGTGAGGAGAACACAATGAAATACCTCCCTAAATATCTCTGCCTCTCCACCTCCTTTTTAAAAACTTTTTCAATACCCACCTCTTTGACCAAGCCTTTGGTCACTCCTACTAATCTCTCCTTTCCTGACTGCCACCCGCTTTCCTAATTCCTAATTATGGAGCACTTTGGAACTTTTTTTTTACATTAAAAGCACGATATAAACTGTTGTTCATTAGAGTAAGGCATCTTACATTTGGAAAATGAGGAATTGAACAAAATTGACTCATCCTGCTTAGCAAGAAATGTCATCTGTTGGTTTATAATGATGATGATATGCCCAAGATCATCTCAATCTCCATCCCAGGCAGGTTATATAGAACTGAAAACTACCCAGTGAGAAAAAAACAAAGTGCAAATTGGTAGACACAAAACTGCAAGTGGCACTCCAGGGCTCCTGGCAACAGGGCTCAAGTTTGAATTCCAGTCTCAACTGAAAAATATTCTGGCTTCCCCTAGGCCAGGTCATCTATGTAACGGAGACACTTGGGTAATATATGTGCCCTATGGAATGAGCTACATATATAAGTATATCTTTATTTTGTTTTAGTGCTGGGCCTGGAACAAGATGACCAGAACGCCAGAACAAATTCCCAGGATTTTCTACCGTCAGCCCTAATTAATTGTTTGTGGTGTGTTTCTGGTCCTTTTTGGGTTGGTGCTGGGAATTCTGCAAAGGAATGGAGAAATCATGAGCAGTCCACCTTCAGATGTTCGTAGCTGCTTGTTATCAGTTATTTATGTTCAAAGCTGTTCATGCAGCTTAGCTGTGCAAACTAACTATTTCATTCCATTATCAGACTATTGTACCATGGAATGAATCATTAAATTCCCAAAGATACGAGAGTATCTATTCTATTCTCACACACTGGTTAACTTACATTTTAGCAAGCAGTTTTGTTAAACAGAGTAAAAATCCTAACTTAGCATTATAATATGGTTATTAGTGGTAATGGAAGAAACATAGGCGTTGGACCTCGGTTGGCCAATTTAAAGATACAGTCAGTAGCCTTCCTAGCACACAAACAGCAGACAGCTAGCCTGGAAAGCAAGGTCATATGTGACTGCCACTGTGTGGAATGTTATAACGGCCCATAAATTCTGTTCCCTACAGGTGTGTACACACTGTGTACTCACCCGTAGGGCCAACGGAAGTGCCGGTTTCACGCATGCACTGCGCATGTGCTGGAAACCGGAACTTCCGTTCTCTGAAGAAAGGGGTTCGCAGGTCAAACGCCTGCACCGGAGAGGCAGCGCGTACGCCTGGAACTTCCGTTTTTTTCGAGGTTGATGCAGTCTGGGTAAGTCAGTAGCAAGCTGCGCCTGGAAAAGCAGGTGCAAGGCTTGCTTTTAACAAGGTAAGAGGTGATATCAGTAGAAGAAATTTTTTTAACACTTATTTATCATTTTAAAATACTTTAAAGAAAGGTAAGTATATTTTTAGCCCCATTAATAACTTTAATTATTTCTTTCAAAAATTTAAATTTTTGTTTATAATAGTTAATTTATGTAATTTTTAATCATTTAAAAAATGTGATTTAAAAAAAAAAATTATTTGAAGCTTTACTTATGTTTTGAGGGTGATCTCTATTCATAGATTTGACAGGTCTTCCTGTCAAATCGATGAATGGAGATTCCCTGCTCCGATTGGCTCCCCATGGCCCATGTGATCCCAGGGACGCTGCAAACTAGCTGCACCCCTGGGATACGCATGCCCTGTGCACCGGCAGTTTGAGGAGGCACATCAACGGGATTCTATGCCGGCCCAGAGCATTAAGGTCGGCGCGGTTCGTTTGTGCAGGTCGGGGGCTTACGCCCGCGGGAAGCCTCCAACCGGAATTTCAATATCGGCAGAGAATCGAAAACATAGGCAAATTCTAAGCATCTATCCAGCTATTCTAATACTAGTCTGAAGACACTTTATCTCAAACTCTAATACAATCATCTATACACAGTATTATTTGTGTCACAATTTCATTCGCAAAACCATATATTTTTTAGGTACCCCTAATTTCTAACACATATAGGATGGGCTGTTGGATACCCATTGCCTGCCATCAATGTTCCTTCTAATTTTGGAAATGCGGCAGTGCACTGGCACTGGACATCCATGTTGTGGCCCTGTTACTATTCAGTCGGAAAAGAGGTGTATTCAGTTGTTTGATACTTGTGTGTGGACCTGATACTGTAGATGAACACAATACCTTTCTAAAAAAAGGTGGTGACAGAGTACAGGGCAGGTTAGCTGTTAATATCCTTATAGAAGATGACATGCATCTACAACTAACTCTATGCTGACACACATTCCACAAAGCCATGGCCATTGCGTGGCAGTTCTGCCAGGGCGGCAAGATATGGTTGCTAGCATAACGGCAGGTGTAGCCCATCCAGCTGTGATGCCACTGATCTCTTCGGCATGCCTTTTTCATCTTGTACCATTTCACTTATGAACTGTATTTACGGTGCTTTAAAGCCAGCCTGAAGCCTTGGGAATGTTTCAGTTACAGTTAGTTTTCCAGTGAAATAACAGGCACTATTTGGTTATTTTAGGCTACATTTAACCATTATGTACCGTTAGCTGAATGGAAAAAAAACCTCTTGTTAAATAAAGTCATAATTTTTCATTAGAAAGCCAACAAAAATGAATAATAGGGGGTGATATTGCCAATGGGGGTGTGTTGGAGTGGGACTGCTGCTTGTCGGGTTTTAGTCCCGCCTCCATCGACTTGTGGCCAGTCCACGCTATTTTCCCTTGATTGACCTTGTTAAGTCCGCCCAGCGGGCTTAGCAGGCCAATTCATGGAAAGCCTGTAACAGAGAATGTCAGCGTATGATGTTTCATCTGTCAAAAATTTTTGACAGATGAATTGTCATCGTTTGACAGTTTTGCGTTCTTGTATTCAAGGCTCACCAAACCTATTTCCTGAGCAGAAAGCAGATGGCTGTTGCATCGGAGAATGCAGCAGTCATTCTGTCATCTCTACCGTGGAGATGCCGGAGCCGCCGGATCCCCAACGATTGAAGCCTGCAGGAAGAAACAAAGGTAAGTAAACTTTTTCTAAACTTTTCACTTACCTCACATAGTTACCTCTCCACACTTGCACCCATCACTCACGTCCACAGCACACTTTTGGACCCCTCTCACCCCCGCAGACCCACCGCTCGCCTCGCTGAACCTGGCGGGGTTTCCCCGATGTTGGGAAGCCCGCACCTCTGTTGGAAAAATGGGGATAATCCTCTTAACTGCCTGTTAACAGGCAGTTAAGTGGCTGTAATCTCCTTCCTGCCTCCAGGAGAAGGGACCCGGCGCGGGTCGGGTATCCGCCTCCTGGGAAGATGGCACGGAGGCGGGTTGGGGGCGGGATGGGTACCTGCCCCCAGTTTCTGCCATTTTCCCAGCAGTCCCGCCTCCAAACCCGCCTCCCCAGGACTGGCAAAATCGCCCCCCGTAGAATCATCTAAAACATCATCTTTCGGCTGAGACGTTAAACCGAGGCCCCGTCTGCCCTCTCAGGTGGACATAAAAGATCCCATGGCACTAACAAAGAAGAGCAGGTGAGTTATCCCCAGTGTCCTGGCCCTCAACCAATATCACTAATGCAGATTATCTGGCCATTATCATATTACTGTTTGTGGAAGCTTGCTGTGCGCAAATTGGCTACCGTGTTTCCTACATTACAACAGTGATTACACTTAAAAAAAAAAGTACTTCATTGGCTGTAAGGCTCTTTGGGACGTCCGGTGGTCGCGAAAGGTGCTATATAAATGCAAGTCCTTTCTTTGTAAAACAGAACAAAAAGCTTTAAAAGCTTCACACTCTTAGAGCGCCACCATTTCACTGTTATTGCTCCTGAATTCTCAATGTACATTCCTGGTGCATGAGGTCTGTGCCAGAAAAGCTTCCCTTAGACCCACTCCAGATGTGTGTTGGGAATCTTCAGCTCATTCTCCTCCTAAAAGCCCCATTTACTGCTTCCTTCCATATCAGTTCCGCTAAGGGAGGATGGTTAATCTCAGCCAGCACATTGCAGGAGAGATCTCCATTAGTCCAACTCGAATTCCATTCCATGTGTTGATCACTCGTGAAGAAGAACATACTGATTAGTAATTTGAACCTGTGTCCCCTTGTTCTATTCCCACAATTTAATTTAAACTAATATTCCAGATTTACCTTTTCTATACTCTCTGATATACCTCTATAAGATCACCTCTCAGATGCATCCTTTCCAGGTTGATAAGCCCATGTCTTTCATTATAACTTAAAGTCCTGGCATTACAGTTCAGCCTTGTTGTTCTTCTCTGAACTGCCTCCTGTGCTTGAATGGGGGAATTTTAACCCCCAAGGATGGGTGGGTTGGGGGCGGACGGGAAAGTAAAAATTTCTAAATTCTCAAACCCAACACCAACCCACCTCCAACACGCCTGCTTCCACATTTAATGGAGTTGCCTTTAGGTGCATGTGAGTAACCTGCTCACCGGAGGCAGGACGATCATTATCACATTTGAGGAGATTGCAACAGAGGTTTGAATTTAACACCTCCAGCATGAGTTTCCCAAGGCTCAGGAAACTCGCCAGTGCAACAGGGGCGGGATTGAGTGGCACTTCATGGGGGTGTTTAAAGGTCAGAGTACCCGATATGAATAAAGGCTCAGTGCTTACAACTGCTTTCTCAGTTCCCTCTGACAAAAGTTTTGTAGAGAACTTTTGTGATCAGAGACATGTTTCAGAAGTTTGGAGGCTTTCAAAAGGACAACAAATGGATGGGGGGGTGGGGGCACCTTGGATATTTTCAACAGGGCATCAGACAAGGAAGACAGTCACCATCCACGACAGCAAGGTTGTGCTGTGGTGGGATCTGCAGCTGCACAAGAGAGAGGTGTACAGCTCAGATCTGGACAACACAGATCTGGAGAACAGAGTGGAGAACAGCAGAGAGGAGAACAACAGAGGGGCCGAGGTCACAGGAGGCACTATGCACATGAGAGGGTCTACAAACAGAGGCTCAGCTTTCTTGACCTATCTGAAGAGCAGAGCTTCGGCAGGCTCAGATCAACAGGGCAGGTGGTCGCTGACATCTGCAGCTTCCTTCAAGAAGAGCTGCTCCCTGCTGGACCTGGTAGCCACGCATTATCTGGCGCTGTGAAAGTCACCACTGCCCTCAGTTTCTTTGCCTCTGTCTCCCTCTAATGCACTATTGGAGACATCTCGAGGGTCTCTCAGTCAACTGCACATAATGTATACGACAGGTCACAGATGGGTTGTTTGTCAGGAAGTCTACTTATGTCAACTGCCCCTGCATGACAACAGCCAGAATGAGCAGGCAGTCTGATTCGCGTCTCTAGCTGGCTTCACACAGCTTCAGGGTGCCATCGATTAATCAATAAATTTTATGTGGCGTTATAAAAAAAGGAAACATAACAACATAACATTTTGTCAAACACCCATGTGCATACCATTGGTGAATTACAATTGCTTTCTTTTACACTTCCTACCGCTTCTACATGGTATATCCCCTGTGGCTTCAGCAGAGGCAGAGGCAGGCAGCTCAGAACCCTACTCTGACTGCTGAGATGCTGTTGGTTTACAACCTCTGGGTTTTGGAGCCCCTGAGGGCCCCTCAAAGACTACTCCTTTGCAGGGGCAGTCTCGGTCATAGGGAGACGAGGCAGCATGTTTGGTACTGGCTGAGGGGGGTCAACGGATGAGAAGTGTGAGCGCTGTGAGTGGAGTTCCCACTTCCATGTACACTTTGGCCATATCCCTCTCCTGGGCCAGAGCCTCATCACTTCTATCACTCTGCTGTAGACCAGCTTGGTTCAGATCAGTGACGTATTGTAAGCCCAAGGATAAAGTATCTGTCCACTTGTTTAAGGAGGCAGACATCTCCTGCACGGCCGTGGTCATGGCCTGCACAGACTAATTTAAGAGCCGTGCTTGAAGCTCCCGCGAGGCGGCCACTCTCCATAGCAGACATTCTCACAATTACCTGCGACACCAATCCACTACTGTCGGAGCTGGACTCCTCTGTCCTCTCGGCTATTGTGGAGTGTTTGCATGGCAGGTCTGCCAGTATCTCGCAAAGCTGCTGTACCTCTATCACTCTCATTCTCAACGATGGCATCCGGGTTTCAGCTGAGCAGAGCTTGGAGAGGATTGTGCCCAACTAAATGTTTAACTGAACCCACCAAAGTGTGAGTATTTCTGCTGGTGCATGGCTGTACGTCCTGTGATGGTGCAGCCTCAGAAGGAATGAAGTCCTCTGAGGAATCGTCATCAGGCATGTCCACAGACTTGCTCTACACGCGAAGGCCCTGGAAGACAAAAGAAACAAATATGCATTAGCCCTGGCAAAGTAACAATCTTGACAATTACCATACTATGTGTCAGAGATATTTTTTATTCTGTCACCAGGCATCTGTGAGTTCCCAGTTTCTCCATCTCCAGTTGACAGTGACACAGATGTGCCACTTATCTCCATGGCCTCCTCCTCTGCATCTGTGAGCTGCACAATTTGTGGCGGGCCACCTCTAGTCCACTCCCTCTCTCTTGCATTTTAAGCTATCTTCTCCTACAAGGGGTGAAAGAACAGAGCTATGAGTGAATGAATGTCACATATTCACCCCATGGATGCAATACATTCAGTGAAGGTAACTATCAGACAGAAGCATCGCATTGCATAAGGATTGGGGTGAGTGGATGGATAAATGGGGAGGTGAGGAAGTGCGTAGAAAGTGAAGGATGGGTGCTGTTGAAACTTAAGTAGGGGTGAGGAGTGGTGGGATGGAGTATGCTTGGAAAATAAAGTGAAAGGGTGGAGGTGTGTTGTACACCACAGGATGTAGGTGAATCAGTAAATTTACTCACTTTTCCTGATCTATTTAGCTTATTAAACTGCTTCCTGCACTGCATCCAAGACCAGGGCACAATGTTTCTGCTGCTCAACTTCTCAGCCACCTCCAACCATGTCTTCTTGGTAACAACAGCAGGTTCCTTCTTCCTGTTGCTGGGGAAAATGATCTCCCTCCTGCTCCTGACTGCACTCAGCAGTAAGTCAAGGGAAGCACCATTAAATCTGGGTGTTGGCCTTGCTCGTCTTGAATCCATGTTCACTAACTCTCACCGTCTCCTTCCAAAATCTCCTAGCTCCTTCAAATTCCATTTCTGAATTGGCCCTTTAAATAGTCGACTTGCGATTGCATCATGCGGGTGCACATCATGCCCGCTGTCGAAGCTTGGAGACGCGAAACCAGGAAGGAAATATGTTTAATTAGGAAATCAAGTTGAAATCAGACATTCCAACCCACTAAATTTTCTTCCAGGTTTCGCACATGCAATTCCCCACCCCGCTTGGAACATGCCTTTGTGATAATATCGGGGCCAATGGCTCACTTGTTTCTATCAGTGACCAGAGCTGGACACAGTACTCGAGGTGCAATCTGACCAGAGCACTGTACAGTTTGATCATGACTTACTCTGACTCATATTCTATTATTTTAGCCATGCAGTTCAACATTCTACAGGCTTTGCTGATTGGTTGGACAAGTTGAGTGTCAAATCTATCAAGACTCCTAACTCTTTTTCAGCTTCATCTTTTAACTATTTTAACACCATTTATGAAGCACATATGCCTCCTATTTTTCCTTCCACGTGCATAAACTACCTATTACATGCGAGGTCCACTAATGATGCAGGCGATTGAAACATTTATACTCATACTTAAGTATCAAACAATTGTTCCTCAAAACATAACAAATGTATTTCAGGTGAAAATGCAGCAATATTATAGTTGCCATTGAGCTAAAAGAACACTGCTGATATATACGTTCAAGTACTGTTATTGTTATAATAATAATTGTAAAACAAAATTAATGGCTTTCATCATTTTATTTTATGATATTTATTTAGAATATCCACATATACGCGCCATTGCTAAGATTGCCTATTTCCACCTCCGGAATACCGCCTGACTCTGTCCCTGCCTCAGCTCATCTGCTGCTGAAACCCTCATCCATGCCTTTGTTACCTCTAGACTTGACTATTCCAATGCACTCCTGGCTGGCCTTCCACATTCTACCCTCCGTAAACTTGAGGTCAATCAAAACTCTGTTGCCCGTGTTCTAAATCACACCAAGTCCCGTTTACCCGTCACCTCCTGTGCTTGCTGGCTTACATTGGCTCCCAGTTAAGCAACGTCTCAATTTTAAAATTCTCATCCTTGTTTTCAAATCCCTCCATGGCCTCGCCTCTCCCTATCTCTGTAACCTCCTCCAGCCCCAAAACCCTCTAAGATATCTGCATTTCTCTAATTCTGGCCTCTTGAGTATCCCTGATTGTAATCACTCCATCATTGGCAGCCATACCTTCAGCTACCAAGGCCCTCAGCTCTGGAATACCCACCCTAAACCTCTCCGCCTCTCTACCTCTCTATCCTCATTTAAGATGCTCCTTAAAACCTACCTCTCATCTGTCCTAATACCCCCTAATGTGGCTCAGTGTCAAATTTTGTTTGGTAACGCTCCTGTGAAGGGCCTTGGGATGTTTATTACGGCACCCCATGCATCACCTTAAACATTCACTCCCCCCACCACCGGCACACTGTGTGTACCATCTACAAGATGCACTGCAGCAACTCGCCAAGGCCTCTTCGACAACACCTCCCAAACCTGCGACCTCTACCACCTAGAAGGACAAGGGCAGCAGGTGCATGGGAACACCATCACCTGAAATTTCCCTTCCAAGTCACACACCATCCTGACTTGGAAATATATCATCGTTCCTTCATAGTCGCTGAGTCAAAATCTTGGAACTCCGCCCCCCTCCCCTAACAGCTCTGTGGGTGTACCTTCACCACATATGAACATACGAATTAGAAGCAGGAGTAGGCCACTCGGCCCCTTGAGCCTGCTCCGCCATTCAATAAGATCATGTCTGATCTGATTACTCCACATTCCCACCTACCCCGATAACATTTTACCCCCTTGCTTATCAAGAATCTAGTTACCTCTGCCTTAAAAATATTCAGACTCTGCTCCACCGCCCTCTGAGGAAGAGAGTTCCAAAGACTTACGACCCTCTGTGTGAAAACATTTCTCCTCATCTCTGTCTTAAATGGGCGACCCCTTATTTTTAAACAGTGACCCCTAGTTCTAGATTCTCCCACAAGAGGAAACATCCTCTCCACATCCACTCTGTCAAGACCCCTCAGGATCTTATATGTTTCAATCAAGTCACCTCTTACTCTTCTAAACTCCAGCGGATACAAGCCTAGCCTGTCCAACCTTTCCTCATAAGACAACCCGCCCATTCCAGGTATTAGTCTAGTAAACCTTCTCTGAACTGCTTCCAATGCATTTACATCCTTCCTTAAATAAGGAAATCAATACTGTACACATTCTCTGGCTGCTGTATACGTAATACCGGTGGTGACCACCGGTATATAAGTACTGTGTAGTGATATTGTATTTTAGTATAGTCCTGACCTCCAACTAGTAAAGACCTGTTGAACTTTATTCTTGTAGTCTGTGTCAGTAATTAATCTTAATACAACTGGAACACACAGACTTAACAGTGGCGACGAGTCCGATTCTTACCCTGCGGCAGTTTATATCCACGGCGGCTTCGTCCACAGAACGGGCGTCGAAGAGAGGCATCCACCCTCATCACCCTGCTGGAAGACACGTCGCGCGGCAGGCATCGAGAACCCGGAGTGCAGAAGACATCCTGAACTCGAAGCCTCCATCAGCGGCAGTCAGCTATCTTCTTTCTACCTCGGTTGTGGGTAAGCCGGTCAGCGACGCGAGCAGAAAGTCGGCCGTGTTGGCTGTACAGACGGGGGGAGGAAGACGGAGGAATAAGGGCGGTGAGATCGATCGCGACCGGAGATAAGGGCCGGGCCGCATTCGGGCCGAAAGGCGCAGCGCGGGGACATCGATCGCGGCTGGTGATAAGGGCCGGGCCGCTTTCGGGCCAAAAAGGCGCAGCGTCTGGGGCGACTGAAGGCGCGAGAGCCGCGGTGAAGGCGAATGCAGCCGGTGCTTATAGCTGGGCTGCAAGAGGGGCTGCGAGGCACGACATCGGGGAGGCGCGAATGCCCGAGGGAGCCGCGGTGAAGCGGAGACAGCGTCGGGGGAGTTACTAACCGCTGGGAAAGGGGAGCAGCAGCGGCACGCCAAACGCCATTGCAGCCAGTGGGTGAAGACCGCCAAGCGCGGGAAAACCGCCATTTTGTAGGCGGAGGACGAAGACAAGAGCGGGAAGCCGCCATCTTGGGATAAAATTAATTGCAACGATGCCTAAACATGGGAACATTGATACCTTTGATGGCGACATCAAAGATTGGGCCATGTATGTAGAACGCATACAAAATTATTGTAAAGCAAATAAAATCCCAGATGCAGAGAAAGCACTAACTTTATTGAACTTAATGGGTGCAAAGACATACGGGCAATTGAAACACCTTTTATCACCAGATGAACCGGCGGATAAGACGTTCGAGGAGATTGTTACTGTCCTGAAAAATCATCTAAACCCCACGCTGCTGATGCTAGCAGAACGATTTAAATTTTACAGCAGAAGGCAGCTGAAGGATGAAAGCTATGCTGAATATTTAATGGAATTGCGTAAGCTAGCAAAGGACTGTCAGTTTGGAACGGGACTGACAGACGCGCTAAGGGATAAATTTGTGTGTGGATTATTAAAAGAAGATACACAAAAGCGACTGCTCGAGGAGAATGAGCTGACGCTTGAGAAAGCGGTCACTATGGCAGCAGCACACGAAGCCGCAGAGGCACGGCAGTAATGCAGCTACGGTCACCGGAACACAGTACAAATAAATTGGGTTTGAGTACTGTAAAATGTTATCGTTGTGGAAAGACAACACACGATCAGAACCAGTGTTGGTTTAAAAACCAAGAATGCAGAACGTGTGGCAGGCTTGGCCACATAGCTAAAGTATGCCGGTCAGGAAAGAAGACCAGCAACAAAAAGTCACCGCAAGGAAAATACATAAAGGCGCACAAGGTGACAAAGACCAGTTCGAACGAACAGAAGTCAGATTCAGACGCTAGCAGTAATGAACTGGGTAGCTTAAGAGTACACAACGTTGGTAAGGATGCAGATCTCCAGACAATTTGGGTCACTCTTCAGAAAGCAGGAGTCCAAGTAAAGATGGAATTGGACACTGGATCGGCATTGACGGTCATGAATAAGAAAGATTACAAAAGGTTATTCCAACATATTCCCCTACGGGATACGGAGATTATATTGAAAACATACACGGGGCAAAGAGTGTACCCCATCGGAAAGATAGAGGTAAAAGTGGTCCACAAGGGCGAAGAAAGCCAAGTAATGGACTTATATGTGCTACCTGAAGGAGGTCCACCACTACTGGGACGGGAGTGGATTAGGAAAATGAATATGGACTGGCACTCCTTAAAAGCACTAACGGTAGATTCCGGGGAAACAGATGTCAAACCTAAACGATTGTCCAAAATATTGGATGATGCTAAAGAGGTGTTCCAGCAAGGACTGGGAACACTGAAAGGAATTACGGCAAACATCAAGATTGATGAACATGCACAACCAAAATTTTTCAAAGCCAGACCGGTACCCTATGCAATACGACCTACTGTAGAAGCGGAACTGGAAGCGCTAGAACGTGCAGGTGTACTGTCTAAGGTAGATTGGAGTGAGTGGGCTACGCCCATTGTTCCCGTTATGAAACGTCCTTCGAGCAACAAGCCAGGAGAACCAGGGAAGGTTTGCATCTGTGGAGATTTCAAGATCACCGTTAATCCGGTGCTTCACACGGTGCAGTAGCCGCTTCCGCGGATTGAGGATATTTTTGCTTCATTGTCTGGCGGGAAACACTTCACCAAGATAGACCTGGCGCAGGCGTACTTGCAGATGGAGGTTGAAGAAGAGTCACGCCAGTACCTCACGATCAACACGCATAGAGGTTTGTACCGGTATAATAGGCTGGTTTTTGGAGTGGCATCGGCTCCGGCAATTTGGCAGAGGGCCATGGAGCAGGTATTACAGGGAATTCCAGGCACACAATGTTACCTGGACGATATTCTGATTACAGGTGATGGTGATGAAGAACACCTCGCAAACTTGGAACTGGTGCTCAACAGACTGAAAGAGTATGGACTTAGAGTTAATCGGCAGAAATGTGAGTTCTTTCAGAAGCAGATCTCGTACTGTGGTCATGTCATTGACCGGGAGGGGCTTCATAAGTCTCCTGACAAGATAGAGGCAGTTGTAAAGGCTCCCGCTCCGGATAATGTCTCTCAGTTGAGGTCGTTTCTGGGATTGATTAACTATTACCATAAGTTTCTACCAAATCTATCCATGGTACTGCACCCACTGAACGCTCTTTTACAGAAGGGGGTACCATGGGAATGGAGCGAAAACTGTAAGAAGGCATTTCGCAAAAGCAAAGAATTGATCACCTCAGAGGAAGTGTTGGTTCACTTCAACCCGACACTGCCTATTCGGTTGGCTTGTGATGCTTCTCCATATGGTATTGGGGCAGTACTCTCACACAAGTTGCCAAATGGCACGGAAAGGCCAGTCGCGTTTGCATCCAGATCATTGACCTCCGCTGAGCGCAACTATGCGCAGATCGATAGGGAGGCTCTCAGCCTTGTATGGGGAGTGAAGAAGTTTAATCATTACCTGCAGGGCCAAAAATTCACACTTCTGACAGACCATCAGCCGTTGGTATCCATTTTTAACCCTAAGAAGGGTGTTTCGGTGATGACAGCACAGCGACTCCAGAGATGGTCCCTTTTCCTAGGGGCACATCAATATCAAATAGAATTCAAAGGTACAAAGCAGCATGGCAATGCTGATGGGCTGTCGCGCCTGCCACTACCTGAAGCAGAAGAGATGACGAAAGTTGACCCTGTTGAGTTATTTCATTCGACCATCATCGAGTGTTTACCAGTCACCAATGCAAGTATTGAAAGAGAAACCAGGAACGACCCGACACTGTCCCGAGTTTGCGAGGTGACAGTGAAGGGATGGCCAACACATGGTGATCCTCTGTTACCGGCATTCTCGGCAAGGCGAGACCAGCTGTCCGTCTGCCATGGTACTTTGATGTACGGGACAAGAGTGATTATTCCTCCCAAGTTACGGGAAAGAGTTCTAAAGGAACTGCATGAAGGTCATCTGGGGGGAGTTAAGATGAAAAGTCTTGCTAGGGCTTATGTATGGTGGCCGGGCATTGACCAACAGATAGAGGAGTTGACAAAAAGCTGCGCTGGGTGCCAAAAAGTGCAAAATGCACCTCCGATCGCACCGCTACACCCATGGGAATGGCCTTCAGCCCCATGGCAACGTGTACATATTGACTTTGCTGGTCCATTCATGGACTCCATGTTCCTAATTGCGGTGGACGCACATTCCAAATGGCCAGAAGTGATCAAGATGAATACCACTACTTCAGAAAAGACAATTGCGGTGTTAAGAACAATATTCGCAAGGAACGGATTGCCAGAACAGAGATGTTCGGACAACGGACCACAGTTCGTGTCGGAAGAATTCCAAAAATTCTTAAAGAAGAATGGGGTGAAACATTATACCTCTGCCCCATGTCATCCGGCGACAAACGGGTTGGCCGAGAGATTTGCCCAAACATTCAAAAAGGCAATAAAGGCCATGAACGATGATCAGATTCCGTTACAACACAAGGTGGACAATTTCCTAATGGCATATCGAAACGCCGCTCATGCAGTGACTAACCAAAGTCCTGCCATGATGTTTTATAAAAGGAGGTTGCGGTCCAGGTTGGACTTGTTAAAACCAAATGTGCGGAGAGAAGTGGAAAACAAACAGTTCCGGCATATTAATAACAAGTCCACTCGAAGTTTCGACGTAGGACAACCAGTGTTGGCAAGGGGCTATGGAAACGAAAAATGGCAGTCCGGAACAATTCGGGCCAGACAAGGACCTCTGATGTACACGGTAGATATTGGTAACAATGTGATAAGGCGTCATGCGGATCAACTGGTAGAATCAAGAGCAAGGGTCGAACCCATGGTTGCGACAGAGACAACTGTGGAAGACGTTAATGAACCTGAAGCATCTACCTTGGCAGGGACTGTACCTGATGATGACGTCCAATACATAGGAAACCAACAAGAAGAGTCACCTCAGCAACAAGAATCAGAGACCACTGAAAGGCGTTATCCAAACCGAATCAGAAGGCCTCCTGAGAGACTGAACCTTTGAACTGTTTATACCTGAAGTTATATATGTATATATGTTATGTTATGTTAAATGGGGATATGACTGTTAAGCTTAAAAGGGAGGATTGTGGTGTATGTAACCTGTTCCACCTTAAGAGAACTTAAGCCTGTTCCACCTTAAGAGATGTACTACTTTCTCTGGCTGCTGTATACGTAATACCGGTGGTGACCACCGGTATATAAGTACTGTGTAGTGATACTGTATTTTAGTATAGTCCTGACCTCTAACTAGTAAAGACCTGTTGAACTTTATTCTTGTAGTCTGTGTCAGTAATTAATCTTAATACAACTGGAACACACAGACTTAACAAGGGCAATTACGGATGAGCAATAAATGCTGGCCTTGACAGCGATGCTCACATCCCGTGAACAAATGAAAAAAACATTGGTGGCTGTGCCTTCAGCTGCGAAGGCCCTAAAATCTGGAATTCTCTTCCTAAACCTCTCTGCCTCTCTACCTCTCTTTCCTCCTTTTAGATGCCGCCCTAATATCTCCTATGTGGCTCGGTATCAAATGTTGTTTTATAACGCTCCTGTGAAGCGCCGTGGGATGTTTTACTATGTTAACGGTGCTATATAAACACCAGTTGTTGTTGTTGTAGAAAAGCAAGGGTACATTGCTGACTCTACTTAAATATTGGGGGAATTTTTTTTTTCGGTAATGTCCAATGCCTTATTCAAACCCAAGTGTCTCTCTCATGCCATGACACCTGCCGATAACTATTAATATTACCAGTATTATTATTACTGCGATGAGGGGATTTTCGACCAGGATTCTGAATTTTTTCTTTTAAACTAGTTACTCCTTCCATACAGTTGTCCCCATTTTAGCCTCAAAGTTGTTCATACTATTTTGACTGTCCCTTTCCATTTTTCCATTTAATATGTAGAATGCAGAATCCTTCACATTTCGAGAAAATTAAATCTTGATTTAATTTTATGATAAACATCACATTCATTTTATTGAGTCATTTTTGCTCCACATTTTATAAGTGGAAAGCATATATCATTGCCAAGGGACACAAATATTTATTATAACAGGCTTGCTTGAAGAAACTTTATGGCCTAGAAATTCAGTTGGCTGCGCCAGCCGTTAGCGCCTTAGGAGGAGTAGATCTCGAGCACTAGGCGCTTAGCGCCCGGGCGCAGCGCGATCTGTGCCTCGCCCCAACTTCAGTAGACATTTAGCGCCGGCGCAAAGTCATTGCGCGCGCTCATCTGCGCGCGCAGATCATGACGTCATTTCGTCGTGCAACGCCCTTTGTGCGCCCGGAACCGGAACTTCACTCGCGCCGCCCCATTGTGCGCCTGGCGGCCCTAGCGACTGTTGAGTCGAACGGTGCTCAGCCGATGCGGGCCGCGGGGAGCGCAAATTAAAGGGCACTCCTGCAGTAGAAAAGGCAGCCGTTTTGCAACACTCCTTCTTTGGGAGGAGGAGAGGAGGAGGAGGAGGAGGAGGAGGAGGAGACCGGTACCACATAACAAACTGATGGAGAGAAGCCCTACACAAATACACTAGTCTTGGCCTTTCAAACAAACAGATCCACCCTCCCCCTTTAAGAGCTCACCGGAGCCAGAGTGTCTGCCGGCAATCAGCAGCTTGCCGCACCTGCCCTGCGCCCAACTTCCGGTGTTAGCGCCCCGGGCTGCCGGCTTAGCGCCTAATGATAGTCGTGCATCGCCTGTTTTAGCGCAGCAGCAACCTCTTAGGGCGATGCAACTGAATATCGGTGAAGGGGGCTCGACTTTGCGCCGGGCGCAAACTTTAGCGGCCGCCCGACTTTACCGCCCCAAAAGTGGCTATACTGAATTTCTAGGCCTATATTCCTGACTTGTATACTGAGCACAATACTGGATGGAGTGCTCTGCGAGCTTTGCACTTGTGCAAAATTGTGCTTTCATCAAACTCAATGAGGCTTGTACAGTTCTTCACATGAGCCAATTGTAATAAGCTATTTAATTTCACTTAGGTCAGTTTTTCATAGAATTCTGTTGTTTGTATCCATACCTAATCGTATGGTCACCACAACTGATAATGTGAAGAGTAACAAATGACCCGTCAATAGGTGAAGAAGGTGATGTTATGAATTGGCACTGCAGTAATGGCTGTGGTTTGTTGTAAATTCATAGGATGGAGGTTGATGTAAGAAAAAGGAGACTTACCATCAAGTAACTTTAAAGTAAGCTTTAAGTAACTTATAAACACACTATATACAAGAGAGGTCTTTACCATGCCTCTGGTAGAAGCCTCTTACAATACTGAACAGACCAGTATTTATACCAGTCCAACAGGAAGTGACATATGACAGGAAGTGAGGTATGTACACAGTTCATAGTTCACAGTTCATAGTTCACAGGAAGTGATGACATAACTTCCCGGAAGTTAGCATTTTTATCACATTCTTCCCTCCTGCAGGATTAGGAGGCTGTGGTCTACCTTTTGGTCCGCAGCCGCCGAACAAGGAAGAGTCGCACCCGTTTGGATTCCCGTCGTAGAGGGTCGCTGGTCCGCTTACATGCGGTTGGCCATTGGTCAGAGTCTGTGTGGCCTGGATTGCCCTGTGAAGGGTCGGGGAGATCATGGCTTCGAGTACGAGCCCCAATAGGTTCAAAGTCGGACTGCCTCTGTTCAGAGGGAGGTGCAGAGCTGGTCTGTGGCGGATCAGTACTTTCATGCGCGGTACTGGGAGGGTCGCAACCTTGAGCATGGGGTTCTACCGGCACCAAGCTAGTTGGTGTCCGATCAGGATCCTGGAGAGGGGTACCCGATAGGTCCCAAGAGTTTCCTGGTGAAATGCCATCACCCGATGTCCCACTAGGTCCTGGTGGGCAGGGAGCCAGATCCCGTAATGATACGGTAGATTCTCGGCCGTCGGAATATCGTATGTTTGCATAGGTGGGGTTGGCATCGGTTAGTTCAACCTCGTCTACGAGAGGGTCATTTTTAGACGTCCGAACGTATCTTCGGAGTAATACAGGTCCAGGAGTAGTTAGCCATGACGGGAGTGATGTCCCATGAGATGAGCGACGCTGGAATCCAAAGAACCGCTCATGAGGTGTAGTATTTGTGGCTGTAGAAAGCAGGGACCGTATAGAGTGCAATGCATCCGGAAGCACTGTTTTCCATTGCTGGTCTGGTAGGCCCCGAGATCTTAAAGCGAGACGTACGGAATTCCAGATGATACCGTTATACCTCTCTACCTGCCCATTTCCGATGGGATGGTATGGTGTTGTTTTGCTTGTAGCAATTCCCCGTTCTGAGAGGTAGTCCTTGAGTTCCCTTGACATAAAGGATGGACACCGATCTGAGTGAATATAAGCCGGCATGCCACAGGGAGAAAATACCTGCTCAAGGCAGCAGATTACTGTGGACGCCAGCATATTGGAGCAGGGGAAGGCAAACGGAAAACGTGAATATTCGTCGATCATGGTGAGCAAATATGTGTTCCGAGTTGAAGAGGGCACTGGGCCCTTAAAATCGATGCTAAGTCGTTGCATCGGTTGGGTTGCATGTATGAGTATACCAGCTGAGGGGCGGAAGAACTGAGGTTTTAATTCCGCACAAAGCCGGCATTCTGAGCATATTTTCTTTACATCTCCAGTGGAAAAAGGGAGATTCCGTGATCGTACGAAATGTAGCATGCGCGTAACGCCAGGATGACACAAACCATTGTGGACATCCATGAGAGTGGAGGATGACATAGTGGAGCAGAATGCCCGTGTGAGGGTGTCCGGGGCCACATTCTCCTTGCCAGGCCGATAGAGAATGGTATAACCAAAAGAGGCCAGTTCCATCCTCCAAAGTTGTATTTTATTATTCTTAATTTTGGTTCGTTTTCGATTATCGAGCATGAAGGCGACTGATCGTTGGTCCGTGATCAATGTAAAGTGCTGGCGAGCTAGAAAATGGTTCCACTTCCGTACTGCCTCTATGATGGCTGTGGCATCTTTCTCAACCGGAGGATAATGTAGCTCGGCACCTTGTAAGGTCCTGGACATAAATGCTACAGGACGACCTTCCTGATTCAGAGTAGCCGAGATCGCCACCTCCGAGGCATCACATTCAACCACGAAAGGGAGATTCTCATCAATAGAGTGAAGAGCCGCTTTCTCCAACTGTTTTTTGAGAAGGTTAAAGGCTGCAACAGCCGCTGTTCCCAGTGGAAATGATCTAGCATGCAGCAAGGGTTGGATTTTGTCCGAAAAATGAGGAATCCATTTAGCGTAGTATGCAAACAGACCGAGAGCCCGACGTAAAGAAGCCGGATTCTTAGGTGACGGGAGCTCTTGGAGCGGGCGAAGTCTTTCTGGGTCTGGCTTAATGATACCATTGCCTACGCAGTAGCCAAGGATGTTGATGGTCGGTTGTGACTCAACAGATTTGGATTCATTCAGGGTCAAATTACGGCGATGGAGGGCATCCCGAAATTTTTGGAGGTTGGAGTCGTGTTCCTGTTGATCGTGACCTGCAATGGTAATGTTATCAAGATAGGGAAAAGTGTCCCTTAGGTTTTCCTGCTTAACCAGGCCATCCATTGCCCGTTGAAAGACAGCCACTCCATTAGTAACCCCGAATGGGAGGCGACGAAATTGGTACAGCCGTCCATTAGCCTCAAAGGCTGTGTACTGCTTATCTGAGACCTTCAAGGGTAACTGATGATAGGCACTTTTTAAATCGTAAGTTGAGAACACTTTGTATTCGGCCAGTTTATTAACCATATCATCAATGCGTGGCAATGGGTAGGCGTCCAAGTCGGTATATTGATTGATGGTTTGCGAATAATCGATGCATAGTCGCTGTTTGTGAGGTTTTAGAGGGTTCTTGACAATGACGACTTGAGCCCGCCAGGGCGACGAACATGGTTCAATGATATCCTCTGCTAGAAGTCGAGAGATTTCAGCCGCAATAAAAGATTGGTCTTCCTGATTAAAGCGCCGCAATTTCGTTATTATCGGTTGGCATTGAGGCGGAATACTGGCAAATAATGAGGGTTCATCAAGTGAAGCTGCTGATAATGCACAAAAAGGTAATTTAGATGGTATATTAGAAATAGTAAGTCCGGGTTTGGATCCACCAAACTCAATGGTGAGTTTCTTATGCTGTTTTTGGAAGTCCAGCCCTAAGAGGAGATCACTACATAAGTCTTTGAGCACCGAAAGTCGGGTGGAGGGATACATACGACCATGAAGTGTCATATCAACAACACAAAAGCCGGAGATTCTGGTATTAAGTGATGACTGGGCCATCGCAATTGCCTGGTCCGATGGGAAGACATGTAGTTTCAATTTTGCAACAATCTGTTCCTTAATGAAACTATCAGTACTTCCTGAGTCAATTAAGGCATCTAAGGTATGCCCTTTAATTGAAATTTTTGTGGCTGCCTGAGACAGGTTCTGTGGGCAAGCAGCTGTAATTGGTGTCGTTGCACAGAGAGTGGCTAAAACTCTCGGTGTGCTTCTTCGGGAGAGAGCTCGAGAGGAAGCTTGATAGGTCCTAGCTGGAGCATCTTGATAGGCCCTAATTGGGGCAGTTCGGTAGGTCTTAGCTGGATTGGCCCTCGTAGAGGCCCTTGATAGGCAAACTTTAGCAAAGTGTCCTTTTTTCCCGCAATAACTGCAGATTGCATTGCGAGCAGGGCAGGTTTTCCTAGGGTGAAAAGCATCTCCACAAAAGAAGCATTCCTTCCTAGATTGCCAAGAGGCTGCTAAAGTGGGGTCGTCCTCCTCTTCTTCATCAGAATTATCAGAATTAGATTCCCCCATGATAGGGTTCACCTGAGACCGCTTGAATTGTCTGGTTGCAGCTACAGCAGCAGATCGAGATCTGGGCAGCTGATAGAGGTCTGCATTTCTCTTTGCCAAATCCAGTGAACAAGCTAGGTCAAAAGCTTTTTGTAGCTCAAGTGTTTTACTTTCTAGTAGACGCTGGCGTATAAATGGAGAGGCAATCCCGCAGATGAAAGCATCACGAATCATTTCTTGGCGGTACAGCTCAGCTGAGGCTGCCTGAAAGTTACAATCTACGCTGAGCCTGCGAAGTTCTTGCAGGAATTCGTCAATTGATTCCCCTGGCCCTTGTCGGGCTGTGGCCAGTAGATGTCTAGCATAGACCTCATTTGGGGTCTTCGCATACAGTTTCTTAAGTGCCCGAATCACCTCTTCGTAATTATCCCAGTCATCAACATATTCGAACACTTTTGGGGTCACATAATTGACAAGTATCTTCAATTTAGCAGGAGCATCCACTTTACATTCATCCAGAAAATTCTCAAAAGTACGATACCAATGCTTCCATACCCTGCCAGCTGCTGGTGTATTCGGGTCCAAGTCCAGACGAATAGGTCTAAGGATTTTCTCCATGATGGGTGGTTCCCTGGATCCTTAACTTCCGAGTTTGTCTGAAGGTCTAGTATTTGTCAGTGTAAATACTAAGTTACTTAAATTGATGTAAGAAAAAGGAGACTTACCATCAAGTAACTTTAAAGTAAGCTTTAAGTAACTTATAAACACACTATATACAAGAGAGGTCTTTACCATGCCTCTGGTAGAAGCCTCTTACAATACTGAACAGACCAGTATTTATACCAGTCCAACAGGAAGTGACATATGACAGGAAGTGAGGTATGTACACAGTTCATAGTTCACAGTTCATAGTTCACAGGAAGTGATGACATAACTTCCCGGAAGTTAGCATTTTTATCACAGAGGTTAAGATTGAATTGACAAGTATTAACTTAATTGATATGCCATTGAATTTCAGCCATTGAAGAAAGACTAGCTCTCACCTCAGTGCTGTGTATATCTTGCAGTAGATGAGCTGTGCAATTGAAATTGGTATGAATCTCCATGGAAAAAAAATAAAGATTTATAACATTGCTCTCTAGTTCTTAATGGGAACAATAGAACTGTAGATGGATACAGTGGAAGCTGAAATCTTATTCCTACTGCCTTCGAAGGATTACTTGGGCTGAAAGTGCAGACAGAGTCACTGAAAGGAATGGTGCCTCACTGCTAGAGGCTTTTGTGCTGCTTGTATGATCAGCATGACTTCCAGTGCACACCTCAATGCCCATGCTTCTTGTTAACATTCTTTATGGGTAATTTGCCAAGTCCCAACCTGATAATTGTGCTGGAAAGAAGTCAGCCTTGTTGTTCTAGGTTATTGGTAATATAAGGGCTGGTTCCCTGGTCAGATGCTCGTGGCGGTTAGTAACACTTGCAGGGAGCTCTGGTCAGGAAATCACAGGCTTGTGGCCCCTGATTTTCCATCCATTCAAATTAATGGATGGAAAATTAGGCACTGTGTGCCCACAGTGTCCCAACTAGCAATCCTCTCCAAGTGATGCTCCTTACTGGCAGCCCATGACCAGGGAATCAGCTTTAGATATTTGAGCATCTACTTTGTGACATTCGTTGATGCAGACTTGAATGGATATGGCAGACAACTGATTTAGCCATTCACTGCCAGATCTGGCTAGACCACATAAAGCATTATTGGGTCCTGCTCTCGTCTGTCAAAATTTCTCACTATACCAGAATCATTCTGGAATGCAAAGATAAACCCCGGCTCCCGTTCTCCAATGCTAACCATCTTCTAAAACCCCCCTCCCCTGTCTCCTCCACCCTTACCTCCGACAACAAATGTGAGGAGCTCATGGACTTCTTTGTCTCTAAGATTGAGACCATCCTTTCAGCTGCCTCTGCCACTTCCCTTCCTTCCCCTAGCCCACCAGGCTCACTTCCTCTAAGGTTCCCCCCTGCCCTAGCACTGAACTCACATCTTTCTCCAATTTCTCTCCGATCTCCCCTCATGACCTCTCCGCGCTCATCTTGTCCATGAGACCCACTTCCTGCTCCCTCGACCCTATTCCCACCAAACTGCTGACCACCCAACTTCCTTTTCTGGCTCCCATGTTGGCTGACATTGTTGATGTTTTTTTCTCCTCAGGTACTGTCCCCCTCTTCCTCAAATCTGCCGTCATCACCCCTTCCTCAAAAAACCAACCCTTGACCCCTCCGTCCTTGCAAACTACCGCCCCATCTCCATCCTCCCTTTCCTCTCCAAAGTCCTTGATCATGTCATGTCGCCTCCCAAATCCGTGCCCATCTTTCCTGCAACTCCATGTTTGAATACCTCCAATCAGGTTTCCGCCCCGCCACAGTGCTGAAATGGCTCTCGTCAAAGTCACAAATGACATCCTTTATGACTGTGACAATGGTAAACTATCCCTCCTTGTCCTTCTTCACTTGCCTGCAGCCTTTGACATGGTTGACCACTCTATCCTCCTCCAACACCTCTCCCCCGTCGTCCAGCTGGATGGGACTGCACTCATCTGGTTCCATTCTTATCTATCTAATCATAGCCAGAGAATCACCTGCAATGGCTTATCTTCCCGCTCCCGCATTGTTACCTCTGGTGTCCCCAAGGATGTATCCTTGGCCCCTCCTATTTCTCATCCACATGCTGCCCCTTGACAACATCATCTGTTTTCACATGTACGCTGACGACACCCAACTCTACCTCACCACCACTTCTCTTGACCCCCGACGGTTCCCTAAATTGTCAGACTCCAGTTCTGGATGAGCAGAAATCTTCTCCTATTAAATATTGGGAAGACCGAAGCCATTGTTTTTGGTCCCCGCTATAAACTCTGTTCCCTAGCCACTGACTCCATCCCTCTCCCTAACATCTGCCTGAGGATGAACCACACTGTTCACAACCTTGGTGTCATATTTGATCCTGAAATAAGCTTCCGACCACATATCCGTGGCATAACTGAGACCGCCTGCGTAACATCGCCAGTGTCCACCCTTGTCTCAGCTCAACCACTGCTGAATCCCTCATCCATGCCTTTGTTACCTCTAGACTGACTATTCCAACGCACTCCTGGCTGGCCTCCCATGTCTATAGATATGTGAAGAGAAAAAGATTGGTAAAGTCAAGCGTAGGTCCCTTGCAATCAGAATCAGGGGCATTTATAATGGGGAACAAAGACATGGCAGACCAACTAAATACATATTTTGGTTCTGTCTTTTCAAAGGAGGACACAAATAAACTCCCAGAGATGTCGGGGAACATAGGGTCTAATGAGAGGGAGGAACTGAATGAAATCAGTATTTGTAGGGAAATGGTGTTAGGCAAATTGACGGGATTGAAGGCTGATAAATCCCCAGGGCCTGATAATCTACATCCTAGGGCACTTAAGAAAGTGGCCCTAGAAATAGTAGATGCATTGCTGGTCATCTTCCAAAATTCTATAGACTCTGGAACAGTTCCCATGGATTGGAGGGTAGCTAATGTAACCCCTCTATTTAAAAAAGGTGGTAGAGAGAAAACAGGGAATTATAGACCGGTAAGCCTGACATCGGTAGTGGGGAAAATGCTAGAGTCCATTATAAATGATGTAATAACAGAGCACTTGGAAAACAGTGACAGGATTGGACAAAGTCAACATAGATTTACAAAAGGTAAATCATGCTTGACTAATCTACTGGAATTTTTTGAGGATGTAACTGGTAGAATAGATAAGGGAGAACCAGTGGATGTGGTGTATTTGGACTTTCAGAAGGCTTTCGATAAGGTCCCGCATAAGAGACTAGCGTGCAAAGTTAAAGCACATGGGATTGGGGGCAAGGTACTGACTTGGATAGAAAACTGGTTGGCAGACAGGAAGCAAAGAGTTGGAATAAACGGGTCTTTTTCCGAGTGGAAGGCAGTGACTAGTGGGGTACCGCAGGGATCGGTGCTAGGACCCCAGTTATTCACAATATATATTAATGATCTAGACGAGGGAACTAGATGTAATATCTCCAAGTTTGCAGATGACACAAAGCTGGGTGGGCGTGTGTGCTGTGAGGAGGATGCAGATAAACTCCAGTATGATTCGGACAGTTTGGGCGATATGGCAGATGCAGTATAATGTGGATAAATGCAAGGTTATCCACTTTGGTGGCAAAAACAGGAAGGCAGATTATTATCTGAACGGCAATAGATTGGGAAAAGGGGAAGTGCAATGAGACCCGGGTGTCCTTGTGCACCAGTCGCTGAAGGTAAGCATGCAGGTGCAGCAGGCGGTTAAGAAGGCAAATGGTATGCTGCCCTTCATAGCGAGAGGTTTCGAGTACAGGAGCAAGGATGTCTTGCTGCAGTTGTACAGGGCCTTGGTGAGACCACACCTTGAGCTCTGTGTGCAGTTTTGGTCGCCTTATCTGAGGAAGGATGTTCTTGCCATGGCGGGAGTGCAGCAATGATTCACCAGACTGATACCTGGGATGGCAGGAATGACGTATGAGGAGAGATTGGGTCGATTAGGCTTATATTCGCTAGAGTTTAGAAGAATGAGAGTGGGTCTCATTGAAACTTATTAAATTCTAACAGGACTAGACAGACTCATAGAAACATAGAAACATAGAGATAGGAACAGGAGTAGGCCATTCGGCCCTTCGAGCCTGCTCCGCCATTCAATGAGATCATGGCTGATCTTCGTCTGAGATCATAGCTGATCTTACCAGTTCAGTACCCCATCCCCGCCTTTTCTCCGTAACCCTTAATCCCCTTAGCCTTCAGAAATATATCCAATTCTCTCTTGAAAATATTTATTGAATTAGCCTTCACAGCCCTCTGTGGCAGGGAATTCCACAGGCTCACCACTCTTTGAGTGAAGAAATTCTTCCTCATCTCTGTTTTAAATGATTTGCCCGCTATTTTTAGACTGTGGCCCCTGGTTCTGTGCTCCCCTGCCATTGGAAACATTCTCTCTGAATTCAGCCTGTCCAGGCCTGCCATAATTTTATATGTTTCGATGAGATCCCCTCTCAATCTTCTAAACTCCAGTGAGTACAAGCCCAAACTATTCAATCTCTCCTCGTAGGTCATTCCCGCCATTCCAGGTATCAGCCTGGTGAATCGCCGCTGCACTCTTTCCATGGCAAGAACATCCTTCCGCAGATGGGGCGACCAAAACTGTACACAATACTCCAGATGCGGTCTCACCAGCACCTTGTACAGCTGTAGTAAGGTATCCCTATTCCTATACTCGAACCCCCTTGATATGAAGGCCAACATACCATTTGCCTTCTTAATCGCCTGTTGCACCTGCATGCTCTCCTTCAGTGACTGGTGCACAAGAACACCCAGGTCCCTCTGCACTTCCCCATCTCCCAATCTATTGCCATTTAGATAATAATCCACCCTCCTGTTTTTACCCCCAAAGTGGATAACCTCGCATTTATCCACATTATAGTGCATCTGCCACGTATCCGCCCATTCCCCCAACCTGTCCAAATCGCACTGTAGCCTCCTGACATCCTCATCAGAGCCCACCCCTCCTCCTAGTTTAGTGTCGTCAGCGAATTTGGAAATATTGCATCCAATTCTATGATCCAGATCATTTATATATATTGTGAACAGCTGGGGTCCCAGGACAGATCCTTGCGGCACCCCGCTGGTCACTGCCTGCCACTCCGAAAACGAGCCGTTTATTCCAACTCTCTGTTTTCTATCCGCCAGCCAGTTCTCTATCCACGTTAATACTTTGCCCCCAATCCCATGAGCCTTAATTTTGCATGATAATCTTTTGTGTGGAACTTTATCGAAGGCTTTCTGGAAGTCAAGGTACACCACATCCACTGGCTCTCCCCCATCTATTTTACCAGTTACTTCCTCAAAAAATTCCAGCAGATTAGTCAAACACGATTTACCCTTTGTAAATCCATGTTGACTCTGTCCGATCCTTTCCCCATTTGTCAAGTGCTCCGCTATTTTATCCTTAATAATGGACTCTAGCATTTTGCCCACAACCGATGTAAGGCTTACTGGTCTATAATTCCCTGCTTTCTCTCTACCCCCCTTTTTAAATATTGGGGTAACATTAGCTACCCTCCAATCCACGGGTACTGTTCCTGAGTCAATGGAGTTCCGGAAGATGATCCTTAGAGCATCTGCTATCTCCAGGGCCACCTCCTTAAGTACCCTAGGATGTAGTTTATCAGGCCCCGGGGATTTGTCGGCCTTCAGTCCCCTCAACTTACCCAACACCATATCCCTAGAGATACTAATTTCTGTCAGCTCCTCCCTCTCATTAGTCCCTATGTTTGTCGATATTCCTGGGAGGTTATTTGTGTCCTCCTTTGTGAATACAGAACCAAAGTATGAGTTTAATTGGTCTGCCATTTCCTTATTCTCCATTATATATTCTCCCGAATCGGACTGCAAGGGACCGACTTGGGATTTTACCAGTCTTTTCCTCCTGATATACCGATAAAAGCTTTTGCAGTCTGTCTTTATGTTTGCTGCAAGTTTACTTTCGTATTCTATTTTCCCCTTCCTGATTAATCCCTTTGTCCTCTTTTGCTGTATCCTGTACTGCCCCCAATCTTCCGGTCTGGTGCTTTTTTTTGCCAGTTGATATGCCCTTTTTTTTGATTTTATGCTGTCCCTAATTTCCCTCGTTATCCACGGTTGAGTCACCTTTTTAGGTTTATTTTTATGCCAAACCGGTATAAACATGTTCTGGAATTCTTCCATTCTATCTTTGAATGCTTGCCATTGTCTATCCACTGTCAATCCCCCCAGAAACACCACCCAATCAATCTTACCCAATTCCCGTCTCATACCCTCGTAATTCCCTTTATTTAAGTTCTGGACCTTAGTCTCTGATTCAATTTCCTCACTCTCCATCTCGACTGAGAGCTCGATCATATTATGATCGCTCTGACCCAAGGGGCCTCGTACAAGAAGATTGCTGATAAGTCCCTTCTCATTGCACAATACCCAGTCTAAAATGGCCTGATCTCGAGTCGGCTCCTCGACATATTGGTCCAGATAACCGTCCCGAAAACATTCCAGGAATTCCTCCTCCTCAGAATTTTTACTAATTTGGGTATTCCAATCAATATGTAAATTAAAGTCACCCATGATGACAGCTGTGCTCTTATCGCACGCTTCTCTAATTTCCCTTTTTATGCCTTCCCTCACCTCCATATTACTATTTGGAGGCCTATATATCACACCCACTAACGTTTTCCTCCCCTTGCTATTTCTCATTTCTACCCATACAGATTCCGTTTCATCCGAGTTAATATCCTTCCTTTCCATTGCATTAATCCCCTCCTTTACCAGCAATGCTACCCCACCTCCCCTACCTTTTTGCCGATCCTTCCTAAATATTGTATATCCCTGGATGTTAAGTTCCCAGCCTTGCCCACCCTGCAGCCACGTTTCTGTAATCCCAATCAAATCATACTTGTTTACCTCTATTTCCACAACTAATTCATCCACCTTGTTCCTAATGCTTCTAGCATTAAGATACAAAGCCTTCAGGCTTGCTTTTTTCACACTCTCATTATGAATTAGTTTGGCCCTTTGTGTTTCTCTCCTTTGCTTATTGCTTCTCACCTTTCTACCATCTATTTCTAACTTCATATGACTTCCCTCTTTTCCACTACCTAGGTTCCCATCCCCCTGCCAAATTAGTTTAAATCCTCCCGAACCGCCCTAGAAAATATTACCCCGAGGACATCGGCTCCCTCACAGTTCAGGTGTAGACCGTCCCCTTGGTACAGGTCACTCCTCCCCAAGAACTGGTTCCAATGCCTCAAGAATTTAAATCCCTCTCCCTTGCACCACTGCTCAAGCCACGTATTTAGCTTATCTATCTTACTCTCTCTAAACTTATTAGCTCGTGGCACTGGTAGCAATCCAGAGATTACTACCTTTGAGGTCCTACTTTTCAATTTAGCTCCTAACTCCCTAAATTCAGCTTGTAGGACCTCCTCCCTCTTTTTACCTACATCGTTGGTACCTACATGTACCACGACAACTGGCTGATCCCCCTCCCCCTTCAGAATGCTCTGCACCCGCTCCGAGACATCCTTGACCCTTGCACCAGGGAGGCAACATACCATCTTGGAGTCTCGGTCTCGGCCACAGAAACTCCTATCTATCCCCCTTACAATTGAATCCCCTATCACTATAGCCCTATCCCTCTTTTTCCCGCCCTTCTGTGCAGCAGAGCCAGTCATGGTGCCCTGAACCTGGCTGCTGGTGCCTTCCCCTGATAAGTCATCTCCCCCAACAGTACCCAAAACGGTAAACCTGTTTTGGAGGGAGATGACCACAGGTGACTCCTGCACTACCTTCCTGCCTTTACCCTGCCTTTTGGTCACCCATTTACTGTCTGAGCTAGCCTTTACCTGCGGTGTGACCAACTCACTGAATGTGCTATCCACAACATCCTCAGCATCGCGTATGCTCCAGAGTGAGTCCATTCGCAGCTCCAGCGCCGCCATGCGGTCTGCTAGGAGCTGCAGCTGGACACACTTCCTGCACACATAGTTGTCAGGGACAGTGTCCCTGATTTCCCACATGGCACAGGAGAAGCATGACACGGGTCCGAGCTGCCCTTCCATGACTTAACCCTTACAATACCCTTTTATTTACTACGATTTAGCTTAATTATTGAATTCTACTTAGAATAAGTTTGTGAAAGTACTCACCAACCAGTCACCTACCTGTTTTCTGGTGTTGTATTTTCACTGCCGCCTCCTGTCGATGCAGGAAGGATGTTCCCGGTGGCGGGGGAGTCCAGAACCAGGGGGTCACAGTCTAAAGATAAGGGGTAAGCCATTTAAGACTGAGATGAGGAGGAATTTCTTCACCCAGAGAGTGATGAACCTGTGGAATTCTCTACCACAGAAGAGAGTTGAGGCCAATTCATTAAATATATTCAAGAAGGAGTTAGATATATTTCTTAAGGCTAAGGGGATCAAGGGATATGGGGAGAAAGCAGGGACAGGGTACTGAATTTGGATGATCAGCCATGATCGCATTGAATGGCGGAGCAGGCTCGAGGGGCCGAATGGCCTACTCCTGCTCCTATCTTCAATGTTTCTATGTTTCTATGTTCTACCCTACGTAAACCTGAGGCCATCCAAAACTCGGTGCCCGTGTCCTAACTCGCACCAAGTCCCGTTCACCCATCACCCCTCTACTTGCTGACCGACATTGGCTCCCAGTTAAGCAACGCCTCAATTTCAAAATTCTCATCCTTGTTTTCAAATCCCTCCGTGGCCTATCCCCTCCCGATCTCTGTAATCTCCTCCAGCCCCACCCCCCCCCCGAGATATCTGCGCTCTTCTAATTCTGCCCTGTTGAGCATCCCTGATTATAATCGCTCAACCATTGGTGGCCGTGCCTTCTGTTGCCTCGGCCCTTAGTTCTGGAATTCCCTGCCTAATCTTCTCCGCCTCACCATCTCTCTTTCCTCCTTTAAGACGCTCCCTAAAACCTACCTCTTTGACCAAGATTTTGTTCACCTGCCCTAATTTCTTCTTATGTGGCTCGGTGTCAAATTTGTTGTCTTATTATAATACTCCTGTGAAGTGGCTTGGGACGTTTTACTACATTAAAGGCGCTATATAAATACAAGTTGTTGTTGTTGTAAAGTTTTAAAGTGCAGAAATTATGGCTTACCAGTTTCAAATTCTGAATATCTTTGGGGACTGAAGATGGATGACCAATTTTTTTTAAGATGATTATTTTATAGTGTAGAAATCACATTTGTCACGAGATGAAGACACGTTTTGAATGTTAATTTCAATAGGATTTGATCAGCCAAAGAGCACAAGTGCCATCAGGAGTGATCAGCATGGATTTACATTGAAAAACAGTTAGTCATGCATCACTGAACTGCTGGAATTCTTTGCAGAGTAACTAAACTAATGGATAAAAGCTGCCAATTTGATATCATTTACAGAATGTATTTGAAAAAGTTCCACTTGTAAGACTTTTAAAAGAGTAAAAGGCTTGTGGACTTAATGGAAAATTAATCAACTGGATTAGAAAGTGTCTGGCAATATAAAGCAGAATATGGAATAGGTTCTGCGGGAAAACAGTGTGTAATGTGGCTCCTTGTTTTGTGTCCCTTATTCATGAATGAATTTGAGGAGGATCCTATTTGTCACATTGGAAATTGTTTTGATGATAACAAGCTATTTGGGCAGGTGGGGGACATAAGGGAAGTAAATAGCCTTGGTGAGACCACATCTTGAGTATTGTGTGCAGTTTTGGTCACCTTGTCTGAGGAAGGATGTTCTTGCCATGGAGGGAATGCAGCGAAGATTCACCAGACTGATACCTGGGATGGCAGGAATGACGTATGAAGAGAGATTGGGTCGATTAGGATTATATTTGCTGGAGTTTAGAAGATTGAGAGGGGATCTCATTGAAACTTATATAATTCTAACAGGACTAGACAGACTAGATGCAGGAAGGGTGTTCCCGATGGTGGGGGAGTCCAGAACCGGGGTCACAGTCTAAGGATAAGGGGTAAGCCATTTAGGACTGAGATGAGGAGGAATTTCTTCACCCAGAGGGTGGTGAACCTGTGGAATTCTCTACCACACAAGGAATTTGGATTTGGATAATCAGCCATGATCTCATTAAATGGTGGAGCAGGCTCGAGGGGCCGAATGGCCTACTCCTGCTCCTATCTTCTATGTTTCTATGTAAAAAGATCCAAAGCAGCTACACAGATGGACCTCAATGTAGGGCGATGTATACTGGAATGGGGACCAGCAGAAGTGTACACAAAGAAAAGCATGTCTCTCACCATAAAGAAAAAAAATGAAAGTCTTACATTTATATAGCACCTTTCACAACCACCGGACGTCTCAAAGCACTTTACAGCCAATGAAGTACTTTTGGAGTGTAGTCACTGTTGTAATGTGGGAAACGCGGCAGCCAATTTGCACACTGCAAGCTCCCACAAACAGCAATGTAATAATGACCAGATAAACTGTTTTTGTTATGTTGATTGAGGGATAAATATTGGCCAGGACACTGGGGATAACTCCCCTGCTTTTCTTCAGGATAGTGCCAAGGGATCTTTTATGTCCACCTGAGAGGGCAGACAGGGCCTCGGTTTAACATTTCATCCAAAAGACGGCACCTCCAACAGTGCAGCACTCCCTCAGCACTGCACTGGAGTGCCCACCTAGATTTATGTGCTAAAGTCCCTGGAGTGGAACTGGAACCCACAACCTTCTGACTCAAAGGTGAGTGTGCTACCAACTGAACCACAGCTGACACCAAAGGTGGAGAAGGATTGGGATCTTGGTGTAATTATTGATCATTCACCGAAAGTTCCCAGTATGAAGCTATTGTTGAATTGGGACAACTGAAGCACTAGGATCCCATTTCAAAGGCGTAATCTTGTACATATCACGAGTGAGGTTGCATTTAGAAAACAAGAGAGAAACACCTTAATATTTTGACTGTAAGACATCCCTTCAAATGGAGCTTACATAGCTGCATTACTGTGTATCACAGTATTGTCCTGCAGAATATGTTTGTGTTATAGTGAAGTAGTGTGTAAGCAGGAGGATAAGGAACATTAGGAAACGATAGTACCAACTCTGAGCTTAGGTGAGGCCTTCACCTTCACCCTTCCTCACCTCCGGAATGGCCTCAAGCCCCAGGATTTCCAAAGTTGTCTCTTCAAATTGGCTTAAAAAAGCTGTGGCGCCTTCTTCTCGTGCACGATTGCTCTTTCCGGGTCGATGCCTTCTTCTTTTGAAAGTAGTTAAATCATGTTGAGATGTTAGACATTTGACAATGACACCAAAGTGCCCAACCATGTGTTACAACCTTTGTCTCAGTATGTTTTGTACCATGTGCCTGGGTTTTGTTAGAAGCTTGCTTTGTGGACACAACTTTACAGATGTAAAGTGACTGTAGGAATAGAGTTTACATGTTATCACTCCCATCACAAAGCTTCATGTAACAGGATCGCATGTGGGGAATTCTGGCACAGAGGTCAGAATGCCTAATTCATATCCCACACAATTTTCCACCCATTAAAATTAATGTCAACTATGAAGGTTGTCCTGCAGTAGTATCGGGCATGCATGCTGTTGTGTATGTACCTTTAAGAGAATAACTGGTCTCAGACTGCAGTACCGGCAGTGACCACCCCTGTATAAAAGGCGCTAGAGAGCCTCTGTTGTTTAGTTTCGTTTATGCCTTTCACCAGTAAAGTTCTGTTTGTTTTCTCTCCTGCTAGTCCGTGTCTCAATCATTCACGGACTTAACACTAGCGACGAGTTAGAAACGAACTTACCTGCAACTCAGCAGCAGCTCCGACGACGCTGTTGAAGGTCGGAGCCAGAGGAAAGAAGAAAAAAAAAAATAGGCCATTGAAACTCGAGAAACGGGCGTCGACCGTCAATCATCGATTTCAAAACTTGCAGGATAGACTTTCCAGAGCCAGGCTGGGTTCCTCGGTCCGTGGTTTCCCAGCTAATCGGGCTCGTGGCAGGTAGTGCTCTGATCCTTCCTAGGCTGCGGCGGGCTGAAGCTCAATCGGGTGGCTTTTCAACGGGGCCGGGCAGCGAGTCGGGAAGCAAAGAGAGAGAGAGAGGGTGGAGCATACAGGGCGCGGCCGGTGCTTCGAAGCTGGGCAGCGTTCGGACCTCAGAAGAGGGAGGGAAGTGTCCCAGAGGGTCCGCTCCACGACGGGAAAATAATAAAAGAAAAAGAATACGCGCAAGAAACCGTGGAAAGCAGCGCTAACAACAGCGAGGAAGAAGGCAAAGCGCGGGAGGTGCCATTTTAGATTTGCAAGATGCTGAAGACTGGCTGTATCACTGCTTTTGATAATACATTAGAGGATTGGACCACGTATGTGGAAAGAGTCGAGGTATATTTCGAGGCAAACGATATAGCGGAGGGGAAAAAGGCATCGATATTGTTAAACTTAATGGGCGCTAGAACGTATGGCCTATTGCGGGACCTGATAACTCCAGCCAAACCGAAGGCAAAGAGTTTTAACGAAATTGTTGCTGTTCTACAGGAGCACTTAAACCCTGCACCGCTGTTGATAGCAGAAAGATTTAAATTCCACAGGAGAACTCAGCACAAAGATGAGAGCAATGCTGAGTATCTTACGGAACTACGCAAGCTATCAAAGCACTGCCAGTTCGGAGCAGGACTGGCAGATACCCTACGGGACAAATTTGTCTGTGGACTCCTGAGTGAAGGAACACAGTAGAAGTTACTCGCAGAAAAAGAGCTGACGCTAGATAAGGCTTTCAGCGTGGCAGTATCGTATGAAGCAGCAGCCAGGGGAGCTGCAGAAATTCAACAAAAACCACAGGAATACGGCACCCACGAAATGACACGGGGATTTGCAAAATGTTATCGCTGCGGCAGAACTAACCATGACCAGAAGGACTGCTGGTCCAAAGACAAAATATGCAGACAATGCGGGAAGATTGGACACATTGCACGAGTTTGTAGGTCTGGGAAGAAGACCAGCGACTACAAAAAGGCTACTAAGGAAACGTACAAGAAAGTACAAAAGATGACGGACAGTAGTTCCGAAGACGAGATGAGCGATAGTGAATCCGGAAACAGGAGACTAAGCTGTCTCAAACTTCACAATGTAATCGCAAAAGAGGATCACCGAACCATTTGGGTCACTCTCACGATAGCAGGGTCCCAAGTTAAAATGGAATTGGATACAGGATCAGCGCTAACTGTCATGAATCGACGAGACTACGAGCGGCTATTTTCACACATACCCTTGAGAGAGACATCCATCGTCTTGACGACGTATACAGGGCAAAAAGTATACCCCGAGGAAAAATAAGGGTGCCTGTCGAATACAATGGCAAGAAAATACGGAAATTGTATCTCTACATACTGCCAAATGGTGGACCACCGTTATTGGGACGGGAATGGATCAGGAAGATAAACTTAGATTGGCATTCCATTCATGCAATGACGGTGGACGGTAAAAAAGATGAAGACGTCACTCCTGGACGATTGTCAACAATCTTAGCTAACGCCAAAGAGGTATTTCAACAAGAGCTGGGCACGCTTAAAGGCGTAACCGCCTCGATAAAAATAGAAGATAATGCAGTTCCCAAGTTTTTCAAAGCGAGACCGGTACCATATGCAATTCGCCCAGCCGTCGAGGCAGAGCTGGAGAATCTGGAGAAGGCGGGCGTGTTGTCTAAGGTCGACTGGAGCGAGTGGGCGACACCCATCGTTCCTGTCATGAAGAAAACGTTAACCAATAAGTCCGGAGAGCCAAGGAAGATTCGCATCTGTGGGGATTTCAAGGTGACGGTGAACCCTGTCCTTCGCACAGTACAATATCCTCTTCCAAGGATAGAAGACATCTTCGCCTCGCTGTCTGGAGGGATGCGTTTTACAAAAATTGACCTAGCACAAGCATATTTGCAGATGGAGGTTGAAGAGTCCTCTAGGAAGTATCTCACGATAAACACTCATAAAGGTCTTTACCAGTATGATCGATTAGTATTCGGAGTAGCATCGGCTCCGGCGATATGGCAAAGAGCGATGGAACAAGTCCTGCAAGGGATTCCGGGGACTCAGTGTTACTTGGACGACATCCTTGTGACAGGTGAAGATGACAGTGAACACCTTAACAACCTAGAACAGGTGCTCACTAGACTACGGGAACATGGGCTGCGAGCCAACCGCCCCAAGTGCGAATTTTTAAAGAAATAGATATCGTATTGTGGCCACATGATTGATGAAGAGGGGTTACATAAGTCCCCTTAAAAAATTGAAGCGGTTGTTAAGGCCCCAGCGCCTGAAAATGTGTCGCAACTGAGGTCATTCCTCGGGTTGGTGAATTACTATCATAAGTTTTTGCCGAATTTGTCGACAATTCTGCACCCACTGAACGCCCTGCTACGAACGGGGGTAGCATGGAAATGGAGCGATGATTGTAAGCGTGCTTTTCAGAAGAGTAAGGACTTAATCACTTCAAAGGAAGTATTGGCTCACTACAACCCAGCACTGCCAATCAGGCTGGCGTGTGATGCGTCTCCCTACGGCATTGGGGCGGTACTGTCACATAAATTCCTTGATGGTTCGGAGAGGCCGATAGCTTTTGCGTCACGCTCGTTAACTTCTGCCGAGCGTAATTACGCCCAGATTGACAGAGAGGCCCTCAGCCTAGTGTGGGGGGTGAAGAAGTTCAATCACTATCTGCACGGTCAAAAATTTACTCTACTAACCGATCATCAACCTCTTGTCTCCATTTTCAACCCTCAGAAGTGCGTACTGATAATGACAGCACAACGGCTGCAGAGATGGTCCCTTTTTCTAGGGGCACACCAATATGACATCGAGTACAAAGGAACTAAACAGCATGGAAATGCTGATGGATTGTCACGTCTACCATTGCCGACGGTGGAAGAAGAAGACCTTGCAGTGGATCCAATGGAGTTATTCCACTCGACCATAGTCGAATGTCTCCCTGTGACGAATGCAAACATAGAAAAGGAAACACGGAATGACCCGACACTATCACGGGTCTATGATTTAACGGTGAAGGGATGGCCAGCACATGGCGAACCACTGCTGCCAGCATTCTTGCCGAGAAGAGAACAGCTGTCAGTGTGCAGAGGAACCTTGATGTGTGGATCCAGAGTAGTAATTCCACCTAAGTTGATGGATAGAGTGCTCAATGAGCTTCATGAGGGTCATCTGGGTGGGGTAAAAATGAAGAGCTTAGCCAGAGCGTTTGTGTGGTGGCCGGGAATCGATAGAGAAATCGAAGAGATGATCAAGAGCTGTGCAGGATGCCAGAAGGTCCAAAACGCCCCACCACAAGCTCCTCTGCATCCATGGGAGTGGCCCTCATCTCCATGGCAAAGGTTGCACATTGATTTTGCTGGTCCCTTCATGGACTCGATGTTTTTAATTGCGGTGGATGCACATTCAAAGTGGCCAGAGGTAATAAAAATGTCCTCAACCACCACGGAAAAAACTATCACAGTTTTACGAACCATATTCGCCAGGAATGGGCTGCCTGAACAGATTTGCTCTGACAATGGACCACAGTTTGTGTCAGAAGAGTTCCGGAGGTTCTTAAAGAACAATGATGTTAAGCATTACACATCTGCCCCATATCATCCAACCACTAATGGATTGGCCGAGAGGTTTGTCCAAACATTCAAGAAGGCTATCAAGGCAATGTGTAATGAAGATATACCCCTACAACACAAGGTGGACAACTTCTTGTTTGCCTACCGGAATGCGACACATGCGGTTACCAACCAAACTCCAGCCATGATGTTCTTCAATCGAAGACTACGATGCCGCTTGGATTTGGTTAAGCCAAACGTCCGAAGAGATGTGGAGAACAGGCAGTTTCAGAATATGAATGAAAGGCCGACCAGGAGTTTTAAGATAGGTCAACCAGTTTTGGCCCAGGACTACCGCACTGAGAAATGGCAGCCAGGAACGATTTGTACACGACAAGGACCTCTCATGTATACCATGGACGTTGGGGAGAGCATTGTAAGATGCCATGCTGACCAGATTCTAGAGTCACTGGAAAACGTCAACTCCACACCACGATCTGATACACCTGGTAATGAAATCGACGTTCCAATTGCAGCTACCGCAGAACCGGTAATATTGGAAGCAGATGAACCAAACAACGACATTGATTCCGACTCAACATTGCCAGAAGAACCTGATACCCCAAAGAGGCGTTATCCAGACAGAATCAGGAAGCCTCCTCAAAGACTGAACTTATAATTGCTTAAACTTAACCAATGTATCTAGCAACAGTAATTGTGATTGTAATTCATTATCATTAGTTGTTAAATGAATGTTATGTACTGTTTATCTAAAGGGGACGAATTGTTGTGTATGTACCTTTAAGAGAATAACTGGTCTCAGACTGCAGTACCGGCAGTGACCACCCCTGTATAAAAGGCGCTAGGAGCCTCTGTTGTTTAGTTTCGTTTATGCCTTTCCCCAGTAAAGTTCTGTTTGTTTTCTCTCCTGCTAGTCCGTGTCTCAATCATTCATGGACTTAACACATGCGAATCTCTGAAAGAGCTGCAATGTTATCTGAATGCTGTGCCTTTGGCCTCAATCAAAGTGTAACAAATTAACAGGAAAACCTTTTCGGTAATGCAATACTTTTGGTAGTGGAGTTTTCCCCTCATGGATTTGCTCATCTGCTACCAATTTTCCTATATGTTACAGATTACTATTACCCTTATTCCCACCTCCTTCTACACACAGCAACCCACTTAGTCCCCTTCCCTCTGCTCACTGTAACAGCATCTCCAGCGTTGCATCATTGAATGCTGCTGTCTGCCAAGACACTAAGGCCTTGATATTAACTCACCCACGATGGCTGGAAGAGGGTCAGGGGTGGGGTTAAAAAGTGAAATATGGGCAACGTGTTCCTAACCCGTCGTGCATGTGCCTGCTGCCTTTTTACCAGAGAAGGATATCAAGGCGCCCGAGTGTCTCGCTGTGGAGAGGCGAGGTGCTTAATTAATATATTTAAATCGGGCTCCCACTGTTCATTTGGGAGCATGATTTGAAATTGCTGCTGCTGCACGGGTTAGTCAGGGATCGGGAAACTCGGCAGTGAAATGGAGGTGGAAGCTGCCAGCTCCCCAGGGTAAGTGGCTCTCTCAGCATTTTTTGTGGGCCAAGAGGGGCAGGAGTACTCCCCCAAAGCCCTTCAAGGAAGTCTTTGGCCTCCCCCAGCCCCGACTGTCGACCTCCCCCTGCGCCCCGATTGCTGACCTCCTACCCAGCCCCAATTGATGATCTTCCCCGTCTTTTGATCACGGGCCTCTACTTCCTCCCGATTGCCAGGGACCGTCTCAAGGGTCCCTCCCCGGCAACTGCATTCAGCCACTGGTGTTCCCTCCTGCCTGCCAGCCAGGCTGCCCTTTTGGCCAGCTGCCGGGTGGGAGACGGGCCTACAAAATGTTAATGAGGTCCTGCTGTTAAGATTGACAGGATCTCCACGTACCCGCTTGGCCATTTTCTGGTCTTATTGCTGTTTGTAGGACCTTGTCGTGAACAAATTGGCTTAGCCTACAAAACGGTGGCTGCTTTTCAAAGTACAGGAAACTTCGCGATATCCGGCACCGATGGGACCGGCGTGATGCCGATCTATGAAAACTTCTGGACAGACCAGCGCTAATGTTGAAGGATACGGAGGTTTTCATTTCCGTATCTGACAACAAACACTGTTGCTTAGCAACAGCTTGTAAACAGTCGGCCCGTACCTTGGAAGCGTCTCTGCAGCTTAGCAACAGCTTCAGAGAGGCTTTCCAGAGACTGACTGTTTAAAAAAATGCTAGGAGAAGAAAAAAAAAGAAAAAAAACCTAACAGAACGGCTGCTGATTTCTGCCGTTAGATCGAGGTTTCCGGCCATACAACCTCCAGATAAACCAAAGTTTCCTGTAATTCATTGACTTTGAAGCACTTAAGGATTTTTAAAAAATTATTCACAGGATGTGAGTTTCACTGGCCAGGCCAGCATTTATTGCCCTTAAGAATGTGGTGGTGAGCTGCCTTCTTGAGGGCAGTTAAGCATCAACTATATTTCTGTAGTCATGCCAGATAAGGACAGTAAATTTTCATTCTCTGAAGAGATATTAGTGACCAAGATGGGGTTTTACAACAATCTGATAGTTTCATGGTCACCATTACTGATGCTAGTTTTTTTTTAATCCACATTTATTTAATTAGCTGAATTTAAATTCCCAGCTACTATGGTGGGATTTGAACTCATGTCGCTTAGATCATTAGGCCAGGCCTCTGCATGACTAGAGCAGTAACCATAACCACTATGCTACTGTACGCCCTGCAGGATATCTTAAAGGTATGAAAGGGGGAATATAAATGAAAGTTCTTCCTTCTTGAAGTTGCCATGTGCATTGTATCTATGGAAATCCATCACCGGATGCAGCCTGGAAGTTGATGGTGCACTGCTGTGCATTCACCAGTAACCCTTGTAAGATGTTCAACGTAATCTCAAAAAAATGTCATCATGACCTTTTGGTCATTGGTCAACCCCTTCTAAAGACTGGACCAGCAGGGTACCAATCCCTTGTTTACATAGTAGAGGAATGCTTTGGACTGTAACCCTGGACAGCTGCTGACTCTTCCTCAAGAATCAACTCAACTTGTTTATCCTCACTTGTGATCAGTGTTTCACCCTGCACTCCCTCCTCAAATTCATTATCTAATTCCTTGGATCTGTGCTTGCCATCAGTATACAGTGTGTGACACTACCTACTGTAAAGTGACTGGTGGCCTGGCAGCCACCATTGATGCCATCTCATCTTGGAAAGGCTTTATAGAAAGAGCAAAATATGTGTTGGAATAATTTCAGGTTGTAATGCCTTCTAACAGAGGTAAGATACCAGATTAATGTTTGTCATGCTACTACAGTCTTACAATTTATCCCTCCGTGGTACTGAGTAAGAGAATGATTACGCATAGCATTGAGAATAAGAAAAGATTCATATTTGCTGATATGCCTTCAAACTCTCTTCACACGGACCAAAATTGGAAAGTTCCATCTCCTCAAGTCTAACATTGGCTCTTTAGATTGACAGTTCCCCCAGCAGTGAATGAGGATTGTGAGCTGCCTTCTCCTGGCAGCACACACAAGACATAGGAAGTGAAATAGACACTACTCTTTGTGTGAGTGCAATCAAATGCAGCATGCATGTTGGTTCTGGTGGCAGTGCTGCTTCTGAGCACACCTTTCAACATTTACATCTCACAGTGCAAGCTGTTTCTTTGCCTCACAAAAAGTGAGTTATGAAAGAATGCGTAGAAAAGGGAAAATATTTGTCTCCATGCAATCACCATAATTTCTGCGGTGCATACTATGCTTAATAACAGTGTGTATAACTGGGTACAAATACTCCTGGGTGCACTCCTCCTAATACCAGAAAACATCTTCCTCACTTGCTGCCACAACTACATCACTCTATGGGCCACCTCTATCCAAGTAGATTAGATCTCTGCTTTGGCAGGAGGTTGACCTGTTGCCCCAAAGAGGGGCACCTTCTTTATCTGCACTTCCTGCAACAGGACTTCCAAAGCATACAATGTAAATGGGGGAGTTTTCCAAGCATTCTTCATTGAACACATTTTGCCAAGCATCCACAAAATCAATCAAGAACATCCATGAGCACTACTTGAACTGAGGACTGAGGCAGTACTGCACTGTCGAAGATGCTGTTGGTCAGATAAGATGTTAAACCGAGGTCATGCCTGCCCTCTTAGGTGGACATAAAAGATCCCATGGCACTTCTCAAAGAAGAGGAGGGTATTTCTCCCGACAGCCTTGGCCAACACCATCAAACAGATTATCTGGTCATTTATCTCATTGCTGTTTGTGGGAATTTGCTGGGTGCAAATGGGCTGATGTGTTTCCCTACATTACAGCAGTGACTACCCTTCAAAATACTTAATTGGCTTTGGGACATCCTGAGCTTGTGAAAGGCTCTATATAAGTTCTTTTCTATATTTGAGAGCATAATTGTGCCATGTCAAAACCTTCCTTTACTGGTAAGCAACCGACTTTTAACAGCAGCCGCTTCACATTGTTTCCTGTCCCAAACAAGTTAGAATCATAGAATCACAGAATGGTTACAGCACAGAAGGAGGTGATTCGGCCTGTCGAGCCCATGCCAGCTCTCTGCAAGAGCACTTCAACTAGTCCCACTCCCTCGCCCTTTCCCTGTAGCTCTGCAATTTTTTTCCCCTCAGGTACTTATCCAATTCCTTTTTGAAAGCCACGATTGAGTCTGCCTCCACCACCCTTTCAGGCAGTGCATTCCAGATCCTAACCACTCGCTACGTAAAAAAGTTTTCCCTCATGTCGCCTTTGGTTCTTTTGCCAATCAACATAAATCTGTGTCCACTGGTTCTTGACCCTTCTGCCAATGGGAACAGTTTCTCTCTATCTACTCTGTCTAGACCCCTCATGATTTTGAACACCTCTATCAAATCTCCTCTCAACCTCTTCTGCTCTAAGGAGTACAACCCCAGCTTCTGTAGTCTATCCACGTAACTGAAGTCCCTCATAGCTGGAATCATTCTCGTAAATCTTTTCCTCCCCCTCTCTAAGGCCTTCACATCCTTCCTAAAGTGCGGTGCCCAGAATTGGACACAATACTCCAGTTGAGGCCGAACCAGTGTTTTATAAAGGTTCATCATAACTTCTTTGCTTTTGTACTCTATGGCCTCAATTTTCATTGAGCTGTGGAGGTGGGCTTGGAGGCGTGCGGGGTGTTAAATTCGCAAAAACTGGCGGGCGGGACTCCCCCCGCCTGGTTCCCGACTCCGAGCAATTTTAACTCAGTCATGTCTGATGGTCCCAACTCCGTCCCGCATCCAACAGGCGTGACTGGTTGTTAAGGCCCTTAACAACCACTAAATGGCCTCTATAATCCTATTTTGAAAGGCCATTGCGAATTTAACCCTTTTCCTACGTGAAACACGCCTGGTGGGAAACACGAATGTGAAACCTGGTGGGAGCACTATTGGATTGCTGACTATCAACTGCAGGTCAACCATTAAAGAGGAGATTTGATCAGCCATGATTTGCAGGCGGCAGGACTTAGTGGTCTCAGGTCTGGGGCAACTTTTAGAAGGCTTAACCACACCTGTGGAAGTTTAGAGCCTCACACCCATCTCCAGTGTGACCTCCTGGGAAACCCCTCTCGCCACCTTCACTCAGCGCTTCCTCAACGGAGGCATATACCAGAAGCATGGGAGCCATTTATTTCCTTCCCATCTGGGCATTAGAGGAGCTCGAACACCAGCCGCGGCAGCAACAGAACCAGGAACAACAGCAGCACCAGCAACAGCAGCACACCCACCTGAAGCTGCACAGGCCAGAAGAGGCCAGCACCTGGAAGCCCGTCGGCGCAGGAGATACCCCCCAAACAGGGCCTTCTTCTTCTTCTTAGGCAGTCCCTCGGAACCAAGGATGACTTGCTTCCACATTAAAAATGAGCTCGCAGGTGACTGATGAGTATAATGCAGGACCTACAGTCTCTGTCACAGGTGGGGCAGACGGTGGTTGAAGGGGCGGGTGGGTGGGGTGCTTGGGTTGACGTGCGCTCCTTGCGCTGCCTGCGCTTGGCTTCCGCTTGCTCCCGGAGAAGAGACTCGAGGTGTTCGGCGCCTTCCCGGATGCTTCTCCTCCACTTTGTGCAGTCTTGGGCCAGGGATTCCCAGGTGTCGGTGGGGATGTTACACTTTTTCAAAGAGGCTTTGAGGGTGTCCTTAAAGCATTTCCTCTGCCCACCTGGGGCTCTCTTACCGTGCCGGAGCTCCGAGTAGAGCGCTTGTTTTGGGAGTCTCGTATCGGGCATGCGGACAATGTGACCCGTTCATCGGAGCTGATTGAGCGTGGTCAGAGCTTCGATGCTGGGGATGTTGGCCTGAGCAAGAACACTGATGTTGGTGCGCCTATCCTGCCAATGGATTTGCAGGATCTTGCGGAGGCAGCGTTGGTGGTACCTCTCCAGAGCTTTGCTGTACATGGTCCATGTCTCTGAGGCATACAGCAGGACGGGTATCACTGCTGCCCTGTAGACCATGAGCTTAGTGCCGGGTTTGAGGTCCTGGTCTTCAAACACTCTCTTCCTCAGGCGACCGAAGGCTGCACTGGCACACTGAAGGCGGTGTTGGACTTCGTCGTCGACGTCTGCCCTTGTTGACAGTAGGCTCCCCAGGTATAGAAAGTGGTCCACGTTGTCCAAGGCCTTGTCGGCGATTTTAATAATTGGGGGGCAGCACTGTGTGGCGGGGGCAGGTTGGTAGAAGACCTTTGTCTTACGGATGTTTAGTGTAAGGCCCATGCTCCCGTATGCTTCGATGAAGGTGTTTACGATGGTTTTGAGTTCGACCTCTGAGTGAGTGCAGACGCAAGCATCATCTGCATACTGTAATTCAACGACAGAGGATGGGACAACCTTGGATCTGGACTGGAGGCGACGGAGGTTGAACAGTTTCCCATTTGTTCTGTAAATTAGCTCCACTCCAGTAGGGAGCTTACTGAGGGTGAGATGGAGCATTGCAGCAAGGAAGATTGAGAAGATCGTTGGTGCTGTGACACAGCCTTGCTTGACCCCAGTTCGTACGTGAATTGGGTCTGGTGGAACCGTTGGTCAGGATCACGGTTTGCATGTCGTCGTGAAGCAGGCCTACAGGGCCTACAGACAGGGCCTACAGACGCAGGGTCAGCTACCTCAACATGTCTGAGCAGCAGTGCCAATGGCGGCTCCGACTTTCGCGAGAGGTAGTGACTGACTTCTGCACAATGCTACAGCAAGACCTGCTGCCCAGAGGACTAGGTGGACAAGCATTATCAGTGGCGATCAAAGTCACCACCGCAATCAACTTTTTTGCCTCAGGCTCATTCCAGGGATCAGCAGCAGACATCAGCGGAATCTCCCAGGCGGCCGCACACACTTGCATCACGCAGGTAACTGATGCCCTCTTTGCCCTCGCACACAATCATGTTGCGTCCGTGTATAATAAGACACAGACTGCGGAGAACGGTACAACAGGTGTTTATCCAACATGGCTCACACTACAACTGATCTGTACAGATTACTACTCTGCTATATACAAGTGAGTTCACTGCCGGTACTGCAGTATACATGAGCTGTAAAACATAGTTCCCCCCTTAAAGGTATATACATTACAATTCCTCCCCTTTTAGATTAACAGTACCATAACACTCATTTAACAATTAAATATCAAACTAATTACAATGAACACTTTTAACATGCAACATTAGCTGAAAATAGTCTATATATTCAGCCTTTGGGGAGGCTTCCTGATCCTTTCTGGATAGCGCCTTACCCGAGTGTCTTGCTCTTGGTGCGGAGGCGATTCTGGCCCCCTGTCGTCGGTTGGTTCATCAGCTTCCGATGCTACTGTTTCTGGGGTAGATGCGACCTGTACGTCGGGTTCATCACCAGGTACATATGGGCGCGGCGTGGGGTTGACTTGTTCCTGTGACTCTAGGATCTGGTCAGCATGGCGTCTCACGATGCTCTCCCCAACATCCACTGTGTACATTAGTGGGCCCTGCCGTGTGCATATCGTTCCTGGCTGTCATTTTTCTGTTCAGTAGTCGCGGGCCAAGACTGGTTGCCCTACATTGAAGCTCCTTGTTGGCTTCTCATGGATGTGCTGGAATTGCTTACTCTCAACATCTCTTCGTACGTTTGGTCTGAGCAAATCCAGGCGAGATCTTAACCTTCGGTTAAAGAACATCATGGCTGGGGCCTGGTTGGTGACTGCATGTGTCGCATTCCGGTAGACGAACAGGAAATTGTCCACCTTGTGCTGCAGCGGAATATTGTCATTATACATAGCCTTTATTGCCTTCTTAAAGGTTTGTACGAACCTCTCAGCCAATCCATTTGTGGCTGGATGATACGGGGCGGATGTGTAATACCTTACCCCATTCTTTTTCAAGAACCTCCGGAACTCTTCGGACACAAACTGTTGTCCGTTGTCGGAGCAAATCTGTTCTGGCAAGCCATTCCTGGCAAAAATGGTCCGTAGGACTGCAATAGTTTTCTCCGTGGTGGTGGACGACATTTTGATGACCTCAGGCCATTTCGAGTGCGCATCCACGGATATTAAAAACATTGAGTCCATGAATGGACCAGCAAAATCAATATGCACCCATTGCCATGGAGATGAGGGCCACTCCCATGGGTGTAGAGGGGCCTGTGGTGGTGCATTTTGGACTTTCTGGCATCCTGAGCAGCTCTTGGTCAGGTCCTCGATTTGTTTATCGATTCCTGGCCACCACACATAAGTCCTGGCTAGGCTTTTCATTTTTACCCCTCCCAGATGACCCTCATGAAGCTCATTGAGCACTCTATCCCTTAACTTGGGTGGGTTTACCACTCCGGATCCACACATCAAGGTCCCCCGGCACACTGACAGCTGTGCTCTCCTTGTCGAGAATGCTGGCAACAGTGAGTCGCCATGTGCTGGCCATCCCTTCACCGTCAAATCATATACCCGAGACAGTGTCGGGTCATTTCGGGTTTCCTTTTCGATACAAGCATTAGTTACCGGTAGGTATTCAACTATAGTCGAATGGAATATTTTGACAGGATCCACTGCTGGTGCTTCCTCCGCAGTAGGCAGTGGCAGGCGTGATAGCCCATCAGCATTTCCATGCTGTTTCGTGCCCTTATATTCAATCTCACAGTGGTGCACCCCTAGAAAAAGTGACCATCTTTGTAGTCGTTGCGCAGTCATCACCGGAACGCCCTTCTTCGGATTAAAAATGGAGACAAGAGGCTGGTGATCAGTCAGCAAGGTGAATTTCTGCCCGTGCAGATAGTGATTGAACTTTTTCACTCCCCACACTAGGCTGAGGGCCTCCCTGTCAATCTGGGCGTAGTTACGCTCGGCTGAGGTTAGTGATCGTGACGCAAAGGCTATTGGCCTCTCTGAGCCGTCCGAGAATTTGTGCGACAGCACCGCTCCAATGCCGTAGGGTGACGCATCACATGCCAACCGAATTGGTAATGCTGGGTTGTAATGGGCCAATAACTCTTTCGATGTGATTCGTGTTTTGCTCTTCTGGAAAGCTCGTCTACATTCGTCACTCCACTTCCATGGCACCCCAGTTTGTAGTAGGGTGTTCAGTGGGTGTAGTATTGTAGACAAATTTGGCAAGAACTTATGGTAGTAGTTTACCAGCCCGAGGAACGACCTCAGCTGTGACACATTTTCCGGTACTGGAACCTTGACTACTGCCTCAATCTTCTCTGGGGACTTATGTAACCCCTCTTTATCGATAACGTTGCCACAATACGAGATCTGTTTTCTAAAAAACTCGCATTTGGGGCGGTTAGCTCGGAGCCCATATTCCTGCATTCTAGTGAGCACCTGCTCCAGGTTGGCAAGGTGATCACTGTCATTTTCGCCCGTGACCAGGATGTTGTCCAAATAACACTGGGTCCCTGGGATCCCTTGCAGGACTTGTTCCATTGCCCCCTGCCAAATAGCCGGAGCTGATGATACCCCGAATACCAGCCGGTTGTATTGGTAGAGACCTTTATGGGTGTTGATTGTGAGGTATTTTTTTGATGCTTCTTCTGCCTCCATTTGCAGATACGCCTGGGCCAGATCAATCTTAGTGAAGCATTTCCCTCCAGATAGCGAGGCGAAAATATCTTCAATCCGCGGAAGTGGATATTGTACGGTGTGAAGGATCGGGTTCACTGTTACCTTAAAGTCCCCACAGATGCAAACCTTCCTTGGTTCCCCAGGCGTGCTGCTCAACGACCTTTTCATCACAGGGATGATGGGTGTAGCCCACTCGCTCCAGTCTACCTTGGACAGTACACCTGAACGTTCCAGACTCTCCAGCTCTGCTTCGACGGCTGGGCGGATCGCATAAGGTACCGGTCTGACCTTAAAAAATTTTGGCCTTGCGTTTTCTTCAATTTTAATCATTGCTGTCATGCCTTTTAGTGTTCCGAGTCCTTGCTGGAACACTTCTTTCGCATCAGTTAGGATCTTTGACAGTCGCCCAGGTGTGACGTCGTCATCCTTTTTGTCAGCCACAGTCAGTGCCTGTATGGAATGCCAATCCAGTTGTATTTTCCGGACCCATTCACGTCCCAGTAATGGTGGTCCTCCATCTTGCAATACATACAGGTCTAGTTTTGGTGTTTCCTTACCGTTATATATAACGGTCACCCTTATTTTTCCTTTGGGGTAGACTTTTTGCCCGTGTACGTCTTCAAAATAATTTTTGTGTCTCTCAAGGGTATGTGTAAGAATAGCCGCTCGTAGTCCCGTCGGTTTATGACTGTTAGGGCTGATCCTGTGTCCAATTCCATCTTTACCTGGACTCCTGCTAACTTGAGGGTGACCCAAATGGTTCGGTGATCCTCCATTGTGATCACATTATGTAGTTTCAGACAACTCAGTTCCCTGCTTTCGGAGTCGTTATTACTCTTTTGTTCATCTGAACTATTCTCCGTCATCTTATGTACTTTCTTGTACTTTCCTTTGGTAGGTTTCTTATTGCTGGTTTTCTTTCCCGACCTGCAGACTCGTGCTATGTGTCCTACTTTTCCACACTGTCTGCACACTTTGTCTTTGAACCAGCAATCATTCTGGTCGTGTGTTGTTCTGCCGTAGTGATAGCACTTCTCTGTTCCAAATGACATTTCGTTTGTGCCATATTCTTGCGGTCTCTGTTGTATCTCTGCAGCGCCCCGTGCTGCTGCTTCATATGATACCGCAATGCTGAAAGCCTTTTCCAGCGTAAGGTCCTTTTCAGATAAAAGCCGTTTCTGGGTTCCTTCACTTTGAAGCCCAGACACAAACTTGTCCCTTAAGGTATCTGCCAGTCCCGCTTCAAACTGGCAGTGTTTCGATAGTTTGCGCAGTTCTGTTAAATAATCAGCATTGCTTTCATCCTTATGCTGGTTCCGTTTGTGAAACTTGAATCTTTCTGCTATCAGCAGCAGTGTGGGGTTTAAATGTTCCTTTAGTATTGTTACTATGTCTTCAAAACTCTTTTCCATTGGCTTCGTTGGGGTTACTAGATTTCGGAATAAACCATACGTCTTTGCACCTATTAAATTTAACAATACCGACGCTTTCTTGTCATCTAACACCTCATTTGCCTTGCAGTACACCTCTATTCGTTCGACATATGTAGTCCAATCTTCGACTTCATTGTCAAATGCGGTGAAACTGCCACTCTTTGGCATTTTGGGTGTGGTTTAAAATGGCGTCTCCCAATGGCTTAAAATGGCATCTCCCACGCTTTCCTTCCTCCCCCGCTGCTGCCAACGCTGCTCCCGGCCGTTCTCGTGGCAATGGCGGCGCCCAGTAGGTTTTGCGCGCTTCTCCTGCGCTGCTGCCAACGCCGCTCTCGGCGGTCCTCATGGCAATGGTGGCGCCTCGTGGGTTTCTGCGCGTCTCTCTCTCCCTCGCTCCGACGCTGCTCGCCCCTGAACACCAGCTGCGCCCTGTGCGCTCTGCCCTCTCTCTCCCCCGTCGACGCTGCTCGGCCCTTTGCTGTGCCGCTCGGTCGGGCTCTAGCCCGCCGCTGTTTGGGAAGGGTCTGCGCACTACCTGTTGCCAGCCCGCTTCGCTGGACCACCTCGACTGGAAAGCCAAGCCTGGCTCTCGACAGCCTCCCCCGCAATTCTCGAGTCTCTGCTGGATGTCTGGGCGGTTGCCCGTGGTCGACGCCCGAGTCTCTGGCCTTGACCTCCAATCCACTGATCTCCAGGAACGAATCCCCGGGATGTGATGCAGAGTTGCAGGTAGGTTCGAACCTGCCTCGTCGCCAATGTTGCGTCCGTGTTTAATAAGACACAGACTGCGGAGAACGGTGCAACAGGTGTTTACTCAACGTGGCTCACACTGCAACTGATCTGTATAGATTACTACTCAGTGCTATATACAGGTGTGGTCACTGCCGGTACTGCAGCATACATGAGCTGTAAAACATAGTTCCCCCCTTAAAGGTGTATACATTACAAATCACATCTATTTCACCAAGGATCGAGCAAGTGTCATGGTGCGAGCGGTTGGATTAGCTAATCTGGCAGGCTTTCCAAGGGTGCAGGGCGTCGTTGACTGCACACGTGCCCCTTAAGGCACCCCATCGCAATCCAGGTATTTTTGTCAACCGCAAGGGCTTCCACTCCCTCAACGTTCAGCTGGTGTGTGACCACAAGAAGGAAACTTTGCATGTTTTTGCCATGTATCCTGGCAGTTGCCATGACTCCTTCATACTGCGCCAGTCTAGTGTGCCTCTGCTGTTCAGTCTGCCAGACCAACTTAATGGATGGCTACTTGGAGACAAGGGCTATCCCCTGAGGACGTGGCTAATGACGCCGTTGAGGAGGCCAGCCAATGAAGCTGAGGAGCGCAACAACTCCAGTCACATTTCCACCAGATCCATTATCGAGCAAACCATCGGTTTGCTGAAGATGCACTTCAAATGCCTGGATAGATCAGGTGGAGCCCTCTCTGTGTGTTGTAAGTTGTAATTGCATCACAGTGATAGGGAGTGTGAGGGCTGCATAGTCGAATAGTTAGGTGAATGTGACCATACAGAGAGAGGGAATGGGTAAGGGTGCATGGATGTCAGTGTCAAGTGGGATGTGGAGGAAGAGGTTGTCAAAGCTGAGTGCTGGTGAGGAGAGGCAAAGGGGATCAGATTGAGGGTGATGGGAAATTCATACTCACTTTTCCAGTGCGCAGAACGTCATGAAACCTCTTCCTGCACTGAAGCCAGGTTCTGCGGGTTACTGACAAAGAGTTGACCTCCTCTGCCACCAGGATCCACATAGCCTTGGTTTGCTGGGGAGGCTTCTTCCTCCCTGAAGAAGGGAAGAGCACCTCTTTATTTGCTCTTGCTCCCTCTACTAAAGCTTGCAGGGCAACGTTATCAAAACGGGGTGCAGCCCTAGTTCTCTGGCTGGCCATTCTCCCTGCAGGTGCCTCTAACATGCAAGGGCAAAAGCTTGGCAGTCTGCAGAAGAAGCAAGGCTTGTTGCAGACCTTAAATGCAGCAGCAATGATCACGTCATCGGAGGCGACTTTCAGACTGGAAAAACTCATTGGCCATGGGTTCCCACACGTTGGAACTCAATTGGCCAATTAAGTTAAAATGGCATCATTTTCCCACACCGATTTAGAATCGGGTGGCTAACACGAAATGCGGATTACACGACCCCAGCCCGCCCCATTATCAAAATCCAGCCCATAGAGTCTGCAGCAGATAAACAGGCCATTTGGCCCAACTAGTCTATGCTGGCATTTGTGTTCCACACGTGCCTCTTCATCTAACCCTATCAGCATATCCTTCTATCTCTCTCTCCCGTATGTGCTTATCTAGCTTCCCCTTAAATGCATCTATGCTATTCTCCTCAAATACTTTTTGTGGTAGTGCATTCCACATTCTTACCACTCGTTGGGTAAAGATGTTTCTCCTGAATTCCCTATGGATTAATTAGTGACTATCTTAGAATTATAGGGCTGGATTTTCATTCAGCAGCCGGGAAGGAGGCGGGACTACAACTTTCGGGTTTTAGTCCCGCCTACATCGACGTCTGGCCAATCCACGCGATTGTCCCTTGATTGACCTTGTTGAGCCCACCCAGCGGGCTCAGCAGGCCAATTAAGGCCATCCGGCAACAGGTGACGTCACAGACTGAAATTTCATCTGTCAAGACGTCTTGACAGATGAAATATCAATGTTTCACAGCTGTTTGAAGCTGCCAAACACTGACAGTCTTACTTCTAACCTGAGTCCTTCTACGCAGACTCAGTTAGAACTTTCACCGGCACTGAAAGGTGCAGGCTGTCACTTTTGACAGCTCGCAGCCATTTTGCTTTCAGTGCCGGCTGAGTGATGGACTCCCGAAACCTAGAGGAAGAAAGGCTGTTAAGGTAAGTACAGGTAATTTAAACTTCTTTACACACTTTAGACACACCAAACACACTTACCTTTACACTCATGCACCCATCACTCACCTGAACACCGACATCGCGACCCCTCCAAGTCCTTCAACCCGACGGCCCGCCTGTTCTAACCTGGCGTGGTTTGGAGCCGTCGGGAATCCCACACGACACCCCTCAAAATAGTGATTAGGCTAATAACTGCCTGTTAACTACCTGTTAACTGGCAGTTAATTGGCACTAATCCCTTCCTGCCTCGGGTCGGCGGGTCCCAGTGCAGGGCGGGTACCCGTCTCTTCTGAAACTTAAGTGGAGGCGGGTTTTGGGCGGGATGGTGTCGGGACCCCCGAATTCGGGATTTTTGCCCCCCGCACGCCTAAAAGCCCGCCTTACGGCACACTGAAAATCTGGCCCATAATCTCTAGTTTTGGAATTCTTCACAAGTAGAAACATTTTCTCTACGTCTACCCTATCAAACCCTGTCATAATCTTAAAGACCTCTATCAGCTCACCCATCAGCATTCTCTTCTCTGGAGAAAAGAGCCTCAGTCTGTTCAGCATTTCCTTATAAGTTCTGGTATCACCCTTATAAATCTTTTTTGCACCTTGTCCAGTACCTCTATATCCTTTTTATAATATGGAGAGCAGAACTGTGCACAGTACTCTAAGTGTGGTCTAATCAAGGTTTTATAAAAGTTTAACATAATTTCTCTGCTTTTCAATACTATCCCTCTGGAAATTAATCCCATGCTTGGTTTGCTTTTATATGGCCTTATTAATCCATGTCATTGGCCTCCTTATACTTCCTACTAAAATGCACCACCTCACACATACCTATATTAAAATTAATTTGCCAATTATATGCCTATTCTGCAAGTTTATGAACATCTTTTATATCTAGTTGCTGTCTTCTTCAGTATTAACTATACCCCCCAATTTGGTGTCAAACGGCAATTTTGAAATTGTGGCAGCACGGGTTGATAAAGCATACGGGATCCTGGGCTTTATAAATAGAGGCATAGAGCACAATAGCTGGAGTATTGTGTCCAATTCTGGGCACCACACTTTAGAAAGGACGTGGAGGATTTGGAGGGGGTACAGAAGAGATTTACTAGCATGGTTCCAGGGATGAGGGATTACAGTTACTTGGATAGTCTGGAGAAGCTGGTGTTGTTCTCCTCGGAGCAGAGAATGCCAAGAGGAGATTTGACAGCAATGTTTAAAATCACGAAGTATTTAGAAAGACAGAGAAACTGTTTCCAGTAGCTGAAGGGTTGATAAGGAGGGGGGCACAGATTTAAGGTGATTGGCAAAAGAACCAGAGGCGACATGAGGAAAAACTTTTTTACACAACAAGTGGTTAGGATTTGGAATGCACTGCCTGATAGGGTGGTGGATACAGATTCAATAGTGGCCTTCAAAAGGGAATTGGATAAATACTTGAAGGAGAAAAAATTGCAGGGATATGGGGAAAGAGCGGGGGAGTCATCGCAGACTCCATGGGCCAAATGGCCTCCTTCTGTGCTGTACTATTCTATGATTCTATGGCTGGAATTTTGCTGGTGCTCAGCGGAGGCCATCGGTGGCGGGGCAGCAGTGAAACTTGATATGATTGACAGCGGGTTGGAAACCCGCTGTCAAATCGTGCACACTTGCCTTTCCCAATGTCGGGTCTGCCAGCGCTGAGCAGACCGACCGGCAGCAGCAGCGGACCTAAGTTAAATAATTATTGGCTTGTTGAATTTAACCTTACCTTTTGACTTTAACAGCTCGCCCACGGCTTCCATGCTGCTCCTGGACACCGTCTGTTAATCTGAGGTGGAAGTTGAGTGGCCATTGAATCAGTTGATGAGTGTCAGCTTGAAATGTAGTATAAAAGCTCCCACTTCACACCAGTTCATTTTCCAAGCTGTTGTTTTCTCTCTTTAGAACACAGATTGAGCTGTATGCAGGCTGTAAGTGTCTGGAGCAAATTCTCCAGCCTGTGTCACCTCATTGTAGTAACCTCTCTCACCATTGACAGGTTGCTTATGTCATCTCAACTTCAACTGCTAACTATTCCATCAGCATGGGTGCCCTTTATACTTTCCCACCTTGGTCCTCAGATCCCACCACGATCAGCCCCAACACCAGCAGCACCAACAACAAACACCAACCTTCTCCGCAATCAACTGATGCTGCACAGGACACAGGGCATCAGCACCCGACCACATTGTTGCCCGGGAGTCCAGGGATGACCTCACCATGGCCAGATTTACTTCACTTGACACTGTACACCCTGACTGCCACATGATGCAACAGGTTGGCACCACCCCACACCAACACCATAACACATCCCTACAATGCCCAAACCATTCCTTTCACACTCAACGCCATTGCGGGGGATATCATTATGTCTCACCATTCACTGCAACTCACTAAGCCACTTCCAAAGGTGCACACAAATCTGTCCAAGAACGCAAAGTGTTGAAAATAAAGGTTTCAATGTTTGACACCACATTAATAGAAACTTTACATGAATATTGCATAGAACGCTCAAGTGCCTATCCTTGTATGTTGTTAGTTGGTATGATTGCACTAGGATGAGGGTGAGTGTGAGGGGTGGCTAATGAGATGGAGAAGTGATAATATAGCTAGAGAGGGATGGCGGAGGTCCAGGGTAAGTTGGTATGATTAAGTATGTGCAAGAGTAGGGTAGGGAAGGTAGAGTGATGGGGATGTGATGAGAGGCACAGCAGGATAAGGTTGAGTTTGGCTTTGTACTAACGTTTCGTGATCTACTGAGATCATTGAAAAGTTTGCGGCGCTGCACCCAGGTCCTCCTGACCACATTCCTGCTTGTGCCCTCCTCTGCAATGTGCAAGCAGGCTGTGTTGATCTCCTTGGGAGGTCTCTTCCACCCATGGGAAGGGAAGAGGACCTCCCTGCGAGCTGTGACTCCCTCCATAAGCATGTCAGTGTTTTCAGCACCTCAATGCTGTAGAACATTGACAGCACAAATGTCAAAATAAAGAGATGCATGGTCCCTTTAAGGAAACCGGCTGATGACACGTCATCAAATGACGTCACCAGACCCGCTTCCATTAATTGGCTGGGAAACGCGCTGGGTGAGCTTAACAAGCCCCATCAAGGGAAATTCATTCTGCACAGCGGGATGGAGCCAGCAGCGGGGCCGGGTCCCACCATCGACATCACCTGCCATGGACTCACCGAGGTCAGCAAAATCGCGGCCTATGATTCTCCTTCCAATTCTCGGGTCCAAATCGTTTATGTAAATTGAGAACAATAGTAATTTTTATTCAATAGCAAAATACTGCGGATGCTGGAAATCTGAAATAACAACAGAAAATGCTGGAAACACTCAGCAGGCCAGGCAGCATCTGTGGAGAGAGAAACAGAGTTAACTGGCCTGCAGAGTGTTTCCAGCATTTTCTGTTGTTATTTTAGTAATTTTTATTCCAGGTTTCTTTCAACGGTGTGCGGGCGATCAGTTTTTATTTCCTGGAGACTCCAGGGCAATCCTGGAGGGTTGGCAACCCTACCCCCAGTGCAGAGTCCCTTGACAGGAGCACAGGTTGTAGAATCGGGCCAGAGGGTCAATGAGCCCTATTTGCGACACTCTGAGGTTTCCCGCCAAAGAAATTTGAATCCCGAAATGGACTAACATTCAGACTTGCCTGCAGTGTGCCTCCTGTTGGCCAGTAGGGGAATGACATTGATAGTGGTTGTGGAGAAATTTAAAACTCAGATAATGCACTCTCCTGGTTAAAAGAGGACAGAAAGCAGTAGATAGAACTTATCACAAAAGTGGAAAAGCAATACAAAACTGACATGCAATAGGAAAACTAATCTCTCTGTGCAATCATACTGGATCACACATAATTATTTTTTTAAATTCAAAATCAGAGGTGAGGCTGGTAACATATATCATGAAAGTCTTATTCTATGTGACACTACTTCAATGAAGGCAACAAATGAAGCAGTTAGAACTGAGATATGCATCAGTGTTCCCTTTTGCAGTAAGTTGCAGTTGCTGAGTTCTGGCATAATTCCTCCCTCTTTCAACCAGGATTGTGTATGGTCCAGTCAGTTTGGGTGTTAACTCTGCTACCGTAATGACAGTAGATGGCACTCCCTGTGCCTGTCAACACCGAGTGCTGAGCGGTGGTTAATTCCACCTTCAGAAAGTGCCAGTGGCTTCGCCTGGATGAGCACCTGCAGGAGGGGAGTGGGCCCCTTGATGGAGAAGACAACACCCAAAGGCAGATGAGCTAATCCTTGAATTGGCCAATGACATCCACGACCTGCAAGCTGTGACAGAGCTGCCTTACAGAACAAGTCAATGAAAGAGCGAATGCTTGATGAATAATGAGCTCTGACGTTAGTCTAGTGATGACAATGATGATGCTGATGTTGTGCATGGTCTGAGCTGCCAGCTTCACCACAGCCCCTCTCGGTGCTGCTTCACTACTGGCCAACAAGAGGTGCACTGCACCAAGTCGAACGCTTAGTTTGAGATCACAATTCTTTCTTGGGATAGAGAAGACCAAAGCATCCCAAGCTTTGATGTTGAGGCTTATAGCAGCTGAATCCTGAACCTGGATGGCAGTTTTGCAGGAGAGACATGTACATCCCAAGATAATTGAGACAAAATTATTACAGACACGTTCTATGGACAAAGTATTATTGCCGAATATGGAAGCCAGAATAAGGACATGACTTCAACACATTCTTTGAAGCCATTGTCTTCAGTCCCTACCACAAACTCCATTCCCAAGTCACCAGTTCCATCCCTCTCCCTGGTCACTGTCTGAGGCTGAACTATACCATTCGCAACCTTGGTGTCATATTTGACCATGAGATGAGCTTCCGACCACATATCTGCTTCATTACTAAGACCGCCTACTTCCATCTCAGTAACATCGTCCGATTCCGCCACCGCCTCAGCTCATCTGGAACCCTCCTCCTAACTCACATCATGTCCTGTTCACCCACCACCCCTGTGCTCGCTAACCTACATTGGTTCCCGATCCAACAATGCCTCGATTTAAAAATTCTCATCCTTGTTTTCAAAAATCTCCATGGCCTTGCCCCTCCCTACCTCTGTAACCTCCTCCAGCCCTACAAATCTCCGAGATCTCTGCGTTCCACCAGTTCTGGCCTCTTGTGCATCCCTGATTTTCTTCACTCCACCATTGGCGGCTGTGCCTTCAGCTGCCGAGGCCCTAAGCTCTGGCATACCCTCCCTAAACCTCACCGCCTCTCTACCTTTCCTCCTTTAAGATGCTCCTTAAAACCTAGCTCTTTAACCAGACTCTTGGTAATCTATCCTAACATCTCCTTATGTGGCTTGGTAACAAATTCTGTTTGATAACACTTCTGTGAAGCACCTTGGGACATTTTACTATGAAAAAGGTGCAATATAAATGCAAGTTATTGTTGTTGTCGTAATCCTCTTGAAACCTACCTTTGTCTGAGAGCAAGAACGCAGGTAGCATTTGCTCTCCTCTCGTGTCATTGTGTTGCAGGATATACCAGCTATTCATGTTTAATTCAAATGTTACTATATACAGGTGTTGATGTCAACTCCTTATGGCAGATGAAGCTGCAGCGCCCTTCAAAAATGTTGGCAGATGTTAGGAATCTCTTGGCAGCTGGCGGAAATGTTAATCAAATGAATGATGAAGGAGTCACGCTGGTAAGATTTTATCTTCAATTGCTTTAACATAGTTCAGTCCACCAGTCTTGGCTGATCTTTTTATATTTTCATTTGATGTAGTGTTATAGACAAAATGACACTTTAATACTTAGATAGTCTAAATATAAACCATTGGTGTACTAATGCTTGGTTGACACCTAGTTATCCAACTAAGCTTATACATTTCACAGTTCATTGCTGATGTCTGCAGTGCCCTTGGGACTAACTGGGAAAGTTCTGGGTATGGAAAACTTCATAAAATTTGTTGAGTCCAACTGTACTGGCCACGCTAGACGTGCTCCTATCTAGCTATCCAGCAAGTTAAACACTCATTCAAAATAATTCTTCTGAAGCCGTTTGCTGTTTTGAAGCTTTTACTTGAACAAATTTGTGAAACTGTAAACAAAGACAAAGTATGTTTTGTACATAAACTGAGTGTTACACATTCGATATTACACAAGATATAAACATATTTACAACAATAGAATAGACTAATTGTATAACTAATTAACATTTGAACTAACTTCTGTAACTATTAAATATTAACCTTTTATAAACATAGTGTTATCAAAATATTACTCTGACAACGTTGCTATTATGCTAAGAACTAAAGATACTCACAGATATTGCGCTTGGCCTAACATATGAAGTCAGATTACACTGGATTGTAAATGGAACCTCTCATAGCAAATTCTCCATTACTCAAGTCAGGTTCTTCCTGGCAAAACTGCTTCCTGGGGTCAACAGGAAGAAAGGTAAGAAGGTCAAATGACCTCACACAGGAAGAAAGGAACAAAGGTCAAATGACATCACACAGGAAGAAAGGAAAAGATGACCTTTCCAGCTTACAAACTGTTAACACAATAACCACCACCAGAGGGTGGTAGTGCATGTAAAAATGTCCAGAATATCACATAATGTCCATCGGTCCAGAACACTCCCCGTCTGGGGTCATTAACGACTCCACATAGTCCGAACTCTACTTGTCACTGGAGTCCTCTGGCGACAAAAGAAGAACCACCTCGGAGACGGTCCGTCGGTGTCGATGATAGGATGCAGCTTCATTAGACTGCTGTGAGGGGGTAGGTTGCGTTCTGCTACGCACAGTTCCAACCTGGGTATGGTGAGGTCTGGCTGGGGCGCCAACTTGCCTCTATCAAAGACGAAGCCGATTTTGCTTTGTCCTTCTTGAGGGGTGACCTTCAGGTAAGCCACACTTGCAATGGCCTTAGCGGATGCGTCTGCAAAGACACAAAGCTCTTTGAATTGGGCATTTAAGGGAGAGAAAGACGAATAGCAGCGAGGTATTCGGATCTCCTGTAAGTCTTGGCGTGAGTCTCTCCATCTGTCCCACACTGCTTCCATCTCTTCAGGGAGAGGTGAATCCCACTCTTCAGCGCGTGTGGAGAGTTCCCTGAGGAGCAACCTGCCTTGTATGGTGACAGGGGCTAAGAAGCCGAGAGGGTCGTATAGGCTGTTGACTGTAGAGAGCACTCCTCTACGTGTGAAGGGTTTCTTGGCGTCTAAGACTTGGAACGTGAACGTGTCTGTTGCTATGTTCCACGACACCCCTAGGCTACGCTGTAGGGGGAGGTCATCAGTGAAGAGGTCTAGGTCTTTGACATCCTTAGCACGATCTTCAGGGGGGAATGCCTCCATCACTGCTGGTCTGTTAGAGGCTATCTTATGCAGCCTGAGGTTGGATAGTGCAAGTAGTTCCTGGGCTCGTCCGAGGGTACTGATGGCCTCTGCTCGGTCGGGAATGAGTTCAGTGCGCCGTCGACGTAGAACTCTCGTTCGATGAACCCTCTCACATCGCTGCCAAAGTCGTCGTCGTCTTCCTTGGCAGCCCTCCTTAGTCCGTATATGGCGACAGCAGGGGATGGGCTATTCCCAAAGACATGGACACGCATTCTGTAGTCCACAATGTCTCTATTAGGGTCATTGTCCCGATACCACAGGAAGCGGCGGAAGTCTCTGTGGTCTTCTCTCACCACGAAGAAATGAAACATGTGCTGGATATCGGCAGTGATGGCGATGGGCTCTTTCCTGAATCTCATGAGCACTCCCAAGAGGCTGTTGTTAAGATCAGGCCCTGTGAGGAGTACGTCGTTGAGAGAGACTCCCTGATATGGTGCACTGGAGTCAAACACCACACGGATCTGACTACTGCATGGGGTAAGGTAGCTTGGACGACCATTCTCCAAGATGGAAGTCTTGAGTGTGCTCACCTGAGATGGCTTGTTCTCTAGTGTGCGATGTCCTACAGGGTACACATTAACGAGGCATATCTTGGAGCATGCTCTTGCGCTCACTCCTTCTCCACACACCTCGGTGCACCTTGATGTAATCTCTGGACCAGCAACTCCCTCTCTCTCCCCGCCGTGCTCTAATGCGGGAGGAGGCGTCTCTGACTTCCAAGGAGCTGGGCCTGGGTGTAGTGCTGAAACGTGCCGATCACTTTCGCCTTCTGTGCATTTTGCATATACCTTGCAGTTCTTGGCGAGATGGCTCGTGGAAGAGCAGCACCTGAAACATGTAGAGTTCTCTTTAAGATATTGTTTCCGATCTTCCAGGGACATCTCCCTGAAGCCTCTGCACTTCTTTAAAGGATGGGGCTTGTTGTGGATAGGGCATTGTTTGCTCATACCCTCAGGTTTCTTCTGAATCTTTGTGTGCTCAGTTGAGGACACTTGTATTCTGTGGACAGATATTGGTGTCTTTCCATGTCTGTCGAACTTGTCTCTTCTGGCAAGTGCTGGGTGGGAGGAGAAGAAGTTGAAGCTGGGGTCATTGCTGGCTTTGGCTTCTTTGATAAGGAGGCCGCGCTCTTCTGCCGACAGGTCTAAGCCCGATGTGGCATCGTGGAAGCAGGACTTCCAAGCCCGATAATTCTTTGGCCTGTCATCGAACTTGGTTAACCCTGTAGTCACCAGCTGGGTGCATGCAAGGTATTTGGCGAGGTCGTAGGTGCTGGGACCTGTGCCAGGGTTGCCTTGGCTGGGGGCTCTGTTGGGGGTCTCAAGGGACCGAGAGGGGATTTGCCTCCGACTTTCTCTATTCGGCGTCCTATTCCTTTGCACCGTGTCTTCCGTTCTGCTGGCGGAGACTCTGCGGCTTGAGGCACGCCGTCTGCTTTGACCTTGGTTGGCAACTTGTGGCATGTTATACGAAGTGTTTGCGTCTGTAGAGATGTGCGGGCTTCCATCCCTTTCTCCTGTAAACTGTATGTTGGCATGGTCGCTCACGTAATCTATGGTGCGCTGTCGTGGACTCTGCCACGGAATGGGAATTAAAGGTTTGTAAGCTGTCTCGGGATCAGCTCCCTCCAAAATTGCCTCGAATACTTGTGTCTCGGCTAATGCAGCATCTATCTCTTTTTGTTGCTGCAGAGCCTCTAATGTGGCTTGGAGACGGGCCTGTTCAGCCTGGCGTTCCACTTGGTGTCGGGCCTGTTCTGCTTGGAGCTGGGCCTGTTCTGCTTGGGGTTCAGCTTGGAGACGGGTCTGACTTACTTTTATTTCTATTTCACTGTCCGTATGTGCAGCTCTGGCTTGAGCTGCTACTAGTTTAGCCCGTGCTTTGGCGAGGGCTATGCTTACTCTAGAACCACCCGATGACCGTGAGCCAACTTGCGACCTGTAGTAACCGGTGCTTATAGACCGATTGTCACGTTCTACAATTTCGTCTGCCTGTTTAAGGTCTTCTACTTGCGGCAAAGCATTTTCGTTATTATCTTCTGACATGTTGATGTGAGGTAGATGTGCTCTACGAGGTTAAGGCTTACTCTGGGTTCCTCCTGCTCCGCTCTTCACAGCTAGCCATATTGCTATCTTTTCACTGTACTGGCCGCGCTAGACGTGCTCCTATCTAGCTGTCCAGCAAGTTAAACACTCATTCAAAATAATTCTTCTGAAGCCGTTTGCTGTTTTGAAGCTTTTACTTGAACAAATTTGTGAAACTGTAAACAAAGACAAAGTATGTTTTGTACATAAACTGAGTACTAAACATTCGATATTACACAAGATATAAACATATTTACAACAGTAGAATAGACTAATTGTATAACTAACTAACATTTGAACTAACTTCTGTAACTATTAAATATTAACCTTTTATAAACATAGTGTTATCAAAATATTACTCTGACAACGTTGCTATTATGCTAAGAACTAAAGATACAGATATTGCGCTTGGCCTAACATATGAAGTCAGATTACACTGGATTGTAAATGGAACCTCTCATAGCAAATTCTCCATTACTCAAGTCAGGTTTTCCTGGCAAAACTGCTTCCTGGGGTCAACAGGAAGAAAGGTAAGAAGGTCAAATGACCTCACACAGGAAGAAAGGAACAAAGGTCAAATGACCTCACACAGGAAGAAAGGAACAGATGACCTTTGCAGCTTACAAACTGTTAACACAATAACCGCCACCAGAGGGTGCTATTGCATGTAAAAATGTCCAGAATGTCACATAATGTCCATCGGTCCAGAACACCAACCATTTGGGGGATTTTGCTCAATGTCACTAAGCATATCCAAAATTTGAAATGTTGCATAGTTTTAGTTGTGTTGTAACTTTTTAGGGTGAAGCTGCATAATATAATGTTTGGATGAAATCCCTTTACCTTCTTTTTTAAAGTCAACCTATTTTTTGTGTTGTGAGGATGAGGAAGAGGGTATTGAAATTTGATCAATTTGTTCAGTAATCTCCTTCGAATCAACTTGTGGATTTTTGTCAACTTTGGGGTTCCACTTTAAATTGATTTCAGTGAAGAACAGCCATTGTTTGTTGGGGCTGCCCTGCAGAAGCTGACTCAACATCTAGTCAGGATTATGCTTCTAACACATATTTCAGGAATGTCTTTCAAATAAAGAAGTCAATCATGCTGACTTGTTGCATATGGGGATGTTACTAAGGCAGCCAACAGGGCAGCCCGTAGACCTTACATAGAATTACATAGAATATACAGCACAGAAACAGGCCATTCAGCCTAACCAGTCCACGCCGGCGTTTATGCTCCACTCGAGCCTCCTCCCATTCTTCCTCATCTAATTCTATCAGCACAACCCTCTACTCCTTTCTCCCTCATATGCTTATCTAGCCTTCACATAAATGCATTTATACTATTCACCTCAACCACTCTCTGTGGTTGCGAGTTCCACATTCTCATCACTCTCTGAGTAAAGAAGTTTCTATTTGATTTCTTGGTGACTATCTTATATTGACAACTTCTAGTTTTGCCCTTCCCTACAAGTGGAAACATTCTCTCTGTGTCTACTCTATCAAAACCTTTCATAATTTTAAAGACCTTTATTAGGTCACCTCTCAGCCTCCTCTTTTCAAGATGTTCATTCTTTCACAAGAACATAAGAAATAGGAGCAGGAGTAGGCCATATGGCCCCTCGAGCTCGAGCCATTCAGTAAGATCATGGCTAATCTTCGACCTCAACTCCACATTCTCGCCCGATCCCCATATTCCTTGATTCCCTTAGAATCCAAAAACCTAGCGCTCTCAGCCTTGAATATAATCAACAACTGAACTGCCACACCCTTCTAGGGCAGAGAATTTCAAAGATTCAGGGGGTGGAATTCGATACCGCCAAAAAAATGGCCGCGGGCACCGCGATGTGAGATATGTCCACACCTATTCAGAAAGCGCAAGCAGCACACCAATCTGGTGCTGCTTGCTAATTAACATAATAGGAGCGTGGAGTCTGGTAACGAACGCGCGGTTGACAGGCTGTGCGCTCAGCAGGAGGCCCATGTTCACGCCGCTGGAGCAAGGCTAGCTTTACTTAAACTAGCCTGCTCCTTTTCAAGGCAGTTTAAAGCTCTTAAAGCAAAATGCCTCTGCACAGAAAACATTTAAAATCCTTCAGCACTAGGCAGTCTGCAGATCTGAAAGCTCAGCTGCCTTCTGCACGTAAAAAATACGAAAAGTGCTTCAGCACCAACACATATGGTTCAACAGGCCATGGAAAGGGCACCCAGGGCCTCAGATGCAGCATTCCAGCTTTGTGCAGGGGGGGTCAACGCTGGAAGGGAGATTCTCTATCAACAGTGGGCCAGGAGGCCCTCCAGAAGAAGGATGTGGGACCAGATCGCCGAGGCCGTCACTGCCAGCAGTGACGCCCCCAGGACCTGGCTCCAGTGGCAAAACATTTCATGACCTCAGATGAGTGGTCAAAGTCAGTGAATGCATCTTCAAAAGCCCTCTCCTACCAACTGCACCACTAGCCTCACACACTGCTCAATGTACAACCACCCCAACTTACCTACCAACAATCTCTATAAAATACGAAGCACACCTCCCTTTCTTAGCTTCACCTCACCCCCTTGGAGGAGACGGAGCTGGCCATTTTTGGCTGAGCCCTTGGCCAAAGGTGGGGCTGAAAGAATACAAGATGCTGGTATTGCTGGTATTCTCATATGTTATGCTCCTTCTCATATCCCACTCCCGCTCATCCCATAATCTCTTCTAATGTACAAGCTGCACATGGTGTAAGCATGCACCTCTTGCTTTCCCCCCTCTCCTCTCTACAACCCTACCCTTGTGCCTTTCTCATTTCACACACCCAAGAAATCCAGCCTGCCCAGCCAGTGGGTCAACAAGAAGAGGGAGAGGAGAGTGAAGAAGAAACACCGTCAATCACTTTCACACTCCCAGCCACCAGCGCCTCAAGGTCAACCAGCAAGGCCAACTGCAGTGTCCCCCAGTGAAAGTCAGCAGCCTTTCACCAGCCATGCTGCAGCCACTAGGGTAGCACTGTGTGACATCATTAAGATAGGCAAAGGCACACACAAGACACTCACTAAGGGATTGATTTCTTGATGTAATATTGGATGCATATATGAATAAAGTTGGATTGGAAAGCTTGCTTTGTGGTGGCTTTTATTTCAGCATTGTGACCAAGAAGACGCTGTGATGGTCAGTAACAGAGGGAAGGTAAGGTGTGGGACAAATGTTGAAAGGGAAATTGGGGATGTGTTCACTGCTACCGCAGGTGAATGAATCGATCCCGGATATTCTGGCTAGAAAGGGGCTATCTGTGTTGCCTCCTTCCTTCTGCTTTTTCCTCTTCTGCTTTATCATCTTTTGTTTCCTCTTCCCTCTGTGAGCATCTTGTCCCCTTTGCTGCTTCGGCTCCATCTGCATGTGATGTTGCAGCCCAAGTGCGACTGCAACTCGAGCCCCCAGTTGCATGCTGATTGACATCATGATCTGCATCATTTAAATATAAGCGGTGAACACAGGCAACTGCAGCGTTGCCGACCTGCCCAAAATGGCGGCCGCAGCGTTCCGTGCCGGAAGCGGTCAGAAGTGAGGTGGCTACCATTTTTTTCAGCAAAACTGACCTTAACAGCCGGTGCTAAAGTGCCCAATTTCGATTGTAAGAGCGAAGACATTTCTCTTCATCTCAGTCCTAAATGGCCGACCTCTTATCCTGAGAATATGCCCCCTAATTCCAGACCCTCCAGCCAAGGGAAACAGCCTCTCATCATTTACCCTATCAAGTCCTCTCAGAATTTTATATGTTTCAATGAGATCACCTCTCATTCTTCTAAACTCCAGAGAGTATAGGCCCAATCTACTCAATCTCTCCTCATAGGACAACCCTCTCAGCCCAGGAATCAATCTAGTGAACCTTCGTTACACCAGCTCTAAGGCAAGTATGTCCTTCCTTAGGTACGGGACAAAAACTGTACATGGTATTCCAGGTGTGGTCTCACCAAAACCCTGTACAACTGCAGCAAGACTTTCTTACTCGTGTACACCAACCCCCTTGCAATAAACGTCAACATGTCATTTGCCTTCCTAATTGCTTGCTGTACCTGAATGATAACTTTCTGTGTTTCCTGTACGAGGACACCTAAATCTCTCTGAACACCAACATTTAATAGTTTCTCACCATTTAAAAAATATTCTGTTTTTCTATTCTTCTTACCAAAGTGAATAATCTCACATTTCCCCACTTTATACTCCATCTGCAACCTTATTGCCCACTCACTTAACCTGTCTATATCTCTTTGCAGACTATTTGTGTCCTCCTCAGAGCTTACTTTCCCAACTAGCTTTGTATTATCGGCAAATGTGAATACATTACACTCGTTCCCTTCATCTAAGTCATTAACATAGATTGTAAATAGCTGAGGCCCCAGCACTGATCCTTGCGGCACCCCACTAGTCACAGTGCCAACCTGAAAATGACCCATTTATTCCTACTCTCTGTCTTCTGTCCATTAACCAATCCTGTATCCATGCTAATATATTACACCCAACCCCATGAGGGCTTATCTTGCATAACAACCTTTTATGTGGCACCTTATCAAAATCCTTTTGAAAATCCAAATATGCTACATCTAACGGAGATAGGCAGATTTTTGAACGATGAGAGAGTCAGGGTTCTGGGGAACGGGCAGGAAAATGGAGTTGAGGCCAAGACCAGATCACCATGATCTTATTGAATGGCGGAGCAGGCTCGAGGGGCCAAATATGTTCTTATGTTCTTATCTACCCTGCCAGTTGCATCCTCAAAAAACTCCAATAGATTTATCAACCATGATTTCCCTTTCATAAAACCATGTTGACTCTACCTAATCATATTATGATTTTCTAAGTGCCCTGTTACCACTTCCTTAATAATGGATTGCAGCATTTTCCCGCTGACTGATGTCACGCTAACTGGCCTGTAATTCCCTGTTTTCTCTCTCCCTCCTTTCTTGAATAGCTGTGTTCCATTTACTAACTTCCAATCCGCTGGGATCTTCGTGGATAGCACTTTTAACGAGGTGGTCACACCGCAGGTAAAGAGTGCATAGGCAGACAGGAAATGGGTGACCGCCAGACAGAGTAAAAGAACTAGGAAGGTAGTGCAGGAGTCCCCTGGGTCCATCTCCCTCTCCAACAGATTTCCTGTTTTGGATACTGATGGGGGAGATGGTTTCTCAGGGGAATGCAGCAACAGCCAAATCCATGGCACTACAAGTGGCTCAGCTGCACAGGAGGGGAGGAAAAAGTGTGGGAGAGCAATATGTTACGTCCGTGTATAATAAGACACAGACTGCGGAGAACGGTACAACAGGTGTTTACTCAACGTGGCTCACACTGCAACTGATCTGCACAGATTACTACTCAGTGTTATATACAGGTGTGGTCACTGCTGGTACTGCAGTATACATGACCGGTAAAAGATAGTTCCCCCCTTAAAGGTATATACATTACAATTCCTCCCCTTTTAGACTAACAGTACCATAACACTCATTTAACAATTAAATATCAAACTAATTACAATTAACACTTTTAACATGCAACATTAGCTGAAAATAGTCTATTTATATATTCAGTCTTTGGGGAGGCTTCCTGATCCTTTCTGGATAGCGCCTTTCCCGAGTGTCTTGCTCTTGGTGCAGAGGCGATTCTGGCCCCCTGTCGTCGGTTGGTTCATCAGCTTCCGATGCTACTGTTTCTGGGGTAGATGCGACCTGTACGTCGGGTTCATCACCAGGTACGTATGGGTGAGGCATGGGGTTGACTTGTTCCTGTGACTCTAGGATCTGGTCAGCATGACGTCTCACGATGCTCTCCCCAACGTCCACTGTGTACATTAGTGGGCCCTGCCGTGTGCATATCGTTCATGGCTGCCATTTTTCCATTCGGTCGTCGCGGGCCAAGACTGGTTGCCCTACATTGAAGCTCCTTGTTGGCTTCTCATGGATGTGCTGGAATTGCTTACTCTCAACATCTCTTCGTACATTTGGTCTGAGCAAATCCAGGCGAGATCTTAACCTTCGGTTAAAGAACATCATGGCTGGGGCCTGGTTGGTGACTGCATGTGTCACATTCTGGGAGGCGAACAGGAAATTGTCCACCTTGTGCTGCAGCGGAATGTTGTCATTGTACATAGCCTTTATTGCCTTCTTAAAGGTTTGTACAAACCTCTCAGCCAATCCATTTGTGGCTGGATGATACAGGGCGGATGTGTAATGCCTTACCCCATTCTTTTTCAAGAACCTCCGGAACTCTTCGGACACAAACTGTGGTCCGTTGTCGGAGCAAATCTGTTCTGGCAAGCCATTCCTGGTAAAAATGGTCCGTAGGACTGCAATAGTTTTCTCCGTGGTGGTAGAGGACATTTTGATGACCTCAGGCCATTTTGAGTGCGCATCCACGGCTATTAAAAACATTGAGTCCATGAATGGACCAGCAAAATCAATATGCACCCATTGCCATGGAGATGTGGGCCACTCCCGTGGGTGTAGAGGGGCCTGTGGTGGTGCATTTTGGACTTTCTGGCATCCTGAGCAGCTCTTGGTCAGGTCCTCGAATTGTTTATCGATTCCCGGCCACCACACATAAGCCCTGGCTAGGCTTTTCATTTTTACCCCTCCCAGATGACCCTCATGAACATCATTGAGCACTCTATCCCTTAACTTGGGTGGAAATACCACTCGGGATCCACACATCAAGGTCCCCCGGCACACTGACAGCTGTTCTCTCCTTGTCGAGAATGCTGGCAACAGTGAGTCGCCATGTGCTGGCCATCCCTTCACCGTCAAATCATATACCCGAGACAGTGTCGGGTCATTTCGGGTTTCCTTTTCGATACAAACGTTAGTTACCGGTAGGTATTCAACTATAGTCGAATGGAATATTTCGACAGGATCCACTGCTGGTGCTTCCTCTGCAGTAGGCCGTGGCAGGCGTGATAGCCCATCAGCATTTCCATGCTGTTTCGTGCCCTTATATTCAATCTCATAGTGGTGCGCCCCTAGAAAAAGTGACCATCTTTGTAGTCGTTGCGCAGTCATCACCGGAACGCCCTTCTTCAGATTAAAAATGGAGGCAAGATGCTGGTGATCAGTCAGCAAGGTGAATTTCTGCCCGTGCAGATAGTGATTGAACTTTTTCACTCCCCACACTAGGCTGAGGGCCTCCCTGTCAATCTGGGCATAGTTACGCTCGGCTGAGGTTAGTGATCGTGACGCAAAGGCTATTGGCCTCTCTGAGCCGTCTGAGAATTTGTGCGACAGCACCGCTCCAATGCCGTAGGGTGACGCATCACATGCCACCGAATTGGTAATGCTGGGTTGTAATGGGCCAATACCTCTTTCGATGTGATTAGTGTTTTGCTCTTCTGGAAAGCTCGTCTACATTCGTCACTCCACTTCCATGGCACCCCAGTTTGCAGTAAGGTGTTCAGTGGGTGTAGTATTGTAGACAAATTTGGCAAGAACTTATGGTAGTAGTTTACCAGCCCAAGGAACGACCTCAGTTGTGACACATTTTCCGGTGCTGGAGCCTTGACTACTGCCTCAATCTTCTCTGGGGACTTATGTAACCCCTCTTTATCGATAACGTGGCCACAATACGAGATCTGTTTTCTAAAAAACTCACATTTGGGGCGGTTAGCTTGGAGCCCATATTCCTGCAATCTAGTGAGCACCTGCTCCAGGTTGGCAAGGTGATCACTGTTATTTTCGCCCATGACCAGGATGTCGTCCAAATAACACTGGGTCCCTGGGATCCCTTGCAGGACTTGTTCCATTGCCCTCTGCCAAATAGCCGGAGCTGATGCTACCCCGAATACCAGCCGGTTGTATTGGTAGAGACCTTTATGGGTGTTGATTGTGAGGTATTTTTTTGATGCTTCTTCTACCTCCATTTGCAGATATGCCTGGGCCAGATCAATCTTAGTGAAGCGTTTCCCTCCAGATAGCGAGGCGAAAATATCTTCAATCCGCAGAAGTGGATATTGTACGGTGTGAAGGACCGGGTTCACTGTTACCTTAAAGTCCCCACAGATGCGAACCTTCCTTGGTTCCCCAGGCGTGCTACTCAACTACTTTTTCGTCACAGAGACAATGGGTGTAGCCCAATCGCTCCAGTCTACCTTGGACAGTACACCTGAACGTTTCAGACTCTCCAGCTCTGCTTCGACGGCTGGGCGGATCGCATAAGGTACCGGTCTGGCATTAAAAAATTTTGGGCTTGCGTTTTCTTCAATTTTAATCGTTGCTGTCATGCCTTTTAGTGTTCCGAGTCCTTGCTGGAACACTTCTTTCGCATCAGTTAGGATCTTTGACAGTCGCCCAGGTGTGACGTCGTCATCCTTTTTGTCAGCCACAGTCAGTGCCTGTATGGAATGCCAATCCAGTTGTATTTTCCGGATCCATTCACGTCCCAGTAATGGTGGTCCTCCATCTTGCAATACATACAGGTCTAGTTTTGGTGTTTCCTTACTGTTATATATAACGGTCACCCTTATTTTTCCTTTGGGGTAGCCTTTTTGCCCCGTGTACGTCTTCAAAATAATTTTTGTGTGAGAATGGGTATGTGTGAGAATAGCCGCTCGTAGTCCCGTCGGTTTATGACTGTTAGGGCTGATCCTCTGTCCAATTCCATCTTTACCTGGACTCCTGCTATCTTGAGAGTGACCCAAATGGTTCGGTGATCCTCCGTTGTGATCAGATGATGTAGTTTCAGACATCTCAGTTCCCTGCTTTCGGAGTCGTTATCACTCTTTTGTTCGTCTGAACTATTCTCCGTTATCTCATGTACCTTCTTGTACTTTCCTTTGGTCGGTTTCTTATTGCTGGTTTTCTTTCCCGACCTGCAGACTCGTGCTATGTGTCCTACTTATCCACACTGTCTGCACACTTTGTCTTTGAACCAGCAATCATTCTGGTCGTGTGTTGTTCTGCCGCAGCGATAGCACTTCCCTGTTCCATATGACATTTCGTTTGTGCCATATTCTTGCGGTCTCTGTTGTATCTCTGCAGCGCCCCGTGCTGCTGCTTCATATGATACCGCAATGCTGAAAGCCTTTTCCAGCGTCAGGTCCTTTTCAGATAAAAGCCGTTTCTGGGTTCCTTCACTTTGAAGCCCACACACAAACTTGTCCCTTAAGGTATCTGCCAGTCCCGCTCCAAACTGGCAGTGTTTCGATAGTTTGCGCAGTTCTGTTAAATAATCAGCATTGCTTTCATCCTTCTGCTGGTTCCGTTTGTGAAACTTGAATCTTTCTGCTATCAGCAGCGGTGTGGGGTTTAAATGTTCCTTTAGTATTGTTACTATGTCTTCAAAACTCTTTTCCATTGGCTTCATTGGGGTTACTAGATTTTGTAATAAACCATACGTCTTTGCACCCATTAAATTTAACAATACCGACGCTTTCTTGTCATCTGACACCCCATTTGCCTTGCAGTACACCTCTATTCCTTCGACATATGTAGTCCAATCTTCGACTTCATTGTCAAATGTGGTGATACTGCCCTATTTGGCATTTTGGGTGTGGTTTAAAATGGCATCTCCCAATGGCTTAAAATGGCGTCTCCCGCGCTTTCCTTCCTCCCCCGCTGCTGCCGACGCCGCTCCTGGCGGTTCTCGTGGCAATGGCAGCGTCCTATAGGTTTCGCGCGCGTCTCCTGCGCTGCTGCCAACGCCACTCTCAGCGGTCCTCGTGGCAATGGCGGCGCCTCGCGGGTTTCTGCGCGTCTCTCTCTCCCTCTCTCCGACACTGCTCGGCCCCTGAACACCGGCTGCACCCTGTGCGCTCTGCCCTCTCTCTCTCCCCCGTCGACGCTGCTCGGCCCTTTGCTGTGCCGCTTGGTCGGGCTCTAGCCTGACCCTGTCCAGGAAGGGTCTGCGCACTACCTGTTGCCAGCCCATTTCGCTGGACCACCTTGACTGGAAAGCCAAGCCTGGCTCTCGCCAGCCTCCCCTGCAATTCTCGAGTCTCTGCTGGATGACTGGGCGGTTGCCCGTGGTCGACGCCCGAGTCTCTGGCCTTGACCTCCAATCCACTGATCTCCAGGAACGAATCCCCGGGAGGTGATGCAGAGTTGCAGGTAGGTTCGAACGTGCCTTGTCGCCAATGTTACGTCCGTGTATAATAAGACACAGACTGCGGAGAATGGTACAACAGGTGTTTACTCAACGTGGCTCACACTGGAACTGATCTGTACAGATTATTACTCAGTGTTATATACAGGTGTGGTCACTGCCGGTACTGCAGTATACATGAGCTGTAAAACATAGTTCCCCCCTTAAAGGTGTATACATTACACAATAGTGATAGGGGATTCTATCGTAAGGGGAACAGATAGACGTTTCTGTGGTGGCAGAAGTGACTCCAGGATGGTATGTTGCCTCCCTGGTGCCAGGGTCAAGGATGTCACTGAACGACTGCAGGGCATTCTGAAGGGGAAGGGCGAACAGTCAGAAGTCGTGCTTCACATTGGTATCAATGACATGGGTAGAAAGAGGGATGAGGTCCTGCAACAAGAATTTAGGGAACTAGGTAGAATATTAAAAAGCAGGACCTCAAAGGTTGTAATCTCTGGATTACTCCCAGTGCCACATATGAGTGAGTATAGGAATAGGAGGATAGAGCAGATGAATGCGTGGCTAAAGAGTTGATGCAGGAGTGAGTGCTTTAGTTTCCTGGATCACTGGGTCTGCTTCTGAGGAACGTGGGACCTGTAGAAGTCAGACGGGTTGCACCTGAACTGGAACGGGACCAACATCCTTGCGGGGAGGTTTTCTAGTACTGTTGGGGGGTGGGGTTTAAACTAACTTGGCAGGGGGATGGGATATGGAGTGGAGCGATAGTAGGGGGTGATGCACAGCCAAATATAGAGGAAAAAACAAGTCAGCCTGGAAGGCAGAGCAAATATGTAACAGCACAGGGGAGCATGGCAAGGGTGGATGGCATTTATTTTAATGCAAGGAGTCTTGCGAGTAAGGCAGATGAATTGAAGGCGTTGATGAACACATGGGAGTATGATATTGTTGCTATCACAGAGACATGATTGAGGGAGGGGCAGGACTGGCAGCTCAGTATTCCGGGGTATAGAATCTACAAGAGAGGGGGCGGTTCTGGACCTAATTCTAGGGAATGTAGCCGGGCAAGTGGTAGAAGTGTCAGTAGGAGAGCATTTTGGTGACAGTGACCATAATTCGATGAGATTTAATGTAGTCATGGAAAAGGACAAAGATGGACTGGAAATAAAGGTTCTAAATTGGGGGAAGGCCGATTTTAATATGATAAGGCAGGATCTGGCCAAAGTGGACTGGGATCAGCTATTTGTAGGAAAATCCACATCAGAGCAGTGGGAGTCTTTCAGAAAGGAAATAGAGAGAGTACAACGCCAACATGTTCCCGTAAAGGTCAAGGGTGGGACCAACAAACCCAGGTAACCATGGATGTCAAGGGATATACAAGAATGGATTAGGAAAAAAAGGGAGGCTTTTGGCAGATACAAAGGACTAAAAACAGTGGAAGCCCTAGAGGAGTACAGAAAGTTCAGGGGGGTACTTATAAAAGCAATTAGGAGAGCGAAGAGGGTGCATGAACAAACACCGGAGGGCAAAATAAAGGAAAATCCCAAGGTGTTTTATAAGTATATTAAGGGCAAGAGGATAACCAGAGAAAGAGCAGGGCCCATTAGGGACCAAAGTGGCAATAAGAAGATAAGAAATAGGAGCAGGAGTAGGCCAATCGGCCCCTCGAGCCTGCTCCGCCATTCAATAAGATCATGGCTGATCTGATCCTAACCGCCAATCTACTATCACAGAACCATCTCCTGAATCTAACAGAATTAGACACACGAAATAGGAGCAGGATCAGGCTACACGGCCCCTGGGCCCGCTTCGCAACCCACAGGGCCATGTCCGATCCGAACCTAGACTCATGTCCAAATTCCTGCCCGCTCCCCATAACCCTTAATTCTCTTTACTTCTAGGAAACTGTCTATTTCTGTTTTAAATGTATGTAATGATGTAGCTTCTACAGCTTTTTGGGGCAGCATATTCCATGGACCTACCACCCTCTGAGTGAAGTAGTTCCTCCTCATCTCAGTTTTGAAAGAGCAGCCCCTTATTCTAAGACTACGCCCCCTAGTTCTAGTTTCACCCATCATCGGGAACATCCTCCCCGCATCCACCCGATCCAACCCCTTCACAATCTTATATGTTTCAATAAGATGGCCTCTCATTCTTCTGAACTCCAATGAGTAGAGTCCCAATCTACTCAACCTCTCCTCGTATGTCCATCCCCTCATCCCCGGGATTAACCGAGTGAACCTTCTTTGTACTGACTCGAGAGCAAGTATGTCTTTTCTTAAGTATGGACACCAAAACTGTATGCAGTATTCCAGGTGCGGTCTCACCAATACCTTGTACAACTGAAGCAATACCTCCCTATTTTTATATTCTATCTCCCTAGCAATGAAAGCCAACATTCCATTGGCCTTCTTAATCACTTGCTGCACCTGCATACTAACCTTTTGAGTTTCGTGCACCAGGACCCCCAGATCCCTTTGTACTTCAGTACTTTCCAGTTTCTTGCCATTAAGATAATAACTTGCTCTACGATTTTTCCTGCCAAAGTGCATAACCTCACACTTTCCAGTATTGTATTCCATCTGCCAAATCTCTGCCCACTTACTTAGCCTCTCTATGTCCCCTTGCAGGTTTTTTATGTCCTCCTCACTCACTACTTTCCCTCCCATCTTAGTATCATCTGCAAACTTTGATATGTTACACTCGGTCCCCTCCTCCAAATCGTTAATAGAGATTGTAAAGAGTTGGGGACCCAGCACTGACCCCTGTGGAACACCACTAGTTACTGATTGCCAGTCCGAGAAAGAACCATTTATCCCAACTCTCTGCGTTCTGTTAGATAGCCAATCCTCTATCCATGCCAGAATATTACCCCCAATCCCGTGATTTTTTATCTTAAGCAATAATCTTTTGTGTGGCACCTTGTCAAATGCCTTTTGGAAGTCTAAATACACTACGTCCACTGGTTTCCCCTTTATCCACCCTATATGTTACTTCCTCAAAGAACTCCAGCAAATTTGTCAAACATGACTTCCCCTTCATAAAACCATGCTGACTTTGTCCTATTAAATTATGATTATCCAAATGTCCTGTTACTGTCTCCTTAATAATGGACTCCAAAATTTTACCTACCACAGATGTTAGGCTAACCGGTCTATAGTTTCCAGCCTTCTGTCTACTGCCCTTTTTAAATAAGGGTGTTACATTAGCAGTTTTCCAGTCTGCCGGGACCTTTGCTGAGTCCAGGGAGTTTTGGAAAATTATTACCAATGCATCCACAATCCCTACCGCCACTTCCCTGAAGACCCAAGGATGTAAGCCATCAGATCCAGGTGATTTATCCACCTTGAGTCCCATTATTTTACCAAGTACCACTTCCTTAGTGATTTTGATTGTGTTTAGCTCCTCCCCCCCTATAGCCCCCTGTTTGTCCAGTGTTGGGATATTCTTAGTGTCCTCTACTGTAAAGACTGATACAATATATTCATTCAGTGTTTTTGCCATCTCCATATTTCCCACCATTAATTTCCCGGTCTCATCCTCTAAGGGACCAACATTTACTTTAGCCACCCTTTTTCTTTTTATATAACTATAAAAACTCTTACCATCTGTTTTTATATTTTTTGCTAATTTACTTTCATAATCTATCTTCCCTTTCTTAATCAATCTTTTTGTTAGTTTTTGCTGTCTTTTAAAGTTTTCCCAATCCTCTCTCCTCCCACTAGATTTGGCTACCTTATATGCCCTTGTTTTTAGTTGAATGCTATCCTTAATTTCTTTACTTAGCCACGGATGGCTGTCTTTTCTTTTACACCCTTTTCTTCTCAGTGGAATATATATTTTTTGGAAGTTGTAAAATAACTCCTTAAATGTACACCACTGATCATGTATCATCTTACCCTTTAATCTATTTTCCCAATCCACTCTACTCAATTCCACTCTCATACCTTCATAGTCTCCTTTATTCAAGCTTAGCACGATTGTTTGAGATCCAACCTTCTCACCCTCTAATTGAATATGGAATTCAACCATGTTATGGTCACTCATTCCAAGGGGATCCTTTACTAGGACATTTTTAATTAATCCTGTCTCGTTACAAAGGACCAGATCTAAGGTTGCTTGCCCCCTGGTCGGTTCAGTTACATACTGCTCAAGAAACCCATCCCTAATACACTCAATGAACTCATCCTCAAGGCAGCCCTGCCCAATTTGATTTGCCCAATTAATATGATAGTTAAAATCCCCCATAATTATAGATGTTCCCTTATTACAAGCCTCAACTATTTCCTGATTGATACTCCGTCCAAGAGAAGTTGCAACTGTTCGGAGGCCGATAGACTGCGCCCACTAGTGTTTTTTCCCCCTTATTATTCCTTACCTCCACCCAAACTATTTCATTATCCTGATCTTTTGACCCAATATCATTTCTCTGTATTACAGTGATTCCTTCCTTTATTAACATAGCCACCCCACCTCCCCTTCCTTCCTGCCTGTCCTTCCTGATCGTTAAATAACCTGGTATGTTTAATTCCCAGGCATTGTCACCCTGCAGCCATGTTTCTGTAATGGCCACAAGATCATACCCATATGTAGTTATTTGTGCCATTAACTCATCTATTTTGTTACGAATGCTACGTGCATTCAGATAGAGAACTTTCAAATATGTTTTGTGACACTTAGTTCCTGCTTTTGCCCTTTTTATTACTTTACCTTTTACTCCATACCTTCTGCCCCTTCCTGACACGCTCTGGTTTTTAATTTCCCCACTGCTACCTAAGTCTATGACCTTCTCTGTTGTCATTTTTATTATTTGCTCTCTAGGAACCTCCCCTCCACTAGTTAGTTTAAAGCCCTCTCTACAGCCCTAGTTATATGATCCACCAGGACTCTAGTCCCAGCACTGGCCAAGTGAAGCCCGGAACAGCTCCCTCCTGCCCCAGTACTGGTGCCAGTGTCCCAGGAAGCAAAACCCATTTCTCCCACACCAGTCTTTGAGCCACGCATTTAACGCTCTAATTTTATTTGTCCTAGCCAAATTCGCTCGTGGCTCAGGTAATAATCCAGAGATTATTACCCTTGAGGTTCTGTTTTTTAATTTGACCCCTAGCTGTATATAAACCCTGAGTAGGGATCTGTACAGTTAGTTTTAGAGTAACCCTCATCCAGTAAACACCTGTTGATTGTTCCCTGCAGTCCCTTGTCTCATTATTGAGGGAAACACAACATCAAGATACACAGATCTAACACTATTCACTGGCCTGGACCTGATGGCCTACATCCTAGGGTCTTGAGAGAAGTGGCGGTAGGGATTGTGGATGCATTGGTGATCATTTTCCAGAACTCCCTGGACTCAGGAAAGGTCCCGGCAGATTGGAAAACTGCTAATGTAGCACCCTTATTTCAGAAGGGAAGTAGACAAAAAGCTGCAAACTATAGACCACTTAGCCTAACATCTGTGGTTGGCAAAATGTTGGAGTCCATTATTAAGGAAACAGTAACAGAGCATTTGGATAAACATAATTTAATAGGACAGAGTCAGCATGGTTTTACAAAGGGGAAGTCATGTTTGACAAATTTGCTCGAATTCTTTGAGGATGTAACATACAGGGTGGATAAAGGGGAACCAGTCGATGTAGTGTATTTGGACTTCCAAAAGGCATTTGACAAGGTTCCACACAAAAGATTACTGATCAAGATAAAAAATCACGGGATTGGGGGTAATATACCGGCATGGGTGGAAGATTGGCTCTCTAACAGAAAACAAAGAGTTGGGATAAATGGTTCGTTCTCGGGCTGGCAATCAGTAACTAGTGGTGTTCCGCAGGGGTCAGTGCTGGGACCCCAACTCTTTACAATCTATATTAATGATTTGGAGGAAGGGACCGAGTGCAACATATCCAAGTTTGCCGACGATACAAAGATGGGAGGGAAAGCAGTGAGTGAGGAGGACATAAAAAACCTGCAAAAGGACATAGACAGGCTAAGTGAGTGGGCAGAGATTTGGCAGATGCAATATAATGTTGGAAAGTGTGAGGTTATGCACTTTGGCAGAAAAAATCAAAGAGCAAGTTATTATCTAAATGGAGAGAAACTGCAAAGTGCTACAGTACAAAGGGATCTGGGGGTCCTGGTGCATGAAACACAAAAAGTTAGTGTGCAGGTGCAGCAGGTGATCAGGAAGGCCAATGGAATATAGGCTTTTATTGCAAGGGGGATGGAGTATAAAAACAGGAAAGTCTTGCTGCAGTTATACAGGGTATTGGTGAGGCCACACCTGGAATACTGCGTGCAGTTTTGGTTTCCATATTTAAGAAAAGATATACTTGCTCTCGAGGCTGTTCAGAGAATGTTCACTCGGTTGATTCCAGAGATGAGGGGGTTGATGTATGAGGAAAGGTTGAGTAGGTTGGTACCCTACTCATTGGAGTTCAGAAGAATGAGAGGCGATCTTATCGAAACATATAAGATTGTGAGGGGGCTTGATCGGGTGGATGCGGTGAGGATGTTTCCACTGATGGGTGAGACTAGAACTAGGGGGCATGATCTTAGAATAAGGGGCTGCCCTTTCAAAACTGAGATGAGGAGAAACTTCTTCACTCAGAGGGCAGTAAATCTATGGAATTTGCTACCCCAGAGAGCTGTGGAAGCTGCAACATTAGATAAATTTAAAATGGAGATAGACATTTTCCTAGCAGATAAAGGAATTAGGGGTTACGGGAAGAGGGCAGGAAAGTGGACGTGAGTCTAGATTCAGATCAGCCATGATCCTATTGAATGGCGGAGCAGGCCCGAGGGGCCGTATGGCCTACTCCTGCTCCTATTTCTTATGTTCTTATGCTACTCTACAATGTTGTGCAGGGCACAGCAGACCACAATGAATCTGGACACTCTTGTTGGTGCATACTGTAGGGCTCCATCAGACCTGTCCAGGCATCTGAAGCGCATTTTGAGCATTCCTATGATGCTTCTGGTGGAAATGTGGCTCTCATTGTAATGCTCCTCAGCTTCGTTTGACAGCCTCCTCATCGGTGTCATTAGCCATGTCTTCAGGGGATAGCCCTTGTCTCCAAGTAGCCATCCAGAAAGTTTGATTGGCAGATTGAAGAGCTGAGGCACAGTGGACTGCCGCAGGATGTACGAGTCATGGCAGCTGCCAGGGAACTTTTCGCGCACATGCATATTGTTCTACCTGTGGTTACACACCAGCTGTACGTTAAGGGAGTGGAAGCACTTGTGGTTCACAAATACAGCTGGGTTATGATGTGGTGCCCTGATGGCCACATGTGTGCAGTCAATGATGCCCTGCACCCTTGGGAAGCCTGCCGTATTGGCAAACGCAACTGCCCACACAGTGACACTTGCTTCATCCGTTAAGAAGTGGATGTAATTGGCCGTCTTGTAAGTGCAGGGTTCTCAAAATTCCCGCACTCCCCAAGTTATGGATCAAGGGACCCTGTTTTTGGACAAGTCATTGAAAAATAGGGTACCCAAAAATGGCTTCTGTAAACCTCGTGACCAACCTTGACAGGATTTTTAAAAGCAAGGCTTTGCCAGCAAGCAGGCCTGCAGACAAAACATTAAAATGCAGGAATCTGTGATCAGAGACTCTTTGGAGCCCAGCCAGACAAAGTAAACACAGAATATGCATTTATTTGAATCGAATCGAATCAAGCTAGATGGGCCTATAATGGTGGCCATTAGGTCCCTGCATGTTTAATCGATAACAGCTCCCAGTAGCCATCAAGGTAGGATGAGGACAATCAAGTCATTTTCCATGACAAAGCAACCAGGACATCAGGGCCATTAGACCCGGAGATACCCACTCCTAAAGTAGTTAAAGTAAATGGTTGTAATCATTTAAAACAGCCCGCCAAAAGTGAAACAATGGACTGACCTGATTTGGCGCACAGATAAGGAGTGGAGGAAACATGTATAATTGGAGGCCCATCAGTAGCAATCGCTCTCTTGATTCTGACCTCTTGTTTGGTCTTGGGCTGCTGCTGCTCGTACTCGTGCCCTGGCCTCATGGCGGGTTCTCTTCTCGCTCCCCACACCGTTTAAACAACCAAGGACATCCATACCAAACGGGCGAGAAGAACGAGACCCGAGTTCAAAGTCATACAGGACACATGGGCCACGAAACAAGACGAGACAAGGCGAGACGAAGAAGAAGGTAAAAACTGACAAGAGCCGAGAAGGGCATCAAAAGACGCATTGGTAAAAACCAAACGCCTAGTTATAAGCTGGCATTTGGGGAAAAATTTAGCAGTGTATGTATGGACAGTGAGAATAAGTTGGCTATTAAACACTGCAAATAAGCTGGCGTTAGACGCGGGTGTCCGTGCCGCAACGAATATGCCAGCGTTCAAAGAATGGGTAGTAAAATCAAATAAGCAGTGAAGACCGCCAACCGACCCACAACCGCAACGTTACCGCCGACGACTGCCCAAGGGAGAAGAAGAAGAGAACCCATCACGACGAGATGACGACGGTAGCTGAGGAGAGGGAAGGTGAGTCGCAGCAACAACTCCAGCACCGTGCCCTGAGACCACGTGGCGATGGAGTACCCCAAAGGACAGAAGACCAAACCTCAAAACTCACAACGTTAAAGCAATAGGTTTTGGATTGGTGCGCATGAATTCCTGGCCCCTCATAGCTTAACCTAGTTAGGTATGGGGTGGGATAAGGATAAGGGGATTGTTAATGTAGTTGTTTTTCCCTCGATGTGCCGTGTGTTCCCCATTCCCATATAAGTATAATTATTGTTTATGCCTCTATTTTCTACCAGTAGCTTCTCGTAAGACTGTGTTTTATTCTGTTTTAATAAATTCTTGGTTTTCTTATACCAAACCACTTGTCTACTCGATTTTCTGCATCGCCGCCTGTACCTAAGTCCGGTGTCTAGAACCCAGGGGTGTGGGAGCGATTTGAACCACTCAAGGGACAGTCAGAGGCGAAGCTGACTGGGCGCACGCGCCACACGCCACCCCCTACAGAAAATGGCGACTGCGGCAGGACTCCGGCAACAGGGGTGCGATGCAGTAGACAATGGTTCGGATGAGCAAACCATGATGGAGGAAAGGATTTCTGATTATGTGCTTAGCAAGGTGAATATCACAAAGAAGTGGATCACCTCTCTGTTAAGGGCTGGGCATCCGTTAGGTGCAGCAGCTAAGTGGAGAGAGGGAAAGGAACACAAGAAGTCTTTAGAGAATGCAGTCTGGCTGATGTGTTTCAAAAAGCAGGTCCAGCTTCTGGACAGGCTCGTTGCAGCACAGGCAGCCGAGTTAAATGAGTCAGCACTGGAGAACCAGGATAAGGCTCTAGCAGGGGAAAAGTTAATGGTAGCATTGCAGGCCCTGAATCAGGAGAGGTTGTATTTAATGGGGGAACACAAGGCCCAGTTGGAATACCTACAGTGCCAAGTCACTGAAGCCAAGGGTAATGAGTTAAGGTTGCGGGAAAAGAACGCCCACTTGGCAAAGCAAGCTAGGGAACAGGAAGAGAAAGTACAGGAGGTAAAGGCAGTTTATAAGCTAGCAAGCGAACAGGGGTTTGAAGATGCAGATCACGGCCCCTGCAAGCAACGGATAGAAAATCTGAGCCTGGTCCTCAGGAAGGCAAAAGGCATGGTGTGCCTCATAAGCAGGTCAGGTGGATTTTATGGGGAACGAGGGGAGGACAGTTCAAACATCAGCGGTAGTGCCCAGGGACGACCCGGTTGAGGGACAGGAGGTCTCACGACCACCACCCGTAGCGCCAGGTTTCAGCGAGGTCTGGCAGCAAGGTGGGGTGGAGCCAGAGGTGGGAGCAGAGGTGGAGCAACCACGCCAGAGAGGTCGGAGTCGGGACCGATGTGCCCAGCACGGCATCGGAGGTTCGGCCCACCCGTCAATGGCGACGATGGGGGACCCCTGCAAAACCAGTTTGTATTACCCTATAGCACCCAACAGCTTGGTGAGACATATCCCAAAGCTCTCCGAAAAGGGAGACCCCTCAATCCACTTCAGGGAAGTAGAGCAGGCAGCCAGCGTCAACGACTGCGATGGTGCTGAGCAGGCCAAGATGCTGCTATTCTCCCTGGAGAGTAGGCTCCTCCAATCCCTCTCTGACGAGTGTAAGAAGGGACAGAGCGGGTATGAGGAGCTCAGTGATGAAGTTCTAGAGGCCATGGGAATGAATGTGGGAAGTCCTTTCTCCCGTGTGGAGAAGACGGTCCAGCTCACAGGGGAAACCCCGCAGGCTTTCGCTGACCGGTTATGGCTGGTGTACCGGAGGGCCTGCCCAGGGACACCTAACCGGGCGTTCCTGAACGGGGCTCCCCTGGCCCATTGGCTCCATTGCCTGGTGGCGAACAGCTTGCCACAGGTCCGGGCCAAGGTGGCGGTCTGATTCGACCCCAAGAATCCCCAGACCACCGAACTTACAGTGATCAGACAGTTGACCCTAGCCTATAAGAACGGTAGGGGAACCGATGGACACCAACCCAAGGGGAAGGTGCATGAGGTAAAATCCGGAACGGGTAGGAAAGAGTGGCACCAGGAAGGGAATAACCCCCCAACACAAAGACGAATTGTTACGGGTGTGGGAAGGATGGTCACTGGCGGAAGGAGTGCAAAAACCCTTGGAAAGATAACAAGGGTAAGAATTCCACTGCCCCAGCCCAAAAGGCAGAGGCAGGAATCCCTCCCGCCGCGGTCGAGTCACTTTTGGACACCATCAGGTCCTTATTGACTGGCCAGGGGAGAGTAGCAGCCGCTACCGGTGCTCTGACCCCGTCAGCCCCATCCAACCCGCAGCCCTGACTAGAGCCAGCGCAGCCTGTTTACCTGTGTTCTCTCTGGTACGATGAATGGAAAAGACCCCTCGTGGAGATGGAGGTGGAAAAGGTGACGGGGAACTAGCTGTTGGACACGGGGGCATCATGCACCATGGTCCACTCAGCTAACCCCACCACCTCGCCTATGTCTAATGGGGTCCCACACAGTCTGTCGGGGTTCACAGGCAAAGAACAGGCCGGCTCATTTCCATCCCGCTCGCCATTCGTTTAGGACCGCTCTGCTCTAAGTGGACCTGTGTCCTGATGAAATGGGAAGTGGAGGGTGGAAGTGGGGTCCTGGGAGCTGACTTTATTGTGGGCCACGGGATCCTAGTAGATTTGAGAAATCATTGCCTATGGGGGGCAAGTAAAGGAAAGGACGGTGAGGTAGTAGTAATCCCAGGAAAGGAAGGGAAGGGGACCCTATGCACCATGAAGCCCAAAGAGGGTTATAACCTCGAGCTTATGGTCAGTAACACCCCACAGGAGCTCCAGGCATTTGTGCAGGCCCACCTAGCCACATTTGCCACACACAAACACAACTGCGGGAGGGTCAACGGGTTTGAGGTCAGCGTAGACGGGGACCCCATGGCCCGACCACAGAAACAGTATAACTTCCCCAGGGAAGCAGAGCCAGGCATGGAAGCAGCCATTTCCTCCTTAGTGCAGCAGGGAATTCTGAGACCGATAGCCACCCACGTGAATTCTCCATTGTGGCCGGTTAGAAAGCTGGACAATTCCTGGAGGGCCACGGTGGACTATCGGGTGCTCAATAGTAACATCCCTGCCTGTGCATCCACGGTAGCAGCAGCTGCCGACCCGATAGGAAGTATCCCAGCATCCGCGACCACTTTCACGGTGCTGGATATTTCCAACGGGTTTTGGTCCATCCCTTTAAGGAGGGAGGATCAGTACAAGTTTGCCTTTACGTTTAAAGGGCAACAGTACATGTTCTGGACCGATGGACATTATGTGACATTCTGGACATTTTTACATGCAATAGCACCCTCTGGTGGCGGTTATTGTGTTAACAGTTTGTATGCTGCAAAGGTCATCTGATCTTTCTTCCTGTGTGAGGTCATTTGACCTTTGTTCCTTTCTTCCTGTGTGAGGTCATTTGACCTTTATTCCTTTCTTCCTGTGTGAGGTCATTTGACCTTTGTTCCTTTCTTCCTGTGAGAGGTCATTTGACCTTCCTACCTTTCTTCCTGTTGACCCCAGGAAGCAGTTTTGCCAGGAAGAACCTGACTTGAGTAATGGAGAATCTGCCATGAGAGGTTCCATTTACAATCCAACGTAATCTGATTTCATATGTTAGGCCAAGCGCAATATCTGTGAGTATCCTGCCCTTTATCGTAGAGGTGGATGCCTCGGATATTGGAGTTGGGGCTGTCCTGTCCCAGCGCTCTCCTAAGGACCAAAAGCTACATCCCTGTGCCTTCTTTTCCCGTCGCCTGAAGCCAGCAGAGAGTAACTACGATGTTGGCAACAGGGAACTCTTGGCAGTTAAGTTGGCCTTGGAGGAGTGGAGACACTGGTTGGAGGGAGCAGAGCATCCTTTTGTCGTCTGGACCGACCATAAAAATCTGACATATATCTAGGACGCCAAGCGCCTCAACCCTCGGCAGGCCAGGTGGGCTCTCTTCTTTAACCGGTTCAACTTTCTCCTGTCTTACCGCCCAGGGTCTAAGAACCTCAAACCAGATGCCCTTTCTCGCCAGTTTGACCCCTCGGAAAAGGACCGGACCCCGGAACCTATCATCCCCAGTTCCTGCATTGTTGCTCCCGTCGCATGGGAGATTGAGACTGTGGTGCAAGGGGCCCAACGTCAGGAGGCTGACCCTGGAGGAGGCCCTCCTAATAGCCTTTATGTCCCCAGTCAGGTGCGCGCCCAGGTCCTTCAATGGGGGCACTCTTCTCGATTGACTGGTAATCCTGGGATCCGTCGGACTCTCGAGTTCCTTAAAAGGAGGTTCTGGTGGCCCTTTATTGAAGCCGACACCCGGGCCTTTGTCTCCGCTTGTCCCGTCTGTGCCCAGAACAAGACATCCCAACAACCTCCACTTGTTCTCCTGCATCCCTTGCCCATCCCCAGCCGTCCCTGGTCTCATATCGCCCTGGATTTCATCACCGGGCTACCTCCATCTGAGGGATTCACTACCATCCTAGTTGTGGTCGATCGCTTTTCCAAGGCTGCTCACTTCGTCCCTCTTGTCAAGCTTCCCTCTGCCAGAGAGACTGCCCAGCTGGTTGTCCAGCATGTCTTCCGCCTCCATGGCTTGCCCCTGGATGTCGTCTCTGACCGTGGTCCCCAGTTCTCATCCAGGTTCTGGAAGGCTTTTTGTTCCCTCCTGGGCCCTTCGTCAGTCTCTCCTCTGGGTTCCACCCACAGTCTAACGGCCAGACTGAGAGAACCAACCAAGATCTGGAGAGGGTGCTAAGAAGCTTTGTGTCCTCCAATCCTTCCACCTACAGCAAGTATCTGGTCTGGGCAGAGTACGCGCACAATACCCTTCAGAGCTCCTCCACTGGCCTCTCACCTTTCGAATGTCAATGTGGCTTCCAACCGCCACTCTTCCCTGAACAGGAGAGGGAGGTAGGAGTCCCGGCTGCCCAGGGGTTCGTCCAATGCTGCCGCCATACCTGGAGGAGGGTCCGATCCGCCTTGCAGCTTGCTTCTTCTCAGCAGAAAGTGCAGGCTGACCGACACCGCCGCCCAGCTCCTCGGTTCCGGACTGGACAGAAGGTCTGGCTGTCTACCCGGAATCTTCCGCTCCATGTGGAGTCCCGCAAGTTGGCTCCCCGGTTCATCGGACCTTTTAGGATTTTGGAAAAAGTAAACCCTGTGGCCTACCGGCTCCTTCTTCCTCGGTCGATGAAGATACATCCCACGTTCCACGTCTCTCACCTCAAGCCGGTACTTACCAGTCCCTTGCTCCCTGCTTCCAGACCTCCCCCCCCCGCCCCGCATGATTGACGGTCAGCAAGCCTACACTGTCCGTCGCCTCCTTGATAGTCGCCGGGTTCGGAGGAGCATTCAATACCTGCTCGACTGGGAGGGTTATGGTCGTGAAGAGCATTTCTGGGTTCCGGCCCGGGACATTTTGGATCCTGAACTCATCAGGGATTTTCGCCGTCGCCACCCTGATCGTCCAGGAGGAACGTCAGGAGCCGTTCCTCGGGGAGGGGGTCCTGTGAGGGTGCCGGTTAGTTCCCTCAGTAACCCCTAGATGGCACCTTCACTTGTTTGTTTCCCTTTGCTAAATAGTTACTAGTTTACTTAACTGCCTTTTATCAGGTTTATTGGTTTCACCTGTTTTTGCTTGTATTTAAGTTCTGTGGTTTCTTCCCTCTGTGCTCAGTCTTGACAAGCCATTTACCTAGTGGTAGCTTGTCTTGAGCTCCTATGTTTGTAACTGTTTACCTGTGTGATTCTAGTAAAGTACTTTTATTTAAGACTGCATACCTACTTCTCGCCTCATCTATCTGCACTTGGGTCCAGAACCAGCCTCGCCCTGACACCCAGTATCTGAGCTGGTGTCTGCGGGTGAGACATGCAGTGATGCGGTGTGTTCTTCCTCCTCCTCGCTCAACGGTGCCCTCAGGGATAGGCTGCTCAGGTTTTTGCTCATTATCTGAAAGCATAAAATCACAAGAGTCGGGTTAAGGTGAGGGGAGGGAGGCAGGAAGGGAGAAATGCATGCATACAACGTGATTAGCTGGAAAGTGCCAAAGGCTTGTGGGGTGAGGGGGAAGTGGGATGTGAGAAGAAGGAGTGGGGATGAACATACCATTGTTGTCCCCAAGGGGGCCAACATCGGTGGTGGCCATGGCGCCCACCACCTGGCACCCAATAATCTGCAGCACTCCATTTTCCAGCACAGACAGTGGTTGGGTGTCGGCTTGTCGCCCGCTAGTGCGCTCCTGCTCCCTCCTGTTGTGAGCCACCTTGGCCTGCAAGAGAAAAGGAAGTGTGTGAGTGAGTGTGGAGCAATGTGTTTGGGAGATGTGCCTGCCATAGTTGAATAGCTGTCATTGTGTGCAAGGTGTGAGATGTGGGTGTGAGTGTCAGTAAGTAGAGATTGTTGGTGGATGAGTGCTGGGGGTGTGGTGCTTTGGCCAGTGTGTGCAGACTGTTTCAGATGGTTGTATGTAGCATTTGTTGAGGCATTGACTCACCCTGACCATCTGAGTGAGATTGTTAAATTTCTTCCTGCATTGTGTGTGGGTCCTTGGGACCACAGTGCTGCTCAAGACATGCTGGGCAACCTCCCTCCACATGGCACGGAAGACTTGCGGCGAGGGCCCCCTGCCACTTGCCGGGTAGAGCACTGCTCGCCGTCTCTCCACAGCAGGCACCAATTCCTTCAGTGCTTGGTCCAAAAATCTGCGGGCTCTCACCCTGGGGCATGGATCTACCATTAGGACACTTGCTTGAGTCATCCAGCTCCTTGGGTTTGGCCTGCTCCTGCTTGCTGACATAGGTTAACAGCCAGAAATGCTGAGAATGAGGTTCTGCAGCATCAATGAACCTCCCCTTTAAGAACTGGAAAGAGCCTGTGGCAATGATGACTTGCGATTAGACAGCACCTGATATTGGTTAGCGCTTTGAGTGTAGCGCCACTGAGCTAGGCCATTAGCGCTTGATTTAGTGCTCCAATCTTTTCTTTGAGCGATGATACTTAATTTTGCATGCAGTGTGATTCATTAGCGCCTGGTGCTAAATCTCAAACTTTTCTGAAGATACTGCCCATTCCTGGGCTATAATGAATTTCTCCCCCCCTAGAAACCAAAAATATAATAATGAATGGTCAGCATGGATTTCAAATGGGGAAGTCTTGCTTGACCAACCTCATTGAATTCTTTGCAGAGATAACAAAGAATGTAGACAAGGGTAATGTAGTAGATGTAATATATCTAGATTTCCAAATTGCCTTCGATAAGGTACCACATAATAGACTAATGAATAAGGTCTAATGATGCGGAATCAGGGGACACGTAGCAGAATGGATAGCTAGCTAGCTACAAGACAAAGCAGAGAGTAGGGGTAAAATGTAGCTATTCAGAGTAGCAGAAGCTGGGAAATCGGGTCCCACAAGAATCAGTGTTGGGACCACTGTTGCTCACAATTTATATTAATAATTTAGACTTTGGAATCAAAAACACATTTTTTAAATTTGCAGACAACACCAAATTGGAGGGGATAGTCAATACTGAGGAGGACTGCAGCAAATTACAAGAAGTCATTAAGAGCCCAGAATTAGAGGAGCGCAGACATCTCAGTGGGTTGTAGGGCTGGAGGTGATTACAGAGTTAGGGAGGGGCGAGGCTATGGAGGGATTTGAAAACAATGATGAGAATTTTAAAACTGAGGCATTGCTTAACCGGGAGCCAATGTAGGTCAGCGAGCACAGGGGTGATGTGTGAACGGGACTTGGTGCAAGTTAGGACACGGGCAGCAGAGTTTTGGATGACCTCAAGTTTACGGAGAGTAGAAAGTGTGAGGCCAGCCAGGAGTACATTGGAATAGTCAAGTCTGGAGGTAACAAAGGCATGGATGAGGGTTTCAGCAGCAAATGAGCTGAGGCAGGGGCGGAGTCGGGCGATGTTACGGAGGTGGAAATAGGTGGTCTTAGTGAAGGTGCAGATATGTCTACAGAGTAAGGGATTTATAGTACTAAAGAATTTATTAATTTTCAATCCAAATTGTGTTTCAGTTTATTTTTATACTTTAAAAATAATTTAGTAATAAAATTTGAAATTCAAGCACCGTTCGCCAGCTACAGATCTGCCTTCAATATTCTGTTCTTGGATGGCTTACCTGAAAGGAAATGAAGTGTCAATCATTCCACTGGAATGAGATTTCTAAAATCCATCACATTTGGGCATTTCTGACCTTGCAAATTAAGTTGGCAACAGCTTTGAAATCATCTAATTAACTAAACATGTCCACCAGCAATGCATCCAGACGTGTTGTGCTTTCTCATCACACACATGCACACACTTGATAATCTAAACCGTAAACAATTATAAGTAAAATGACATTTTCTCCAAGGGAGATCTGATTTTAGTTAATTTATTTCCTTTGTGGCCCAGCCCTTGGCATTCTCCTCGCAGTAATTATGTGCCCATGTGTTACATTTAGATAAGGCTTTCTAGTTATCTATTTGGTTTTCATACTTTGCCCATCAACATATTCATTTTGTTACTGTTTGCAGCTACACATGGCATGTGCTAGTGGCTATAAGGATGTCTCCACCGTACTCCTGGAGAACAGAGCTAACCCTGATGTTCCTGATAACTGCTACTGGACACCACTTCACCTAGCTGCAAAGTATGGACAGGTAAATAAAGGTCTTAACTCTGTCTTATTTCACTCTCTCACAAGAAAGATTTATTAATGGGATTTGTGATTGTTTTACATGCATTGATTGGGAAAAAAGTCTGAAGAATTATAGTTTTGGGGAAAACAACTCAAAGTAGTCTCTTGATCCTCAGTAAAACAGCTCACATTTTTGTTGCTGTAGAGTAATGTTTTAGGGCAACAGTCACAATAAAATACAAGCTACAAAGCTAGAGTCTTTTGTTAAGTTCATGCAGTTTAAATCATAATTGAATACAATTAGTCCCTCTCCCCTGCTCTTTCCTCAAAGCCCTGCAAATGTTTCCTTTTCAAGTATAAATCCAATTCCCTTTTGAAAGTTACTACTACTACAACTAGTGCCTTTAATGTAGTAAAATGTCCCACGGCACTTCATACGAACGTAATCAGGTTAAAAAATTGACACTGAGCTAAAGAAACAGACATTAGGATAGGTGACCAAACTCTTGGTCAAAGAGGTAGGTTTTAAGGAGCTTCTTAAATGAGGAGAGAGAGGTGGAGAGGCAAAATGGTTTGGGGAGGGAATTCCAGAGTTTCGTGCCTAGACGGCTGAATCACAACTGCCAATGGTGATGCAAAGGATGTGAGGGATGTACAAGCTGCCAGATTTGGAGGAATGCACAGCTCTTGGAGGGTTGTAGGGCTAGAGGAGGTTACAGACATTCGGAGGGGCAAGACAATGGAAAATTTGAATATGAGGATGAAAATTTAAAAATGGAGGCATTGGTGGACCAGGTAGGTCAGCGTGCACAGGAGTGATAGGTGAATGGCACTTGGTGTGAGTTAGGATATGGGCAGCAGATTGTGGATGAGCTCAAGTTTATGGAGGGTGTAAGTTGGGAGGCTAGCCAGGAGAGAACGATCAGGTCTGGGGGTAAAAAAGGAATGGATGAGGGTTTCAGCAGCAAATGGACTGAGGCAGAGGCAGAGAGGGGAGATATTACCATTGAATCTGCTTCCAACACCTTTTCAGGTAGTGCATTCCAGATCATAACTCCTGCAGCAATGTCTTGGAGCTGAGATGATTGGCCTCCAATGACCACAACCATCTTCCTTTATGCCAGGTGTGACTCCAGCCACTGGAGAGTTTTCCCCTGATCCCCACTGACTTTACTTTTACTAAGGATCCACACTGGGTCGAATGCTGCCTTGATGTCAAGGGCAGTCACTCTCACCTCACCTCTGGAATTCAGCTCTTGTGTCCATGTTTTGACCAAGGCTGTAACGAGACCTGGAGCCAAGTGGTCCTGGTGGAAGCCAAACTAAGCATCGGTGAGCAGGTTAATGGTGAGTAGGTGCCGCTTGATAGCACTATTAACTGCTAACGACAGTAGCAATAACTAATAGACTAACTACATTACTTCTATTGTTTGACATGGGTGAAGAGGTTCTCACATTCCACCATACTCTTTTCTCTATTGTTTCATACTTTGTATTTTCCTTCTGTAAAGTCGCCAAACCAACTTCAATTAAGTATCAATGGGCTAGTGTCTAATGGTACCATGTGTGTTTTTTTTCTATATCAGAGACTTAACATAGAAACATAGAAGATAGGAGCAGGAGTAGGCCATTTGGCCCCTCGAGCCTGCTCCGCCATTCAACGAGATCATGGCCGATCATCCAAATTCAGTACCCTGTTCCTGCCTTCTCTCCATATCCCTTGATCCCTTTAGCCTTAAGAAATATATCCAACTCCTTCTTGAATATATTTAATGAATTGGCCTCTACTGCCTTCTTTGGTAGAGAATGTCACAGGTTCACCACTCTCTGGGTGAAGAAATTCCTCCTCATCCCTGTCCTAAATGGCTTACCCCTTATCCTTAGACTGTGACCCCTGGTTCTGGACTCCCCGACCATCGGGAACATCCTTCCAGCATCTAGTCTGTCTAGTCCTGTTAGAATTTTATAAGTTTCGATGAGATCCCCTCTCATTCTTCTAAACTCCAGCGAGTACAAGCCTAATTGACCCAATCTCTCCTCATACGCCATTCCTGCCATCCCAGGTATTAGCCTGGTGAATCTTCGCTGCACTCCTTCCATGACAAGAACATCCTTCTTCAGATAAGGCGACCAAAACTGCACACAATACTCAAGATGTGGTCTCACCAAGGCCCTGTACAACTGCAGCAAGACATCATTGTTCCTGTACTCAAACCCTCTCGCTACGAAGGCCAACATACCATTTGCCTTCTTAACCGCCTGCTGCACCTGCATGCTTACTTTCAGCGACTGGTGCACAAGGACGCCCAGGTCTCGTTGCACTTCCCCTTCTCCCAATCTATTGCCATTCAGATAATAATCTGCCTTCCTGTTTTTGACACCAAAGTGGATAACCTCGCATTTATCCACATTATATTGCATCTGCCATCCTTCTGCCCAATCACCCAACCTGTCCAAATCATACTGGAGTTTCTTGACATCCTGCTCACAGCACACACGCCCACCTAGCTTTGTGTCGTCTGCAAACTTGGAGATATTACATCTAGTTCCCTTGTCCAGAGCATTAATATATATTGTGAATAGCTTGGGTCCAAGGACCGATCCCTGCGGTATCCCACTAGTCACTGCCTGCCACTCGGAAAAAGAGCCGTTTATTCCAACTCTTTGCTTTCTGTCTGCCAACCAGTTCTCTATCCAAGTCAATACCTTGCCCCCCAATCCCATGTGCCTTAATTTTACACGCTAATCTCTTATGCGGGACCTTATCGAAAGCCTTTTGAAAATCCAAATACACCACATCCACTGGTTCTCCCTTATCTATTTTACCAGTTACATCCGCAAAAAATTCCAGTAGATCAGTCAAGCACGATTTACCTTTTGTAAATCCATGTTGACTTTGTCCCATCCAGTCACTTTTTTCCAAGTACTCTGCTATTACATCCTTTATAATGGACTCTAGCATTTTCCCCACTACTGATGTCAGGCTTACTGATCTGTAATTCCCCGTTTTCTCTCTGCCACCCTTTTTGAACAGTGGGGTAACATTAGCTACCCGCCAATCCATGGGTACTGTTCCAGAGTCTATCGAATTTTGGAAGATGACCAGCAATGCATCTACTATTTCTAGGGCCAATTCCTTAAGTACCCTAGGATGTAGATTATCAGGCCCTGGGGATTTATCGGCCCTCAATCCCATCAATTTCCCTAACACCATTTCACTACAAATACTGATTTCTATCAGTTCCTCCCTTTCATTAGACCCTATGGCCTAGAAATTCGGTGGAGCCCCAAACGGGGCGCCAAGCTCGCCTGGGCGCCATAATTACCGCTGCGAACGGAGCCGTTGCGCCCGCCGGAAATTCAGTTTGAGCACCCCAAGAGGGACGCGGGGCGCTGCTCGAGGCACCTCGCGTCCCTCTTGGGGCGCTGAAACTGAATATCACAGCGCAACGGTGCGCTGTGGTACTGCAGGCCTTCCTCCCCTTCTTAAGGGGGAGGGGCCTGCACCAGCCCGATGACCGATCGCGAGTGCCGGCAAAAGCGCCCAGCACCGAGGAGAAGTGCCGGGCTCTCGGGACACAGCCGGCACTGCCCGGGGGGGGGGGCGATCAGGAGGCCGGGGACGGAGGTGCTGGCAGGCGGCCACCGAAAAAAGTGGCCGCCCCGCACCTCCACCTTAATTTGCGCCACTACCGCCACAGGTAGGCCCCGTGAACCTGGCGCGATTTGCGACCGGCGTTACAGAGGCGGGCGCGACCAAATATCGCGATCGGGGTGGTAGCGGGGCGCTGCGCACACCGATGACTTCATCGGTGGCGGCGCAGCGCTACAGGCTAACGCCGCCATTAGCGCCCCGCTAAATATCGCGGGAGGCGCGGCCAGTGTCGCTAAAGCCACTGAGTGCCCTCTTCAGGCGCTAACTGGTGGCGCAGCCCACCGAATTTGTAGGCCATATATGTTCCCCGGCATCTTTGGGAGGTTATTTGTGTCCTCCTTTGTGAAGACCGAACCAAAGCATGTATTTAATTGGTCAGCCATTTCCTTGATCCCCACCACAAATTCCACTGATTCTGACTGCAAGGGACCTACGCTTGACTTCACCAATCTTTTTCTCTTCACATATCTATAAAAGCTTTTACAGTCAGTTTTTATGTTTCCCGCAAGCTTACTCTCATACTCTATTTTCCCCCTCTTAATTAATCCCTTTGTCCTCCTTTGTTGAATCCTAAATGTGATAAGCAGTGGCTTACTCAAGTGTTTCAGTAGAGAAAGTAAATGCGATTCTCTGCTGCCCTTTAAACTGCCCTTTTCTATCCATGTCTTCTAACCACGTAGCCTCAGTTTAAAGTCTCATCTGAAAGACAGCACTTCATCAGTAATGCGCTGATGTGTCAGCCTAGGGTATGTCCTCAAGTCTCTGGAGTGGGACATGAAGTCACACCTTTAAACTCAGACGCGAGAGTGCTACACTGAGCCACAGCTTACACAAAACAAAATTGGAAAGCTGTGGGGCACACAAGTAGCTTGCACAATGGCATATAAATGTTGAAAGGTGGGCTTAGAACCAACACTGCCACCACAAACAACATGCATGTGCATTGCTATGCACTCATGCAAGGAGGGATCTACATTATCCACGTGAATGCCATTGGCAACACCCTGTTCTCTTGAGAACCTTGCCACCATCGGTAAAAGCTTTGTGCCAAATCCAGCTTATTCCACCTTTCCTCAATGAAAGCGATAAACATGTTGTCCCTTGGAAAAAATCCATCTGTCATTTGTGAGATACATCTATGGACTGCAGCTGACTTAGAAGGAATCAGTGGCATAAAATCGCAGTGCTTTGGTTTCCTTCACAGCTACAGTAAGATCAGTCCCTATTGTAGAGATCATCTACAGAGGAGCAGCAATAATTTGCTGGCCTGAGGGCCAACTTGTGCCCATTCTTGATAGCAGAGCCCTATGATTCGGTCTTCCCTGGGCCGACATTTAAAAGTAAAATGCTGTCTGAGCACCAATTTTTCCTGCTGTCACTAACACGTGTGCCAAGTCCCCTAAATCGTCTGCTGCCCACAGTCATGTATGATTGCTTAGCTGAACTGCCACCACTGCATGGTCCTGCTTACTTGTACACTGACTCTCATTGGTACACCTTCTTCAAACTGACTCTCTATTCTAAATCCACTGGGTAAATATGCTGCTGATGCTGGTGCCTGCTATGTAATGAGTATCTTTAGGGTACTGTGATGTGCTGGTTTCCTGAGCGCTATTGGGACCAGTGGGCTTCATCAAAGAAGGAGAAAAGGAGAGAGAATGTGTGCAGGGTCCTCCCGATCTTGTACTGTAACTAGGGAGGAAGATTCGCAGAAATGCTGGAGAAATGGCATCAATGGACACTTCTCTGGAATTTCCACAGATCTTATGCTGAAGATAATAGTGGGAAATCGGGTGAATCTCCGTGGAAATTCCAGGCGGGAATCTCTTAATTCCATATGCATACTGCTGTTCTATTCTCTGGTGTTAAAGATAATGCTTATGTTTAAAGAGTGAGAGTTAGTTCTGTTAATATTACATTTTAAGTAGCTACATGACTGGAAACATTACTTTCAATAACTTCATAATTTTATTTCATAACAATACTTGACTGTGATTGTATTTTGTATTCAGTGGAATTCAATGCTCTTTTGGCATCCTTCTCCAAAGCAGGGACTTATTAGAGAATAAATTAAATTTTGTAGCTTGCTGTGCACACTGTTTGTGTGAGAGGAGATAGAAAAGTGGATGGAGTTATAATTCATCGCAGTGATAACTGTAATCAGAGAGTTGTCAAAAGCTCCTTGCATTACAGGAAAATATATTTTTTTCTTGTGTGTGAAAAATAAAACAAATTATTTGTGTAGACTTAAATGACATTTTTATTATTTCAGTGTTCTATTTTGGTGCTTGTCAAAAGAAAAATATATATCCTAGCTCCTGTTGTGGTTATGTACAAACTATGGATGGTAAGTCAGTTGAATGAATAAAAAGACAACTTGCATTTATATAGTGCCTTTAACAAAGAAGAAACATCCAAAGGCACTTCACAGATAGGCACAGGGAAAACACATTCTGTGGCAGGAAATGAGGGATTAGGACGGGAGACTAAACTCTTGGTCAAAGAGATGAGTTTTGAGTAGATTGTTTAAAGGAGAAGGGAGAAGCAGAGAGATTTAGTGGAGAATAAAAAGTGATGAATACCGTGGAATGATACAAGTCATAATTAAGTGAGTAAGAAAATACCATATAGAGTGAGAATATAGCTTGGAATGAGTAACATATGCCACCTCTTTCTACTGAGATAAGACTGCAACATTGAACTCTCTTCCATGTATCCATATTTTCTCCATATATGATGAACCAGTACATGGAGTGGTCTTATTCCATTCTCGGACCATTTTGATGTTTTATATTGTCTGCAGTTGGTGTCATGCCCTGCATCATTAGCAACATTCCATGAATTGTTAATAAACATTCCATGAATCATTAGCAACATTCCATGAATCATTAGCAACATTCCATGAATCATTAGCAACATTCCATGAATCATTAGCAACATTCCATGAATCGTTTGAAGCATTCCATGAATCATTGGCAACATTCCATGAATCATTAGACAACATTCCATGAATAATTAGCAACATTCCATGAATCATTAGACAACATTCCATAAATCATTAGACAACATTACATTAATCATTAGACAAAATTCCATGAATCATGAGCAACATTACATGAATCGTTAGCAACATGCCATGAATCATTAGACAACATTCCATGAATCATTCCATGAATCATTAGCAACATTCCATGAATTATTGGACAACATTCCATGAATCATTAGCAACATTCCATGAATCATTAGACAACATTCCATGAATCATTAGACAACATTCCATGAATCATTAGCAACATTCCATGAATCATGAGACAACATTCCATGAATCATTCCATAAATCATTAGCAACATTCCATGAATCATTAGACAACATTCCATGAATCATTAGACAACATTCCATGAATCATTAGCAACATTCCATGAATCTAAGACAATATTCCATCAATCATTAGACAACATTCCATGAATCATTAGACAACATTCCATGAAACATCATCAACATTCCATGAATCATTAGAAAACATTCCATGAATCATTAGAGAACATTCCATGAATCATTAGCAACATTCCATGAATCATTAGACAACATTCCATGAATCATTAGTAACAATCCATGAATCATTAGACAACATTCCGTGAATCATTAGACAACATTCCATGAATCATTAGACAACATTCCATGAATCATGAGACAATATTCCATGAATCATTAGTAACATTCCATGAATCATTAGACAACATTCCATGAATCATTAGCAACATTCCATGAATCATCAGACAACATTCCATGAATCATTAGTAACATTCCATGAATCATTAGAGAACATTCCATGAATCATTAGACAACATTTCATGAATCATTAGACAACATTCCATGAATAATTATCAACATTCCATGAATCATTACACAACATTCCATGAATCATTAGCAAAATTCCATGAATCATTAGACAACATTCCATGAATCATTAGTAACATTCCATGAATCATTAGCAACATTCCATGAATCATTAGACAACATTCCATGAATCATTAGCAACATTCCATGAATCATTAGCGACATTCCATGAATCATTAGACAACATTCCATGAATCATCAGCCAACATTCCATGAATCATTAGCAGCATTCCATGAATCATTAGCCAACATTCCATGAGTCATGAGACAACATTCCATGAATCATTAGCAACATTCGATGAATCATTAGCAATGCTCCATGAACCATTAGCAACATTCCATGAATCATTAGACAACATTCCATGAATCATTAGCAATGTTCCATGAATCATTAGCAACATTCCATGAATCATTAGACAACATTCCATGAATCATTGGACAACATTCCATTAATCATTAGACAACATTCCATGAATCATTAGACAACATTCCATGAATCTTTAGACAACATTCCATGAATCATTAGAGAACATTCCATGCATCATTAGCAACATTCCATGAATCATTAGACAACATTCCATGAATCATTAGACAACATTCTATGAATCATTCCATGAATCATTAGCAACATTCCATTAATCATTAGACAACATTCCATGAATCATTAGCAACATTCCATGAATCATTAGACAACATTCCATGAATCATTAGACAACATTCCATGAATCATTAGCAAAATTCCATGAATCATTAGACAACATTCCATGAATCATTCCATGAATCATTTGCAACATTCCATGAATCATTAGACAAAATTCCATGAATCATTAGCAACATTCCATGAATCATTAGCAACATTCCATGAATAATTAGACAACATTCCATGAATCATTAGCAACATTCCATGAATCATTAGACAACATTCCATGAATCATTAGACAACATTCCATGAATCATTAGCAACATGCCATGAATCATTAGCAACATTTCATGAATCATTAGACAACATTCCATTCATCATTAGCAACAATCCATGAATCATTAGACAACATTCCATGAATCATCAGACAACATTCCATTAATCATTAGACAACATTCCATTAATCATTAGCAACATTCCATGAATCATTAGACAACATTCCAATAATCATTAGACAACATTCAATGAATCATTAGCAACATTCCGTGACTCATTAGACAACATTCCATGAATAATTAGCAACATTCCATGAATCATTAGACAGCATTCCGTGAATCATTAGACAACATTACATTAATCATTAGACAACATTCCATGAATCATTAGCAACATTCCATGAATCATTATCAACATGCCATGAATCATTAGACAACATTCCAGGAATCATTCCATGAATCATTAGCAACATTCCATGAATCATTGGACAACATTCCATGAATCATTAGCAACATTCCATGAATCATTAAACAACATTCCATGAATCATTAGCAACATTCCATGAATCATGAGCCAACATTCCATGAATCATTCCATGAATCATTAGACAACATTCCATGAATCATTAGACAACATTCCATGAATCATTAGCAACATTCCATGAATCTAAGACAACATTCCATGAATCATTAGACAACATTCCATGAATCATTAGTAACATTCCATGAATCATGAGACAATATTCCGTGAATCATTAGACAACATTCCATGAATCATTAGACAACATTCCATGAATCATTAGCAACATTCCATGAATCATTAGACATCATTCCATGAATAATTAGCAACATTCCATGAATCATTAGACAACATACCATGAATCATTAGCAACATTCCATGAATCATTAGCAACATTCCATGAATCATTAGCCAACATTCCGTGACTCATTAGACAACATTCCATGAATCATTAGCAACATTCCATGAATCATTAGCCAAGAATCCAGGAATCATTAGCAGCATTCCGTGAATCACTAGCAACATTCCTTGAATCTTTAGCAACATTCCATGAATCATTCGGCAACATTCCATGAAACATTAGCAACATTCCATGAATCATAACAACATTCCATGAATCATTAGACAACATTCCATGAATCATGAGACAACATTCCGTCACTCATTAGACAACATTCCATGAATCATTATACAACATTCCGTGACTCATTAGACAACATTCCATGAATCATTAGCAACATTCCAATAATCATTAGCCAAGATTCAATGAATCATTAGCAACATTCCGTGAATCACTAGCAACATTCCTTGAATCTTTAGCAACATTCCATGAATCATTCGCCAACATTCCATGAATCATTAGACAACATTCCATGAATAATTAGCCAACAATGCATGCATCATTAGCAACATTCCGTGAATCATTAGCAACATTCTGTGAATCAGCAACATTCCGTGTGTCGTTAGCAACATTCCGTGAATCATTAGCAACATTCCATGACTCATCAGCAACATTCCATGAATTGTCAGCAACATTCCATGAGTGATTATCAACATTCCGTTAATCATTAGCAATCATCAGCAACATTCCATGAATCATTAGCAACATTCTGTGAATCATTAGCAACATTCCATGACTCATTAGACAACATTCCCTGAATCATTAGACAACATTCCATGAATCATTAGCAACATTCCATGAATCATTAGACAATATTCCATGAATCATTAGCAACATTCCATGAATCATTAGCAACATTCCATGAATCATTAGACAACATTCTCTGAATCATTAGCAACATTGCATGACTCATTAGACAACATTCCATGAAACATTAAACAACATTCCATGAATCATTACCAACATTCCATGGATCATTAGCAACATTCCATGAATCATTAGCCAACATTCCATGACACATTAGACAACATTCCATGAATCATTAGCAACATTCCATGAATCATTAGACAACATTCCATGAATCATTAGCAACATTCCATGACTCATTAGACAACGGCCTAGAAATTGAGTTGGCGCCGCGCCAGGGCTTTAGCGCCGGAAATTTAGCGCCGGCGCTAAGTCCCGCTGCGCGTGCCAAAAATTCAGTAGCGCCGCGCCCAGACGGCTGCCGGCGCTACTGGAGGATGTCAGCGCCTCGCAATGGGTGCTGACTGCCGCCTTGCGGTGCTAATCCGCCACTGCGGCACCCGATGCGGTGCGGCAGGCTGGGGAAGTGCAGGCCTCCTCGTTCCGTTAAGGAGGAGCTGCCTGCACCCGACCGCTGGCCGTTGATCTGTGGAGAAAAATGAGCCCGGCACCTCGGAGAAGTGCCGGGCTCGCGGCCCACACGCATCTGTGCCGCGGGGGGGTGTTGGAGGAGTCCGGGGAGGGAGGTGCGGGCAGGCGGCCGCCGGGAAAGCGGCCGGCTGCCGCGCGACATTAATGCGCCGGCGCTAAGACCCGTAGCGAACTTTTGAAAAATCGTTGGTTGCGGCTGCCACGGGCGAGGCGGCCGCAACTCAATTTCGGCATTCGGGCGCGTTGCCACGGCAACCGGGACGCTGCGCACACCGATGACGTCATCGGTGCCGGCGCAGCGCAACCGGCTAACGCCGATGGCAGCGCCCAAGTGAATTCTCAATCGGCTGTACTTGCGGCGCTAGGCCCTCTAGTGCCTCAAAATGGGCGCTAACCCCACTCAATTTCTAGGCCAACATTCGATGAATCATTAGACAACATTCCATGAATCATTAGCAACATTCCATGAATCATTAGCAACATTCCACGAATCATTAGCCAACATTCCGTGACTCATTAGACAACATTCCATGAATCATTAGCAACATTCCATGAATCATTAGCCAACAATCCATGAATCATTAGCAACATTCCGTGAATCACTAGCAACATTCCTTGAATCTTTAGCAACATTCCATGAATCATTCGCCAACATTCCATGAAACATTAGCAACATTCCATGAAGCATTAGACAACATTCCATGAATCATTAGCAACATTCCATGAATCATTAGACAACATTCCATGAATCATTAGCAACATTCCATGAATCATTAGACAACATTCCATTAATCATTAGACAACATTCCATGACTCATTGGACAACATTCCATGAATCATTTGACAACATTCCATGAATAATTAGCCAACAATGCATGCATCATTAGCAACATTCCGTGTGTCATTAGCAACATTCCGTGAATCATTAGCAACATTCCATGACTCATTAGACAGCATTCCCTGAATCATTAGACAACATTCCATGAATCATTAGCAACATTCCATGAATCATTAGACAACATTCCATGAATCATTAGCAGCATTCCATGAATCGTTAGACAACATTCCATGAATCATTGGACAACATTCCATGAATCATTAGCCAACATTCCATGAATCATTAGCAACCTTCCATGAATCATTCGACAACATTCCATGATTCATTGGACAACATTCCATTAATCATTAGACAACATTGCATGATTCATTGGACAACATTCCATGAATCATTAGACAACATTCCATGAATCATTAGCAACATTCCATGAATCATTAGACAACATTCCATGAATCATTAGCAACATTCCATGAATCATTAGCCAACATTCCATGAATCATTAGACATTATTCCATGTAAGCACAAGACAACATTCCATGAATCATTAGCAACATTCCATGAATCATTAGCCAACATTCCATGACTCATTAGACAACATTCCATGAATCATTAGCCAACATTCCATGAATCATTAGCCAACAATCCATGAATCATTAGCAACATTCCGTGAAACACTAGCAACATTCCTTGAATCTTTAGCAACATTCCATGAATCATTCGCCAACATTCCATGAAACATTAGCAACATTCCATGAAGCATTAGACAACATTCCATGAAGCATTAGCAACATTCCATGAATCATTAGACAACATTCCATGAATCATTAGACAATATTCCATGAATCATTAGACAACATTCCGTGACTCATTAGACAACATTCCATGAATCATTAGACAACATTCCATGAATAATTAGCCAACAATGCATGCATCATTAGCAACATTCCGTGTGTCATTAGTAACATTCCGTGAATCATTAGCAACATTCCTTGACTCATTAGCAATATTCCATGACTCATCAGCAACGTTCCAAGAATTGTCAGCGACATTCCGTGAGTCATTAGCAGCATTCCGTGAATCATTAGCAATCAGCAACATTCCATGAATCATTAGCAACATTCCATGAATCATTAGCAACATTCCATGAATCATTAGACAACATTCCATGAATCATTAGCAACATTCCATGAATCATTAGACAACATTCCATGAATCATTAGCAACATTCCATGAATCATTAGCAACATTCCATGAATCATTAGCAACATTCCATGAATCATTAGCCAACATTCCGTGACTCATTAGACAACATTCCATGAATCATTAGCAACATTCCATGAATCATCAGCCAACAATCCATGAATCATTAGCAACATTCCGTGAATCACTAGCAACATTCCTTGAATCTTTAGCAACATTCCATGAATCATTCGCCAACATTCCATGAAACATTAGCAACATTCCATGAAGCATTAGACAACATTCCATGAATCATTAGCAACATTCCATGAATCATCAGACAACATTCCATGAATCATTAGCAACATTCCATGAATCATTAGACAACATTCCATGAATCATTAGACAACATTCCATGACTCATTAGACAACATTCCATGAATCATTAGACAACATTCCATGACTCATTAGACAACATTCCATGAATCATTAGACAACATTCCATGAATAATTAGCCAACAATGCATGCATCATTAGCAACATTCTGTGTGTCATTAGCAACATTCCGTGAATCATTAGCAACATTCCATGACTCATTAGACAACATTCCCTGAATCATTAGACAACATTCCATGAATCATTAGCAACATTCCATGAATCATTAGACAACATTCCATGAATCATTAGCAGCATTCCATGAATCGTTAGACAACATTCCATGAATCATTAGCCAACATTCCATGATTCATTAGACAACATTCCATGAATCATTAGCCAACATTCCATGAATCATTAGCAACCTTCCATGAATCATTCGACAACATTCCATGATTCATTGGACAACATTCCATTAATCATTAGACAACATTGCATGATTCATTGGACAACATTCCATGAATCATTAGACAACATTCCATGAATCATTAGCAACATTCCATGTATCATTAGACAACATTCCATGAATCATTAGCAACATTCCATGAATCATTAGCCAACATTCCATGAATCATTAGACATTATTCCATGTAAGCACTAGACAACATTCCATGAATCATTAGCAACATTCCATGAATCATTAGCCAACATTGCATGACTCATGAGACAACATTCCATGAATCATTAGCCAACATTCCATGAATCATTAGACAACATTCCATGAATCATTAGCCAACATTCTGTGACTCATTAGACAACATTCCATGAATCATTAGCAACATTCCATGAATCATTAGCCAACAATCCATGAATCATTAGCAACATTCCGTGAAACACTAGCAACATTCCTTGAATCTTTAGCAACATTCCATGAATCATTCGCCAACATTCCATGAAACATTAGCAACATTCCATGAAGCATTAGACAACATTCCATGAATCATTAGCAACATTCCATGAATCATTAGCCAACATTCCATGAATCATTAGCAACCTTCCATGAATCATTCGACAACATTCCATGATTCATTGGACAACATTCCATTAATCATTAGACAACATTGCATGATTCATTGGACAACATTCCATGAATCATTAGACAACATTCCATGAATCATTAGCAACATTCCATGTATCATTAGACAACATTCCATGAATCATTAGCAACATTCCATGAATCATTAGCCAACATTCCATGAATCATTAGACATTATTCCATGTAAGCACTAGACAACATTCCATGAATCATTAGCAACATTCCATGAATCATTAGCCAACATTGCATGACTCATGAGACAACATTCCATGAATCATTAGCCAACATTCCATGAATCATTAGACAACATTCCATGAATCATTAGCCAACATTCTGTGACTCATTAGACAACATTCCATGAATCATTAGCAACATTCCATGAATCATTAGCCAACAATCCATGAATCATTAGCAACATTCCGTGAAACACTAGCAACATTCCTTGAATCTTTAGCAACATTCCAGGAATCATTCGCCAACATTCCATGAAACATTAGCAACATTCCATGAAGCATTAGACAACATTCCATGAATCATTAGCAACATTCCATGAATCATTAGACAACATTCCATGAATCATTAGACAATATTCCATGAATCATTAGACAACATTCCATGAATAATTAGCCAACAATGCATGCATCATTAGCAACATTCCGTGTGTCATTAGCAACATTCCGTGAATCATTACCAACATTCCTTGACTCATTAGCAATATTCCATGACTCATCAGCAACATTCCAAGAATTGTCAGCAACATTCCGTGAGTCATTAGCAGCATTCCGTGAATCATTAGCAATCATCAGCAACATTCCATGAATCATTAGCAACATTCCATGAATCATTAGCAACATTCCATGAATCATTAGACAACATTCCATGAATCATTAGCAACATTCCATGAATCATTAGACAACATTCCATGAATCATTAGCAACATTCCATGAATCATTAGCAACATTCCATGAATCATTAGACAACATTCCATGAATCATTAGCAACATTCCATGAATCATTAGCCAACAATCCATGAATCATTAGCAACATTCCGTGAATCACTAGCAACATTCCTTGAATCTTTAGCAACATTCCATGAATCATTCGCCAACATTCCATGAAACATTAGCAACATTCCATGAAGCATTAGACAACATTCCATGAATCATTAGCAACATTCCATGAATCATTGGACAACATTCCATGAATCATTAGCAACATTCCATGAATCATTAGACAACATTCCATGAATCATTAGACAACATTCCATGACTCATTAGACAACATTCCATGAATCATTAGACAACATTCCATTAATAATTAGCCAACAATGCATGCATCATTAGCAACATTCCGTGTGTCATTAGCAACATTCCGTGAATCATTAGCAACATTCCATGACTCATTAGACAACATTTCCTGAATCATTAGACAACATTCCATGAATCATTAGCAACATTCCATGAATCATTAGACAACATTCCATGAATCATTAGCAGCATTCCATGAATCGTTAGACAACATTCCATGAATCATTAGCCAACATTCCATGATTCATTAGACAACATTCCATGAATCATTAGCCAACATTCCATGAATCATTAGCAACCTTCCATGAATCATTCGACAACATTCCATGATTCATTGGACAACATTCCATTAATCATTAGACAACATTGCATGATTCATTGGACAACATTCCATGAATCATTAGACAACATTCCATGAATCATTAGCAACATTCCATGAATCATTGGACAACATTCCATGAATCATTAGCCAACATTCCATGAATCATTAGACATTATTCCATGTAAGCACTAGACAACATTCCATGAATCATTAGCAACATTCCATGAATCATTAGCCAACATTCCATGACTCATTAGACAACATTCCATGAATCATTAGCCAACATTCCATGAATCATTAGACAACATTCCATGAATCATTAGCCAACATTCCGTGACTCATTAGACAACATTCCATGAATCATTAGCAACATTCCATGAATCATTAGCCAACAATCCATGAATCATTAGCAACATTCCGTGAAACACTAGCAACATTCCTTGAATCTTTAGCAACATTCCATGAATCATTCGCCAACATTCCATGAAACATTAGCAACATTCCATGAAGCATTAGACAACATTCCATGAATCATTAGCAACATTCCATGAATCATTGGACAACATTCCATGAATCATTAGACAATATTCCATGAATCATTAGACAACATTCCGTGACTCATTAGACAACATTCCATGAATCATTAGACAACATTCCATGAATAATTAGCCAACAATGCATGCATCATTAGCAACATTCCATGTGTCATTAGCAACATTCCGTGAATCATTAGCAACATTCCTTGACTCAGTAGCAATATTCCATGACTCATCAGCAACATTCCAAGAATTGTCAGCAACATTCCGTGAGTCATTAGCAGCATTCCGTGAATCATTAGCAATCATCAGCAACATTCCATGAATCATTAGCAACATTCTGTGAATCATTAGCAACATTCCATGACTCATTAGACAACATTCCCTGAATCATTAGACAACATTCCATGAATCATTAGCAACATTCCATGAATCATTAGACAACATTCCATGAATCATTAGCAGCATTCCATGAATCATTAGAGAACATTCCATGAATCATTAGCCAACATTCCATGATTCATTAGACAACATTCCATGAATCATTAGCCAACATTCCATGAATCGTTAGCAACCTTCCATGAATCATTCGACAACATTCCATGATTCATTGGACAGCATTCCATTAATCATTAGACAACATTCCATGATTCATTCGACAACATTCCATGAATCATTAGACAACATTCCATGAATCATTAGCAACATTCCATGAATCATTAGCCAACATTCCATGAATCATTAGACATTATTCCATGTAAGCATTAGACAACATTCCATGAATCATTAGCAACATTCCATGAATCATTAGCCAACATTCCATGAATCATTAGACAACATTCCATGAATCATTAGCAACATTCCATGAAACATTAGCAACATTCCATGAATCATTAGCCAACAATCCATGAATCATTAGCAACATTCAATGAATCATTAGACAATAGTCCATGAACCATTAGACAACTTTCCATGAATCATTAGCAACATTCCAAGAGTCATTAGCAACATTCCATGAATCATTAGACAACATTCATTGAATCAGTAGCCAACATTCCATGAATCAGCAGCAACATTCCATGAATCATTAGCCAACAATCCATGAATCATTAGCATCATTCCATGAAGCATTAGACAACATTCCATGAATCATTAGACAACATTCCATGAATCATTAGACAACATTCCATACATCAGTAGACAACATTCCATGAATCATTAGACAAAATTCCATGAATAATTTGCCAACAATGCATGCATCATTAGCAACATTCCGTGAATCATTAGCAACATTCTGTGAATCATCAGCAACATTCCATGTGTCATTAGCAACATTCCGTGAATCTTTTGCAACATTCCATGACTCATCAGCAACATTCCATGAATCGTCAGCAACATTCCATGTGTCAATAGCAACAATCTGTGCATCATTAGCAATCATCAACAACATTCCATGAATCATTAGCAACATTCTGTGAATCATTAGCAACATTCCATGACTCATTAGACAACATTCCCTGAATCATTAGACAACATTCCATGAATCATTAGCAACATTCCATGAATCATTAGACAACATCCCATGAATCATTAGACAACGTTCCATGATTCATTGGACAACATTCCATTAATCATTAGACAACATTCCATGATTCATTGGACAACATTCCATTAATCATTAGACAACATTCCATGAATCATTAGACAGCATTCCATGAATCATTAGCAACATTCCATGAATCATTAGCAACATTCCATGAATCATTAGCCAACATTCCATGAATCATTCGACAACATTCCATGTAATCATTAGACAACATTCCATGAATCATTAGCAACATTCCATGAATCATTAGCAACATTCCATGAATCATTAGCCAACAATCCATGAATCATTAGCAACATTCAATGAATCATTAGACAACATTCCATGAATCATTAGACAACTTTCCATGAATCATTAGCAACATTCCAAGAATCATTACCAACATTCCATGAATCATTAGACAACATTCCATGAATCATTAGCCAACATTCCATGACTCATTACACAACATTCCATGAATCATTAGCCAACATTCCATGAATCATTAGACAAAATTCCATGGATCATTAGCAACATTCCATGAATCATTAGCAACATTCCATGAATCATTAGCCAACATCCCATGACTCATTAGACAACATTCCATGAATCATTAGCAACATTCCATGAATCATTAGCAACATTCCATGAATCATTAGCCAACAATCCATGAATAAGTAGCAACATTTAATGAATCATGAGACAACATACCATGAATCATTAGACAACTTTCCATGAATCATTAGCAACATTCCAAGAATCATTAGCAACATTCCATGAATCATTAGACAACATTCCACGAATCAGTAGCCAACATTCCATGGATCATTAGCAACATTCAATGAAACATTAGACAACATTCCATGAATAAGTAGCAACATTTAATGAATCATTAGACAACATACCATGAATCATTAGACAACTTTCCATTAATTATTAGACAACATTCCATGATTCATTGGACAACATTCCATTAATCATTAGACAACATTCCAAGAATCATTAGCAACATTCCATGAATCATTAGCAACATTCCATGAATCAGTAGCCAACATTCCATGAATCATCAGCAACATTCCATGAATCATTAGCCAACAATCCATGAATCATTAGCAACATTCAATGAATCATTAGACAACATTCCATGAATCATTAGACAACATTACATGAATCATTAGCAATATTCCATGAATCATTGGACAACATTCCATGAATCATTAGACAACATTCTATGAATTATTCGCAACATTCCATGAATTATTAGCAACATTCCATGAATCATTAGCAACATTCCATGAATCATTAGACAACATTTCTTGAACCATTAGCAACATTCCATGAATCATTAGCAACATTCCATGACTCATCAGCAACATTCCATGAATTGTCAGCAACATTCCCTGAATCATTAGCAACATTCTGTGAATCATTAGCCAACATTCCATGAATCATTAGACAACATTCTCTGAATCATTAGCAAAATTGCATGACTCATTATTCAACATTCCATGAATCATTAGCAACATTCCATGGATCATTAGCAACATTCCATGAATCATTAGACAACATTCCATGAATCATTAGCAACATTCCATGAATCATTAGACATCATTCCATGAATCATTAGCAGCATTCCATGACTCATGAGACAACATTCCATCAATCATTAGACAACATTCCATGAATCATTAGCAACATTCCATGAATCAATAGCAACATTCCATGAATCATTAGCCAACATTCCATGACTCATTCGACAACATTCCATGAATCATTAGCAACATTCCATGAATCATTAGCCAAGAATCCAGGAATCATTAGCAGCATTCCGTGAATCACTAGCAACATTCCTTGAATCTTTAGCAACATTCCATGAATCATTTGGCAACATTCCATGAAACATTAGCAACATTCCATGAATCATAACAACATTCCATGAATCATAAGACAACATTCCATGAATCATTAGACAATATTCCATGACTCATTAGACAACATTCCATGAATCATTAGACAACATTCCGTGACTCATTAGACAACATTCCATGAATCATTAGCAACATTCCATGAATAATTCGCCAACAATGCATGCATCATTAGCAACATTCCGTGAATCATTAGCAACATTCTGTGAATCACCAGCAACATTCCGTGTGTCATTAGCAACATTCCGTGAATCATTAGCAACATTCCGTGTGTCATTTGCAACATTCCATGACTCATTAGCAATATTCCATGACTCATCAGCAACATTCCATGAATTATCAGCAACATTCCATGAGTCATTAGCAACATTCCGTGAATCATTAGCAATCATCAGCAACATTCCATGAATCATTAGCAACATTCTGTGAATCATTAGACAACATTCCATGAAACATTAGACAACATTCCATGAATCATTACCAACATTCCATGAATCATAAGACAACATTCCATGAATCATTAGCCAACAATCCATGAATCATTAGCAACATTCAATGAATCATTAGACAACATTCCATGAATCATTAGACAACTTTCCATGAATCATTAGCAACATTCCAAGAATCATTACCAACATTCCATGAATCATTAGCCAACATTCCATGACTCATTACACAACATTCCATGAATCATTAGCCAACATTCCATGAATCATTAGACAAAATTCCATGGATCATTAGCAACCTACAATGAATCATTAGACAACATTCCATGATTCATTGGACAACATTCCATTAATCATTGGACAACATTCCATGATTCATTGGACAACATTCCATTAATCATTAGACAACATTCCATGAATCATTAGACAACATTCCATGAATCATTAGCAACATTCCATGAATCATTAGACAACATTCCATGAATCATTAGCAACATTCCATGAATCATTAGCCAACATTCCATGAATCATGAGACAACATTCCATGTAATCATTAGACAACATTCCATGAATCATTAGCAACATTCCATGAATCATTAGCCAACATCCCATGACTCATTAGAGAACATTCCATGAATCATTAGCAACATTCCATGAATCATTAGCAACATTCCATGAATCATTAGCCAACAATCCATGAATAAGTAGCAACATTTAATGAATCATTAGACAACATTCCATGAATCATTAGACAACTTTCCATGAATCATTAGCAACATTCCAAGAATCATTAGCAACATTCCATGAATCATTAGACAACATTCCACGAATCAGTAGCCAACATTCCATGGATCATTAGCAACATTCAATGAAACATTAGACAACATTCCATGAATCATTAGACAACATTCCATGAATCATTAGCAACATTCCATGAATCATTAGCAACATTCCATGAATCATTAGACAACATTACATGAATCAGTAGACAACATTCCATGAATCATTAGCAACATTCCATGAATCATTAGACAACATTCCATGAAACATTAGCAACATTCCATGAATCATTAGCAACCTTCCATGAATCATCAGACAACATTCCATGATTCATTGGACAACATTCCATTAATCATTAGACAACATTCCATGATTCATTGGACAACATTCCATTAATCATTAGACAACATTCCAAGAATCATTAGCAACATTCCATAAATCATTAGCAACATTCCATGAATCAGTAGCCAACATTCCATGAATCATCAGCAACATTCCATGAATCATTAGCCAACAATCCATGAATCATTAGCAACATTCAATGAATCATTAGACAACATTCCATGAATCATTAGACAACATTACATGAATCATCAGCAATATTCCATGAATCATTGGACAACATTCCATGAATCATTAGACAACATTCCATGAATTATTCGCAACATTCCATGAATTATTAGCAACATTCCATGAATCATTAGCAACATTCCATGAATCATTAGACAACATTCCACGAATCAGTAGCCAACATTCCATGGATCATTAGCAACTTTCAATGAAACATTAGACAACATTCCATGAATTGTCAGCAACATTCCATGAATCATTAGCAACATTCCGTGAATCATTAGCCAACATTCCATGAATCATTAGACAACATTCTCTGAATCATTAGCAAAATTGCATGACTCATTATTCAACATTCCATGAATCATTAGACAACATTCCATGAATCATTAGCAACATTCCATGGATCATTAGCAACATTCCATGAATCATTCGACAACATTCCATGAATCATTTTCAACATTCCATGAATCATTAGACATCATTCCATGAATCATTAGCAGCATTCCATGACTCATTAGACAACATTCCATGAATCATTAGCAACATTCCATGAATCAATAGCAACATTCCATGAATCATTAGCCAACATTCCGTGACTCATTCGACAACATTCCATGAATCATTAGCAACATTCCATGAATCATTAGCCAAGAATCCAGGAATCATTAGCAGCATACCGTGAATCACTAGCAACATTCCTTGAATCTTTAGCAACATTCCATGAATCATTCGGCAACATTCCATGAAACATTAGCAACATTCCATGAATCATAACAACATTCCATGAATCATTAGACAACATTCCATGAATAATTCGCCAACAATGCATGCATCATTAGAAACATTCCGTGAATCATTAGCAACACTCTGTGAATCATCAGCAACATTCCGTGTGTCATTAGCAACATTCTGTGAATCATTAGCAACATTCCGTGTGTCATTAGCAACATTCCATGACTCATTAGCAATATTCCATGACTCATCAGCAACATTCCATGAATTGTCAGCAACATTCCATGAGTCATTAGCAACATTCCGTGAATCATTAGCAATCATCAGCAACATTCCATGAATCATTAGACAACATTCCATGATTCATTGGACAACATTCCATTAATCATTAGACAACATTCCATGATTCATTGGACAACATTCCATTAATCATTAGACAACATTCCAAGAATCATTAGCAACATTCCATGAACCATTAGCAACATTCCATGAATCACTAGCCAACATTCCATGAATCATCAGCAACATTCCATGAATCATTAGCCAACAATCCATGAATCATTAGCAACATTCAATGAATCATTAGACATCATTCCATGAATCATGAGACAACATTACATGAATCATTAGCAATATTCCATGAATCATTAGACAACATTCCATGAATCATTAGACAACATTCCATGAATTATTCGCAACATTCCATGAATTATTAGCAACATTCCATGAATCATTAGCAACATTCCATGAATCATTAGACAACATTTCTTGAACCATTAGCAACATTCCATGAATCATTAGCAACATTCCATGACTCATCAGCAACATTCCATGAATTGTCAGCAACATTCCATGAATCATTAGCAACATTCCGTGAATCATTAGCCAACATTCCATGAATCATTAGACAACATTCTCTGAATCATTAGCAAAATTGCATGACTCATTATTCAACATTCCATGAATCATTAGACAACATTCCATGAATCATTAGCAACATTCCATGGATCATTAGCAACATTCCATGAATCATTAGACAACATTCCATGAATCATTAGCAACATTCCATGAATCATTAGACATCATTCCATGAATCATTAGCAGCATTCCATGACTCATTAGACAACATTCCATGAATCATTAGCAACATTCCATGAATCAATAGCAACATTCCATGAATCATTAGCCAACATTCTGTGACTCATTCGACAACATTCCATGAATCATTAGCAACATTCCATGAATCATTAGCCAAGAATCCAGGAATCATTAGCAGCATTCCGTGAATCAATAGCAACATTCCTTGAATCTTTAGCAACATTCCATGAATCATTCGGCAACATTCCATGAAACATTAGACAACATTCCATGAATCATTAGACAACATTCCATGACTCATTAGACAACATTCCATGAATCATTAGACAACATTCCGTGACTCATTAGACAACATTCCATGAATCATTAGCAACATTCCAATAATCATTAGCCAAGATTCAATGAATCATTAGCAACATTCCGTGAATCACCAGCAACATTCCTTGAATCTTTCGCAACATTCCATGAATCATTCGCCAACATTCCATGAAACATTAGCAACATTCCATGAATCATTAGACAACATTCCATGAATCATTAGGCAATATTCCATGAATAATTCGCCAACAATGCATGCATCATTAGCAACATTCCGTGAATCATTAGCAACATTCTGTGAATCATCAGCAACATTCCGTGTGTCATTAGCAACATTCCGTGAATCATTAGCAACATTCCGTGTGTCATTAGCAACATCCCATGACTCATTAGCAACATTCCATGAATTGTCAGCAACATTCCATGAGTCATTAGCAACATTCCGTGAATCATTAGCAACATTGCATGACTCATTAGCCAACATTCCATGACACATAAGACAACATTCCATGAAACATTAGACAACATTCCATGAATCATTACCAACATTCCATGAATCATTAGCAACATTCCATGAATCATTAGCCAACATTCCATGACACATAAGACAACATTCCATGAATCATTAGCAACATTCCATGAATCATTAGACAACATTCCATGAATCATTAGCAACATTCCATGACTCATTAGACAACATTCCATGAATCATCAGACAACATTCCATGAATCATTAGCAACATTCCATGAATCATTAGCAACTTTCCATGAATCATTAGCCAACATTCCGTGACTCATTAGACAACATGCCATGACTCATCAGCAACATTCCATGAATCGTCAGCAACATTCCATGAGTCATTAGCAACAATCTGTGCATCATTAGCAATCATCAGCAACATTCCATGAATCGTTAGCAACATTCTGTGAATCATTAGCAACATTCCATGACTCATTAGACAACATTCCCTGAATCATTAGACAACATTCCATGAATCATTAGCAACATTCTATGAATCATTAGACAACATTCCATGAATCATTAGCAGCAATCCATGAATCATTAGACAACATTCCTTGAATCATTAGACAACATTCTATGAATCATTAGCCAACATTCCATGACTCGTTAGACAACATTCCATGAATCATTAGCCAACATTCCATGAAACATTAGACAAAATTCCATGAATCATTAGCAACCTTCCATGAATCATTAGACAACGTTCCATGATTCATTGGACAACATTCCATTAATCATTAGACAACATTCCATGATTCATTGGACAACATTCCATTAATCATTAGACAACATTCCATGAATCATTAGACAGCATTCCATGAATCATTAGCAACATTCCATGAATCATTAGCAACATTCCATGAATCATTTGCCAACATTCCATGAATCATTAGACAACATTCCATGTAATCCTTAGACAACATTCCATGAATCATTAGCAACATTCCATGAATCATTAGCAACATTCCATGAATCATTAGCAACATTCCATGAAACATTAGCAACTTTCCATGAATCATTAGCCAACATTCCGTGACTCATTAGACAACATGCCATGACTCATCAGCAACATTCCATGAATCGTCAGCAACATTCCATGAGTCATTAGCAACAATCTGTGCATCATTAGCAATCATCAGCAACATTCCATGAATCATTAGCAACATTCTGTGAATCATTAGCAACATTCCATGACTCATTAGACAACATTCCATGAATCATTAGCAACATTCCATGACTCATTAGACAACATTCCATGAATCATTAGACTACATTCCATGAATCATTAGCAACATTCCATGAATCATTAGCAACTTTCCATGAATCATTAGCCAACATTCCGTGACTCATTAGACAACATGCCATGACTCATTAGACAACATTCCCTGAATCATTAGACAACATTCCATGAATCATTAGCAACATTCCATGAATCATTAGACAACATTCCATGAATCATTAGCAGCATTCCATGAATCATTAGACAACATTCCTTGAATCATTAGACAACATTCTATGAATCATTAGCCAACATTCCATGAATCATTAGCAACATTCCATGAATCATTAGACAACATTCCATGAATTGTTAGCAACATTCCATGAATCATTAGCAACATTCCATGAATCATTAGACAACATTCCATGAATCATTAGCAACATTCCATGAATCATTAGACAACATTCCATGAATCATTAGACAACATTTCATGAATCATTGACAACATTCCATGACTCATCAGCAACATTCCATGAATCGTCAGCAACATTCCATGAGTCATTAGCAACAATCTGTGCATCATTAGCAATCATCAGCAACATTCCATGAATCATTAGCAACATTCTGTGAATCATTAGCAACATTCCATGACTCATTAGACAACACTCCATGAAACATTAGCAACATTCCATGAATCATTAGACAACATTCCTTGAATCATTAGACAACATTCTATGAATCATTAGCCAACATTCCATGACTCATTAGACAACATTCCATGAATCATTAGCCAACATTCCATGAAACATTAGACAAAATTCCATGAATCATTAGCAACCTTCCATGAATCATTAGACAACGTTCCATGATTCATTGGACAACATTCCATTAATCATTAGACAACATTCCATGATTCATTGGACAACATTACATTAATCATTAGAAAACATTCCATGAATCATTAGACAGCATTCCATGAATCATTAGCAACATTCCTTGAATCATTAGCAACAATCCATGAATCATTAGCCAACATTCCATGAATCATCAGACAACATTCCATGAATCATTAGCCAACATTCCGTGACTCATTAGACAACATTCCACGAATCATTAGCAACATTCCATGAATCATTAGCCAACAATCCATGAATCATTAGCAACATTCCGTGAAACACTAGCAACATTCCTTGAATCTTTAGCAACATTCCATGAATCATTCGCCAACATTCCATGAAACATTAGCAACATTCCATGAAGCATTAGACAACATTCCATGAATCATTAGCAACATTCCATGAATCATTAGACAACATTCCATGAATCATTAGACAATATTCCATGAATCATTAGACAACATTCCGTGACTCATTAGACAACATTCCATGAATCATTAGACAACATTCCATGAATAATTAGCCAACAATGCATGCATCATTAGCAACATTACGTGTGTCATTAGCAACATTCCGTGAATCATTAGCAACATTCCTTGACTCATTAGCAATATTCCATGACTCATCAGCAACATTCCATGAATTGTCAGCAACATTCCATGAGTCATTAGCAGCATTCCGTGAATCATTAGCAATCATCAGCAACATTCCATGAATCATTAGCAACATTCTGTGAATCATTAGCAACATTCCATGACTCATTAGAAAACATTCCCTGAATCATTAGACAACATTCCATGAATCATTAGCAACATTCCATGAATCATTAGACAACATTCCATGAATCATTAGCAGCATTCCATGAATCATTAGACAACATTCCATGAATCATTAGCCAACATTCCATGATTCAATAGACAACATTCCATGAATCATTAGCCAACATTCCATGAATCGTTAGCAATCTTACATGAATCATTCGACAACATTCCATGATTCATTGGACAACATTCCATTAATCATTAGACAACATTCCATGATTCATTGGACAACATTCCATAAATCATTAGACAACATTCCATGAATCATTAGCAACATTCCATGAATCATTAGACAACATTCCATGAATCATCAGCAACATTCCATGAATCATTAGACATTATTCCATGTAAGCATTAGACAACATTCCATGAATCATTAGCAACATTCCATGAATCATTAGCCAACATTCCATGACTCATTAGACAACTTTCCATGAATCATTAGCAACATTCCATGAAACATTAGCAACATTCCATGAATCATTAGCCAACAATCCATGAATCATTAGCAACATTCAATGAATCATTAGACAATAGTCCATGAATCATTAGACAACTTTCCATGAATCATTAGCAACATTCCAAGAATCATTAGCAACATTCCATGAATCATTAGACAACATTCATTGAATCAGTAGCCAACATTCCATGAATCAGCAGCAACATTCCATGAATCATTAGCCAACAATCCATGAATCATTAGCATCATTCCATGAAGCATTAGACAACATTCCATGAATCATTGGAAAACATTTCATGAATCATTAGCAACATTCCATGAATCATTAGACAACATTCCATGCATCAGTAGACAACATTCCATGAATCATTAGACAACATTCCATGAATAATTTGCCAACAATGCATGCATCATTAGCAACATTCCGTGAATCATTAGCAACATTCTGTGAATCATCAGCAACATTCCATGAGTCATTAGCAACATTCCGTGAATCATTTGCAACATTCCATGACTCATCAGCAACATTCCATGAATCGTCAGCAACATTCCATGAGTCAATAGCAACAATCTGTGCATCATTAGCAATCATCAACATTCCATGAATCATTAGCAACATTCCATGAATCATTAGCAACATTCCATGAATCGTTAGACAACATTCCATGAAGCATTAGACAACATTCCATGACTCATCAGCAACATTCCATGAATCGTCAGCAACATTCCATGAGTCATTAGCAACAATCTGTGCATCATTAGCAATCATCAGCAACATTCCATGAATCATTAGCAACATTCTGTGAATCATTAGCAACATTCCATGACTCATTAGACAACATTCCCTGAATCATCAGACAACATTCCATGAATCATTAGCAACATTCCATGAATCATTAGACAACATCCCATGAATCATTAGCAGCATTCCATGAAACATTAGACAAAATTCCATGAATCATTAGCAACCTTCCATGAATCATTACACAACGTTCCATGATTCATTGGACAACATTCCATTAATCATTAGACAACATTCCATGATTCATTGGACAACATTCCATTGATCATTAGACAACATTCCATGAATCATTAGACAGCATTCCATGAATCATTAGCAACATTCCATGAATCATTAGCAACAGTCCATGAATCATTAGCCAACATTCCATGAATCATTAGACAACATTCCATGTAATCATTAGACAACATTCCATGAATCATTTGCAACATTCCATGAATCATTAGCAACATTCCATGAATCATTAGCCAACAATCCATGAATCATTAGCAACATTCAATGAATCATTAGACAACATTCCATGAATCATTAGACAACTTTCCATGAATCATTAGCAACATTCCAAGAATCATTAGCAACATTCCATGAATCATTAGACAACATTCCATGAATCATTAGCCAACATTCCATGACTCATTAGCAACATTTAATGAATCATTAGACAACATTCCATGAATCATTAGACAACTTTCCACGAATCATTAGCAACATTCCAAGAATCATTAGCAACTTTCCATGAATCATTAGACAACATTCCACGAATCAGTAGCCAACATTCCATGGATCATTAGCAACATTCAATGAAACATTAGACAACATTCCATGAATCATTAGACAACATTCCATGAATCATTAGCAACATTCCATGAATCATTAGACAACATTCCATGAATCAGTAGACAACATTCCATGAATCATTAGCAACATTCCATGAATCATTAGACAACATTCCATGAAACATTAGCAACATTCCATGAATCATTAGCAACCTTCCATGAATCATTAGACAACATTCCATGATTCATTGGACAACATTCCATTAATCATTAGACAACATTCCAAGAATCATTAGCAACATTCCATGAATCATTAGCAACATTCCATGAATCAGCAGCCAACATTCCATGAATCATCAGCAACATTCCATGAATCATTAGCCAACAATCCATGAATCATTAGCAACATTCAATGAATCATTAGACAACATTCCATGAATCATTAGCAACATTCCATGAATCAGCAGCCAACATTCCATGAATCATCAGCAACATTCCATGAATCATTAGCCAACAATCCATGAATCATTAGCAACATTCAATGAAACATTAGACAATATTCCATGAATCATTAGACAACATTCCATGAATCATTAGACAACATTCCATGAATCATTAGCCAACATTCCATGACTCATTAGCAACATTTAATGAATCATTAGACAACATTCCATGAATCATTAGACAACTTTCCACGAATCATTAGCAACATTTAATGAATCATTAGACAACATTCCATGAATCATTAGCAACATTTAATGAATCATTAGACAACATTCCATGAATCATTAGACAACTTTCCATGAATCATTAGCAACATTCCAAGAATCATTAGCAACATTCCATGAATCATTAGACAACATTCCACGAATCAGTAGCCAACATTCCATGGATCATTAGCAACATTCAATGAAACATTAGACAACATTCCATGAATCATTAGACAACATTCCATGAATCATTAGCAACATTCCATGAATCATTAGACAACATTCCATGAATCAGTAGACAACATTCCATGAATCATTAGCAACATTCCATGAATCATTAGACAACATTCCATGAAACATTAGCAACATTCCATGAATCATTAGCAACCTTCCATGAATCATTAGACAACATTCCATGATTCATTGGACAACATTCCATTAATCATTAGACAACATTCCAAGAATCATTAGCAACATTCCATGAATCATTAGCAACATTCCATGAATCAGCAGCCAACATTCCATGAATCATCAGCAACATTCCATGAATCATTAGCCAACAATCCATGTATCATTAGCAACATTCAATGAATCATTAGACAACATTCCATGAATCATTAGACAACATTCCATGAATTATTCGCAACATTCCATGAATTATTAGCAACATTCCATGAATCATTAGCAACATTCCATGAATCATTAGACAACATTTCTTGAACCATTAGCAACATTCCATGAATCATTAGCAACATTCCATGACTCATCAGCAACATTCCATGAATTGTCAGCAACATTCCATGAATCATTAGCAACATTCCGTGAATCATTAGCCGACATTCCATGAATCATTAGACAATATTCCATGAATCATTAGACAACATTCCGTGACTCATTAGACAACATTCCATGAATCATTAGACAACATTCCATGAATAATTAGCCAACAATGCATGCATCATTAGCAACATTACGTGTGTCATTAGCAACATTCCGTGAATCATTAGCAACATTCCTTGACTCATTAGCAATATTCCATGACTCATCAGCAACATTCCATGAATTGTCAGCAACATTCCATGAGTCATTAGCAGCATTCCGTGAATCATTAGCAATCATCAGCAACATTCCATGAATCATTAGCAACATTCTGTGAATCATTAGCAACATTCCATGACTCATTAGAAAACATTCCCTGAATCATTAGACAACATTCCATGAATCATTAGCAACATTCCATGAATCATTAGACAACATTCCATGAATCATTAGCAGCATTCCATGAATCATTAGACAACATTCCATGAATCATTAGCCAACATTCCATGATTCAATAGACAACATTCCATGAATCATTAGCCAACATTCCATGAATCGTTAGCAATCTTACATGAATCATTCGACAACATTCCATGATTCATTGGACAACATTCCATTAATCATTAGACAACATTCCATGATTCATTGGACAACATTCCATGAATCATTAGACAACATTCCATGAATCATTAGCAACATTCCATGAATCATTAGACAACATTCCATGAATCATCAGCAACATTCCATGAATCATTAGCCAACATTCCATGACTCATTAGACAACATTCCATGAATCATTAGCAACATTCCATGAAACATTAGCAACATTCCATGAATCATTAGCCAACAATCCATGAATCATTAGCAACATTCAATGAATCATTAGACAATAGTCCATGAATCATTAGACAACTTTCCATGAATCATTAGCAACATTCCAAGAATCATTAGCAACATTCCATGAATCATTAGACAACATTCATTGAATCAGTAGCCAACATTCCATGAATCAGCAGCAACATTCCATGAATCATTAGCCAACAATCCATGAATCATTAGTATCATTCCATGAAGCATTAGACAACATTCCATGAATCATTGGACAACATTTCATGAATCATTAGCAACATTCCATGAATCATTAGACAACATTCCATGCATCAGTAGACAACATTCCATGAATCATTAGACAACATTCCATGAATAATTTGCCAACAATGCATGCATCATTAGCAACATTCCGTGAATCATTAGCAACATTCTGTGAATCATCAGCAACATTCCATGAGTCATTAGCAACATTCCGTGAATCATTTGCAACATTCCATGACTCATCAGCAACATTCCATGAATCGTCAGCAACATTCCATGAGTCAATAGCAACAATCTGTGCATCATTAGCAATCATCAACATTCCATGAATCATTAGCAACATTCCATGAATCATTAGCAACATTCCATGAATCGTTAGACAACATTCCATGAATCATGAGACAACATTCCATGAATCATTAGCAACATTCCATGAATCATTAGACAACATTCCATGAATCATTAGACAACATTTCATGAATCATTAACAACATTCCATGACTCATCAGCAACATTCCATGAATCGTCAGCAACATTCCATGAGTCATTAGCAACAATCTGTGCATCATTAGCAATCATCAGCAACATTCCATGAATCATTAGCAACATTCTGTGAATCATTAGCAACATTCCATGACTCATTAGACAACATTCCCTGAATCATTAGACAACATTCCATGAATCATTAGCAACATTCCATGAATCATGAGACAACATCCCATGAATCATTAGCAGCATTCCATGAAACATTAGACAAAATTCCATGAATCATTAGCAACGTTCCATGAATCGTTACACAACGTTCCATGATTCATTGGACAACATTCCATTAATCATTAGACAACATTCCATGATTCATTGGACAACATTCCATTGATCATTAGACAACATTCCATGAATCATTAGACAGCATTCCATGAATCATTAGCAACATTCCATGAATCATTAGCAACAGTCCATGAATCATTAGCCAACATTCCATGAATCATTCGACAACATTCCATGTAATCATTAGACAACATTCCATGAATCATTAGCAACATTCCATGAATCATTAGCAACATTCCATGAATCATTAGCCAACAATCCATGAATCATTAGCAACATTCAATGAATCATTAGACAACATTCCATGAATCATTAGACAACTTTCCATGAATCATTAGCAACATTCCAAGAATCATTAGCAACATTCCATGAATCATTAGACAACATTCCATGAATCATTAGCCAACATTCCATGACTCATTAGCAACATTTAATGAATCATTAGACAACATTCCATGAATCATTAGACAACTTTCCACGAATCATTAGCAACATTTAATGAATCATTAGACAACATTCCATGAATCATTAGCAACATTTAATGAATCATTAGACAACATTCCATGAATCATTAGACAACTTTCCATGAATCATTAGCAACATTCCAAGAATCATTAGCATCATTCCATGAATCATTAGACAACATTCCACGAATCAGTAGCCAACATTCCATGGATCATTAGCAACATTCAATGAAACATTAGACAACATTCCATGAATCATTAGACAACATTCCATGAATCATTAGCAACATTCCATGAATCATTAGACAACATTCCATGAATCAGTAGACAACATTCCATGAATCATTAGCAACATTCCATGAATCATTAGACAACATTCCATGAAACATTAGCAACATTCCATGAATCATTAGCAACCTTCCATGAATCATTAGACAACATTCCATGATTCATTGGACAACATTCCATTAATCATTTGACAACATTCCATGATTCATTGGACAACATTCCATTAATCATTAGACAACATTCCAAGAATCATTAGCAACATTCCATGAATCATTAGCAACATTCCATGAATCAGTAGCCAACATTCCATGAATCATCAGCAACATTCCATGAATCATTAGCCAACAATCCATGAATCATTAGCAACATTCAATGAATCATTAGACAACATTCCATGAATCATTCGACAACATTCCATGAATCATTAGACAACATTCCATGAATCATTAGACAACATTCCATGAATTATTCGCAACATTCCATGAATTATTAGCAACATTCCATGAATCATTAGCAACATTCCATGAATCATTAGACAACATTTCTTGAACCATTAGCAACATTCCATGAATCATTAGCAACATTCCATGACTCATCAGCAACATTCCATGAATTGTCAGCAACATTCCATGAATCATTAGCAACATTCTGTGAATCATTAGCCAACATTCCATGAATCATTAGACAACATTCCATGAATCATTAGCAACATTCCATGGATCATTAGCAACATTCCATGAATCATTAAACAACATTCCATGAATCATTAGCAACATTCCATGAATCATTAGACATCATTCCATGAATCATTAGCAGCATTCCATGACTCATTAGACAACATTCCATGAATCATTAGCAACATTCCATGAATCAATAGCAACATTCCATGAATCATTAGCCAACATTCCGTGACTCATTCGACAACATTCCATGAATCATAAGACAACATTCCATGAATCATTAGACAACAATCCATGAATCATTAGCAACATTCAATGAATCATTAGACAACATTCCATGAATCATTAGACAACATTCCATGAATCATTAGACAACATTCCATGAATCATTAGACAACATTCCATGAATTATTCGCAACATTCCATGAATTATTAGCAACATTCCATGAATCATTAGCAACATTCCATGAATCATTAGACAACATTTCTTGAACCATTAGCAACATTCCATGAATCATTAGCAACATTCCATGACTCATCAGCAACATTCCATGAATTGTCAGCAACATTCCATGAATCATTAGCAACATTCCGTGAATCATTAGCCAACATTCCATGAATCATTAGACAACATTCTCTGAATCATTAGCAAAATTGCATGACTCATTATTCAACATTCCATGAATCATTAGACAACATTCCATGAATCATTAGCAACATTCCATGGATCATTAGCAACATTCCATGAATCATTAGACAACATTCCATGAATCATTAGCAACATTCCATGAATCATTAGACATCATTCCATGAATCATTAGCAGCATTCCATGACTCATTAGACAACATTCCATGAATCATTAGCAACATTCCATGAATCAATAGCAACATTCCATGAATCATTAGCCAACATTCCGTGACTCATTCGACAACATTCCATGAATCATTAGACAACATTCCATGAATCATTAGACAACATTCCGTGACTCATTAGACAACATTCCATGAATCATTAGACAACATTCCATGAATAATTAGCCAACAATGCATGCATCATTAGCAACATTCCGTGTGTCATTAGCAACATTCCTTGACTCATTAGCAATATTCCATGACTCATCAGCAACATTCCATGAATTGTCAGCAACATTCCATGAGTCATTAGCAGCATTCTGTGAATCATTAGCAATCATCAGCAACATTCCATGAATCATTAGCAACATTCTGTTAATCATTAGCAACATTCCATGACTCATTAGACAACATTCCCTGAATCATTAGACAACATTCCATGAATCATTAGCAACATTCCATGAATCATTAGACAACATTCCATGAATCATTTGCAGCATTCCATGAATCATTAGACAACATTCCATGAATCATTAGCCAACATTCCATGATTCATTAGACAACATTCCATGAATCATTAGCCAACATTCCATGAATCGTTAGCAACCTTCCATGAATCATTCGACAACATTCCATGATTCATTGGACAACATTCCATTAATCATTAGACAACATTCCATGATTCATTGGACAACATTCCATGAATCATTAGACAACATTCCATGAATCATTAGCAACATTCCATGAATCATTAGCAACATTCCATGAAACATTAGCAACATTCCATGAATCATTAGCCAACAATCCATGAATCATTAGCAACATTCAATGAATCATTAGACAATAGTCCATGAATCATTAGACAACTTTCCATGAATCAGCAGCAACATTCCATGAATCATTAGCCAACAATCCATGAATCATTAGCATCATTCCATGAAGCATTAGACAACATTCCATGAATCATCAGACAACATTTCATGAATCATTAGCAACATTCCATGAATCATTAGACAACATTCCATGCATCAGTAGACAACATTCCATGAATCATTAGACAACATTCCATGAATAATTTGCCAACAATGCATGCATCATTAGCAACATTCCGTGAATCATTAGCAACATTCTGTGAATCATCAGCAACATTCCATGTGTCATTAGCAACATACCGTGAATCATTTGCAACATTCCATGACTCATCAGCAACATTCCATGAATCGTCAGCAACATTCCATGAGTCAATAGCAACAATCTGTGCATCATTAGCAATCATCAACAACATTCCATGAATCATTAGCAACATTCTGTGAATCATTAGCAACATTCCATGAATCATTAGCAACCTTCCATTAATCATTAGACAACGTTCCATGATTCATTGGACAACATTCCATTAATCATTAGACAACATTCCATGATTCATTGGACAGCATTCCATTAATCATTAGCAACATTCCATGAATCATTAGCCAACATCCCATGACTCATTAGACAACATTCCATGAATCATTAGCAACATTCCATGAATCATTAGCCAACAATCCATGAATCATTAGCAACATTCCATGAATCATTAGACAACATTCCACGAATCAGTAGCCAACATTCCATGGATCATTAGCAACATTCAATGAAACATTAGACAACATTCCACGAATCATTAGACAACATTCCATGAATCAGTAGACAACATTCCATGAATCATTAGCAACATTCCATGAATCATTAGACAACATTCCATGAAACATTAGCAACATTCCATGAATCATTAGCAACCTTCCATGAATCATTAGACAACATTCCATGATTCATTGGACAACATTCCATTAATCATTAGACAACATTCCATGATTCATTGGACAACATTCCATTAATCATTAGACAACATTCCAAGAATCATTAGCAACATGCCATGAATCATTAGCAGCATTCCATGAATCAGTAGCCAACATTCCATGAATCATCAGCAACATTCCATGAATCATTAGCCAACAATCCATGAATCATTAGCAACATTCAATGAATCATTAGACAACATTCCATGAATCATTAGACAACAGTCCATGAATCATTAGCAATATTCCATGAGTCATTAGACAACATTCCATGAATCATTAGACAACATTCCATGAATTATTAGTAACATTCCATGAATTATTAGCAACATTCCATGAATCATTAGCAACATTCCATGAATCATTAGACAACATTTCTTGAACCATTAGCAACATTCCATGAATCATTAGCAACATTCCATGACTCATCAGCAACATTCCATGAATTGTCAGCAACATTCCATGAATCATTAGCAACATTCCGTGAATCATTAGCCAACATTCCATGAATCATTAGACAACATTCTCTGAATCATTAGCAAAATTGCATGACTCATTATTCAACATTCCATGAATCATTAGACAACATTCCATGAATCATTAGCAACATTCCATGAATCATTAGCAACATTCCATGAATCATTAGCCAACATTCCATGACTCATTAGACAACATTCCATGGATCATTAGCAACATTCCATGAATCATTAGACAACATTCCATGAATCATTAGCAACATTCCATGAATCATTAGACATCATTCCATGAAACATTAGCAGCATTCCATGAATCATTAGACAACATTCCATGAATCATTAGCAACATTCCATGAATCATTAGCAACATTCCATGAATCATTAGCCAACATTCCGTGACTCATTCGACAACATTCCATGAATCATTAGCAACATTCCATGAATCATTAGCCAAGAATCCAGGAATCATTAGCAGCATTCCGTGAATCACTAGCAACATTCCTTGAATCTTTAGCAACATTCCATGAATCATTCGGCAACATTCCATGAAACATTAGCAACATTCCATGAATCATAACAACATTCCATGAATCATTAGACAATAGTCCATGAATCATTGGACAACATTCCATGACTCATTAGACAACATTCCATGAATCATTAGACAACATTCCGTGACTCATTAGACAACATTCCATGAATCATTAGCAACATTCCAATAATCATTAGCCAAGATTCAATGAATCATTAGCAACATTCCGTGAATCACTAGCAACATTCCTTGAATCTTTAGCAACATTCCATGAATCATTCGCCAACATTCCATGAAACATTAGCAACATTCCATGAATCATTAGACAACATTCCATGAATAATTCACCAACAATGCATGCATCATTAGCAACATTCCATGAATCATTAGCAACATTCTGTGAATCATCAGCAACATTCCGTTTGTCATTTGCAACATTCCGTGAATCATTCGACAACATTCCATGATTCATTGGACAACATTCCATTAATCATTAGACAACATTCCATGATTCATTGGACAACATTCCATGAATCATTGGACAACATTCCATGAATCATTTGCAACATTCCATGAATCATTAGACAACATTCCATGAATGTTTAGCAACATTCCATGAATCATTAGCAACATTCCATGGCTCATCAGCAACATTCCATGAATCATTAGCAACATTCCATGAATCATTAGCAACATTCCATGAATCATTAGACAACATTCCATGAATCAATAGACAACATTCCATGAATCATTAGATATCATTCCATGAATCATCAGCCAACATTCCATGAATCATTAGCAACATTCCATGAATCATTAGACAACATTCCATGAATCATTAGACAACATTCCATGAATCATTAGACAACATTCCATGAATCATTAGCAACATTCCATGAATCATTAGACAACATTCCTTGGATCATTAGCAACATTCCATGAATCATTAGCAACATTCCATGAATTGTTAGCAACATTCCATGAATCATTTGCAACATTCCATGAATCATTAGACAACATTCCATGAATCATCAGCAACATTCCATGAATTGTCAGCAACATTCCATGAATCATTAGCCAACATTCCATGAATCATTAGACAACATTCCATGAATCATTAGACAACATTCCATGAATCATTAGCAACATTCCATGAATCATTAGACAACATTCCATGAATCATTAGACAACATTCCATGAATTATTAGCAACATTCCATGATTCGTCAGCAACATTCCATGAATCATTAGCAACATTCCGTGAATCATTAGCCAACATTCCATGAATCATCAGCAACATTCCATGAATCATTAGCCAACAATCCCTGAATCATTAGCAACATTCCATGAATCATTAGACAACATTCCATGAATCATTAGAAAACATTCCATGAATCATTAGCAACATTCCATGAATCATTAGCAACATTCCATGAATCATTAGACAACATTCCATGAATCATTAGACAACATTGCATGAATCATTAGCAACATTCCATGAATCATTAGCAACATTCCATGAATCATTAGACAACATGCCATGAATCATTAGACAACATTCCATGAATCATTAGCAACATTCCATGAATCATTAGGCAACATTCCATGAATCATTAGCAACATTCCATATATCAGTAGCCAACAATCCATGAATCATTAACAACATTCCATGAATCATTAGCAACAATCCGTGAATCATTAGCAACATTCCATGAATCATTAGCAACATTCCATGAATCATTAGCCAACATTGCATGAATCATTAGCAACATTCCATGAATCATTAAACAACATTACATGAATCATTAGCAACTTTCCTTGAATCATTAGCAACATTCCATGAATCGTTAGCAACATTCCATGAATCATTAGCAACATTCCATGAATCATTAGCAACTTTCCATGAATCATTAGATAACATTCCATGACTCATCAGCAACATTCCATGAATCGTCAGCAACATTCCATGAATCATTAGCAAAATTCCATGAAACATTAGCAACATTCCATGACTCATTAGACAACATTCCCTGAATCATTAGACAACATTCCATGAATCATTAGCAACATTCCATGAATCATTAGACGACTTTCCATGAATCATTAGCAGCATTCCATGAATCATTAGACAACATTCCTTGAATCATTAGACAACATTGCATGAATCATTTGCCAACATTCCATGAATCATTAGACAACATTCCATGAATCATTAGCAATATTCCATGAATCATCAGCCAACATTCCATGAATCATTAGCAACATTCCATGAATCATTAGACAACATTCCATGATTAATTGGACAACATCCCATTATACATGAGACAAAATTCCATGATTCATTGGACAACATTCTATGAATCATTAGACAACATTCCATGAATCATTAGTAATATTCCATGAATCATGAGCCAACAATCCATGAATCATTAGCAACATTCAATGAATCATTAGACAACATTCCATGAATCATTAGACAACATTCCATGAATCATTAGCAACATTCCAAGAATCATTAGCAGCATTCCATGAATCATTAGACAACATTCCATGAATCAATAGCCAACATTCCATGAATCATCAGCAACATTCCATGAATCAATAGCCAACAATCCATGAATCATTAGCAACATTCAATGAATCATTAGACAACATTCCATGAATCATTAGACAACATTCCACGAATCATGAGACAACATTCCATGAATCATTAGACAACATTCCATGAATCATTAGCAACATTCCATAAATCAGTAGCCAACAATCCATGAATCATTAGCAAAATTCCATGAATCATTAGCAACAATACATGAATCATTAGCAACATTCCATGAATCATTAGACAACATTCCATGAATCATTAGACAACATTCCATGAATCATTAGCAGCAGTCCATGAATCATTAGCAACATTCCATGAATCATCAGCACCATGAATCATTAGACAACATTCCATGAATCATTAGCAACATTCCATGAATCATTAGCAACATTCCATGAATTGTTAGCAACATTTCCTGAATCATTAGCAACATTCCACGAATCATTAGACAACATTACATGAACCATTAGAAACATTCCATGAATCATTAGCAACATTCATCAGCAACATTCCATGAATCATTAGCAACATTCCATGAATCATTAGCAACATTCCATGAATCATTAGCAACATTCCATGAATCAATAGACAACATTCCATGAATCATTAGATATCATTCCATGAATCATTAGCCAACATTCCATGAATCATTAGCAACATTCCATGAATCATTAGACAACATTCCATGAATCATTAGACAACATTCCATGAATCATTAGTAACATTCCATGAATCATTAGGCAACATTCCTTGGATCATTAGCAACATTCCATGAATCATTAGCAACATTCCATGAATTGTTAGCAACATTCCATGAATCATTTGCAACATTCCATGAATGATTAGACAACATTCCATGAATCATTAGCAACATTCCATGAATCATTAGCAACATTCCAAGACTCATCAGCAACATTCCATGAATTGTCAGCAACATTCCATGAATCATTAGCCTACATTCCATGAATCATTAGCAACATTCCATGAATCATTAGCCACATTCCATGAATCATTAGACAACATTCCATGAATCATTAGACAACATTGCATGAATCATTAGCAACATTCCATGAATCATTAAACAACATTACATGAATCATTAGCAACATTCCATGAATCATTAGCAACATTCCATGAATCGTTAGCAACATTCCATGAATCATTTGCAACATTCCATGAATCATTAGCAACATTCCATGAATCATTAGACAACATTCCATGACTCATCAGCAACATTCCATGAATCGTCAGCAACATTCCATGAAACATTAGCAACATTCCATGAATCATTAGCAACAATCCATGAATCATTAGACAACATTCCCTGAATCATTAGCAACATTCCATGAATCATTAGCCAACATTCCATGAATCATTTGCAACATTCCATGAATCATTTGACAACATTCCATGAATCATTAGCAACATTCCATGAATCATTAGCAACATTCCATTAATCATTGGACAACATTCCATGAATCATTAGACAGCGTTCCATGAATCATTAGACATCATTCCATGAATCATTAGCAACAGTCCATGAATCATCAGACAACATTCCATGAATCATTAGCAACATTCCATGAATCATTAGTCAACATTCCATGAATAATTAGCCAACAATCCATGCATCATTAGCAACATTCCGTGAATCATTAGCAACATTCTGTGAATCATCAGCAACGTTCCAAATGTCGTTAGCAACATTCCGTGAATCATTAGCAACATTCCATGACTCATTAGCAACATTCCATGACTCATCAGCAACATTCCATGAATCGTCAGCAACATTCCATGAGTCATTAGCAACATTCCGTGAATCATTAGCAATCATCAGCAACATTCCATGAATAATTAGCAACATTCTGTGAATCATTAGCAACATTCCATGACACATTAGACAACATTCCCTGAATCATTAGACAACATTCCATGAATCATTAGCAACATTCCATGAATCATTAGACAACATTCCATGAATCATTAGCAACATTCCTGAATCATTAGACAACATTCCATGAATCATCAGCACCATGAATCATTAGACAACTTTCCATGAATCATTAGCAACATTCCATGAATCATTAGCAACATTCCATGAATTGTTAGCAACATTCCTTGAATCATTCGCAACATTCCATGAATCATTAGACAACATTACATGAAGCATTAGAAACATTCCATGAATCATTAGCAACATTCCATGACTCATCAGCAACATTCCATGAATCATTAGCAACATTCCATGAATCATTAGCAACATTCCATGAACCATGAGACAACATTCCATGAAACAATAGACAACATTCCATGAATCATTAGATATCATTCCATGAATCATCAGCCAACATTCCATGAATCATTAGCAACATTCCATGAATCATTAGACAACATTCCTTGGATCATGAGCAACATTCCATGAATCATTAGCAACATTCCATGAATTGTTAGCAACATTCCATGAATCATTTGCAACATTCCATGAATCATTAGACAACATTCCATGAATCATTAGCAACATTCCATGAATCATTAGCAACATTCCATGACTCATCAGCAACATTCCATGAATTGTCAGCAACATTCCATGAATCATTAGACAACATTCCATGAATCATTAGACAACATTCCATGAATCATTAGCAACATTCCATGAATCATTAGGCAACATTACATGAATCATTAGACAACATTCCATGAATTATTAGCAACATTTCATGATTCGTCAGCAACATTCCATGAATCATTAGCAACGTTCCGTGAATCATTAGCCAACATTCCATGAATCATCAGCAACATTCCATGAATAATTAGCCAACAATCCCTGAATCATTAGCAACATTCCATGAATCCTTCCACAACATTCCATGAATCATTAGAAAACATTCCATGAATCATTAGCAACATTCCATGAATCATTAACAACATTCCATGAATCATTAGACAACATTCCATGAATCATTAGACAACATTGCATGAAACATCAGCAACATTCCATGAATCATTAGCAACATTCCATGAATCATTAGACAACATTCCATGAATCATTAGACAACATGCCATGAATCATTAGACAACATTCCATGAATCATTAGCAACATTCCATGAATCATTAGACAACATTCCATGAATCATTAGCAACATTCCATATATCAGTAGCCAACAATCCATGAATCATTAGCAACATTCCATGAATCATTAGCAACAATCCGTGAATCATTAGCAACATTCCATGAATCATTAGCAACATTCCATGAATCATTAGATAACATTCCATGACTCATCAGCAACATTCCATGAATCGTCAGCAACATTCCATGAATCATTAGCAACATTCCATGAAACATTAGCAACATTCCATGAATCATTAGCAACAATCCATGAATCATTAGACAACATTCCATGAATCATTAGCAACATTCCGTGAATCATTAGACAACATTCCATGAATAATTAGCCAACAATCCATGCATCATTAGCAACATTCCGTGAATCATCAGCAACATTCCAGATTTCATTAGCCACATTCCGTGAATCATTAGCAAAATTCCATGACTCATTAGCAATATTCCATGACTCATCAGCAACATTCCATGAATCGTCAGCAACATTCCATGAGTCATTAGCAACATTCCGTGAATCATTAGCAATCATCAGCAACATTCCATGAATCATTAGCAACATTCTGTGAATCATTAGCAACATTCCATGACTCATTAGACAACATTCCCTGAATCATTAGACAACATTCCATGAATCATTAGCAACATTCCATGAATCGTTAGACAACATTCGATGAATCATTAGCAGCATTCCATGATTCATTAGACAACATTCCATGAATCATTCGCAATATTCCATGAATCATTAACCAACATTCCATGAATCATTAGCAACATTCCATGACTCATCAGCAACATTCCATGAATCATTAGCAACATTCCATGAATCATTAGCAACATTCCATGAACCATGAGACAACATTCCATGAAACAATAGACAACATTCCATGAATCATTAGATATCATTCCATGAATCATCAGCCAACATTCCATGAATCATTAGCAACATTCCATGAATCATTAGACAACATTCCTTGGATCATTAGCAACATTCCATGAATCATTAGCAACATTCCATGAATTGTTAGCAACATTCCATGAATCATTTGCAACATTCCATGAATCATTAGACAACATTCCATGAATCATTAGCAACATTCCATGAATCATTAGCAACATTCCATGACTCATCAGCAACATTCCATGAATTGTCAGCAACATTCCATGAATCATTAGACAACATTCCATGAATCATTAGACAACATTCCATGAATCATTAGCAACATTCCATGAATCATTAGGCAACATTACATGAATCATTAGACAACATTCCATGAATTATTAGCAACATTTCATGATTCGTCAGCAACATTCCATGAATCATTAGCAACGTTCCGTGAATCATTAGCCAACATTCCATGAATCATCAGCAACATTCCATGAATAATTAGCCAACAATCCCTGAATCATTAGCAACATTCCATGAATCCTTCCACAACATTCCATGAATCATTAGAAAACATTCCATGAATCATTAGCAACATTCCATGAATCATTAACAACATTCCATGAATCATTAGACAACATTCCATGAATCATTAGACAACATTGCATGAAACATCAGCAACATTCCATGAATCATTAGCAACATTCCATGAATCATTAGACAACATTCCATGAATCATTAGACAGCATGCCATGAATCATTAGACAACATTCCATGAATCATTAGCAACATTCCATGAATCATTAGACAACATTCCATGAATCATTAGCAACATTCCATATATCAGTAGCCAACAATCCATGAATCATTAGCAACATTCCATGAATCATTAGCAACAATCCGTGAATCATTAGCAACATTCCATGAATCATTAGCAACATTCCATGAATCATTAGATAACATTCCATGACTCATCAGCAACATTCCATGAATCGTCAGCAACATTCCATGAATCGTCAGCAACATTCCATGAATCATTAGCAACATTCCATGAAACATTAGCAACATTCCATGAATCATTAGCAACAATCCATGAATCATTAGACAGCATTCCATGAATCATTAGCAACATTCCGTGAATCATTAGACAACATTCCATGAATAATTAGCCAACAATCCATGCATCATTAGCAACATTCCGTGAATCATCAGCAACATTCCAGATTTCATTAGCCACATTCCGTGAATCATTAGCAAAATTCCATGACTCATTAGCAACATTCCATGACTCATCAGCAACATTCCATGAATCGTCAGCAACATTCCATGAGTCATTAGCAACATTCCGTGAATCATTAGCAATCATCAGCAACATTCCATGAATCATTAGCAACATTCTGTGAATCATTAGCAACATTCCATGACTCATTAGACAACATTCCCTGAATCATTAGACAACATTCCATGAATCATTAGCAACATTCCATGAATCGTTAGACAACATTCGATGAATCATTAGCAGCATTCCATGATTCATTAGACAACATTCCATGAATCATTCGCAATATTCCATGAATCATTAACCAACATTCCATGAATCATTAGACAACATTGCATGAATCATTAGCCACATTCCATGAATCATTAACCAACAATCCATGAATCATTAGACAACATTCCATGTAATCATTAGACAACATTCCATGAATCATTAGCAACATTCCATGAATCATTAGCCAACAATCCATGAATCATTAGCAACATTCAATGAATCATTAGACAACATTCCATGAATCATTAGACAACATTCCATGAATCATTAGCAACATTCCATGAATCATTAGCAACATTCCATGAATCATTAGCAACATTCCATGAATCAGTAGACAACATTCCATGAATCATTACACAACATTCCATGAATCATTAGCAACATTCCATAAATCAGTAGCCAACTATCCATGAATCTTTAGCAAAATTCCATGAATCATTAGCAACAATCCATGAATCATTAGCAACATTACATGAATCATTAGACAACATTCCATGAATCATTAGCAGCATTCCATGAATCATTAGCAACATTCCATGAATCATTGGACAACATTCCATGAATCATCAGCAACATTCCATGAATCATTAGACTACATTCCATGAATTGTTAGCAACATTCCTTGAATCATTAGCAGCATTCCATGAATCATTAGACCACATTACATGAAGTATTGGAAACATTCCATGAATCATTAGCAACATTCCATGACTCATCAGCAACATTCCATGAATCATTAGACAACATTCCATGAATCATTAGCAACATTCCATGATTCATTAGCAACATTCCATGAATCATTAGCAACATTCCATGAATCGTTAGCAACAATCCTTGAATCATTAGCAACATTCCATGAATCATTAGACAACATTACATGAAGCATTAGAAACATTCCATGAATCATTAGCAACATTCCATGACTCATCAGCAACATTCCATGAATCATCAGCAACATTCCATGAATCATTAGCAACATTCCATGAATCATTAGCAACATTCCATGAACCATTAGACAACATTCCATGAATCATTAGACAACATTCCATGAATCATTAGATAACATTCCATGAATCATTAGCCAACATTCCATGAATCATTAGACAACATTCCATGAATCATTAGACAACATTCCATGAATCATTAGCAACATTCCATGAATCATTAGACAACATTCCATGGATCATTAGCAACATTCCATGAATCATTAGCAACATTCCATGAATCATTAGCAACATTCCATGAATCATTAGCAACATTCCATGACTCATCAGCAACATTCCATGAATTGTCAGCAACATTCCATGAATCATTAGCCAACATTCCATGAATCATTAGACAACATTCCATGAATCACTAGCAACATTCCATGAATCATTAGACAACATTCCATGAATCATTAGACAACATTCCATGAATCATTAGCAACATTCCATGAATCATTAGCAACATTCCATGAATCACAGAATCACAGAATCACAGAAACCCCACAGTGCAGATAGAGGCCATTTCGGCCCATCGAGCCTGCACCGATACATATCCCACCCGATCCTTGTAACCCCTACACCAACACATATCCCACCCTATCCCCGTAACCCCACGTATTTAATCCCCCTAACACTAAGGGTCAATTTATCATTAGACAACATTCTCTGAATCATTAGCAACATTGCATGACTCATTGGACAACATTCCATGAATCATTAGACAACATTCCATGAATCATTAGCAACATTCCATGAATCATTAGCAACATTCCATGAATCATTAGCCAACATTCCATGACCCATTAGACAACATTCCATGAATCATTAGCAACATTCCATGAATCATTAGACAACATTCCACGAATCATTAGCAACATTCCATGAATCATTAGACAACATTCCATGAATCATCAGACAACATTCCATGAATCATTAGACAACATTCCTTGAATCATTAGACATCATTCCATGAATCATTAGCAACATTCCATGAATCATTAGACAACATTCCATGACTCATTAGACAACATTCCATGAATCATTAGACAACATTCCATGAATCATTAGCAACATTCCATGAATCATTAGCAATATTCCATGAATCATTAGCCAACATTCCGTGACTCATTAGACAACATTCCATGAATCATTAGCAACATTCCATGAATCATTAGACAACATTCCATGAATCATTAGACAACATTCCATGACTCATTAGACAACGTTCCGTGACTCATTCGACAACATTCCATGAATCATTAGCAATATTCCAATAATCATTAGCCAAGATTCAATGAATCATTAGCAACATTCCGTGAATAACTAGCAACATTCCTTGAATCTTTAGCAACATTCCATGAATCATTCGCCAACATTCCATGAAACATTAGCAACATTCCATGAATCATTAGACAACATTCCATGAATCATTAGACAACATTCCATGTATAATTAGCCAACAATGCATGCATCATTAGCAACATTCCATGAATCATTAGCAACATTCCATGAATCATTAGACAACATTCCATGAATCATTAGCAACATTCCATGATTCATTAGCAACATTCCATGACTCATCAGCAACATTCCATGAATTGTCAGCAACATTCCATGAATCATTAGCCAACATTCCATGAATCATTAGACAACATTCCATGAATCATTAGCAACATTCCATGAATCATTAGACAACATTCCATGAATCATTAGACAACATTCCATGAATCATTAGCAACATTCCATGAATCATTAGCAACATTCCATGAATCATTAGACAACATTCTCTGAATCATTAGCAACATTGCATGACTCATTAGACAACATTCCATGAATCATTAGCAACATTCCATGAATCATTAGCAACATTCCATGAATCATTAGACAACATTCCATGAATCATTAGACAACATTCCATGTATCATTAGCAACATTCCATGACTCATTAGACAACATTCCATGAATCATTAGCAACATTCCATGAATCATTAGACAACATTCCATGAATCATTAGCAACATTCCATGAATCATTGGACAACATTCCATGAATCATTAGACAACATTCCATGAATCATTAGACAACATTCCATGAATCATTAGCAACATTCCATGAATCATTAGACAACATTCCATGAATCATTAGCCAACATTCCGTGACTCATTAGAGAACATTCCATGAATCATTAGCAACATTCCATGAATCATTAGCCAGGAATCCAGGAATCATCAGCAATATTCCGTGAATCACTAGCAACATTCCTTGAATCTTTAGCAACATTCCCTGAATCATTAGCAACATTCCATGAATCATTAGACAACATTCCATGAATCATTAGACAACATTACATGACTCATTAGACAATATTCCATGAATCATTAGACAACATTCCATGAATCATTTGCAACATTCCATGAATCATTAGCAACATTCCATGAATCATTAGCAACATTCCATGAATCAGTAGACAACATTCCACGAATCATTAGACAACATTCCATGAATCATTAGCAACATTCCATAAATCAGTAGCCAACAATCCATGAATCATTAGCAGCATTCCATGAATCATTAGACAACATTCCATGAATCAATAGCCAACATTCCATGAATCATCAGCAACATTCCATGAATCATTAGCCAACAATCCATGAATCATTAGCAACATTCAATGAATCATTAGACAACATTCCATGAATCATTAGACAACATTCCATGAATCATTAGCAACATTCCATGAATCATTAGCAACATTCCATGAATCATTAGCAACATTCCATGAATCAGTAGACAACATTCCACAAATCATTAGACAACATTCCATGAATCATTAGCCACATTCCATGAATCATTAGCCAACAATCCATGAATCATTAGACAACATTGCATGTAATCATTAGACAACATTCCATGAATCATTAGCAACATTCCATGAATCATTAGCCAACATTCCATGACTCATTAGACAACATTCCATGAATCATTAGCAACATTCCATGAATCCTTAGCAACATTCCATGAATCATTAGCCAACATTCCATGAATCATTAGCAACATTCCAAGAATCATTAGAAGCATTCCATGAATCATTAGACAACATTCCATGAATCAATAGCCAACATTCCATGAATCATCAGCAACATTCCATGAATCATTAGCCAACAATCCATGAATCATTAGCAACATTCCATGAATCAGTAGACAACATTCCACGAATCATTAGACAACATTCCATGAATCATTAGCAACATTCCATAAATCAGTAGCCAACAATCCATGAATCATTAGCAAAATTCCATGAATCATTAGCAACAATCCATGAATCATTAGCAACATTACATGAATCATTAGACAACATTCCATGAATCATTAGACAACATTCCATGAATCATTAGCAGCATTCCATGAATCATTAGCAACATTCCATGAATCATTAGACAACATTCCATGAATCATTAGCAACATTCCATGAATCATGAGACAACATTCCATGAATCATTAGCAGCATTCCATGAATCATCAGAAACATTCCATGAATCATTAGACAACATTACATGAAGCATTAGAAACATTCCATGAATCATTAGCAACATTCCATGACTCATCAGCAACATTCCATGAATCATCAGCAACATTCCATGAATCATTAGCAACATTCCATGAATCATTAGCAACATTCCATGAACCATTAGACAACATTCCATGAATCATTAGACAACATTCCATGAATCATTAGATAACATTCCATGAATCATTAGCCAACATTCCATGAATCATTAGACAACATTCCATGAATCAATAGACAACATTCCATGAATCATTAGCAACATTCCATGAATCATTAGACAACATTCCATGGATCATTAGCAACATTCCATGAATCATTAGCAACATTCCATGAATCATTAGCCAACATTCCATGAATCATTAGCAACATTCCATGAATCATTAGCAACATTCCATGACTCATCAGCAACATTCCATGAATTGTCAGCAACATTCCATGAATCATTAGCCAACATTCCATGAATCATTAGACAACATTCCATGAATCATTAGCAACATTCCATGAATCATTAGACAACATTCCATGAATCATTAGACAACATTCCATGAATCATTAGCAACATTCCATGATTCATTAGCAACATTCCATGAATCAGAGAATCACAGAATCACAGAAACCCCACAGTGCAGATAGAGGCCATTTCGGCCCATCGAGCCTGCACCGATACATATCCCACCCGATCCTTGTAACCCCTACACCAACACATATCCCACCCTATCCCCGTAACCCCACGTATTTAATCCCCCTAACACTAAGGGTCAATTTATCATTAGACAACATTCTCTGAATCATTAGCAACATTGCATGACTCATTAGACAACATTCCATGAATCATTAGACAACATTCCATGAATCATTAGCAACATTCCATGAATCATTAGCAACATTCCATGAATCATTAGCCAACATTCCATGACCCATTAGACAACATTCCATGAATCATTAGCAACATTCCATGAATCATTAGACAACATTCCAGGAATCATTAGCAACATTCCATGAATCATTAGACAACATTCCATGAATCATCAGACAACATTCCATGAATCATTAGACAACATTCCTTGAATCATTAGACATCATTCCATGAATCATTAGCAACATTCCATGAATCATTAGACAACATTCCATGACTCATTAGCAACATTGCATGACTCATTAGACAACATTCCATGAATCATTAGCAACATTCCATGAATCATTAGACAACATTCCATGAATCATTAGCAACATTCCATGATTCATTAGCAACATTCCATGACTCATCAGCAACATTCCATGAATTGTCAGCAACATTCCATGAATCATTAGCCAACATTCCATGAATCATTAGACAACATTCCATGAATCATTAGCAACATTCCATGAATCATTAGACAACATTCCATGAATCATTAGACAACATTCCATGAATCATTAGCAACATTCCATGAATCATTAGACAACATTCTCTGAATCATTAGCAACATTGCATGACTCATTAGACAACATTCCATGAATCATTAGCAACATTCCATGAATCATTAGCAACATTCCATGAATCATTAGACAACATTCCATGAATCATTAGACAACATTCCATGAATCATTAGCAACATTCCATGACTCATTAGACAACATTCCATGAATCATTAGCAACATTCCATGAATCAGTAGACAACATTCCATGAATCATTAGCAACATTCCATGAATCATTAGACAACATTCCATGAATCATTAGACAACATTCCATGAATCATTAGACAACATTCCATGAATCATTAGCAACATTCCATGAATCCTTAGACAACATTCCATGAATCATTAGCCAACATTCCGTGACTCATTAGAAAGCATTCCATGAATCATTAGCAACATTCCATGAATCATTAGCCAGGAATCCAGGAATCATCAGCAATATTCCGTGAATCACTAGCAACATTCCATGAATCATTAGCAACATTCCATGAATCATTAGCAACATTCCATGAATCAGTAGACAACATTCCACGAATCATTAGACAACATTCCATGAATCATTAGCAACATTCCATAAATCAGTAGCCAACAATCCATGAATCATTAGCAGCATTCCATGAATCATTAGACAACATTCCATGAATCAATAGCCAACATTCCATGAACCATCAGCAACATTCCATGAATCATTTGCCAACAATCCATGAATCATTAGCAACATTCAATGAATCATTAGACAACATTCCATGAATCATTAGACAACATTCCATGAATCATTAGCAACATTCCATGAATCATTAGCAACATTCCATGAATCATTAGCAACATTCCATGAATCAGTAGACAACATTCCACGAATCATTAGACAACATTCCATGAATCATTAGCCACATTCCATGAATCATTAGCCAACAATCCATGAATCATTAGACAACATTGCATGTAATCATTAGACAACATTCCATGAATCATTAGCAACATTCCATGAATCATTAGACAACATTCCATGAATCAATAGCCAACATTCCATGAATCATCAGCAACATTCCATGAATCATTAGCCAACAATCCATGAATCATTAGCAACATTCCATGAATCAGTAGACAACATTCCACGAATCATTAGACAACATTCCATGAATCATTAGCAACATTCCATAAATCAGTAGCCAACAATCCATGAATCATTAGCAAAATTCCATGAATCATTAGCAACAATCCATGAATCATTAGCAACATTACATGAATCATTAGACAACATTCCATGAATCATTAGACAACATTCCATGAATCATTAGCAGCATTCCATGAATCATTAGCAACATTCCATGAATCATTAGACAACATTCCATGAATCATTAGCCAGGAATCCAGGAATCATCAGCAATATTCCGTGAATCACTAGCAACATTCCATGAATCATTAGACAACATTCCATTAATCATTAGCAACATTACATGAATCATTAGACAACATTCCATGAATCATTAGCAACATTCCATGAATCATTAGACAAAATTCCATGAATCATTAGCAACATTCCATGAATCATTAGACAACATTCCATGAATCATTAGACAACATTCCATGAATCATTAGCAACATTCCATGAATCATTAGCAACATTCCATGAATCATTAGACAACATTCTCTGAATCATTAGCAACATTGCATGACTCATTAGACAACATTCCATGAATCATTAGCAACATTCCATGAATCATTAGCAACATTCCATGAATCATTAGACAACATTCCATGAATCATTAGACAACATTCCATGAATCATTAGCAACATTCCATGACTCATTGGACAACATTCCATGAATTATTAGCAACATTCCATGAATCATTAGACAACATTCCATTAATCATTAGCAACATTCCATGAATCATTAGACAACATTCCATGAATCATTAGACAACATTCCATGAATCATTAGCAACATTCCATGAATAGTTAGACAACATTCCATGAATCATTAGCCAACATTCCGTGACTCATTAGACAACATTCCATGAATCATTAGCAACATTCCATGAATCATTAGCCAGGAATCCAGGAATCATCAGCAATATTCCGTGAATCACTAGCAACATTCCTTGAATCTTTAGCAACATTCCCTGAATCATTAGCAACATTCCATGAATCATTAGACAACATTCCATGAATCATTAGACAACATTCCATGACTCATTAGACAATATTCCATGAATCATTAGACAACATTCCATGAATCATTTGCAACATTCCATGAATCATTAGCAACATTCCATGAATCATTAGCAACATTCCATGAATCAGTAGACAACATTCCACGAATCATTAGACAACATTCCATGAATCATTAGCAACATTCCATAAATCAGTAGCCAACAATCCATGAATCATTAGCAGCATTCCATGAATCATTAGACAACATTCCATGAATCAATAGCCAACATTCCATGAATCATCAGCAACATTCCATGAATCATTAGCCAACATTCCATGAATCATTAGCAACATTCAATGAATCATTAGACAACATTCCATGAATCATTAGACAACATTCCATGAATCATTAGCAACATTCCATGAATCATTAGCAACATTCCATGAATCATTAGCAACATTCCATGAATCAGTAGACAACATTCCACGAATCATTAGACAACATTCCATGAATCATTAGCCACATTCCATGAATCATCAGCCAACAATCCATGAATCATTAGACAACATTGCATGTAATCATTAGACAACATTCCATGAATCATTAGCAACATTCCATGAATCATTAGCCAACATTCCATGACTCATTAGACAACATTCCATGAATCATTAGCAACATTCCATGAATCCTTAGCAACATTCCATGAATCATTAGCCAACATTCCATGAATCATTAGCAACATTCCAAGAATCATTAGCAGCATTCCATGAATCATTAGACAACATTCCATGAATCATCAGCAACATTCCATGAATCATTAGCCAACAATCCATGAATCATTAGCAACATTCCATGAATCAGTAGACAACATTCCACGAATCATTAGACAACATTCCATGAATCATTAGCAACATTCCATAAATCAGTAGCCAACAATCCATGAATCATTAGCAAAATTCCATGAATCATTAGCAACAATCCATGAATCATTAGCAACATTCCATAAATCAGTAGCCAACAATCCATGAATCATTAGCAAAATTCCATGAATCATTAGCAACAATCCATGAATCATTAGCAACATTACATGAATCATTAGACAACATTCCATGAATCATTAGACAACATTCCATGAATCATTAGCAGCATTCCATGAATCATTAGCAACATTCCATGAATCATTAGACAACATTCCATGAATCATTAGCAACATTCCATGAATCATTAGACAACATTCCATGAATCATTAGCAGCATTCCATGAATCATCAGAAACATTCCATGAATCATTAGCAACATTCCATGAATCGTTAGCAACAATCCTTGAATCATTAGCAACATTCCATGAATCATTAGACAACATTACATGAAGCATTAGAAACATTCCATGAATCATTAGCAACATTCCATGACTCATCAGCAACATTCCATGAATCATCAGCAACATTCCATGAATCATTAGCAACATTCCATGAATCATTAGCAACATTCCATGAACCATTAGACAACATTCCATGAATCATTAGATAACATTCCATGAATCATTAGCCAACATTCCATGAATCATTAGACAACATTCCATGAATCAATAGACAACATTCCATGAATCATGAGCAACATTCCATGAATCATTAGACAGCATTCCATGGATCATTAGCAACATTCCATGAATCATTAGCAACATTCCATGAATCATTAGACAACATTCCATGAATCATTAGCAACATTCCATGAATCATTAGCAACATTCCATGACTCATCAGCAACATTCCATGAATTGTCAGCAACATTCCATGAATCATTAGCCAACATTCCATGAATCATTAGACAACATTCCATGAATCATTAGCAACATTCCATGAATCATTAGACAACATTCCATGAATCATGAGACAACATTCCATGAATCATTAGCAACATTCCATGATTCATTAGCAACATTCCATGAATCACAGCATCACAGAATCACAGAAACCCCACAGTGCAGATAGAGGCCATTTCGGCCCATCGAGCCTGCACCGATACATATCCCACCCGATCCTTGTAACCCCTACACCAACACATATCCCACCCTATCCCCGTAACCCCACGTATTTAATCCCCCTAACACTAAGGGTCAATTTATCATTAGACAACATTCTCTGAATCATTAGCAACATTGCATGACTCATTAGACAACATTCCATGAATCATTAGACAACATTCCATGAATCATTAGCAACATTCCATGAATCATTAGCAACATTCCATGAATCATTAGCCAACATTCCATGACCCATGAGACAACATTCCATGAATCATTAGCAACATTCCATGAATCATTAGACAACATTCCAGGAATCATTAGCAACATTCCATGAATCATTAGACAACATTCCATGAATCATCAGACAACATTCCATGAATCATTAGACAACATTCCTTGAATCATTAGACATCATTCCATGAATCATTAGCAACATTCCATGAATCATTAGACAACATTCCATGACTCATTAGCAACATTGCATGACTCATTAGACAACATTCCATGAATCATTAGCAACATTCCATGAATCATTAGACAACATTCCATGAATCATTAGCAACATTCCATGATTCATTAGCAACATTCCATGACTCATCAGCAACATTCCATGAATTGTCAGCAACATTCCATGAATCATTCGCCAACATTCCATGAATCATTAGCAACATTCCATGAATCATTAGACAACATTCCATGAATCATTAGACAACATTCCATGAATCATTAGACAACATTCCATGAATCATTAGCAACATTCCATGAATCATTAGTAACATTCCATGAATCATTCGACAACATTCTCTGAATCATTAGCAACATTGCATGACTCATTAGACAACATTCCATGAATCATTAGCAACATTCCATGAATCATTAGCAACATTCCATGAATCATTAGACAACATTCCATGAATCATTAGACAACATTCCATGAATCATTAGACAACATTCCATGAATCATTAGCAGCATTCCATGAATCATTAGCAACATTCCATGAATCATTAGACAACATTCCATGAATCATTAGCAACATTCCATGAATCATTAGACAACATTCCATGAATCATTAGCAGCATTCCATGAATCATCAGAAACATTCCATGAATCATTAGCAACATTCCATGAATCGTTAGCAACAATCCTTGAATCATTAGCAACATTCCATGAATCATTAGACAACATTACATGAAGCATTAGAAACATTCCATGAATCATTAGCAACATTCCATGACTCATCAGCAACATTCCATGAATCATCAGCAACATTCCATGAATCATTAGCAACATTCCATGAATCATTAGCAACATTCCATGAACCATTAGACAACATTCCATGAATCATTAGATAACATTCCATGAATCATTAGCCAACATTCCATGAATCATTAGACAACATTCCATGAATCAATAGACAACATTCCATGAATCATTAGCAACATTCCATGAATCATTAGACAACATTCCATGGATCATTAGCAACATTCCATGAATCATTAGCAACATTCCATGAATCATTAGACAACATTCCATGAATCATTAGCAACATTCCATGAATCATTAGCAACATTCCATGACTCATCAGCAACATTCCATGAATTGTCAGCAACATTCCATGAATCATTAGCCAACATTCCATGAATCATTAGACAACATTCCATGAATCATTAGCAACATTCCATGAATCATTAGACAACATTCCATGAATCATGAGACAACATTCCATGAATCATTAGCAACATTCCATGATTCATTAGCAACATTCCATGAATCACAGAATCACAGAATCACAGAAACCCCACAGTGCAGATAGAGGCCATTTCAGCCCATCGAGCCTGCACCGATACATATCCCACCCGATCCTTGTAACCCCTACACCAACACATATCCCACCCTATCCCCGTAACCCCACGTATTTAATCCCCCTAACACTAAGGGTCAATTTATCATTAGACAACATTCTCTGAATCATTAGCAACATTGCATGACTCATTAGACAACATTCCATGAATCATTAGACAACATTCCATGAGTCATTAGCAACATTCCATGAATCATTAGCAACATTCCATGAATCATTAGCCAACATTCCATGACCGATGAGACAACATTCCATGAATCATTAGCAACATTCCATGAATCATTAGACAACATTCCAGGAATCATTAGCAACATTCCATGAATCATTAGACAACATTCCATGAATCATCAGACAACATTCCATGAATCATTAGACAACATTCCTTGAATCATTAGACATCATTCCATGAATCATTAGCAACATTCCATGAATCATTAGACAACATTCCATGACTCATTAGCAACATTGCATGACTCATTAGACAACATTCCATGAATCATTAGCAACATTCCATGAATCATTAGACAACATTCCATGAATCATTAGCAACATTCCATGATTCATTAGCAACATTCCATGACTCATCAGCAACATTCCATGAATTGTCAGCAACATTCCATGAATCATTAGCAACATTCCATGAATCATTAGCCAACATTCCATGACCCATGAGACAACATTCCATGAATCATTAGCAACATTCCATGAATCATTAGACAACATTCCAGGAATCATTAGCAACATTCCATGAATCATTAGACAACATTCCATGAATCATCAGACAACATTCCATGAATCATTAGACAACATTCCTTGAATCATTAGACATCATTCCATGAATCATTAGCAACATTCCATGAATCATTAGACAACATTCCATGACTCATTAGCAACATTGCATGACTCATTAGACAACATTCCATGAATCATTAGCAACATCCCATGAATCATTAGACAACATTCCATGAATCATTAGCAACATTCCATGATTCATTAGCAACATTCCATGACTCATCAGCAACATTCCATGAATTGTCAGCAACATTCCATGAATCATTCGCCAACATTCCATGAATCATTAGACAACATTCCATGAATCATTAGCAACATTCCATGAATCATTAGACAACATTCCATGAATCATTAGACAACATTCCATGAATCATTAGCAACATTCCATGAATCATTAGCAACATTCCATGAATCATTCGACAACATTCTCTGAATCATTAGCAACATTGCATGACTCATTAGACAACATTCCATGAATCATTAGCAACATTCCATGAATCATTAGCAACATTCCATGAATCATTAGACAACATTCCATGAATCATTAGACAACATTCCATGAATCATTAGCAACATTCCATGACTCATTAGACAACATTCCATGAATCATTAGACAACATTCCATGAATCATTAGCAACATTCCATGAATCATTAGACAACATTCCATGAATCATTAGACAACATTCCATGAATCATTAGCAACATTCCATGAATCATTAGACAACATTCCATGAATCATTAGCCAACATTCCGTGACTCATTAGAAAGCATTCCATGAATCATTAGCAACATTCCATGAATCATTAGCCAGGAATCCAGGAATCATCAGCAATATTCCGTGAATCACTAGCAACATTCCTTGAATCTTTAGCAACATTCCCTGAATCATTAGCAACATTCCATGAATCATTAGACAACATTCTATGAATCATTAGACAACATTCCATGAATCATTTGCAACATTCCATGAATCATTAGCAACATTCCATGAATCATTAGCAACATTCCATGAATCAGTAGACAACATTCCACGAATCATTAGACAACATTCCATGAATCATTAGCAACATTCCATAAGTCAGTAGCCAAAAATCCATGAATCATTAGCAACATTCCATGAATCATTAGCCAACAATCCATGAATCATTAGCAACATTCAATGAATCATTAGACAACATTCCATGAATCATTAGACAACATTCCATGAATCATTAGCAACATTCCATGAATCATTAGCAACATTCCATGAATCATTAGCAACATTCCATGAATCATTAGCCAACAATCCATGAATCATTAGCAACATTCCATGAATCCTTAGCAACATTCCATGAATCATTAGCCAACATTCCATGAATCATTAGCAACATTCCAAGAATCATTAGCAGCATTCCATGAATCATTAGACAACATTCCATGAATCAATAGCCAACATTCCATGAATCATCAGCAACATTCCATGAATCATTAGCCAACAATCCATGAATCATTAGCAACATTCCATGAATCAGTAGACAACATTCCACGAATCATTAGACAACATTCCATGAATCATTAGCAACATTCCATAAATCAGTAGCCAACAATCCATGAATCATTAGCAAAATTCCATGAATCATTAGCAACAATCCATGAATCATTAGCAACATTACATGAATCATTAGACAACATTCCATGAATCATTAGACAACATTCCATGAATCATTAGCAGCATTCCATGAATCATTAGCAACATTCCATGAATCATTAGACAACATTCCATGAATCATTAGCAACATTCCATGAATCATTAGACAACATTCCATGAATCATTAGCAGCATTCCATGAATCATCAGAAACATTCCATGAATCATTAGACAACATTCCATGAATCATTAGCAACATTCCATGAATCGTTAGCAACAATCCTTGAATCATTAGCAACATTCCATGAATCATTAGACAACATTACATGAAGCATTAGAAACATTCCATGATTCATTAGCAACATTCCATGACTCATCAGCAACATTCCATGAATCATCAGCAACATTCCATGAATCATTAGCAGCATTCCGTGAATCATTAGCAACATTCCATGAACCATTAGACAACATTCCATGAATCATTAGACAACATTCCATGAATCATTAGATAACATTCCATGAATCATTAGCCAACATTCCATGAATCATTAGACAACATTCCATGAATCAATAGACAACATTCCATGAATCATTAGCAACATTCCATGAATCATTAGACAACATTCCATGGATCATTAGCAACATTCCATGAATCATTAGCAACATTCCATGAATCATTAGACAACATTCCATGAATCATTAGCAACATTCCATGAATCATTAGCAACATTCCATGACTCATCAGCAACATTCCATGAATTGTCAGCAACATTCCATGAATCATTAGCCAACATTCCATGAATCATTAGACAACATTCCATGAATCATTAGCAACATTCCATGAATCATTAGACAACATTCCATGAATCATTAGACAACATTCCATGAATCATAAGCAACATTCCATGATTCATTAGCAACATTCCATGAATCACAGAATCACAGAATCACAGAAACCCCACAGTGCAGATAGAGGCCATTTCGGCCCATCGAGCCTGCACCGATACATATCCCACCCGATCCTTGTAACCCCTACACCAACACATATCCCACCCTATCCCCGTAACCCGACGTATTTAATCCCCCTAACACTAAGGGTCAATTTATCATTAGACAACATTCTCTGAATCATTAGCAACATTGCATGACTCATTAGACAACATTCCATGAATCATTAGACAACATTCCATGAATCATTAGCAACATTCCATGAATCATTAGCAACATTCCATGAATCATTAGCCAACATTCCATGTTCCATTAGACAACATTCCATGAATCATTAGCAACATTCCATGAATCATTAGACAACATTCCAGGAATCATTAGCAACATTCCATGAATCATTAGACAACATTCCATGAATCATTAGACATCATTCCATGAATCATTAGCAACATTCCATGAATCATTAGACAACATTCCATGACTCATTAGACAACATTCCATGAATCATTAGACAACATTCCATGAATCATTAGCAACATTCCATGAATCATTTGCAACATTCCATGAATCATTAGCCAACATTCCGTGGCTCATTAGACAACATTCCATGAATCATTAGCAACATTCCATGAATCATTAGACAACATTCCATGAATCATTAGACAACATTCCATGACTCATTAGACAACATTCCGTGACTCATTAGACAACATTCCATGAATCATTAGCAATATTCCAATAATCATTAGCCAAGATTCAATGAATCATTAGCAACATTCCGTGAATAACTAGCAACATTCCTTGAATCTTTAGCAACATTCCATGAATCATTCGCCAACATTCCATGAAACATTAGCAACATTCCATGAATCATTAGACAACATTCCATGAATCATAAGACAACATTCCATGAATAATTAGCCAACAATGCATGCATCATTAGCAACATTCCGTGAATCATTAGCAACATTCCGTGAATCATTAGCAACATTCCATGACTCATTAGCAATATTCCATGGCCTAGAAATTCAGTATTGCCACTTTTGGGGCGGTAAAGTCGGGCGGCCGCTAAAGTTTGCGCCCGGCGCAAAGTCGAGCCCCCTTCTCCAATATTCAGTTGCATCACCCTAAGAGGTTGCTGCTGCGCCAAAACAGGTGATGCACGACTATCATTAGGCGCTAAGGCGGCAGCCCGGGGCACTAACACCGGAAGTTGGCCGCAGGGCAGGTGCGGCGATCTGCTGATTGTCGGCAGACACTCTGGCTCCGGTGAGCTCTTAATGGGGGGGGGGTGGATTTGTTTTTTTGAAAGGCCGAGACTAGTGTATTTGTGTTTTTGGGGAGTCCTCCTCCTCCTCCTCCTCCTCCTCAAGAAGGAGTGTTACAAAACGGCTGCCTTTTCTACGTCATGATCTGCGCGCGCAGATGAGCGGGCGCAATTACTTTGCGCCGGCGCTAAATGTCTACTGAAGTTGGGGCGAGTCGCAGATCGCGCTGCGCCCGGGCGCTAAGCGCCTAGCGCTCGAGATCTACTCCTCCTAAGGCGCTAATGGCTGGCGCAGCCAACTGAATTTCTAGGCCCATGACTCATCAGCAAAATTCCATGAATCGTCAGCAACATTCCATGACTCATTAGACAACATTCCATGAATCATTAGCAACATTCCATGAATCATTAGCCAACATTCCATGACTCATTAGACAACATTCCATGAATCATTAGCAACATTCCATGAATCATTAGACAACATTCCATGAATCATTAGACAACATTCCATGAATCATCAGACAACATTCCATGAATCATTAGACAGCATTCCATGAATCATTAGACATCATTCCATGAATCATTAGCAACATTCCATGAATCATTAGACAACATTCCATGACTCATTAGACAACATTCCATGAATAATCAGACAACATTCCATGAATCATTAGCAACATTCCATGAATCATTAGACAACATTCCATGAATCATTAGCAACATTCCATGAATCATTAGACAACATTCCTTGGATCATTAGCAACATTCCATGGATCATTAGCAACATTCCATGAATCATTAGCAACATTCCATGAATCATTTGCAACATTCCATGAATCATTAGACAACATTCCATGAATCATTAGCAACATTCCATGAATCATTAGCAACAATCCATGAATCATTAGCAACATTCCATGAATCATTAGCAACATTCCATGAATCATTAGACAACATTACCTGAATCATTAGGCAACATTCCATGAATCATTAGCAACATTCCATGAATCATTAGACAACATTACATGAATCATTAGCAACATTCCATGAATCATTAGCAACATTCCATAAATCATTAGACAACATTCCATGAATCATTAGCATCATTCCATGAGTCATTAGACAACATTCCATGAATCATTAGCAACATTCCATGAATCATTAGACAACATTCCATGGATCATTAGACAACATTCCATGAATTATTCGCAACATTCCATGAATGGTCAGCAACATTCCATGAATCATTAGCAATTTTCCGTGAATCATTAGCCATCATTCCATGAATCATCAGCAACATTCCATGAATCATTAGCCAACAATCCCTGAATCATTAGCAACATTCCATGAATCATTAGACAACATTCCATGAATCATTAGAAAACATTCCATGAATCATTAGCAACTTTCCATGAATCATTTGCAACATTCCATGAATAATTAGACAACTTTCCATGAATCATTAGACAACATTCCATGAATCATTAGCAACATTCCATGAATCATGAGACAACATTTCATGAATCATTCGCAACATTCCATGAATCATTAGACAACATTCCAAAAATCATTAGCAACACTCCATAAATCAGTAGCCAACAATCCATGAATCATTAGCAACATTCCATGAATCGTGAGCAACATTCCATGAATCATTAGCAACATTCCATGATTCATCAGCAACATTCCATAAATCATCAGACAACATTCCATGAATCATTAGCATCACTCCATGAATCATTAGACAACATTCCATGAATCATTTGCAACATTCCATGAATAATTAGACAACTTTCCATGAATCATTAGACAACATTCCATGAATCATTAGCAACATTCCATGAATCATGAGACAACATTTCATGAATCATTCGCAACATTCCATGAATCATTAGACAACATTCCAAAAATCATTAGCAACACTCCATAAATCAGTAGCCAACAATCCATGAATCATTAGCAACATTCCATGAATCGTTAGCAACATTCCATGAATCATTAGCAACATTCCATGATTCATCAGCAACATTCCATAAATCATCAGACAACATTCCATGAATCATTAGCATCACTCCATGAATCATTAGACAACATTCCATGAATCATTAGCAACATTCCATGAATCATTAGACAACATTCCATGGATCATTAGACAACATTCCATGAATTATTCGCAACATTCCATGAATCGTCAGCAACATTCCATGAATCATTAGCAATTTTCCGTGAATCATTAGTCAACATTCCATGAATCATCAGCAACATTCCATGAATCATTAGCCAACATTCCTTGAATCATTAGACAACATTCCATGAATCATTAGAAAACATTCCATGAATCATTAGCAACATTCCATGAATCATTAGCAACATTCCATGAATAATTAGACAACAATCCATGAATCATTAGACAACATTCCATGAATCATTAGCAACATTCCATGAATCACTAGACAACATTCCATGAATCATTAGCAACATTCCATGAATCATTAGACAACATTCCATAAATCATTAGCAACACTCCATAAGTCAGTAGCAAACAATCCATGAATCATTAGCAACATTCCATGAATCATTAGCAACATTCCATGAATCATTAGACAACATTCCATGAATCATTAGACAACATTCCATGAATCATTAGCAACATTCCATGAATCATTAGCAACATTCCATGAATCATTAGACAACATTCCATGAATCATTAGCAACATTCCATGACTCATTAGACAACATTCCATGAATCGTTAGCAACATTCCATGAATCATTAGACAACATTCCATGAATAATTAGCCAACAATCCATGCATCATTAGCAACATTCCGTGAATCATTAGCAACATTCTGTGAATCATCAGCAACATTCCATGTGTCATTAGCAACACTCCGTGAATCATTAGCATCATTCCATGACTCATTAGACAACATTCCATGAATAATTAGCCAACAATGCATGCATCATTAGCAACATTCCGTGAATCATTAGCAACTTTCTGTGAATCATCAGCAACATTCCATGTGTCATTAGCAACATTCCATGAATCATTAGACAACATTCCATGAATCATTAGCAGCATTCCATGAATCATTAGACAACATTCCTTGAATCATTGGACAATATTCCATGAATCATTAGCCAGCATTCCATGACTCATTAGCAACATTCCATGAATCATCAGACAACATTCCATGAATCATGAGACAACCTTCCATGAATCATTAGCAACATTCCATGAATCGTTAGCCAACATTCCATGAAACGTTAGACAACATTCCATGTAATCATTAGACAATATTCCATGAATCATTAGCAACATTCCATGAATCATTAGCCAACATTCCATGACTCATTAGACAACATTCCATGAATCATTAGCAACATTCTATGAATCATTAGCAATCATCAGCAACATTCCATGAATCATTAGCAACATTCCCTGAATCATTAGACAACATTCCATGAATCATTAGCAACATTCCATGAATCATTAGACAACATTCCATGAATCATTAGCAGCATTCCATGAATCATTAGACAACATTCCTTGAATCATTGGACAATATTCCATGAATCATTAGCCAACATTCCATGACTCATTAGACAACATTCCATGAACCATTAGTCAACATTCCATGATTCATTGGACAACATTCCATTAATCAATAGACAACATTCCGTGATTCATTGGACAACATTCCATTAATCATTAGATAACATTCCATGAATCATTAGACAACATTCCATGAATCATTAGCAACATTCCATGAATCATCAGACAACATTCCATGAATCATGAGACAACCTTCCATGAATCATTAGCAACATTCCATGAATCATTAGCCAACATTCCATGAAACGTTAGACAACATTCCATGTAATCATTAGACAATATTCCATGAATCATTAGCAACATTCCATGAATCATTAGCCAACATTCCATGACTCATTAGACAACATTCCATGAATCATTAGCAACATTCTATGAATCATTAGCAACATTCCATGAATCATTCGCCAACAATCCATGAATCATTAGCAACATTCAATGAATCATTCGACATCATTCCATGAATCTTTCGACAACTTTCCATGAATCATTAGCAACACTCCGAGAATCATTAGCAACATTCTATGAATCATTAGACAACATTCCATGAATCATTAGCCAACATTCCATGACTCATATGACAACATTCCATGAATCATTAGCCAACATTCCATGACTCATTAGACAACATTCCATGAACCATTAGCCAACATTCCATGACTCATTAGACAACATTCCATGATTCATTGGACAACATTCCATTAATCATTAGATAACATTCCATGAATCATTAGACAACATTCCATGAATCATTAGACAACATTCCATGAATCATTAGCAACATTCCATGAATCATTAGCCAACATTCCATGAAACTTTAGACAACATTCCATGTAATCATTGGACAACATTCCATGAATCATTAGCAACATTCCATGAATCATTAGCCAACATTCCATGACTCATTAGACAACATTCCATGAATCATTAGCAACATTCTATGAATCATTAGCAACATTCCATGAATCATTAGCCAACAATCCATGAATCATTAGCAACATTCAATGAATCATTCGACATCATTCCATGAATCTTTAGACAACTTTCCATGAATCATTAGCAACACTCCGAGAATCATTAGCAACGTTCCATGAATCATTAGACAACATTCCATGAATCATTAGCCAACATTCCATGACTCATATGACAACGTTCCATGTATCATTAGCCAACATTCCATGAATCATTAGACACAATTCAATGAATCATTAGCAACCTTCCATGAATCATTAGACATCATTCAATGATTCATTGGACAACATTCCATTAATCATTAGACAACATTCCATGAATCATTAGACAACATTCCATTAATCATTAGACAACATTCCATGACTCATCAGACAACATTCCATGAATCATTAGCAACATTCCATGAATCATTAGCCAACATTCCATGAATCATCAGAAAACATTCCATGTAATCATTAGACAACATTCCATGAATCATTAGCAACATTCCATGAATCATTAGCCAACATTCCATGACTCATTAGACAACATTCCATGAATCATTAGCAACATTCCATGAATCATTAGCAACATTCCATGAACCATTAGACAACTTTCCATGAATCATTAGCAACATTCCAAGAATCATTAGCAACATTCCATGAATCATCAGACAACTTTCCATGAATCAGCAGCCAACATTCCATGAATCATCAGCAACATTCCATGAATCATTAGCCAACAATCCATGAATCATTAGCAACATTCAATGAATCATTAGACAACATTCCATGGATCATTAGACAACATTCCATGAATCATTAGCAACATTCCATGAATCATTAGCCAAAATTCCATGAATCATTAGCAACATTCCATGAATCATTAGCAACATTCCATGAATCATTAGACAACATTCCATGAATCATTAGACAACATTCCATGACTCATTAGACAACATTCCATGAAACATTAGACAAAATTCCATAAATCATTAGCAACCTTCCATGAATCATTAAACAACATTCCATGATTCATTGGACAACATTCCATTAATCATTAGACAACATTCCATGATTCATTGTACAGCATTCCATTAATCATTAGACAACATTCCATGAATCATTAGACAACATTCCATGAATCATTAGCAACATTCCATGGATCATTAGACAACATTCCATGAATCATTAGCAACATTCCATGAATCATTAGCCAAAATTCCATGACTCATTAGACAACATTCCATGTAATCATTAGACAACATTCCATGAATCATTAGCAACATTCCATGAATCATTAGCAACATTCCATGAATCATTAGCCAACATTCCATGACTCATTAGACAACATTCCATGAATCATTAGCAACATTCCATGAATCATTAGCAACATTCCATGAATCATTAGCCAACACTCCATGAATCATTAGCAACATTTAATGAATCATTAGACAACATTCCATGAATCATTAGACAACTTTCCATGAATCATTAGCAACATTCCAAGAATCATTAGCAACATTCCATGAATCATTAGACAACTTTCCATGAATCAGTAGCCAACATTCCATGAATCATCAGCAACATTCCATGAATCATTAGCATCATTCCGTGAATCATTAGCAATCATCAGCAACATTCCATGAATCATTAGCAACATTCTGTGAATCATTAGCAACATTCCATGACTCATTAGACTACATTCCCTGAATCATTAGACAACATTCCATGAATCATTAGCAACATTCCATGAATCATTAGACAACATTCCATGAATCATTAGCAATATTCCATGAATCATTAGACAACATTCCATTAATCATTAGACAACATTCCATGAATCATTAGCAACATTCCATGAATCATTAGCCAACATTCCATGACTCATTACACAACATTCCATGAATCATTAGCAACATTCCATGAATCATTAGCAACATTCCATGAACCATTAGACAACTTTCCATGAATCATTAGCAACATTCCAAGAATCATTAGCAACATTCCATGAATCATCAGACAACTTTCCATGAATCAGTAGCCAACATTCCATGAATCATCAGCAACATTCCATGAATCATTAGCCAACAATCCATGAATCATTAGCAACATTCAATGAATCATTAGACAACATTCCATGGATCATTAGACAACATTCCATGAATCATTAGCAACATTCCATGAATCATTAGCCAAAATTCCATGAATCATTAGCAACATTCCATGAATCATTAGACAACATTCCATGACTCATTAGACAACATTCCATGAAACATTAGACAAAATTCCATGAATCATTAGCCAAAATTCCATGAATCATTAGCAACATTCCATGAATCATTAGCAACATTCCATGAATCATTAGACAACATTCCATGACTCATTAGACAACATTCCATGAAACATTAGACAAAATTCCATGAATCATTAGCAACCTTCCATGAATCATTAAACAACATTCCATGATTCATTGGACAACATTCCATTAATCATTAGACAACATTCCATGATTCATTGTACAGCATTCCATTAATCATTAGACAACATTCCATGAATCATTAGACAACATTCCATGAATCATTAGCAACATTCCATGGATCATTAGACAACATTCCATGAATCATTAGCAACATTCCATGAATCATTAGCCAAAATTCCATGACTCATTAGACAACATTCCATGAATCATTAGCAACATTCCATGAATCATTAGCCAACAATCCATGAATCATTAGCAACATTCAATGAATCATTAGACAACTTTCCATGAATCATTAGCAACATTCCAAGAATCATTAGCAACATTCCATGAATCATTAGACAACATTCCATGAATCTTTAGCCAACATTCCATGACTCATATGACAACATTCCATGAATCATTCGCAACATTCCATGAATCATTAGACAACATTTCAAAAATCATTAGCAACACTCCATAAATCAGTAGCCAACAATCCATGAATCATTAGCAACATTCCATGAATCATTAGCAACATTCCATGATTCATCAGCAACATTCCATAAATCATCAGACAACATTCCATGAATCATTAGCATCACTCCATGAATCATTAGACAACATTCCATGAATCATTAGCAACATTCCATGAATCATTAGACAACATTCCATGGATCATTAGACAACATTCCATGAATTATTCGCAACATTCCATGAATCGTCAGCAACATTCCATGAATCATTAGCAATTTTCCGTGAATCATTAGTCAACATTCCATGAATCATCAGCAACATTCCATGAATCATTAGCCAACAATCCCTGAATCATTTGCAACATTCCATGAATCATTAGACAACATTCCATGAATCATTAGAAAACATTCCATGAATCATTAGCAACATTCCATGAATCATTAGCAACATTCCATGAATAATTAGACAACATTCCATGAATCATTAGACAACATTCCATGAATCATTAGCAACATTCCATGAATCACTAGACAACATTCCATGAATCATTAGCAACATTCCATGAATCATTGGACAACATTTCATAAATCATTAGCAACACTCCATAAGTCAGTAGCAAACAATCCATGAATCATTAGCAACATTCCATGAATCATTAGCAACATTCCATGAATCATTAGACAACATTCCATGAATCATTAGACAACATTCCATGAATCATTAGCAACATTCCATGAATCATTAGCAACATTCCATGACTCATTAGACAACATTCCATGAATCGTTAGCAACATTCCATGAATCATTAGACAACATTCCATGAATAATTAGCCAACAATCCATGCATCATTAGCAACATTCCGTGAATCATTAGCAACATTCTGTGAATCATCAGCAACATTCCATGTGTCATTAGCAACACTCCGTGAATCATTAGCATCATTCCATGACTCATTAGACAACATTCCATGAATAATTAGCCAACAATGCATGCATCATTAGCAACATTCCGTGAATCATTAGCAACTTTCTGTGAATCATCAGCAACATTCCATGTGTCATTAGCAACATTCCGTGAATCATTAACAACATTCCATGACTCATTAGCAACATTCCATGACTCATCAGCAACATTGCATGAATCGTCAGCAACATTCCATGAGTCATTAGCAACATTCCGTGCATCATTCGCAATCATCAGCAACATTCCATGAATCATTAGCAACATTCTGTGAATCATTAGCAACATTCCATGACTCATTAGACAACATTCCCTGAATCATTAGACAACATTCCATGAATCATTAGCAACATTCCATGAATCATTAGACAACATTCCATGAATCATTAGCAGCATTCCATGAATCATTAGACAACATTCCTTGAATCATTAGACAATATTCCATGAATCATTAGCCAACATTCCATGACTCATTAGACAACATTCCATGAACCATTAGTCAACATTCCATGACTCATTAGACAACATTGCATGAATCATTAGCCAACATTCCATGAAACATTAGACAACATTCCATGATTCATTGGACAACATTCCATTAATCAATAGACAACATTCCGTGATTCATTGGACAACATTCCATTAATCATTAGATAACATTCCATGAATCATTAGACAACATTCCATGAATCATTAGCAACATTCCATGAATCATCAGACAACATTCCATGAATCATTAGACAACCTTCCATGAATCATTAGCAACATTCCATGAATCATTAGCCAACATTCCATGAAACTTTAGACAACATTCCATGTAATCATTGGACAATATTCCATGAATCATTAGCAACATTCCATGAATCATCAGCCAACATTCCATGACTCATTAGACAACATTCCATGAATCATTAGCAACATTCTATGAATCATTAGCAACATTCCATGAATCATTAGCAACATTCAATGAATCATTCGACATCATTCCATGAATCTTTCGACAACTCTCCATGAATCATTAGCAACACTCCGAGAATCATTAGCAACATTCTATGAATCATGAGACAACATTCCATGAATCATTAGCCAACATTCCATGACTCATATGACAACATTCCATGAATCATTAGCCAACATTCCATGACTCATTAGACAACATTCCATGAACCATTAGCCAACATTCCATGACTCATTAGACAACATTCCATGAATCATTGGACAACATTCCATGAATCATTAGCAACATTCCATGAATCATTAGCCAACATTCCATGAAACTTTAGACAACATTCCATGTAATCTTTGGACAACATTCCATGAATCATAAGACAACATTCCATTAATCATTAGATAACATTCCATGAATCATTAGACAACATTCCATGAATCATTGGACAACATTCCATGAATCATTAGCAACATTCCATGAATCATTAGCCAACATTCCATGAAACTTTAGACAACATTCCATGTAATCATTAGACAACATTCCAGGAATCATTAGCAACATTCCATGAATCATTAGACAACATTCCATGACTCATTAGACAACATTCCATGAATCATTAGACAACATTCCATGAATCATTAGCAACATTCCATGAATCATTAGACATCATTCCATGAATCATTAGCAACATTCCATGAATCATTAGACAACATTCCATGACTCATTAGACAACATTCCATGAATCATTAGACAACATTCCATGAATCATTAGACATCATTCCATGAATCATTAGCAACATTCCATGAATCATTAGACAACATTCCATGACTCATTAGACAACATTCCATGAATCATTAGACAACATTCCATGAATCATTAGCAACATTCCATGAATCATTAGCAACATTCCATGAATCATTAGCCAACATTCCGTGACTCATTAGACAACATTCCATGAATCATTAGCAACATTCCATGAATCATTAGACAACATTCCATGAATCATTAGACAACATTCCATGACTCATTAGACAACATTCCATGAATCATTAGCAATATTCCAATAATCATTAGCCAAGATTCAATGAATCATTAGCAACATTCCGTGAATAACTAGCAACATTCCTTGAATCTTTAGCAACATTCCATGAATCATTCGCCAACATTCCATGAAACATTAGCAACATTCCATGAATCATTAGACAACATTCCATGAATCATAAGACAACATTCCATGAATAATTAGCCAACAATGCATGCATCATTAGCAACATTCCGTGAATCATTAGCAACATTCCGTGAATCATTAGCAACATTCCATGACTCATTAGCAATATTCCATGGCCTAGAAATTCAGTATTGCCACTTTTGGGGCGGTAAAGTCGGGCGGCCGCTAAAGTTTGCGCCCGGCGCAAAGTCGAGCCCCCTTCTCCAATATTCAGTTGCATCACCCTAAGAGGTTGCTGCTGCGCCAAAACAGGTGATGCACGACTATCATTAGGCGCTAAGGCGGCAGCCCGGGGCACTAACACCGGAAGTTGGCCGCAGGGCAGGTGCGGCGATCTGCTGATTGTCGGCAGACACTCTGGCTCCGGTGAGCTCTTTATGGGGGGGGGGTGGATTTGTTTTTTTGAAAGGCCGAGACTAGTGTATTTGTGTTTTTGGGGAGTCCTCCTCCTCCTCCTCCTCCTCAAGAAGGAGTGTTACAAAACGGCTGCCTTTTCTACGTCATGATCTGCGCGCGCAGATGAGCGGGCGCAATTACTTTGCGCCGGCGCTAAATGTCTACTGAAGTTGGGGCGAGTCGCAGATCGCGCTGCGCCCGGGCGCTAAGCGCCTAGCGCTCGAGATCTACTCCTCCTAAGGCGCTAATGGCTGGCGCAGCCAACTGAATTTCTAGGCCCATGACTCATCAGCAAAATTCCATGAATCGTCAGCAACATTCCATGAGTCATTAGCAACATTCCGTGACTCATTAGCAATCATCAGCAACATTCCATGAATCATTAGCAACATTCTGTGAATCATTAGCAACATTCCATGACTCATTAGACAACATTCCCTGAATCATTAGACAACATTCCATGAATCATTAGCAACATTCCATGAATCATTAGAAAACATTCCATGAATCATTAGCAACATTCCATGAATCATTAGCAACATTCCATGAATCATTAGACAACATTCTCTGAATCATTAGCAACATTGCATGACTCATTAGACAACATTCCATGAATCATTAGACAACATTCCATGAATCATTATCAACATTCCATGAATCATTAGACAACATTCCATGACTCATTAGACAACATTCCATGAATAATCAGACAACATTCCATGAATCATTAGCAACATTCCATGAATCATTAGACAACATTCCATGAATCATTAGCAACATTCCATGAATCATTAGACAACATTCCTTGGATCATTAGCAACATTCCATGGATCATTAGCAACATTCCATGAATCATTAGCAACATTCCATGAATCATTTGCAACATTCCATGAATCATTAGACAACATTCCATGAATCATTAGCAACATTCCATGAATCATTAGCAACAATCCATGAATCATTAGCAACATTCCATGAATCATTAGCAACATTCCATGAATCATTAGACAACATTACCTGAATCATTAGGCAACATTCCATGAATCATTAGCAACATTCCATGAATCATTAGACAACATTACATGAATCATTAGCAACATTCCATGAATCATTAGCAACATTCCATAAATCATTAGACAACATTCCATGAATCATTAGCATCATTCCATGAGTCATTAGACAACATTCCATGAATCATTAGCAACATTCCATGAATCATTAGACAACATTCCATGGATCATTAGACAACATTCCATGAATTATTCGCAACATTCCATGAATGGTCAGCAACATTCCATGAATCATTAGCAATTTTCCGTGAATCATTAGCCATCATTCCATGAATCACCAGCAACATTCCATGAATCATTAGCCAACAATCCCTGAATCATTAGCAACATTCCATGAATCATTAGACAACATTCCATGAATCATTTGCAACATTCCATGAATCATTAGACAACAGAGTAGGACCTCGAAGGTAGTAATCTCTCGATTACTACCAGTGCCACGTGCTAGTAAGAGTACAGAGAACAGGATAGTTAGGCTAAATACGTGGCTTGAGCAGTGGTGTAAGAGGGAGGGTTTTAAATTTTTGAGGCATTGGAACCAGTTTTGTGGTAGGTGTGACCTATACAAAAGGGACGGTCTACACCTGTGCAGAGATGGAACTGATGTTCTCGGGGTAATTTTTGATAAAGCAGTTCGGGAGCATTTAAACTAGTATGGCAGGGGGCTAGAAACCTTTGTAGTGAAATAGAGGAAAGTGAAAGGCAGACAGAAATAAATGGTAAAAGGGTGAGGAACAAAAAACAAAGGGCCAAACTAATTCATAAAAAATGTGAGCATAAAAAAAGCCTGAGGGTTTTATACCTTAATGCGAGAAGCATCAGGAACAAGGTAGATGAATTAGCTGTGGAAATAGAGGTTAATAATTATGATCTAATTGGGATTACGGAAACATGGTTGCAGGGTGAGCAGGGCTGGGAGCTTAACATACAGGGGTATTCAGTATTTAGGAAGGATCGACAAAAAAGAAAGGGAGGAGGGGTAGCATTGCTAGTAAAAGAGGGGATAAATGCAATTGAAAAGAAGGATATTAACTCAGTTAATACAGAATCTATATGGGTGGAGCTAAGAAATAGCGAGGGGCGAAAAACATTAATAGGAGTGGTATATAGGCCTCCAAATAGTAAAATAGAGGTTAGGGAGGGCATCACGAGGGAAATTAGAGAAGCGTGCAATAAGAGCACAGCTGTCATCATAGGTGACTTTAACTTACATATAGATTGGACTAGCCTAATCAGTAAAAATAATGAGGAGGAGGAATTCCTTGAGTGTTTAAGGGATGGTTATCTGGATCAATATGTCGAGGAACCAACTCGGGAACAGGCTATATTGGACTGGGTACTGTGCAATGAGAAGGGACTAATCAGTAATCTTGTTGTACGGGGACCCTTGGGTCAGAGCGATCATAACATGATCGATTTCTCACTCGAAATGGAGAGCGAAGAAATTGACTCAGAGACTAAGGTCCTGAATTTAAACAAGGGGAATTATGATGCCATGAGACGGGAACTGAGTAGGTCTGATTGGACAACGTTCCTGGGAGGACTGGAGGTAGATAAACAATGGCAAACATTTAAAGATAGAATGACAAAATTGCAAAAATTGTTTATACCAATCTGGCATAAAAGGAAATCTAAAAAGGTGACTCAACCGTGGATAACAGGGGAAATTAGAGACAGCATAAAATCCAAAGATAGGGCGTATAAAATAGCCAAAAAAAGCGCCAGAGCGGAAGATTGGGAACAGTTTAAGATAGAGCAAAGGAGGGCAAAGAGCATGATCAAGAGGGGCAAAATAGCTTACGAAAACAAGCTGGCGGAAAATATAAAAACTAACTCCAAAAGCTTTTATAAATATATCAAAAGGAAAAGACTGGTGAAAACCAAAGTTGGTCCATTGCAGTCAGATACGGGGGAATATATAATGGGAAATAAGGAAATGGCAGATCAACTAAATGCATACTTTGGGTCAGTCTTTACGAAGGAAGACACAAAAAACCTCCCTGGGATATCGGGAAAAATAGGGACATTGGCAAAGGAGGAACTGACGCAAATCAATATCTCTAAGGATATGGTGTTAAGGAAGCTAAAGGGATTGAAGGTGGACAAATCCCCAGGGCCTGATAACATGCATCCTAGGGTACTGAAGGAGGTGGCCCTAGAGATAGCGGATGCACTAAGGATGATTTTTCAGAATTCATTAGACTCGGGAACAGTGCCGATGGATTGGAGGGTAGCTAACGTTACCCCACTATTCAAAAAGGGGGGTAGGGAAAAAGCAGGTAATTACAGACCTGTAAGCCTTACATCAGTTGTGGGCAAAATGCTGGAGTCCATCATTAAGGATGAAATAGCGGAGCACTTAGCAAATGGGGACAGGATAGGACAGAGTCAACATGGATTTACAAAGGGTAAATCGTGCTTGACTAATCTATTGGAATTTTTTGAGGGAGTAACTGGTAGAATAGATGGGGGAGAGCCAGTAGATGTGGTGTACCTGGACTTCCAAAAGGCCTTCGATAAGGTCCCACATAAAAGATTAGCATGGAAAATTGAGGCTCATGGGATAAAGGGGAAAGTTTTGGCGTGGATAGGGAACTGGCTGTCAGATAGAAAACAGAGAGTTGGAATAAACGGCTCATTTTCTGAATGGCAGGCAGTAACAAGTGGGGTACCACAGGGATCTGTCCTGGGCCCCCAGCTGTTCACAATTTACATTAATGACCTGGATCAGGGAGTCGGATGCAGCATTTCCAAATTTGCAGACGACACTAAACTAGGAGGGGGGGGTGGGCTCAGAGGAAGAGACCAGGAAGCTCCAGAGCGATTTGGACAGACTGGGCGATTGGGCGGATAAATGGCAGATGCACTATAATGTGGACAAGTGCGAAGTTATCCACCTTGGGTGCAGGAACGGGAGGGCAAATTATTATTTAAATGGCAATAGATTGGGAGAGGGGGAAGTACAGAGAGACCTGGGTGTTCTTGTACACCAGTCACTGAAGGCGAGCATGCAGGTGCAACAGGCGGTCAAGAAGGCAAACGGTATGCTGGCCTTCATAGCAAAAGGGTTAGAATACAGGAACAGGGATACCTTGCTGCAGCTGTACAGGGCACTGGTGAGACCACACCTCGAGTACTGTGTACAGTTTTGGTCGCCTCATCTGAGGAAGGATGTTCTTGCCATGGAGGGGGTGCAGCGGCGATTCACCAGGCTGATACCAGGAATGGCGGGAATGACCTATGAGGAGAGACTATGTAGTTTAGGGATGTACACACTGGAGTTTAGAAGATTGAGAGGGGACCTCATAGAAGTGTATAAAATTCTGACAGGTCTAGACAGACTGGATGCAGAAGGAATGTTTCCCTTGGCGGGTGAGAACAGAACTAGAGGACATAATTTAAGGATAAGGGCTAAACCATTTAGGACAGAGATGAGGGGGAATTTCTTCACTCAGAGAGTGGTGAACCTGTGGAACTCATTGCCACAGAGGGCAGTGTACGCCAGCTCATTAAATATATTTAAGAGGGAATTAGATATATTTCTACGGGCAAAAGGGGTTAAGGGTTACGGAGAGAAGGCGGGGACGGGATACTGAATTAAAGGATCAGCCATGATCTCATCGAATGGCGGAGCAGGCACGAAGGGCCGAATGGCCTACTCCTGCTCCTATCTTCTATGTATCTATGTATCTATGTATTCCATGAATCATTAGAAAACATTCCATGAATCATTAACAACTTTCCATGAATCATTTGCAACATTCCATGAATAATTAGACAACTTTCCATGAATCATTAGACAACATTACATGAATCATTAGCAACATTCCATGAATCATGAGACAACATTTCATGAATCATTCGCAACATTCCATGAATCATTAGACAACATTCCAAAAATCATTAGCAACACTCCATAAATCAGTAGCCAACAATCCATGAATCATTAGCAACATTCCATGAATCGTTAGCAACATTCCATGAATCATTAGCAACATTCCATGATTCATCAGCAACATTCCATAAATCATCAGACAACATTCCATGAATCATTAGCATCACTCCATGAATCATTAGACAACATTCCATGAATCATTAGCAACATTCCATGAATCATTAGACAACATTCCATGGATCATTAGACAACATTCCATGAATTATTCGCAACATTCCATGAATCGTCAGCAACATTCCATGAATCATTAGCAATTTTCCGTGAATCATTAGTCAACATTCCATGAATCATCAGCAACATTCCATGAATCATTAGACAACATTCCATGAATCATTAGACAACATTCCATGAATCATTAGCAACATTCCATGAATCACTAGACAACATTCCATGAATCATTAGCAACATTCCATGAATCATTAGACAACATTCCATAAATCATTAGCAACACTCCATAAGTCAGTAGCAAACAATCCATGAATCATTAGCAACATTCCATGAATCATTAGCAACATTCCATGAATCATTAGACAACATTCCATGAATCATTAGACAACATTCCATGAATCATTAGCAACATTCCATGAATCATTAGACAACATTCCATGAATCATTAGCAACATTCCATGACTCATTAGACAACATTCCATGAATCGTTAGCAACATTCCATGAATCATTAGACAACATTCCATGAATAATTAGCCAACAATCCATGCATCATTAGCAACATTCCGTGAATCATTAGCAACATTCTGTGAATCATCAGCAACATTCCATGTGTCATTAGCAACACTCCGTGAATCATTAGCATCATTCCATGACTCATTAGACAACATTCCATGAATAATTAGCCAACAATGCATGCATCATTAGCAACATTCCGTGAATCATTAGCAACTTTCTGTGAATCATCAGCAACATTCCATGTGTCATTAGCAACATTCCGTGAATCATTAACAACATTCCATGACTCATTAGCAACATTCCATGACTCATCAGCAACATTGCATGAATCGTCAGCAACATTCCATGAGTCATTAGCAACATTCCGTGCATCATTCGCAATCATCAGCAACATTCCATGAATCATTAGCAACATTCTGTGAATCATTAGCAACATTCCATGACTCATTAGACAACATTCCCTGAATCATTAGACAACATTCCATGAATCATTAGCAACATTCCATGAATCATTAGACAACATTCCATGAATCATTAGCAGCATTCCATGAATCATTAGACAACATTCCTTGAATCATTAGACAATATTCCATGAATCATTAGCCAACATTCCATGACTCATTAGACAACATTCCATGAACCATTAGTCAACATTCCATGACTCATTAGACAACATTGCATGAATCATTAGCCAACATTCCATGAAACATTAGACAACATTCCATGATTCATTGGACAACATTCCATTAATCAATAGACAACATTCCGTGATTCATTGGACAACATTCCATTAATCATTAGATAACATTACATGAATCATTAGACAACATTCCATGAATCATTAGCAACATTCCATGAATCATCAGACAACATTCCATGAATCATTAGACAACCTTCCATGAATCATTAGCAACATTCCATGAATCATTAGCCAACATTCCATGAAACTTTAGACAACATTCCATGTAATCATTGGACAATATTCCATGAATCATTAGCAACATTCCATGAATCATCAGCCAACATTCCATGACTCATTAGACAACATTCCATGAATCATTAGCAACATTCTATGAATCATTAGCAACATTCCATGAATCATTAGCAACATTCAATGAATCATTCGACATCATTCCATGAATCTTTCGACAACTCTCCATGAATCATTAGCAACACTCCGAGAATCATTAGCAACATTCTATGAATCATGAGACAACATTCCATGAATCATTAGCCAACATTCCATGACTCATATGACAACATTCCATGAATCATTAGCCAACATTCCATGACTCATTAGACAACATTCCATGAACCATTAGCCAACATTCCATGACTCATTAGACAACATTCCATGATTCATTGGACAACATTCCATTAATCATTAGATAACATTCCATGAATCATTAGACAACATTCCATGAATCATTGGACAACATTCCATGAATCATTAGACAACATTCCATGAATCATTAGCAACATTCCATGAATCACTAGACAACATTCCATGAATCATTAGCAACATTCCATGAATCATTAGACAACATTCCATAAATCATTAGCAACACTCCATAAGTCAGTAGCAAACAATCCATGAATCATCAGCAACATTCCATGAATCATTAGCAACATTCCATGAATCATTAGACAACATTCCATGAATCATTAGACAACATTCCATGAATCATTAGCAACATTCCATGAATCATTAGCAACATTCCATGAATCATTAGACAACATTCCATGAATCATTAGCAACATTCCATGACTCATTAGACAACATTCCATGAATCGTTAGCAACATTCCATGAATCATTAGACAACATTCCATGAATAATTAGCCAACAATCCATGCATCATTAGCAACATTCCGTGAATCATTAGCAACATTCTGTGAATCATCAGCAACATTCCATGTGTCATTAGCAACACTCCGTGAATCATTAGCATCATTCCATGACTCATTAGACAACATTCCATGAATAATTAGCCAACAATGCATGCATCATTAGCAACATTCCGTGAATCATTAGCAACTTTCTGTGAATCATCAGCAACATTCCATGTGTCATTAGCAACATTCCGTGAATCATTAACAACATTCCATGACTCATTAGCAACATTCCATGACTCATCAGCAACATTGCATGAATCGTCAGCAACATTCCATGAGTCATTAGCAACATTCCGTGCATCATTCGCAATCATCAGCAACATTCCATGAATCATTAGCAACATTCTGTGAATCATTAGCAACATTCCATGACTCATTAGACAACATTCCCTGAATCATTAGACAACATTCCATGAATCATTAGCAACATTCCATGAATCATTAGACAACATTCCATGAATCATTAGCAGCATTCCATGAATCATTAGACAACATTCCTTGAATCATTAGACAATATTCCATGAATCATTAGCCAACATTCCATGACTCATTAGACAACATTCCATGAACCATTAGTCAACATTCCATGACTCATTAGACAACATTGCATGAATCATTAGCCAACATTCCATGAAACATTAGACAACATTCCATGATTCATTGGACAACATTCCATTAATCAATAGACAACATTCCGTGATTCATTGGACAACATTCCATTAATCATTAGATAACATTCCATGAATCATTAGACAACATTCCATGAATCATTAGCAACATTCCATGAATCATCAGACAACATTCCATGAATCATTAGACAACCTTCCATGAATCATTAGCAACATTCCATGAATCATTAGCCAACATTCCATGAAACTTTAGACAACATTCCATGTAATCATTGGACAATATTCCATGAATCATTAGCAACATTCCATGAATCATCAGCCAACATTCCATGACTCATTAGACAACATTCCATGAATCATTAGCAACATTCTATGAATCATTAGCAACATTCCATGAATCATTAGCAACATTCAATGAATCATTCGACATCATTCCATGAATCTTTCGACAACTCTCCATGAATCATTAGCAACACTCCGAGAATCATTAGCAACATTCTATGAATCATGAGACAACATTCCATGAATCATTAGCCAACATTCCATGACTCATATGACAACATTCCATGAATCATTAGCCAACATTCCATGACTCATTAGACAACATTCCATGAACCATTAGCCAACATTCCATGACTCATTAGACAACATTCCATGATTCATTGGACAACATTCCATTAATCATTAGATAACATTCCATGAATCATTAGACAACATTCCATGAATCATTGGACAACATTCCATGAATCATTAGCAACATTCCATGAATCATTAGCCAACATTCCATGAAACTTTAGACAACATTCCATGTAATCATTGGACAACATTCCATGAATCATAAGACAACATTCCATTAATCATTAGATAACATTCCATGAATCATTAGACAACATTCCATGAATCATTGGACAACATTCCATGAATCATTAGCAACATTCCATGAATCATTAGCCAACATTCCATGAAACTTTAGACAACATTCCATGTAATCATTAGACAACATTCCAGGAATCATTAGCAACATTCCATGAATCATTAGACAACATTCCATGACTCATTAGACAACATTCCATGAATCATTAGACAACATTCCATGAATCATTAGCAACATTCCATGAATCATTAGACATCATTCCATGAATCATTAGCAACATTCCATGAATCATTAGACAACATTCCATGACTCATTAGACAACATTCCATGAATCATTAGACAACATTCCATGAATCATTAGACATCATTCCATGAATCATTAGCAACATTCCATGAATCATTAGACAACATTCCATGACTCATTAGACAACATTCCATGAATCATTAGACAACATTCCATGAATCATTAGCAACATTCCATGAATCATTAGCAACATTCCATGAATCATTAGCCAACATTCCGTGACTCATTAGACAACATTCCATGAATCATTAGCAACATTCCATGAATCATTAGACAACATTCCATGAATCATTAGACAACATTCCATGACTCATTAGACAACATTCCGTGATTCATTGGACAACATTCCATTAATCATTAGATAACATTACATGAATCATTAGACAACATTCCATGAATCATTAGCAACATTCCATGAATCATCAGACAACATTCCATGAATCATTAGACAACCTTCCATGAATCATTAGCAACATTCCATGAATCATTAGCCAACATTCCATGAAACTTTAGACAACATTCCATGTAATCATTGGACAATATTCCATGAATCATTAGCAACATTCCATGAATCATCAGCCAACATTCCATGACTCATTAGACAACATTCCATGAATCATTAGCAACATTCTATGAATCATTAGCAACATTCCATGAATCATTAGCAACATTCAATGAATCATTCGACATCATTCCATGAATCTTTCGACAACTCTCCATGAATCATTAGCAACACTCCGAGAATCATTAGCAACATTCTATGAATCATGAGACAACATTCCATGAATCATTAGCCAACATTCCATGACTCATATGACAACATTCCATGAATCATTAGCCAACATTCCATGACTCATTAGACAACATTCCATGAACCATTAGCCAACATTCCATGACTCATTAGACAACATTCCATGATTCATTGGACAACATTCCATTAATCATTGGATAACATTCCATGAATCATTAGACAACATTCCATGAATCATTGGACAACATTCCATGAATCATTAGACAACATTCCATGAATCATTAGCAACATTCCATGAATCACTAGACAACATTCCATGAATCATTAGCAACATTCCATGAATCATTAGACAACATTCCATAAATCATTAGCAACACTCCATAAGTCAGTAGCAAACAATCCATGAATCATTAGCAACATTCCATGAATCATTAGCAACATTCCATGAATCATTAGACAACATTCCATGAATCATTAGACAACATTCCATGAATCATTAGCAACATTCCATGAATCATTAGCAACATTCCATGAATCATTAGACAACATTCCATGAATCATTAGCAACATTCCATGACTCATTAGACAACATTCCATGAATCGTTAGCAACATTCCATGAATCATTAGACAACATTCCATGAATAATTAGCCAACAATCCATGCATCATTAGCAACATTCCGTGAATCATTAGCAACATTCTGTGAATCATCAGCAACATTCCATGTGTCATTAGCAACACTCCGTGAATCATTAGCATCATTCCATGACTCATTAGACAACATTCCATGAATAATTAGCCAACAATGCATGCATCATTAGCAACATTCCGTGAATCATTAGCAACTTTCTGTGAATCATCAGCAACATTCCATGTGTCATTAGCAACATTCCGTGAATCATTAACAACATTCCATGACTCATTAGCAACATTCCATGACTCATCAGCAACATTGCATGAATCGTCAGCAACATTCCATGAGTCATTAGCAACATTCCGTGCATCATTCGCAATCATCAGCAACATTCCATGAATCATTAGCAACATTCTGTGAATCATTAGCAACATTCCATGACTCATTAGACAACATTCCCTGAATCATTAGACAACATTCCATGAATCATTAGCAACATTCCATGAATCATTAGACAACATTCCATGAATCATTAGCAGCATTCCATGAATCATTAGACAACATTCCTTGAATCATTAGACAATATTCCATGAATCATTAGCCAACATTCCATGACTCATTAGACAACATTCCATGAACCATTAGTCAACATTCCATGACTCATTAGACAACATTGCATGAATCATTAGCCAACATTCCATGAAACATTAGACAACATTCCATGATTCATTGGACAACATTCCATTAATCAATAGACAACATTCCGTGATTCATTGGACAACATTCCATTAATCATTAGATAACATTCCATGAATCATTAGACAACATTCCATGAATCATTAGCAACATTCCATGAATCATCAGACAACATTCCATGAATCATTAGACAACCTTCCATGAATCATTAGCAACATTCCATGAATCATTAGCCAACATTCCATGAAACTTTAGACAACATTCCATGTAATCATTGGACAATATTCCATGAATCATTAGCAACATTCCATGAATCATCAGCCAACATTCCATGACTCATTAGACAACATTCCATGAATCATTAGCAACATTCTATGAATCATTAGCAACATTCCATGAATCATTAGCAACATTCAATGAATCATTCGACATCATTCCATGAATCTTTCGACAACTCTCCATGAATCATTAGCAACACTCCGAGAATCATTAGCAACATTCTATGAATCATGAGACAACATTCCATGAATCATTAGCCAACATTCCATGACTCATATGACAACATTCCATGAATCATTAGCCAACATTCCATGACTCATTAGACAACATTCCATGAACCATTAGCCAACATTCCATGACTCATTAGACAACATTCCATGATTCATTGGACAACATTCCATTAATCATTAGATAACATTCCATGAATCATTAGACAACATTCCATGAATCATTGGACAACATTCCATGAATCATTAGCAACATTCCATGAATCATTAGCCAACATTCCATGAAACTTTAGACAACATTCCATGTAATCATTGGACAACATTCCATGAATCATAAGACAACATTCCATTAATCATTAGATAACATTCCATGAATCATTAGACAACATTCCATGAATCATTGGACAACATTCCATGAATCATTAGCAACATTCCATGAATCATTAGCCAACATTCCATGAAACTTTAGACAACATTCCATGTAATCATTAGACAACATTCCAGGAATCATTAGCAACATTCCATGAATCATTAGACAACATTCCATGACTCATTAGACAACATTCCATGAATCATTAGACAACATTCCATGAATCATTAGCAACATTCCATGAATCATTAGACATCATTCCATGAATCATTAGCAACATTCCATGAATCATTAGACAACATTCCATGACTCATTAGACAACATTCCATGAATCATTAGACAACATTCCATGAATCATTAGACATCATTCCATGAATCATTAGCAACATTCCATGAATCATTAGACAACATTCCATGACTCATTAGACAACATTCCATGAATCATTAGACAACATTCCATGAATCATTAGCAACATTCCATGAATCATTAGCAACATTCCATGAATCATTAGCCAACATTCCGTGACTCATTAGACAACATTCCATGAATCATTAGCAACATTCCATGAATCATTAGACAACATTCCATGAATCATTAGACAACATTCCATGACTCATTAGACAACATTCCGTGACTCATTAGACAACATTCCATGAATCATTAGCAATATTCCAATAATCATTAGCCAAGATTCAATGAATCATTAGCAACATTCCGTGAATAACTAGCAACATTCCTTGAATCTTTAGCAACATTCCATGAATCATTCGCCAACATTCCATGAAACATTAGCAACATTCCATGAATCATTAGACAACATTCCATGAATCATAAGACAACATTCCATGAATAATTAGCCAACAATGCATGCATCATTAGCAACATTCCGTGAATCATTAGCAACATTCCGTGAATCATTAGCAACATTCCATGGCCTAGAAATTCAGTATTGCCACTTTTGGGGCGGTAAAGTCGGGCGGCCGCTAAAGTTTGCGCCCGGCGCAAAGTCGAGCCCCCTTCTCCAATATTCAGTTGCATCACCCTAAGAGGTTGCTGCTGCGCCAAAACAGGTGATGCACGACTATCATTAGGCGCTAAGGCGGCAGCCCGGGGCACTAACACCGGAAGTTGGCCGCAGGGCAGGTGCGGCGATCTGCTGATTGTCGGCAGACACTCTGGCTCCGGTGAGCTCTTTATGGGGGGGGGGTGGATTTGTTTTTTTGAAAGGCCGAGACTAGTGTATTTGTGTTTTTGGGGAGTCCTCCTCCTCCTCCTCCTCCTCAAGAAGGAGTGTTACAAAACGGCTGCCTTTTCTACGTCATGATCTGCGCGCGCAGATGAGCGGGCGCAATTACTTTGCGCCGGCGCTAAATGTCTACTGAAGTTGGGGCGAGTCGCAGATCGCGCTGCGCCCGGGCGCTAAGCGCCTAGCGCTCGAGATCTACTCCTCCTAAGGCGCTAATGGCTGGCGCAGCCAACTGAATTTCTAGGCCCATGACTCATCAGCAAAATTCCATGAATCGTCAGCAACATTCCATGAGTCATTAGCAACATTCCGTGACTCATTAGCAATCATCAGCAACATTCCATGAATCATTAGCAACATTCTGTGAATCATTAGCAACATTCCATGACTCATTAGACAACATTCCCTGAATCATTAGACAACATTCCATGAATCATTAGCAACATTCCATGAATCATTAGAAAACATTCCATGAATCATTAGCAACATTCCATGAATCATTACCAACATTCCATGAATCATTAGACAACATTCTCTGAATCATTAGCAACATTGCATGACTCATTAGACAACATTCCATGAATCATTAGACAACATTCCATGAATCATTATCAACATTCCATGAATCATTAGCAACATTCCATGAATCATTAGCCAACATTCCATGAATCATTAGACAACATTCCATGAATCATCAGACAACATTCCATGAATCATTAGACAGCATTCCATGAATCATTAGACATCATTCCATGAATCATTAGCAACATTCCATGAATCATTAGACAACGTTCCATGACTCATTAGACAACATTCCATGAATAATCAGACAACATTCCATGAATCATTAGCAACATTCCATGAATCATTAGACAACATTCCATGAATCATTAGCAACATTCCATGAATCATTAGACAACATTCCTTGGATCATTAGCAACATTCCATGGATCATTAGCAACATTCCATGAATCATTAGCAACATTCCATGAATCATTTGCAACATTCCATGAATCATTAGACAACATTCCATGAATCATTAGCAACATTCCATGAATCATTAGCAACAATCCATGAATCATTAGCAACATTCCATGAATCATTAGCAACCTTCCATGAATCATTAGACAACATTACCTGAATCATTAGGCAACATTCCATGAATCATTAGCAACATTCCATGAATCATTAGACAACATTACATGAATCATTAGCAACATTCCATGAGTCATTAGACAACATTCCATGAATCATTAGCAACATTCCATAAATCATGAGACAACATTCCATGAATCATTAGCATCATTCCATGAGTCATTAGACAACATTCCATGAATCATTAGCAACATTCCATGAATCATTAGACAACATTCCATGGATCATTAGACAACATTCCATGAATTATTCGCAACATTCCATGAATGGTCAGCAACATTCCATGAATCATTAGCAATTTTCCGTGAATCATTAGCCATCATTCCATGAATCACCAGCAACATTCCATGAATCATTAGCCAACAATCCCTGAATCATTAGCAACATTCCATGAATCATTAGACAACATTCCATGAATCATTAGAAAACATTCCATGAATCATTAACAACTTTCCATGAATCATTTGCAACATTCCATGAATAATTAGACAACTTTCCATGAATCATTAGACAACATTACATGAATCATTAGCAACATTCCATGAATCATGAGACAACATTTCATGAATCATTCGCAACATTCCATGAATCATTAGACAACATTCCAAAAATCATTAGCAACACTCCATAAATCAGTAGCCAACAATCCATGAATCATTAGCAACATTCCATGAATCGTTAGCAACATTCCATGAATCATTAGCAACATTCCATGATTCATCAGCAACATTCCATAAATCTTCAGACAACATTCCATGAATCATTAGCATCACTCCATGAATCATTAGACAACATTCCATGAATCATTAGCAACATTCCATGAATCATTAGACAACATTCCATGGATCATTAGACAACATTCCATGAATTATTCGCAACATTCCATGAATCGTCAGCAACATTCCATGAATCATTAGCAATTTTCCGTGAATCATTAGTCAACATTCCATGAATCATCAGCAACATTCCATGAATCATTAGACAACATTCCATGAATCATTAGACAACATGCCATGAATCATTAGCAACATTCCATGAATCACTAGACAACATTCCATGAATCATTAGCAACATTCCATGAATCATTAGACAACATTCCATAAATCATTAGCAACACTCCATAAGTCAGTAGCAAACAATCCATGAATCATTAGCAACATTCCATGAATCATTAGCAACATTCCATGAATCATTAGACAACATTCCATGAATCATTAGCAACATTCCATGAATCATTAGCAACATTCCATGAATCATTAGACAACATTCCATGAATCATTAGCAACATTCCATGACTCATTAGACAACATTCCATGAATCGTTAGCAACATTCCATGAATCATTAGACAACATTCCATGAATCATTAGCAACATTCCATGAATCATTAGCAACATTCCATGAATCATTAGACAACATTCCATGAATCATTAGCAACATTCCATGACTCATTAGACAACATTCCATGAATCGTTAGCAACATTCCATGAATCATTAGACAACATTCCATGAATCATTAGCAACATTCCATGACTCATTAGACAACATTCCATGAATCGTTAGCAACATTCCATGAATCATTAGACAACATTCCATGAATAATTAGCCAACAATCCATGCATCATTAGCAACATTCCGTGAATCATTAGCAACATTCTGTGAATCATCAGCAACATTCCATGTGTCATTAGCAACACTCCGTGAATCATTAGCATCATTCCATGACTCATTAGACAACATTCCATGAATAATTAGCCAACAATGCATGCATCATTAGCAACATTCCGTGAATCATTAGCAACTTTCTGTGAATCATCAGCAACATTCCATGTGTCATTAGCAACATTCCGTGAATCATTAACAACATTCCATGACTCATTAGCAACATTCCATGACTCATCAGCAACATTGCATGAATCGTCAGCAACATTCCATGAGTCATTAGCAACATTCCGTGCATCATTCGCAATCATCAGCAACATTCCATGAATCATTAGCAACATTCTGTGAATCATTAGCAACATTCCATGACTCATTAGACAACATTCCCTGAATCATTAGACAACATTCCATGAATCATTAGCAACATTCCATGAATCATTAGACAACATTCCATGAATCATTAGCGGCATTCCATGAATCATTAGACAACATTCCTTGAATCATTGGACAATATTCCATGAATCATTAGCCAACATTCCATGACTCATTAGACAACATTCCATGAACCATTAGTCAACATTCCATGATTCATTGGACAACATTCCATTAATCAATAGACAACATTCCGTGATTCATTGGACAACATTCCATTAATCATTAGATAACATTCCATGAATCATTAGACAACATTCCATGAATCATTAGCAACATTCCATGAATCATCAGACAACATTCCATGAATCATGAGACAACCTTCCATGAATCATTAGCAACATTCCATGAATCATTAGCCAACATTCCATGAAACTTTAGACAACATTCCATGTAATCATTAGACAATATTCCATGAATCATTAGCAACATTCCATGAATCATTAGCCAACATTCCATGACTCATTAGACAACATTCCATGAATCATTAGCAACATTCTATGAATCATTAGCAACATTCCATGAATCATTCGCCAACAATCCATGAATCATTAGCAACATTCAATGAATCATTCGACATCATTCCATGAATCTTTCGACAACTTTCCATGAATCATTAGCAACACTCCGAGAATCATTAGCAACATTCTATGAATCATTAGACAACATTCCATGAATCATTAGCCAACATTCCATGACTCATATGACAACATTCCATGAATCATTAGCCAACATTCCATGACTCATTAGACAACATTCCATGAACCATTAGCCAACATTCCATGACTCATTAGACAACATTCCATGATTCATTGGACAACATTCCATTAATCATTAGATAACATTCCATGAATCATTAGACAACATTCCATGAATCATTAGACAACATTCCATGAATCATTAGCAACATTCCATGAATCATTAGCCAACATTCCATGAAACTTTAGACAACATTCCATGTAATCATTGGACAACATTCCATGAATCATTAGCAACATTCCATGAATCATTAGCCAACATTCCATGACTCATTAGACAACATTCCATGAATCATTAGCAACATTCTATGAATCATTAGCAACATTCCATGAATCATTAGCCAACAATCCATGAATCATTAGCAACATTCAATGAATCATTCGACATCATTCCATGAATCTTTAGACAACTTTCCATGAATCATTAGCAACACTCCGAGAATCATTAGCAACGTTCCATGAATCATTAGACAACATTCCATGAATCATTAGCCAACATTCCATGACTCATATGACAACGTTCCATGTATCATTAGCCAACATTCCATGAATCATTAGACACAATTCAATGAATCATTAGCAACCTTCCATGAATCATTAGACATCATTCAATGATTCATTGGACAACATTCCATTAATCATTAGACAACATTCCATGAATCATTAGACAACATTCCATTAATCATTAGACAACATTCCATGACTCATCAGACAACATTCCATGAATCATTAGCAACATTCCATGAATCATTAGCCAACATTCCATGAATCATCAGAAAACATTCCATGTAATCATTAGACAACATTCCATGAATCATTAGCAACATTCCATGAATCATTAGCCAACATTCCATGACTCATTAGACAACATTCCATGAATCATTAGCAACATTCCATGAATCATTAGCAACATTCCATGAACCATTAGACAACTTTCCATGAATCATTAGCAACATTCCAAGAATCATTAGCAACATTCCATGAATCATCAGACAACTTTCCATGAATCAGTAGCCAACATTCCATGAATCATCAGCAACATTCCATGAATCATTAGCCAACAATCCATGAATCATTAGCAACATTCAATGAATCATTAGACAACATTCCATGGATCATTAGACAACATTCCATGAATCATTAGCAACATTCCATGAATCATTAGCCAAAATTCCATGAATCATTAGCAACATTCCATGAATCATTAGCAACATTCCATGAATCATTAGACAACATTCCATGAATCATTAGACAACATTCCATGACTCATTAGACAACATTCCATGAAACATTAGACAAAATTCCATGAATCATTAGCAACCTTCCATGAATCATTAAACAACATTCCATGATTCATTGGACAACATTCCATTAATCATTAGACAACATTCCATGATTCATTGTACAGCATTCCATGAATCATTAGACAACATTCCATGAATCATTAGACAACATTCCATGAATCATTAGCAACATTCCATGGATCATTAGACAACATTCCATGAATCATTAGCAACATTCCATGAATCATTAGCCAAAATTCCATGACTCATTAGACAACATTCCATGTAATCATTAGACAACATTCCATGAATCATTAGCAACATTCCATGAATCATTAGCCAACAATCCATGAATCATTAGCAACATTCCGTGAATCATTAGCCAACATTCCATGACTCATATGACAACATTCCATGAATCAGTAGCCAACATTCCATGAATCATTGGACAACATTCCATGAATCATTCGACAACATTCCATGAATCATTAGCAACATTCCATGAATCATTAGCCAACATTCCATGACTCATGAGACAACATTCCATGAATCATTAGCAACATTCCATGAATCATTAGCAACATTCCATGAATCATTAGCCAACACTCCATGAATCATTAGCAACATTTAATGAATCATTAGACAACATTCCATGAATCATTAGACAACTTTCCATGAATCATTAGCAACATTCCAAGAATCATTAGCAACATTCCATGAATCATTAGACAACTTTCCATGAATCAGTAGCCAACATTCCATGAATCATCAGCAACATTCCATGAATCATTAGCTACCAATCCATGAATCATTAGCAACATTCAATGAATCATTGGACAACATTCCATGGATCATTAGACAACATTCCATGAATCATTAGCAACATTCCATGAATCATTAGCCAAAATTCCATGAATCATTAGCAACATTCCATGAATCATTAGACAACATTCCATGGCTCATTAGACAACATTCCATGAATCATTAGCCAAAATTCCATGAATCATTAGCCAAAATTCCATGAATCATTAGCAACATTCCATGAATCATCAGACAACATTCCATGACTCATTAGACAACATTCCATGAAACATTAGACAAAATTCCATGAATCATTAGCAACCTTCCATGAATCATTAAACAGCATTCCATGATTCATTGGACAACATTCCATTAATCATTAGACAACATTCCATGATTCATTGTACAGCATTCCATTAATCATTAGACAACATTCCATGAATCATTAGACAACATTCCATGAATCATTAGCAACATTCCATGGATCATTAGACAACATTCCATGAATCATTAGCAACATTCCATGAATCATTAGCCAAAATTCCATGACTCATTAGACAACATTCCATGAATCATTAGCAACATTCCATGAATCATTAGCCAACAATCCATGAATCATTAGCAACATTCAATGAATCATTAGACAACTTTCCATGAATCATTAGCAACATTCCAAGAATCATTAGCAACATTCCATGAATCATTAGACAACATTCCATGAATCATTAGCCAACATTCCATGACTCATATGACAACATTCCATGAATCATTCGCAACATTCCATGAATCATTAGACAACATTCCATGAATCATTAGCAATTTTCCGTGAATCATTAGCAATTTTCCGTGAATCATTAGTCAACATTCCATGAATCATCAGCAACATTCCATGAATCATTAGCCAACAATCCCTGAATCATTAGCAACATTCTATGAATCATGAGACAACATTCCATGAATCATTAGCCAACATTCCATGACTCATATGACAACATTCCATGAATCATTAGCCAACATTCCATGACTCATTAGACAACATTCCATGAACCATTAGCCAACATTCCATGACTCATTAGACAACATTCCATGATTCATTGGACAACATTCCATTAATCATTAGATAACATTCCATGAATCATTAGACAACATTCCATGAATCATTGGACAACATTCCATGAATCATTAGCAACATTCCATGAATCATTAGCCAACATTCCATGAAACTTTAGACAACATTCCATGTAATCATTGGACAACATTCCATGAATCATAAGACAACATTCCATTAATCATTAGATAACATTCCATGAATCATTAGACAACATTCCATGAATCATTGGACAACATTCCATGAATCATTAGCAACATTCCATGAATCATTAGCCAACATTCCATGAAACTTTAGACAACATTCCATGTAATCATTAGACAACATTCCAGGAATCATTAGCAACATTCCATGAATCATTAGACAACATTCCATGACTCATTAGACAACATTCCATGAATCATTAGACAACATTCCATGAATCATTAGCAACATTCCATGAATCATTAGACATCATTCCATGAATCATTAGCAACATTCCATGAATCATTAGACAACATTCCATGACTCATTAGACAACATTCCATGAATCATTAGACAACATTCCATGAATCATTAGACATCATTCCATGAATCATTAGCAACATTCCATGAATCATTAGACAACATTCCATGACTCATTAGACAACATTCCATGAATCATTAGACAACATTCCATGAATCATTAGCAACATTCCATGAATCATTAGCAACATTCCATGAATCATTAGCCAACATTCCGTGACTCATTAGACAACATTCCATGAATCATTAGCAACATTCCATGAATCATTAGACAACATTCCATGAATCATTAGACAACATTCCATGACTCATTAGACAACATTCCGTGACTCATTAGACAACATTCCATGAATCATTAGCAATATTCCAATAATCATTAGCCAAGATTCAATGAATCATTAGCAACATTCCGTGAATAACTAGCAACATTCCTTGAATCTTTAGCAACATTCCATGAATCATTCGCCAACATTCCATGAAACATTAGCAACATTCCATGAATCATTAGACAACATTCCATGAATCATAAGACAACATTCCATGAATAATTAGCCAACAATGCATGCATCATTAGCAACATTCCGTGAATCATTAGCAACATTCGGTGAATCATTAGCAACATTCCATGACTCATTAGCAATATTCCATGGCCTAGAAATTCAGTATTGCCACTTTTGGGGCGGTAAAGTCGGGCGGCCGCTAAAGTTTGCGCCCGGCGCAAAGTCGAGCCCCCTTCTCCAATATTCAGTTGCATCACCCTAAGAGGTTGCTGCTGCGCCAAAACAGGTGATGCACGACTATCATTAGGCGCTAAGGCGGCAGCCCGGGGCACTAACACCGGAAGTTGGCCGCAGGGCAGGTGCGGCGATCTGCTGATTGTCGGCAGACACTCTGGCTCCGGTGAGCTCTTTATGGGGGGGGGGTGGATTTGTTTTTTTGAAAGGCCGAGACTAGTGTATTTGTGTTTTTGGGGAGTCCTCCTCCTCCTCCTCCTCCTCAAGAAGGAGTGTTACAAAACGGCTGCCTTTTCTACGTCATGATCTGCGCGCGCAGATGAGCGGGCGCAATTACTTTGCGCCGGCGCTAAATGTCTACTGAAGTTGGGGCGAGTCGCAGATCGCGCTGCGCCCGGGCGCTAAGCGCCTAGCGCTCGAGATCTACTCCTCCTAAGGCGCTAATGGCTGGCGCAGCCAACTGAATTTCTAGGCCCATGACTCATCAGCAAAATTCCATGAATCGTCAGCAACATTCCATGAGTCATTAGCAACATTCCGTGACTCATTAGCAATCATCAGCAACATTCCATGAATCATTAGCAACATTCTGTGAATCATTAGCAACATTCCATGACTCATTAGACAACATTCCCTGAATCATTAGACAACATTCCATGAATCATTAGCAACATTCCATGAATCATTAGAAAACATTCCATGAATCATTAGCAACATTCCATGAATCATTAGCAACATTCCATGAATCATTAGACAACATTCTCTGAATCATTAGCAACATTGCATGACTCATTAGACAACATTCCATGAATCATTAGACAACATTCCATGAATCATTATCAACATTCCATGAATCATTAGCCAACATTCCATGAATCATTAGACAACATTCCATGAATCATCAGACAACATTCCATGAATCATTAGACAGCATTCCATGAATCATTAGAGATCATTCCATGAATCATTAGCAACATTCCATGAATCATTAGACAACATTCCATGACTCATTAGACAACATTCCATGAATAATCAGACAACATTCCATGAATCATTAGCAACATTCCATGAATCATTAGACAACATTCCATGAATCATTAGCAACATTCCATGAATCATTAGACAACATTCCTTGGATCATTAGCAACATTCCATGGATCATTAGCAACATTCCATGAATCATTAGCAACATTCCATGAATCATTTGCAACATTCCATGAATCATTAGACAACATTCCATGAATCATTAGCAACATTCCATGAATCATTAGCAACAATCCATGAATCATTAGCAACATTCCATGAATCATTAGCAACATTCCATGAATCATTAGACAACATTACCTGAATCATTAGGCAACATTCCATGAATCATTAGCAACATTCCATGAATCATTAGACAACATTACATGAATCATTAGCAACATTCCATGAATCATTAGCAACATTCCATAAATCATTAGACAACATTCCATGAATCATTAGCATCATTCCATGAGTCATTAGACAACATTCCATGAATCATTAGCAACATTCCATGAATCATTAGACAACATTCCATGGATCATTAGACAACATTCCATGAATTATTCGCAACATTCCATGAATGGTCAGCAACATTCCATGAATCATTAGCAATTTTCCGTGAATCATTAGCCATCATTCCATGAATCACCAGCAACATTCCATGAATCATTAGCCAACAATCCCTGAATCATTAGCAACATTCCATGAATCATTAGACAACATTCCATGAATCATTAGAAAACATTCCATGAATCATTAACAACTTTCCATGAATCATTTGCAACATTCCATGAATAATTAGACAACTTTCCATGAATCATTAGACAACATTACATGAATCATTAGCAACATTCCATGAATCATGAGACAACATTTCATGAATCATTCGCAACATTCCATGAATCATTAGACAACATTCCAAAAATCATTAGCAACACTCCATAAATCAGTAGCCAACAATCCATGAATCATTAGCAACATTCCATGAATCGTTAGCAACATTCCATGAATCATTAGCAACATTCCATGATTCATCAGCAACATTCCATAAATCATCAGACAACATTCCATGAATCATTAGCATCACTCCATGAATCATTAGACAACATTCCATGAATCATTAGCAACATTCCATGAATCATTAGACAACATTCCATGGATCATTAGACAACATTCCATGAATTATTCGCAACATTCCATGAATCGTCAGCAACATTCCATGAATCATTAGCAATTTTCCGTGAATCATTAGTCAACATTCCATGAATCATCAGCAACATTCCATGAATCATTAGACAACATTCCATGAATCATTAGACAACATTCCATGAATCATTAGCAACATTCCATGAATCACTAGACAACATTCCATGAATCATTAGCAACATTCCATGAATCATTAGACAACATTCCATAAATCATTAGCAACACTCCATAAGTCAGTAGCAAACAATCCATGAATCATTAGCAACATTCCATGAATCATTAGCAACATTCCATGAATCATTAGACAACATTCCATGAATCATTAGACAACATTCCATGAATCATTAGCAACATTCCATGAATCATTAGCAACATTCCATGAATCATTAGACAACATTCCATGAATCATTAGCAACATTCCATGACTCATTAGACAACATTCCATGAATCGTTAGCAACATTCCATGAATCATTAGACAACATTCCATGAATAATTAGCCAACAATCCATGCATCATTAGCAACATTCCGTGAATCATTAGCAACATTCTGTGAATCATCAGCAACATTCCATGTGTCATTAGCAACACTCCGTGAATCATTAGCATCATTCCATGACTCATTAGACAACATTCCATGAATAATTAGCCAACAATGCATGCATCATTAGCAACATTCCGTGAATCATTAGCAACTTTCTGTGAATCATCAGCAACATTCCATGTGTCATTAGCAACATTCCGTGAATCATTAACAACATTCCATGACTCATTAGCAACATTCCATGACTCATCAGCAACATTGCATGAATCGTCAGCAACATTCCATGAGTCATTAGCAACATTCCGTGCATCATTCGCAATCATCAGCAACATTCCATGAATCATTAGCAACATTCTGTGAATCATTAGCAACATTCCATGACTCATTAGACAACATTCCCTGAATCATTAGACAACATTCCATGAATCATTAGCAACATTCCATGAATCATTAGACAACATTCCATGAATCATTAGCGGCATTCCATGAATCATTAGACAACATTCCTTGAATCATTGGACAATATTCCATGAATCATTAGCCAACATTCCATGACTCATTAGACAACATTCCATGAACCATTAGTCAACATTCCATGATTCATTGGACAACATTCCATTAATCAATAGACAACATTCCGTGATTCATTGGACAACATTCCATTAATCATTAGATAACATTCCATGAATCATTAGACAACATTCCATGAATCATTAGCAACATTCCATGAATCATCAGACAACATTCCATGAATCATGAGACAACCTTCCATGAATCATTAGCAACATTCCATGAATCATTAGCCAACATTCCATGAAACTTTAGACAACATTCCATGTAATCATTAGACAATATTCCATGAATCATTAGCAACATTCCATGAATCATTAGCCAACATTCCATGACTCATTAGACAACATTCCATGAATCATTAGCAACATTCTATGAATCATTAGCAACATTCCATGAATCATTCGCCAACAATCCATGAATCATTAGCAACATTCAATGAATCATTCGACATCATTCCATGAATCTTTCGACAACTTTCCATGAATCATTAGCAACACTCCGAGAATCATTTAGCAACATTCTATGAATCATTAGACAACATTCCATGAATCATTAGCCAACATTCCATGACTCATATGACAACATTCCATGAATCATTAGCCAACATTCCATGACTCATTAGACAACATTCCATGAACCATTAGCCAACATTCCATGACTCATTAGACAACATTCCATGATTCATTGGACAACATTCCATTAATCATTAGATAACATTCCATGAATCATTAGACAACATTCCATGAATCATTAGACAACATTCCATGAATCATTAGCAACATTCCATGAATCATTAGCCAACATTCCATGAAACTTTAGACAACATTCCATGTAATCATTGGACAACATTCCATGAATCATTAGCAACATTCCATGAATCATTAGCCAACATTCCATGACTCATTAGACAACATTCCATGAATCATTAGCAACATTCTATGAATCATTAGCAACATTCCATGAATCATTAGCCAACAATCCATGAATCATTAGCAACATTCAATGAATCATTCGACATCATTCCATGAATCTTTAGACAACTTTCCATGAATCATTAGCAACACTCCGAGAATCATTAGCAACGTTCCATGAATCATTAGACAACATTCCATGAATCATTAGCCAACATTCCATGACTCATATGACAACGTTCCATGTATCATTAGCCAACATTCCATGAATCATTAGACACAATTCAATGAATCATTAGCAACCTTCCATGAATCATTAGACATCATTCAATGATTCATTGGACAACATTCCATTAATCATTAGACAACATTCCATGAATCATTAGACAACATTCCATTAATCATTAGACAACATTCCATGACTCATCAGACAACATTCCATGAATCATTAGCAACATTCCATGAATCATTAGCCAACATTCCATGAATCATCAGAAAACATTCCATGTAATCATTAGACAACATTCCATGAATCATTAGCAACATTCCATGAATCATTAGCCAACATTCCATGACTCATTAGACAACATTCCATGAATCATTAGCAACATTCCATGAATCATTAGCAACATTCCATGAACCATTAGACAACTTTCCATGAATCATTAGCAACATTCCAAGAATCATTAGCAACATTCCATGAATCATCAGACAACTTTCCATGAATCAGTAGCCAACATTCCATGAATCATCAGCAACATTCCATGAATCATTAGCCAACAATCCATGAATCATTAGCAACATTCAATGAATCATTAGACAACATTCCATGGATCATTAGACAACATTCCATGAATCATTAGCAACATTCCATGAATCATTAGCCAAAATTCCATGAATCATTAGCAACATTCCATGAATCATTAGCAACATTCCATGAATCATTAGACAACATTCCATGAATCATTAGACAACATTCCATGACTCATTAGACAACATTCCATGAAACATTAGACAAAATTCCATGAATCATTAGCAACCTTCCATGAATCATTAAACAACATTCCATGATTCATTGGACAACATTCCATTAATCATTAGACAACATTCCATGATTCATTGTACAGCATTCCATGAATCATTAGACAACATTCCATGAATCATTAGACAACATTCCATGAATCATTAGCAACATTCCATGGATCATTAGACAACATTCCATGAATCATTAGCAACATTCCATGAATCATTAGCCAAAATTCCATGACTCATTAGACAACATTCCATGTAATCATTAGACAACATTCCATGAATCATTAGCAACATTCCATGAATCATTAGCCAACAATCCATGAATCATTAGCAACATTCCGTGAATCATTAGCCAACATTCCATGACTCATATGACAACATTCCATGAATCAGTAGCCAACATTCCATGAATCATTGGACAACATTCCATGAATCATTCGACAACATTCCATGAATCATTAGCAACATTCCATGAATCATTAGCCAACATTCCATGACTCATTAGACAACATTCCATGAATCATTAGCAACATTCCATGAATCATTAGCAACATTCCATGAATCATTAGCCAACACTCCATGAATCATTAGCAACATTTAATGAATCATTAGACAACATTCCATGAATCATTAGACAACTTTCCATGAATCATTAGCAACATTCCAAGAATCATTAGCAACATTCCATGAATCATTAGACAACTTTCCATGAATCAGTAGCCAACATTCCATGAATCATCAGCAACATTCCATGAATCATTAGCATCATTCCGTGAATCATTAGCAATCATCAGCAACATTCCATGAATCATTAGCAACATTCTGTGAATCATTAGCAACATTCCATGACTCATTAGACCACATTCCCTGAATCATTAGACAACATTCCATGAATCATTAGCAACATTCCATGAATCATTAGACAACATTCCATGAATCATTAGCAATATTCCATGAATCATTAGACAACATTCCATTAATCATTAGACAACATTCCATGAATCATTAGCAACATTCCATGAATCATTAGCCAACATTCCATGACTCATTAGACAACATTCCATGAATCATTAGCAACATTCCATGAATCATTAGCAACATTCCATGAACCATTAGACAACTTTCCATGAATCATTAGCAACATTCCAAGAATCATTAGCAACATTCCATGAATCATCAGACAACTTTCCATGAATCAGTAGCCAACATTCCATGAATCATCAGCAACATTCCATGAATCATTAGCTACCAATCCATGAATCATTAGCAACATTCAATGAATCATTAGACAACATTCCATGGATCATTAGACAACATTCCATGAATCATTAGCAACATTCCATGAATCATTAGCCAAAATTCCATGAATCATTAGCAACATTCCATGAATCATTAGACAACATTCCATGGCTCATTAGACAACATTCCATGAATCATTAGCCAAAATTCCATGAATCATTAGCCAAAATTCCATGAATCATTAGCAACATTCCATGAATCATCAGACAACATTCCATGACTCATTAGACAACATTCCATGAAACATTAGACAAAATTCCATGAATCATTAGCAACCTTCCATGAATCATTAAACAGCATTCCATGATTCATTGGACAACATTCCATTAATCATTAGACAACATTCCATGATTCATTGTACAGCATTCCATTAATCATTAGACAACATTCCATGAATCATTAGACAACATTCCATGAATCATTAGCAACATTCCATGGATCATTAGACAACATTCCATGAATCATTAGCAACATTCCATGAATCATTAGCCAAAATTCCATGACTCATTAGACAACATTCCATGAATCATTAGCAACATTCCATGAATCATTAGCCAACAATCCATGAATCATTAGCAACATTCAATGAATCATTAGACAACTTTCCATGAATCATTAGCAACATTCCAAGAATCATTAGCAACATTCCATGAATCATTAGACAACATTCCATGAATCATTAGCCAACATTCCATGACTCATATGACAACATTCCATGAATCATTCGCAACATTCCATGAATCATTAGACAACATTCCAAAAATCATTAGCAACACTCCATAAATCAGTAGCCAACAATCCATGAATCATTAGCAACATTCCATGAATCATTAGCAACATTCCATGAATCATTAGCAACATTCCATGAATCATTAGACAACATTCCATGGATCATTAGACAACATTCCATGAATTATTCGCAACATTCCATGAATCATCAGCAACATTCCATGAATCATTAGCAATTTTCCGTGAATCATTAGTCAACATTCCATGAATCATCAGCAACATTCCATGAATCATTAGCCAACAATCCCTGAATCATTTGCAACATTCCATGAATCATTAGACAACATTCCATGAATCATTAGAAAACATTCCATGAATCATTAGCAACATTCCATGAATCATTAGCAACATTCCATGAATAATTAGACAACATTCCATGAATCATTAGACAACATTCCATGAATCATTAGCAACATTCCATGAATCACTAGACAACATTCCATGAATCATTAGCAACATTCCATGAATCATTGGACAACATTTCATAAATCATTAGCAACACTCCATAAGTCAGTAGCAAACAATCCATGAATCATTAGCAACATTCCATGAATCATTAGCAACATTCCATGAATCATTAGACAACAATCCATGAATCATTAGACAACATTCCATGAATCATTAGCAACATTCCATGAATCATTAGCAACATTCCATGACTCATTAGACAACATTCCATGAATCGTTAGCAACATTCCATGAATCATTAGACAACATTCCATGAATAATTAGCCAACAATCCATGCATCATTAGCAACATTCCGTGAATCATTAGCAACATTCTGTGAATCATCAGCAACATTCCATGTGTCATTAGCAACACTCCGTGAATCATTAGCATCATTCCATGACTCATTAGACAACATTCCATGAATAATTAGCCAACAATGCATGCATCATTAGCAACATTCCGTGAATCATTAGCAACTTTCTGTGAATCATCAACAACATTCCATGTGTCATTAGCAACATTCCGTGAATCATTAACAACATTCCATGACTCATTAGCAACATTCCATGACTCATCAGCAACATTGCATGAATCGTCAGCAACATTCCATGAGTCATTAGCAACATTCCGTGCATCATTCGCAATCATCAGCAACATTCCATGAATCATTAGCAACATTCTGTGAATCATTAGCAACATTCCATGACTCATTAGACAACATTCCCTGAATCATTAGACAACATTCCATGAATCATTAGCAACATTCCATGAATCATTAGACAACATTCCATGAATCATTAGCAGCATTCCATGAATCATTAGACAACATTCCTTGAATCATTAGACAATATTCCATGAATCATTAGCCAACATTCCATGACTCATTAGACAACATTCCATGAACCATTAGTCAACATTCCATGACTCATTAGACAACATTGCATGAATCATTAGCCAACATTCCATGAAACATTAGACAACATTCCATGATTCATTGGACAACATTCCATTAATCAATAGACAACATTCCGTGATTCATTGGACAACATTCCATTAATCATTAGATAACATTCCATGAATCATTAGACAACATTCCATAAATCATTAGCAACATTCCATGAATCATCAGACAACATTCCATGAATCATTAGACAACCTTCCATGAATCATTAGCAACATTCCATGAATCATTAGCCAACATTCCATGAAACTTTAGACAACATTCCATGTAATCATTGGACAATATTCCATGAATCATTAGCAACATTCCATGAATCATCAGCCAACATTCCATGACTCATTAGACAACATTCCATGAATCATTAGCAACATTCTATGAATCATTAGCAACATTCCATGAATCATTAGCAACATTCAATGAATCATTCGACATCATTCCATGAATCTTTCGACAACTCTCCATGAATCATTAGCAACACTCTGAGAATCATTAGCAACATTCTATGAATCATGAGACAACATTCCATGAATCATTAGCCAACATTCCATGACTCATATGACAACATTCCATGAATCATTAGCCAACATTCCATGACTCATTAGACAACATTCCATGAACCATTAGTCAACATTCCATGACTCATTAGACAACATTCCATGATTCATTGGACAACATTCCATTAATCATTAGATAACATTCCATGAATCATTAGACAACATTCCATGAATCATTGGACAACATTCCATGAATCATTAGCAACATTCCATGAATCATTAGCCAACATTCCATGAAACTTTAGACAACATTCCATGTAATCATTGGACAACATTCCATGAATCATTAGCAACATTCCATGAATCATTAGCCAACATTCCATGACTCATTAGACAACATTCCATGAATCATTAGCAACATTCTATGAATCATTAGCAACATTCCATGAATCATTAGCCAACAATCCATGAATCATTAGCAACATTCAATGAATCATTCGACATCATTCCATGAATCTTTAGACAACTTTCCATGAATCATTAGCAACACTCCGAGAATCATTAGCAACGTTCCATGAATCATTAGACAACATTCCATGAATCATTAGCCAACATTCCATGACTCATATGACAACGTTCCATGAATCATTAGCCAACATTCCATGAATCATTAGACACAATTCAATGAATCATTAGCAACCTTCCATGAATCATTAGACATCATTCAATGATTCATTGGACAACATTCCATTAATCATTAGACAACATTCCATGAATCATTAGACAACATTCCATTAATCATTAGACAACATTCCATGAATCATTAGCAACATTCCATGAATCATTAGCCAACATTCCATGAATCATCAGAAAACATTCCATGTAATCATTAGACAACATTCCATGAATCATTAGCAACATTCCATGAATCATTAGCCAACATTCCATGACTCATTAGACAACATTCCATGAATCATTAGCAACATTCCATGAATCATTAGCAACATTCCATGAACCATTAGACAACTTTCCATGAATCATTAGCAACATTCCAAGAATCATTAGCAACATTCCATGAATCATCAGACAACTTTCCATGAATCAGTAGCCAACATTCCATGAATCATCAGCAACATTCCATGAATCATTAGCCAACAATCCATGAATCATTAGCAACATTCAATGAATCATTAGACAACATTCCATGGATCATTAGACAACATTCCATGAATCATTAGCAACATTCCATGAATCATTAGCCAAAATTCCATGAATCATTAGCGACATTCCATGAATCATTAGCAACATTCCATGAATCATTAGACAACATTCCATGACTCATTAGACAACATTCCATGAAACATTAGACAAAATTCCATGAATCATTAGCCAAAATTCCATGAATCATTAGCAACATTCCATGAATCATTAGCAACATTCCATGAATCATTAGACAACATTCCATGACTCATTAGACAACATTCCATGAAACATTAGACAAAATTCCATGAATCATTAGCAACCTTCCATGAATCATTAAACAACATTCCATGATTCATTGGACAACATTCCATTAATCATTAGACAACATTCCATGATTCATTGTACAGCATTCCATTAATCATTAGACAACATTCCATGAATCATTAGCCAAAATTCCATGACTCATTAGACAACATTCCATGTAATCATTAGACAACATTCCATGAATCATTAGCAACATTCCATGAATCATTAGACAACTTTCCATGAATCATTAGCAACATTCCATGAATCATTAGCCAACATTCCGTGAATCATTGGACAACATTCCATGAATCATTAGCAACATTCCATGAATCATTAGCCAACATTCCATGACTCATTAGACAACATTCCATGAATCATTAGCAACATTCCATGAATCATTAGCAACATTCCATGAATCATTAGCCAACACTCCATGAATCATTAGCAACATTTAATGAATCATTAGACAACATTCCATGAATCATTAGACAACTTTCCATGAATCATTAGCAACATTCCAAGAATCATTAGCAACATTCCATGAATCATTAGACAACTTTCCATGAATCAGTAGCCAACATTCCATGAATCATCAGCAACATTCCATGAATCATTAGCATCATTCCGTGAATCATTAGCAATCATCAGCAACATTCCATGAATCATTAGCAACATTCTGTGAATCATTAGCAACATTCCATGACTCATTAGACTACATTCCCTGAATCATTAGACAACATTCCATGAATCATTAGCAACATTCCATGAATCATTAGACAACATTCCATGAATCATTAGCAATATTCCATGAATCATTAGACAACATTCCATTAATCATTAGACAACATTCCATGAATCATTAGCAACATTCCATGAATCATTAGCCAACATTCCATGACTCATTAGACAACATTCCATGAATCATTAGCAACATTCCATGAATCATTAGCAACATTCCATGAACCATTAGACAACTTTCCATGAATCATTAGCAACATTCCAAGAATCATTAGCAACATTCCATGAATCATCAGACAACTTTCCATGAATCAGTAGCCAACATTCCATGAATCATCAGCAACATTCCATGAATCATTAGCCAACAATCCATGAATCATTAGCAACATTCAATGAATCATTAGACAACATTCCATGGATCATTAGACAACATTCCATGAATCATTAGCAACATTCCATGAATCATTAGCCAAAATTCCATGAATCATTAGCAACATTCCATGAATCATGAGCAACATTCCATGAATCATTAGACAACATTCCATGACTCATTAGACAACATTCCATGAAACATGAGACAAAATTCCATGAATCATTAGCCAAAATTCCATGAATCATTAGCAACATTCCATGAATCATTAGCAACATTCCATGAATCATTAGACAACATTCCATGACTCATTAGACAACATTCCATGAAACATTAGACAACATTCCATGAATCATTAGCAACCTTCCATGAATCATTAAACAACATTCCATGATTCATTGGACAACATTCCATTAATCATTAGACAACATTCCATGATTCATTGTACAGCATTCCATTAATCATTAGACAACATTCCATGAATCATTAGACAACATTCCATGAATCATTAGCAACATTCCATGGATCATTAGACAACATTCCATGAATCATTAGCAACATTCCATGAATCATTAGCCAAAATTCCATGACTCATTAGACAACATTCCATGTAATCATTAGACAACATTCCATGAATCATTAGCAACATTCCATGAATCATTAGCCAACATTCCATGACTCATATGACAACATTCCATGAATCATTAGCCAACATTCCATGAATCATTGGACAACATTCCATGAATCATTAGACAACATTCCATGAATCATTAGCAACATTCCATGTAATCATTAGACAACATTCCATGAATCATTAGCAACATTCCATGAATCATTAGCCAACATTCCATGACTCATTAGACAACATTCCATGAATCATTAGCAACATTCCATGAATCATTAGCAACATTCCATGAATCATTAGCAAACACTCCATGAATCATTAGCAACATTTAATGAATCATTAGACAACATTCCATGAATCATTAGACAACTTTCCATGAATCATGAGCAACATTCCAAGAATCATTAGCAACATTCCATGAATCATTAGACAACTTTCCATGAATCAGTAGCCAACATTCCATGAATCATCAGCAACATTCCATGAATCATTAGCATCATTCCGTGAATCATTAGCAATCATCAGCAACATTCCATAAATCATTAGCAACATTCTGTGAATCATTAGCAACATTCCATGACTCATTAGACTACATTCCCTGAATCATTAGACAACATTCCATGAATCATTAGCAACATTCCATGAATCATTAGACAACATTCCATGAATCATTAGCAATATTCCATGAATCATTAGACAACATTCCATTAATCATTAGACAACATTCCATGAATCATTAGCAACATTCCATGAATCATTGGCCAACATTCCATGAATCATTAGACAACATTCCATGAATCATTAGCAACATTCAATGAATCATTAGCAACATTCCATGAATCATTAGCCAACAATCCATGAATCATTAACAACATTCAATGAATCATTAGACAACATTCCATGAATAATTAGCCAACATTCCATGAATCATTTGCAACATTCCATGAATCACAAGACAACATTCCATGAATCATTAGCAACATTCCATGAATCATTAGACAACATTCCATAAATCATTAGCAACACTGCATAAGTCAGTAGCCAACAATCCATGAATCATTAGCAACATTTCATGAATCGTTAGCAACATTCCATGAATCATTAGACAACATTCCATGAATCATTAGACAACATTCCATGAATCATTAGCAACATTCCATGAATCATTAGCAACATTCCATGGATCATTCGACAAAATTACATGAATCATTAGCAACATTCCATGAATCATCAGCAACATTCCATGAATCGTTAGCAACATTCCATGAATCATTAGACAACATTCCATGAATAATTAGCCAACAATCCATGCATCATTAGCAACATTCCGTGAATCATTCGCAACATTCTGTGAATCATTAGCAACATTCCATGTGTCATTAGCAACACTCCGTGAATCATTAGCATCATTCCATGACTCATTAGCAACATTCCATGAGTCATTAGCAACATTCCTTGAATCATTAGCATCATTCCATGACTCATTAGCAACATTCCATGAATCGTCTGCAACATTCTGTGAATCATTAGCAACATTCCATGACTCATTAGACGACATTCCCTGAATCATTAGACAACATTCCATGAATCATTAGCAACATTCCATGAATCATTAGACAAAATTCCATGAATCATTACCAACCTTCCATGAATCATTAGACAACATTCCATGATTCATTGGACAACATTCCATTATACATTAGACAAAATTCCATGATTCATTGGACAACATTCCATTAATCATTAGACAACATTCCATGAATCATTAGACAACATTCCATGAATCATCAGCAACATTCCATGAATCATTAGCAACATTCCATGAATCATTAGCAACATTCCATGAATTGTTAGCAACATTCCTTGAATCATTAGAAACATTCCATGAATCATTAGACAACATTACATGAAGCATTAGAAACATTCCATGAATCATTAGCAACATTCCATGTAATCATTAGACAACATTCCATGAATCATTAGCAACATTCCATGAATCATTAGCCAACATTCCATGACTCAGTAGACAACATTCCATGAATCATTAGCAACATTCCATGAATCATTAGCAACATTCCATGAATCATTAGACAACATTCCATGAATCATTAGCCAACACTCCATGACTCATATGACAACATTCCATGAATCATTAGCCAACATTCCATGAATCATTGGACAACATTCCATGAATCATTAGACAACATTCCATGAATCATTAGCAACATTCCATGTAATCATTAGACAACATTCCATGAATCATTAGCAACATTCCATGAATCATTAGCCAACATTCCATGAATCATTAGCCAACACTCCATGAAACATTAGCAACATTTAATGAATCAGTAGCCAACATTCCATGAATCATCAGCAACATTCCATGAATCATTAGCATCATTCCGTGAATCATTAGCAATCATCAGCAACATTCCATGAATCATTAGCAACATTCTGTGAATCATTAGCAACATTCCATGACTCATTAGACTACATTCCCTGAATCATTAGACAACATTCCATGAATCATTAGCAACATTCCATGAATCATTAGACAACATTCCATGAATCATTAGCAATATTCCATGAATCATTAGCCAACATTCCATGAATCATTAGACAAAATTCCATGAATCATTACCAACCTTCCATGAATCATTAGACAACATTCCATGATTCATTGGACAACATTGCATTATACATTCGACAAACTTCCATGATTCATTGGACAACATTCCATTAATCATTAGACAACATTCCGTTAATCATTAGACAACATTCCATGAATCTTTAGACAACATTTCATGAATCATTAGACAACATTCCATGAATCATTAGCAACATTCCATGAATCATTAGCCAACAATCCATGAATCATTGGACAACATTCCATTAATCATTAGACAACATTCCATTAATCATTAGACAACATTCCATGAATCATTAGACAACATTCCATGAATCATTAGCAACATTCCATGATTCATTAGCAACATTCCATAAATCATTACACAACATTCCATGAATCATTAGCATCATTCCATTAATCATGAGACAACATTCTATGAATCATTAGCAACATTCCATGAATCATTAGACAACATTCCATGGATCATTAGACAACATTCCATGAATTATTCGCAACATTCCATGAATCGTCAGCAACATTCCATGAATCATTAGCAATTTTCCGTGAATCATTAGCCAACATTCCATGAATCATCAGCAACATTCCATGAATCATTAGCCAACAATCCCTGAATCATTTGCATCATTCCATGAATCATTAGACAACATTCCATGAATCATTAGAAAACATTCCATGAATCATTAGCAACATTCCATGAATCATTAGCAACATTCCATGAATAATTAGACAACATTCCATGAATCATTAGACAACATTCCATGAATCATTAGCAACATTCCATGAATCACTAGACAACATTCCATGAATCATTAGCAACATTCCATGAATCATTAGACAACATTCCATAAATCATTAGCAACACTCCATAAGTCAGTAGCCAACAATCCATGAATCATTAGCAACATTCCATGAATCATTAGCAACATTCCATGAATCATTAGCAACATTCCATGGATCATTAGACAAAATTACATGAATCATTAGCAACATTCCATGAATCATCAGCAACATTCCATGAATCGTTAGCAACATTCCATGAATCATTAGACAACATTCCATGAATAATTAGCCAACAATCCATGCATCATTAGCAACATTCCGTGAATCATTAGCAACATTCTGTGAATTACCAGCAACATTCCATGTGTCATTAGCAACACTCCGTGAATCATTATCATCATTCCATGACTCATTAGCAACATTCCATGACTCATTAGCAACATTCTATGAGTCATTAGCAACATTCCGTGAATCATTCGCATCATTCCATGACTCATTAACAACATTCCATGAATCGTCAGCAACATTCCATGAGTCATTAGCATCATTCCGTGAATCATTAGCAATCATCAGCAACATTCCATGAATCATTAGCAACATTCTGTGAATCATTAGCAACATTCCATGACTCATTAGACTACATTCCCTGAATCATTAGACAACATTCCATGAATCATTAGCAACATTCCATGAATCATTAGACAACATTCCATGAATCATTAGCAATATTCCATGAATCATTAGCCAACATTCCATGAATCATTAGACAAAATTCCATGAATCATTAGCAACATTCCATGAATCATCAGACAACATTCCATGAATCATTAGCATCATTCCATGAATCATTAGACAACATTCCATGAATCATTAGCAACATTCCATGAATCATTAGACAACATTTCATGGATCATTAGACAACATTCCATGAATTATTCGCAACATTCCATGAATCGTCAGCAACATTCCATGAATCATTCGCAATTTTCCCTGAATCATTGGCCAACATTCCATGAATCATCAGCAACATTACATGAATCATTAGCCAACAATCCCTGAATCATTAGCAACATTCCATGAATCATTAGCAACATTCCATGAATCATGAGAACATTCCATGAATCATTAGAAAACATTCCATGAATCATTAGCAACATTCCATGAATCATTAGACAACATTCCATGAATAATTAGCCAACAATCCATGCATCATTAGCAACATTCCGTGAATCATTAGCAACATTCTGTGAATCAGCAACATTCCATGTGTCATTAGCAACACTCCGTGAATCATTAGCATCATTCCATGACTCATTAGCAACATTCCATGAATCGTCAGCAACATTCCATGAGTCATTAGCATCATTCCGTGAATCATTAGCAATCATCAGCAACATTCCATGAATCATTAGCAACATTCTGTGAATCATTAGCAACAATCCATGAATCATTAGACAACATTCCATGAATCATTACCAACCTTCCATGAATCATTAGACAACATTCCATGAGTCATTAGCCAACAATCCATGAATCATTAACAACATTCAATGAATCATTAGACAACATTCCATGAATAATTAGCCAACATTCCATGAATCATTTGCAACATTCCATGAATCACTAGACAACATTCCATGAATCATTAGCAACATTCCATAAATCATTAGCAACACTCCATAAGTCAGTAGCCAACAATCCATGAATCATTAGCAACATTACATGAATCGTTAGCAACATTCCATGAATCATTAGACAACATTCCATGAATCATTAGACAACATTCCATGAATCATTAGCAACATTCCATGAATCATTAGCAACATTCCATGGATCATTCGACAAAATTACATGAATCATTAGCAAAATTCCATGAATCATCAGCAACATTCCATGAATCGTTAGCAACATTCCATGAATCATTAGACAACATTCCATGAATAATTAGCCAACAATCCATGCATCATTAGCAACATTCCGTGAATCATTAGCAACATTCCGTGAATCATCAGCAACATTCCATGTGTCATTAGCAACACTCCGTGAATCATTAGCATCATTCCATGACTCATTAGCAACATTCCATGACTCATTAGCAACATTCCATGAGTCATTAGCAACATTCTGTGAATCATTAGCATCATTCCATGACTCATTAGCAACATTCCATGAATCGTCAGCAACATTCTGTGAATCATTAGCAACATTCCATGACTCATTAGACTGCATTCCCTGAATCATTAGACAACATTCCATGAATCATTAGCAACATTCCATGAATCATTAGACAACATTCCATGAATCATTAGCAATATTCCATGAATCATCAGCCAATATTCCATGAATCATTAGACAAAATTCCATGAATCATTACCAACCTTCCATGAATCATTAGACAACATTCCATGATTCATTGGACAACATTCCATTATACATTAGACAACATTCCATGAATCATTAGACAACATTTCATGATTCATTAGACAACATTCCATGAATCATTAGCAACATTCCATGGATCATTAGCCAACATTCCATGACTCATTAGACAACATTTCATGAATCATTAGCAACATTCAATGAATCATTTGCAACATTCCATGAATCATTAGCCAACAATCCATGAATCATTAGCAACGTTCAATGAATCATCAGACAACATACCATGAATAATTAGCCAACATTCCATGAATCATTTGCAACATTCCATGAATCATTAGACAACATTCCATGAATCATTAGCAACATTCCATGAATCATTAGACAACATTCCATGAATCATTAGCATCATTCCATGAATCATTAGACAATATTCCATGAATCATTAGCAACATTCCATGAATCATTAGACAACATTCCATGGATCATTAGACAACATTCCATGAATCATTAGCAACATTCCATGAATCATTAGACAACATTCCATGAATAATTAGCCAACAATCCATGCATCATTAGCAACATTCCGTGAATCATTAGCAACATTCTGTGAATCAGCAACATTCCATGTGTCATTAGCAACACTCCGTGAATCATTAGCATCATTCCATGACTCATTAGCAACATTCCATGACTCATTAGCAACATTCCATGAGTCATTAGCAACATTCCATGAATCATTAGCATCATTCCATGACTCATTAGCAACATTCCATGAATCGTCAGATACATTCCATGAGTCATTAGGATCATTCCGTGAATCATTAGCAATCATCAGCAACATTCCATGAATCATTAGCAACATTCTGCGAATTAGCAACATTCCATGAATCATTACCAACCTTCCATGAATCATTAGACAACATTCCATGATTCATTGGACAACATTCCATTATACATTCGACAAAATTCCATGATTCATTGGACAACATTCCATTAATCATTAGACAACATTCCATGAATCATTAGACAACATTCCATGAATCATTAGACAACATTTCATGAATCATTAGACAACATTCCATGAATCATGAGCAACATTCCATGAATCATTAGCCAACAATCCATGAATCATTGGACAACATTCCATGTAATCATTAGACAACATTCCATGAATCATTAGCAACATTCCATGAATCATTAGCCAACATTCCATGACTCATTAGACAACATTCCATGAATCATTAGCAACATTCAATGAATCATTAGCAACATTCCATGAATCATTAGCCAACAATCCATGAATCATTAGCAACATTCAATGAATCATTAGACAACATTCCATGAATAATTAGCCAACATTCCATGAATCATTTGCAACATTCCATGAGTCATTAGACAACATTCCATGAAGCATTAGCAACATTCCATGAATCATTAGACAACATTCCATGAATCATTAGCATCATTCCATGAATCATTGGACAACATTCCATGAATCATTAGCAACATTCCATGAATCATTAGACAACATTCCATGGATCATTAGACAACATTCCATGAATTATTCGCAACATTCCATGAATCGTCAGCAACATTCCATGAATCATTATCAATTTTCCCTGAATCATTGGCCAACATTCCATGAATCATCAGCAACATTGCATGAATCATTAGCCAACAATCCCTGAATCATTAGCAACATTCCATGAATCATTAGATAACATTCCATGAATCATTAGCAACATTCCATAAATCAGTAGCCAACAATCCATGAATTATTAGCAACATTCTGTGAATCATCAGCAACATTCCATGTGTCATTAGCAACATTCCGTGAATCATTAGCATCATTCCATGAATCATTAGCCAACAATCCCTGAATCATTAGTAACATTCCATGAATCATTAGCAACATTCCATGAATCATTAGACAACATTCCATGAATCATTAGAAAACATTCCATGAATCATTAGCAAAATTCCATGAATCATTACCAACCTTCCATGAATCATTAGACAACATTCCATGATTCATTGGACTGCATTCCATTATACATTCGACAAAATTCCATGATTCATTGGACAACATTCCATTAATCATTAGACAACATTCCGTTAATCATTAGACAACATTCCATGAATCATTAGACAACATTTCATGAATCATTAGACAACATTTCATGAATCATTAGCAACATTCAATGAATCATTAGCAACTTTCCATGAATCATTAGCCAACAATCCATGAATCATTAGCCAACAATCCATGAATCATTAGACAACATTCCATAAATAATTAGCCAACATTCCATGAATCATTTGCAACATTCCATGAATCATTAGACAACATTCCATGAATCATTAGCAACATTCCATGAATCATCAGACAACATTCCATGAATAATTAGCCAACATTCCATGAATCATTTGCAACATTCCATGAGTCATTAGACAACATTCCATGAAGCATTAGCAACATTCCATGAATCATTAGACAACATTCCATGAATCATTAGCATCATTCCATGAATCATTGGACAACATTCCATGAATCATTAGCAACATTCCATGAATCATTAGACAACATTCCATGGATCATTAGACAACATTCCATGAATTATTCGCAACATTCCATGAATCGTCAGCAACATTCCATGAATCATTATCAATTTTCCCTGAATCATTGGCCAACATTCCATGAATCATCAGCAACATTGCATGAATCATTAGCCAACAATCCCTGAATCATTAGCAACATTCCATGAATCATTAGCAACATTCCATGAATCATTAGAGAACATTCCATGAATCATTAGAAAACATTCCATGAATCATTAGCAACATTCCATGAATCATTAGACAACATTCCATGAATAATTAGCCAACAATCCATGCATCATTAGCAACATTCCGTGAATCATTAGCAACATTCTGTGAATCAGCAACATTCCATGTGTCATTAGCAACACTCCGTGAATCATTAGCATCATTCCATGACTCATTAGCAACATTCCATGAATCGTCAGCAACATTCCATGAGTCATTAGCATCATTCCGTGAATCATTAGCAATCATCAGCAACATTCCATGAATCATTAGCAACATTCTGTGAATCATTAGCAACAATCCATGAATCATTAGACAACATTCCATGAATCATTACCAACCTTCCATGAATCATTAGACAACATTCCATGAGTCATTAGCCAACAATCCATGAATCATTAACAACATTCAATGAATCATTAGACAACATTCCATGAATAATTAGCCAACATTCCATGAATCATTTGCAACATTCCATGAATCACTAGACAACATTCCATGAATCATTAGCAACATTCCATAAATCATTAGCAACACTCCATAAGTCAGTAGCCAACAATCCATGAATCATTAGCAACATTACATGAATCGTTAGCAACATTCCATGAATCATTAGACAACATTCCATGAATCATTAGACAACATTCCATGAATCATTAGCAACATTCCATGAATCATTAGCAACATTCCATGGATCATTCGACAAAATTACATGAATCATTAGCAAAATTCCATGAATCATCAGCAACATTCCATGAATCGTTAGCAACATTCCATGAATCATTAGACAACATTCCATGAATAATTAGCCAACAATCCATGCATCATTAGCAACATTCCGTGAATCATTAGCAACATTCCGTGAATCATCAGCAACATTCCATGTGTCATTAGCAACACTCCGTGAATCATTAGCATCATTCCATGACTCATTAGCAACATTCCATGACTCATTAGCAACATTCCATGAGTCATTAGCAACATTCTGTGAATCATTAGCATCATTCCATGACTCATTAGCAACATTCCATGAATCGTCAGCAACATTCTGTGAATCATTAGCAACATTCCATGACTCATTAGACTGCATTCCCTGAATCATTAGACAACATTCCATGAATCATTAGCAACATTCCATGAATCATTAGACAACATTCCATGAATCATTAGCAATATTCCATGAATCATCAGCCAATATTCCATGAATCATTAGACAAAATTCCATGAATCATTACCAACCTTCCATGAATCATTAGACAACATTCCATGATTCATTGGACAACATTCCATTATACATTAGACAACATTCCATGAATCATTAGACAACATTTCATGATTCATTAGACAACATTCCATGAATCATTAGCAACATTCCATGGATCATTAGCCAACATTCCATGACTCATTAGACAACATTTCATGAATCATTAGCAACATTCAATGAATCATTTGCAACATTCCATGAATCATTAGCCAACAATCCATGAATCATTAGCAACGTTCAATGAATCATCAGACAACATACCATGAATAATTAGCCAACATTCCATGAATCATTTGCAACATTCCATGAATCATTAGACAACATTCCATGAATCATTAGCAACATTCCATGAATCATTAGACAACATTCCATGAATCATTAGCATCATTCCATGAATCATTAGACAATATTCCATGAATCATTAGCAACATTCCATGAATCATTAGACAACATTCCATGGATCATTAGACAACATTCCATGAATTATTCGCAACATTCCATGAATCGTCAGCAACATTCCATGAATCATTCGCAATTTTCCCTGAATCATTAGCATCATTCCATGAATCATTAGCCAACAATCCCTGAATCATTAGTAACATTCCATGAATCATTAGCAACATTCCATGAATCATTAGACAACATTCCATGAATCATTAGAAAACATTCCATGAATCATTAGCAACATTCCATGAATCATTAGACAACATTCCATGAATAATTAGCCAACAATCCATGCATCATTAGCAACATTCCGTGAATCATTAGCAACATTCTGTGAATCAGCAACATTCCATGTGTCATTAGCAACACTCCGTGAATCATTAGCATCATTCCATGACTCATTAGCAATATTCCATGACTCATTAGCAACATTCCATGAGTCATTAGCAACATTCCATGAATCATTAGCATCATTCCATGACTCATTAGCAACATTCCATGAATCGTCAGATACATTCCATGAGTCATTAGGATCATTCCGTGAATCATTAGCAATCAGCAACATTCCATGAATCATTAGCAACATTCTGCGAATTAGCAACATTCCATGAATCATTACCAACCTTCCATGAATCATTAGACAACATTCCATGATTCATTGGACAACATTCCATTATACATTCGACAAAATTCCATGATTCATTGGACAACATTCCATTAATCATTAGACAACATTCCATGAATCATTAGACAACATTCCATGAATCATTAGACAACATTTCATGAATCATTAGACAACATTCCATGAATCATGAGCAACATTCCATGAATCATTAGCCAACAATCCATGAATCATTGGACAACATTCCATGTAATCATTAGACAACATTCCATGAATCATTAGCAACATTCCATGAATCATTAGCCAACATTCCATGACTCATTAGACAACATTCCATGAATCATTAGCAACATTCAATGAATCATTAGCAACATTCCATGAATCATTAGCCAACAATCCATGAATCATTAGCAACATTCAATGAATCATTAGACAACATTCCATGAATAATTAGCCAACATTCCATGAATCATTTGCAACATTCCATGAGTCATTAGACAACATTCCATGAAGCATTAGCAACATTCCATGAATCATTAGACAACATTCCATGAATCATTAGCATCATTCCATGAATCATTGGACAACATTCCATGAATCATTAGCAACATTCCATGAATCATTAGACAACATTCCATGGATCATTAGACAACATTCCATGAATTATTCGCAACATTCCATGAATCGTCAGCAACATTCCATGAATCATTATCAATTTTCCCTGAATCATTGGCCAACATTCCATGAATCATCAGCAACATTGCATGAATCATTAGCCAACAATCCCTGAATCATTAGCAACATTCCATGAATCATTAGATAACATTCCATGAATCATTAGCAACATTCCATAAATCAGTAGCCAACAATCCATGAATTATTAGCAACATTCTGTGAATCATCAGCAACATTCCATGTGTCATTAGCAACATTCCGTGAATCATTAGCATCATTCCATGAATCATTAGCCAACAATCCCTGAATCATTAGTAACATTCCATGAATCATTAGCAACATTCCATGAATCATTAGACAACATTCCATGAATCATTAGAAAACATTCCATGAATCATTAGCAACATTCCATGAATAATTAGCCAACAATCCATGCATCATTAGCAACATTCCGTGAATCATTAGCAACATTCTGTGAATCAGCAACATTCCATGTGTCATTAGCAACACTCCGTGAATCATTAGCATCATTCCATGACTCATTAGCAACATTCCATGACTCATTAGCAACATTCCATGAGTCATTAGCAACATTCCATGAATCATTAGCATCATTCCATGACTCATTAGCAACATTCCATGAATCGTCAGCAACATTCCATGAGTCATTAGGATCATTCCGTGAATCATTAGCAATCATCAGCAACATTCCATGAATCATTAGCAACATTCTGCGAATTAGCAACATTCCATGAATCATTACCAACCTTCCATGAATCATTAGACAACATTCCATGATTCATTGGACAACATTCCATTATACATTCGACAAAATTCCATGATTCATTGGACAACATTCCATTAATCATTAGACAACATTCCATGAATCATTAGACAACATTCCATGAATCATTAGACAAGATTTCATGAATCATTAGACAACATTCCATGAATCATGAGCAACATTCCATGAATCATTAGCCAACAATCCATGAATCATTGGACAACATTCCATGTAATCATTAGACAACATTCCATGAATCATTAGCAACATTCCATGAATCATTAGCCAACATTCCATGACTCATTAGACAACATTCCATGAATCATTAGCAACATTCAATGAATCATTAGCAACATTCCATGAATCATTAGCCAACAATCCATGAATCATTAGCAACATTCAATGAATCATTAGACAACATTCCATGAATAATTAGCCAACATTCCATGAATCATTTGCAACATTCCATGAGTCATTAGACAACATTCCATGAATCATTAGCAACATTCCATGAATCATTAGACAACATTCCATGAATCATTAGCATCATTCCATGAATCATTGGACAACATTCCATGAATCATTAGCAACATTCCATGAATCATTAGACAACATTCCATGGATCATTAGACAACATTCCATGAATTATTCGCAACATTCCATGAATCGTCAGCAACATTCCATGAATCATTATCAATTTTCCCTGAATCATTGGCCAACATTCCATGAATCATTAGCCAACAATCCCTGAATCATTAGCAACATTCCATGAATCATTAGATAACATTCCATGAATCATTAGCAACATTCCATAAATCAGTAGCCAACAATCCATGAATTATTAGCAACATTCTGTGAATCATCAGCAACATTCCATGTGTCATTAGCAACATTCCGTGAATCATTTGCATCATTCCATGACTCATTAGCAACATTCCATGACTCATTAGCAACATTCCATGACTCATCAGCAACATTCCATGAATCGTCAGCAACATTCCATGAGTCATTAGCAACATTCCGTGAATCATTAGCAATCATCAGCAACATTCCATGAATCTTTAGCAACATTCTGTGAATCATTAGCATCATTCCATGAATCATTAGACAACATTCCATGAATCATTAGCAACATTCCATGAATCATTAGCAATATTCCATGAATCATTAGCCAACATTCCATGAATCATTAGACAAAATTCCATGAATCATTAGCAACCTTCCATGAATCATTAGACAACATTCCATGATTCATTGGACAACATTCCATTATACATTAGACAAAATTCCATGATTCATTGGACAACATTCCATTAATCATTAGCAACATTCCATGAATCATTAGCCAACAATCCATGAATCATTGGACAACATTCCATGTAATCATTAGACAACATTCCATGAATCATTAGCAACATTCCATGAATCATTAGCCAACATTCCATGACTCATTAGACAACATTCCATGAATCATTAGCAACATTCAATGAATCATTAGCAACATTCCATGAATCATTAGACAACATTCCATGAATCATTAGCAACATTCCAAGAATCATTAGCAGCAGTCCATGAATCATTAGACAACATTCCATGAATCAATAGCCAACATTCCATGAATCATTAGCCAACAATCCATGAATCATTAACAACATTCAACGAATCATTAGACAACATTCCATGAATAATTAGACAACATTCCATGAAGCTTTAGACAACATTCCATGAATCATCAGCAACATTCCATGAATTATTAGACAACATTCCATGACTCATTAGCAACATTCCATGACTCATCAGCAACATTCCATGAATCGTCAGCAACATTCCATGAGTCATTAGCAACATTCCGTGAATCATTAGCAATCATCAGCAACATTCCATGAATCTTTAGCAACCTTCTGTGAATCATTAGCAACATTCCATGACTCATTAGACTACATTCCCTGAATCATTAGACAACATTACATGAATCATTAGCAACATTCCATGAATCATTAGACAACATTCCATGAATCATTAGCAATATTCCATGAATCATTAGCCAACATTCCATGATTCATTGGACAACATTCCATTATACATTAGACAAAATTCCATGATTCATTGGACCACATTCCATTAATCATTAGACAACATTCCATGAATCATTAGACAACATTCCATGAATCATTAGACAACATTTCATGATTCATTAGACAACATTCCATGAAACATTAGCAACATTCCATGAATCATTAGCCAACAATCCATGAATCATTGGACAACATTCCATGTAATCATTAGACAACATTCCATGAATCATCAGCAACATTCCATGAATCATTAGCCAACATTCCATGACTCATTAGACAACATTCCATGAATCATTAGCAACATTCTATGAATCATTAGCAACATTCCATGAATCATTAGCCAACAATCCATGAATCATTAGCAACATTCAATGAATCATTAGACAACATTCCATGAATAATTAGCCAACATTCCATGAACCATTTGTAACATTCCATGAATCATTAGACAACATTCCATGAACCATTAGCAACATTCCATGAATCATTAGACAACATTCCATGAATCATTAGCATCATTCCATGAATCATTAGACAACATTCCATGAATCATTAGCAACATTCCATGAATCATTAGACAACATTCCATGGATCATTAGACAACATTCCATGAATTATTCGCAACATTCCATGAATTGTCAGCAACATTCCATGAATCATTAGCAATTTTCCCTGAATCATTGGCCAACATTCCATGAATCATCAGCAACATTGCATGAATCATTAGCCAACAATCCCTGAATTAGCAACATTCCATGAATCATTAGACAACATTCCATGAATCATTAGCAACATTCCATAAATCAGTAGCCAACAATCCATGAATTATTAGCAACATTCTGCGAATCATCAGCAACATTCCATGTGTCATTAGCAACATTCCGTGAATCATTAGCATCATTCCATGACTCATCAGCAACATTCCATGAATCGTCAGCAACATTCCATGAGTCATTAGCAACATTCCGTGAATCATTAGCAATCATCAGCAACATTCCATGAATCTTTAGCAACCTTCTGTGAATCATTTGCAACATTCCATGACTCATTAGACTACATTCCCTGAATCATTAGACAACATTCCATGAATCATTAGACAACATTCCATGAATCATTAGCAATATTCCATGAATCATTAGCCAACATTCCATGACTCATTAGACAAAATTCCATGAATCATTAGCAACCTTCCATGAATCATTAGACAACATTCCATGATTCATTGGACAACATTCCATTATACATTAGACAAAATTCCATGATTCGTTGGACAACATTCCATTAATCATTAGACAACATTCCATGAATCTTTAGACAACAGTCCATTAATCATTAGCAACATTCCATGAATCATTAGCCAACAATCCATGAATCATTGGACAACATTCCATGTAATCATTAGCAACATTCCATGAATCATTAGCCAACATTCCATGACTCATTAGCAACATTCAATGAATCATTAGACAACATTCCATGAATCATTAGACAACATTCCATGAATCATTAGCAACATTCCAAGAATCATTAGCAGCAGTCCATGAATCATTAGACAACATTCCATGAATCATTAGCCAACATTCCATGAATCATGAGTCAAAATTCCATGAATCATTACCAACCTTCCATGATTCATTGGACAACATTCCATTATACATTAGACAAAATTCCATGATTCATTGGACAACATTCCATTAATCATTAGACAACATTCCATGAATCATTAGACAACATTCCATGAATCATTAGACAACATTTCATGAATCACTGGACAACATTCCATGAATCATTAGCAACATTCCATGAATCATTAGCCAACAATCCATGAATCACTGGACAACATTCCATGAATCATTAGCAACATTCCATGAATCATTAGCCAACATTCCATGACTCATTAGACAACATTCCATGAATCATTAGCAACATTCAATGAATCATTAGCAACATTCCATGAATCATTAGCCAACAATCCATGAATCATTAGCAACATTCAATGAATCATTAGACAACATTCCATGAATAATTAGCCAACATTCCATGAATCATTTGCAACATTCCATGAATCATTAGACAACATTCCATGAATCATTAGCAACATTCCATGAATCATTAGCATCATTCCATGAATCATTGGCCAGCATTCCATGAATCATCAGCAACATTGCATGAATCATTAGCCAACAATCCCTGAATCATTTGCAACATTCCATAAATCAGTCGCCAACAATCCATGAATTATTAGCAACATTCTGTGAATCATCAGCAACATTCCATGTGTCATTAGCAACATTCCGTGAATTATTAGCAACATTCCATGAATCGTTAGCAACATTCCATGACTCATTAGCAACATTCCATGAATCATTAGCAATCATCAGCAACATTCCATGAATCATTAGCAACATTCTGTGAATCATTAGCAACATTCCATGACTCATTAGACTACATTCCCTGAATCATTAGACAACATTCCATGAATCATTTGCAACATTCCATGAATCATTAGACAACATTCCATGAATCATTAGCAATATTCCATGAATCATTAGCCAACATTCCATGAATCATTAGACAAAATTCCATGATTCATTGGACAACATTCCATTATACATTAGACAAAATTCCATGATTCATTGGACAACATTCCATTAATTATTAGACAACATTCCATGAATCATTAGACAACATTCCATTAATCATTAGCAACATTCCATGAATCATTAGCCAACAATCCATGAATCATTGGACAACATTCCATGTAATCATTAGACAACATTCCATGAATCATTAGCAACATTCCATGAATCATTAGCCAACATTCCATGACTCATTAGACAACATTCCATGAATCATTAGCAACATTCAATGAATCATTAGCAACATTCCATGAATCATTAGCCAACAATCCATGAACCATTAGCAACATTCAATGAATCATTAGACAACATTCCATGAATCATTAGACAACATTCCATGAATCATTAGCAACATTCCAAGAATCATTAGCAGCAGTCCATGAATCATTATACAACATTCCATGAATCAATAGCCAACATTCCATGAATCATTAGCCAAAAATCCATGAATCATTAACAACATTCAACGAATCATTAGACAACATTCCATGAATCATTAGACAACATTCCATGAATTATTAGCAACATTCGATGAATCATTAGCAACATTCCATGAATTATTAGCAACATTCCATGAATCGTTAGACAACATTCCATGAATAATTAGCCAACAATCCATGCATCATTAGCAACATTCCGTGAATCATTAGCAACATTCTGTGAATCATCAGCAACATTCCATGTGTCATTAGCAACATTCCGTGAATCATTAGCATCATTCCATGACTCATTAGCAACATTCCATGACTCATTAGCAACATTCCATGATTCATTAGCAACATTCCGTGAATCATTAGCAATCATCAGCAACATTCCGTGAATCATTAGCAATCATCAGCAACATTCCATGAATCATTCGCAACATTCTGTGAATCATTAGCAACATTCCATGACTCATTAGACTACATTCCCTGAATCATTAGACAACATTCCATGAATCATTAGCAACATTCCATGAATCATTGGACAACATTCCATGAATCATTGGACAACATTCCATGAATCATTAGCCAACATTCCATGTATCATTAGACAACCTTCCATGAATCATTAGACAACATTCCATGAATCATTAGCCAACAATCCATGAATCATTGGGCAACATTCCATGTAATCATTGGACAACATTCCATGAATCATAAGCAACATTCCATGAATCATTAGCCAACAATCCATGAATCATTAGCAACATTCAATGAATCATTAGACAACATTCCATGAATCATTAGACAACATTCCATGAATCATTAGCAACATTCCAAGAATCATTAGCAGCAGTCCATGAATCATTAGACAACATTCCATGAATCAATAGCCAACATTCCATGAATCATCAGCAACATTCCATGAATCATTATCCAACAACCCATGAATCATTAGCAACATTCAACGAATCATTAGACAACATTCCATGAATCATTAGACAACATTCCATGAATTATTAGCAACATTCCATGAATCATTAGCAACATTCCATGAATCATTAACAACATTCCATGAATCAGTAGACAACATTTCATGAATCATTAGCAACATTCCATAAATCAGTAGCCAACAATCCATGAATCATTAGCAAAATTCCATGAATCATTAGCAACAATCCATGAATTGTAAGGTCCGGAACTCGGTGGACCCAACTGCAGTAAGGCAAACTGAAGCAGAGGTTAGGTTGGAAAACAAAGGTAGACTTTACTTGACATAAAGAAAATAACAACAGCACAGAATACAGGCTAGCAGTCCAGCAAGAGGTATCACCAGGCAGTGAATCTCAAGACTGTGCAATGAACATAAAGTGAACACCACTTAAATAGTAGGCATCTAACAATGCACAGGTGAATACAATAATGAATAAAGAAGGACACAATTAAGAGAATTCATGGAGCCCTCTGGTGGCGAGGCGAGGCAGAATCTGGGTCATTCCTTACAGGACCCCCCCCCGCCCAGGAACGGCCCCTGACATTCCCCCAGAAGGTCTATGGTGACGACGAAAAAAGTTCCGTACTAAATCGCAATCCAGGATGTCCCGGTCCGGGACCCAAGAGCGTTCCTCCGGACCATATCCCTCCCAGTCCACCAGGAACTGGAGGCCCCCGCGAACCCGGCGAGAGCCCATCAGGCGACGGACCGTGTAAGCAGGCTGGCCGTCGATGATGCGGGGAGCAGGAGGAGGCCTCGTGGTGGGCACCAGGGAACTGCTGGCCACTGGCCGAAGCCGGGAGACATGGAAGGTAGGATGAATCCGCATGGAGCGGGGCAGCTGGAGACGGTAGGACACCGGGTTGACCTTCCTCAACACCATGAAGGGACCGATGAAACGGGGCGCCAGCTTGCGGGACTCCACTCGCAGCGGGTGATCCTGCGTAGAAAGCCAGACCCTCTGACCAGGACGGAATGAAGGAGCCGGTCTGCGCCGCTTGTTGGCCTGGATCTGCCGTTGTCGAGAAGCTCGTTGTAAGACCAGCCGCGCTCTCCTCCAGGTCCGCCGACAACGCTGGACAAACTTCTCCGCAGACGGAACCCCCACCTCGAGCTCCTGCTCCTGGAACAGTGGAGGCTGAAAACCGAACTGGCACTCGAACGGCGACAGTCCTGTGGGGGAGCAGCGCAACGTGTTGTGCGCGTACTCAGCCCAGACGATGTGACGACTCCAGGTCGCAGGGTTAGCGGACACGAGACACCTCAGGGTCGTCTCCAGGTCTTGGTTGATCCGTTCTGTTTGACCGTTTGACTGAGGGTGGAAACCCGAGGAAAGACTGACAGTAGCTCCAATGAGCTTGTAGAAGGCTCTCCAAACCCGGGAGGCGAATTGTGGACCACGGTCAGAAACGATGTTAAGGGGCAAACCGAACAACCTGAAAACATGCTGGACCATGAGCTCGGCTGTCTCTTGGGCTGAGCGAAGCTTGGGCAAGGGCAGAAAACGACAGGCTTTGGAGAAGCGATCTACGATGACCAGAATGACAGTGTTGCCTTGAGATGGTGGAAGGCCTGTGATGAAATCCACCGAGAGGTGTGACCAGGGGCGAGTGGGAATGGGGAGAGGATGCAGCAAACCCTGGGGGCGAGATCGAGGGTTCTTGTTTCGTGCACAAATGGCACAAGCTGCCACGAACGCCTTTACGTCCTTCTCCATGATGGGCCACCAGAACCTTCTGCGAAGAAACTCCAGCGTCCTGGATGTGCCTGGATGACCGGTGATTCGCGATGAATGCCCCCACTGCAGGACTTGTGAGCGAGTCGTGTTGGGGACAAAAAGGCGACCGGGTGGACCGTTGCCAGGGTCTGCCTCCCTCTGTTGCGCCTTTCTGACCAGCGTCTCGATCCCCCAGCGAACCGGTGCTACAATTCGAGAAGTAGAAATAATAGGTTCTGGTTGTCTCTCCCGCTCGGGTGGATCAAATTGCCTGGAGAGAGCATCAGGCTTGAGATTCTTGGATCCTGGACGATATGACAGAACAAAGTCAAAACGATTAAAAAACAGTGCCCAGCGAGCTTGACGAGAGTTAAGTCGTTTGGCCTCCTGGATATAGGCCAGATTCTTATGGTCAGTCCAGACAATGAACGGGTGTTTAGACCCCTCCAACCAATGTCTCCACTCCTCCAGTGCCAACTTAACTGCAAGTAATTCCCTGTTCCCAATATCGTAGTTTCGTTCAGCGGAAGTGAGTCGGCGAGAGAAAAAGGCGCAAGGGTGCAGTTTGTTGTCGTTAGACCGTTGGGATAAAACAGCGCCCACTCCTATATCCGAGGCATCCACCTCGACAATGAAGGGGAGTGAGGGATCCGGAATCACGAGGACAGGAGCAGACGTGAAGCGCTGCTTGAGATCCTCGAAAGCCGGCGCAGCCTCAGCGGACCAACTGAACCGGGTAGAGGCGGTCTTGGTGAGGGCGTTAAGAGGGGCAGCAATGGTGCCGAAGTTTCTGATGAATCTCCGATAGAAGTTAGCAAACCCCAAGAAACGTTGCACCTGTTTGAGAGAGGTGGGTGGTGGCCAATCTCGGACAGCTTGGGTCTTGCCAGGGTCCATTTGGATGTTGCCGCTGGAGATGATGAAGCCCAGAAATGAAACCGTGGAAACGTGAAATTCACACTTCTCAGCCTTGACAAACAAGAGGTTGTTAAGCAAAAGTTGCAGGACTTGTCTTACATGCTGGACATGATCGTTAAGAGTTTTGGAGAAAATGAGAATGTCATCCAGGTAGACAAAAACAAAGCGATTCAGCATGTCTCGGAGAACGTCGTTGATGAGCGCCTGGAACACAGCAGGAGCATTGGTCAATCCAAAGGGCATAACCAGGTTCTCATAGTGCCCAGTAGGTGTGTTGAATGCCGTCTTCCACTCGTCCCCTTCGCGGACGCGGATGAGGTTGTAGGCGTTGCGCAGGTCCAATTTTGTGAAGACCGTGGCTCCCTGAAGTAGCTCGAAGGCCGTCGACATGAGTGGAAGAGGATAACGGTTCTTTATAGTAATCCGGTTAAGGCCACGGTAGTCGATGCAGGGACGGAGACCTCCATCTTTCTTACTCACGAAGAAAAAACCGGCACCAGCAGGAGAGGTGGACGGACGGATGAAGCCAGCGGCGAGGGCGTCACGGATGTACTCCTCCATGGCGGCGGTCTCAGGAGCAGAAAGGGAAAAGATCCTACCCCTAGGTGGGCACGTCCCAGGCAGGAGGTCAACGGCACAGTCATATGGCCTATGAGGGGGAAGTGATGTGGCTCGAACCTTACTGAAGACCTCTTTTAGATCCTCATACTCGGGTGGCACTCGGGACAATTCAGAGCGTGATGGGGACGCCTGGGGCTGGGAAGGAGACTTGGCGCGAAGACAGGTAGCATGGCAGGCGGAGCCCCATTCCGTAAGCCGGCCGGTGGCCCAATCCAAGCGAGGATTATGGCAGGCCAACCAAGCGTAACCCAGAATTAATGGAAACTCGGAAGAGTGGATAAGGGAGAATTGGATGGTCTCGAAATGTTGTCCTTCCACGCCCAAACACAGGGGGGGGCAGTATGATGGTGAATGGTTCCAGAGCCCAGGGGTCTTCCATCCAGGGCAACAACAGTGAGGGGGTGATCAGGATGGCTCAGGGGAATCTTGAGCTGTTTAGCTAACCCCAGATCTATGAAGTTACCATCAGACCCTGAATCCACCAGGGCCTTAAGATCATGTTGTTGATTGCCCCAGAAAAGGGAGGATGCCAGCAAAACCCTAGAAACAGTGGGGTCGGAAGGGATGGTTACGCTCGTCTCAGGTCCCTCCGTCCTGGACGAGCCCTGGCTTTTCCCACCAACTCTGGACAGGAAGAGCGAAAGTGGCCAGCTTCCCCACAATAGAGGCAAGATCCCTCTCTCATTCGGCGATCAAGTTCGGGCTGCGAGAGGCGGGTTACTCCCACCTGCATGGGCTCCTCTGGATCGGTCAAAGATGGACTCGGGATGGCTCGGAGGTTCTTAGATGGCTTCGAGGCAAGAAAGGCTCTGGTCTCTGGAAGCGGGGTGAAAAAGGAGTGGCGTTCTCTTCGCCTCTCACGGAGACGACTATCCACACGAACGGAGATATTAAAAAGAGACTCCAAATCACTCACCGGATCCCTGGAAGCCAGTTCGTCCTTGATCTCATCCGTGAGACCGTGGCGAAAAGTGGCGATGAGCGCCTCCGAATCCCATTGGCTTTCTGCAGCGAGAGTGCGAAACTCAATAGCGTAGTCCGCAACGCTACGAGCCCCCTGGCGAAGCCGAAGCAGTTTGTTAGATGCCTCTCTCCCACTGACAGGGTGATCAAAGACCCTTCTCATTTCTTCCGAGAAAAGTTGGTAGTTTGAACATGCCGGAGTTTGCTGTTCCCAGACGGCCGTAGCCCAGGTAAGTGCCTTGCCGGTGAGTAGCGAAATGATGTAGGCCACTCGGGAACAGTCACTGTGAAATAATGAACCCTGCAGTTGGAAAGCCAGGGAACACTGGGTTAGGAAACCTCGACATCCTCCTGGGTTACCGTCGTAGCGCTCGGGTGCAGGTAATCGGGGTTCCTTCAGAGGGGAAGGCGAAACCGTAGGAGCGGGTAACGGTGCTGGAGCAGCTTGGATCACCTGACTCTGGTTCTGGCTCCGATGGAAAGCAATGACGAGGGCCTCCAGCTGATTCTGGCTTCGGGAAAATGCCGTGGCGAGGCACCGCAGTTCGTTCAAGATCAGTTGTAGCTGTTCAGAAATTTGTCTTAGCCATTGGTCCTTCTCTGCTGGGTCCATGTTTTGGCTCAGTCTTGCTGTAAGGACCGGAACTCGGTGGACCCAACTGCAGTAAGGCAAACTGAAGCAGAGGTTAGGTTGGAAAACAAAGGTAGACTTTACTTGACATAAACAAAATAACAACAGCACAGAATACAGGCTAGCAGGCCAGCAAGAGGTATCACCAGGCAGTGAAACTCAAGACTGAGCAATGAACATAAAGTGAACACCACTTAAATAGTAGGCATCTAACAATGCACAGGTGAATACAATAATGAATAAAGAAGGACACAATTAAGAGAGTTCATGGAGCCCTCTGGTGGCGAGGCGAGGCAGAATCTGGGTCATTCCATACATGAATCATTAGCAACATTCCATGACTTATTAGACTACATTCCCTGAATCATTAGACAACATTCCATGATTCATTGGACAACATTCCATTAATCATTAGACAGCATTCCATGAATCATGAGACAACATTCCATGAATCATGAGCAACATTCCATGAATCATTAGTCAACAATCCATGAATCATTGGACAACATTCCATGTAATCATTAGACAACATTCCATGAATCATTAGCAACATTCCATGAATCATTAGCCAACATTCCATGACTCATTAGACAACATTCCATGAATCGTTAGCAACATTCAATGAATCATTAGCAACATTCCATGAATCATTAGCCAACAATCCATGAATCATTAGCAACATTCAATGAATCATTAGACAACATTCCATGAATCATTAGACAACATTCCATGAATCATTAGCAACATTCCAAGAATCATTAGCAGCAGTCCATGAATCATTAGACAACATTCCATGAATCAATAGCCAACATTCCATGAATCATTAGCCAACAATCCATGAATCATTAACAACATTCAACTAATCATTAGACAACATTCCATGAATAATTAGCCAACATTCCATGAATCATTTGCAACATTCCATGAATCATTAGACAACATTCCATGAATCATGAGCAACATTCCATGAATCATTAGACAACATTCCATGAATCATTAGCATCATTCCATGAATCATTAGACAACATTCCATGAATCATTAGCAACATTCCATGAATCATTAGACAACATTCCATGGATCATTAGACAACATTCCATGAATTATTCGCAACATTCCATGAATCGTCAGCAACATTCCATGAATCATTAGCAATTTTCCCTGAATCATTGGCCAACATTCCATGAATCATCAGCAACATTGCATGAATCATTAGCCAACAATCCCTGAATCATTAGCAACATTCCATGAATCATTAGACAATATTCCATGAATCATTAGCAACATTCCATAAATCAGTAGCCAACAATCCATGAATTATTAGCAACATTCTGTGAATCATCAGCAACATTCCATGTGTCATTAGCAACATTCCGTGAATCATTAGCATCATTCCATGACTCATTAGCAACATTCCATGACTCATCAGCAACATTCCATGAATCGTCAGCAACATTCCATGAGTCATTAGCAACATTCCGTGAATCATTAGCAATCATCAGCAACATTCCATGAATCTTTAGCAACCTTCTGTGAATCATTAGCAACATTCCATGACTCATTAGACTACATTCCATGAATCATTAGCAACCTTCCATGAATCATTAGACAACATTCCATGATTCATTGGACAACATTCCATTATACATTAGACAAAATTCCATGATTCGTTGGACAACATTCCATGAATCATTAGACAACATTCTATTAATCATTAGCAACATTCCATGAATCATTAGCCAACAATCCATGAATCATTGGACAACATTCCACGTAATCATTAGACAACATTCCATGAATCATTAGCAACATTCCATGAATCATTAGCCAACATTCCATGATTCATTAGACAACATTCCATGAATCATTAGCAACATTCAATGAATCATTAGCAACATTCCATGAATCATTAGCCAGCAATCCATGAATCATTAGCAACATTCAATGAATCATTAGACAACATTCCATGAATCATTAGACAACATTCCATGAATCATTAGCAACATTCCAAGAATCATTAGCAGCAGTCCATGAATCATTAGACAACATTCCATGAATCATTAGCAATATTCCATGAATCATTAGCCAACATTCCATGATTCATTGGACAACATTCCATTATACATTAGACAAAATTCCATGATTCATTGGACAACATTCCATTAATCATTAGACAACATTCCATGAATCATTAGACAACATTCCATGAATCATTAGACAACATTTCATGAATCACTAGACAACATTCCATGAATCATTAGCAACATTCCATGAATCATTAGCCAACAATCCATGAATCATTGGACAACATTCCATGTAATCATTAGACAACATTCCATGAATCATTAGCAACATTCCATGAATCATTAGACAACATTCCATGACTCATTAGACAACATTCCATGAATCATTAGCAACATTCAATGAATCATTAGCAACATTCCATGAATCATTATCCAACAATCCATGAATCATTAGCAACATTCAATGAATCATTAGACAACATTCCATGAATAATTAGCCAACATTCCATGAATCATTTGCAACATTCCATGAATCATTAGACAACATTCCATGAATCATTAGCAACATTCCATGAATCATTAGACAACATTCCATGAATCATTAGCATCATTCCATGAATCATTAGACAACATTCCATGAATCATTAGCAACATTCCATGAATCATTAGACAACATTCCATGGATCATTAGACAACATTCCATGAATTATTCGCAACATTCCATGAATCGTCAGCAACATTCCATGAATCATTAGCAATTTTCCCTGAATCATTGGCCAGCATTCCATGAATCATCAGCAACATTGCAGGAATCATTAGCCAACAATCCCTGAATCATTTGCAACATTCCATGAATCATTGGACAACATTCCATAAATCATTAGCAACATTCCATAAATCAGTCGCCAACAATCCATGAATTATTAGCAACATTCTGTGAATCATCAGCAACATTCCATGTGTCATTAGCAACATTCCGTGAATCATTAGCATCATTCCATGACTCATTAGCAACATTCCATGACTCATCAGCAACATTCCATGAATCGTCAGCAACATTCCATGAGTCATTAGCAACATTCCGTGAATCATTAGCAATCATCAGCAACATTCCATGAATCATTAGACAACATTCCATGAATCATTAGCAACATTCCATGAATCATTAGACAACATTCCATGAATCATTAGCAATATTCCATGAATCATTAGCCAACATTCCATGAATCATTAGACAAAATTCCATGAATCATTAGCAACCTTCCATGAATCATTAGACAACATTCCATGATTCATTGGACAACATTCCATTATACATGAGACAAAATTCCATGATTCATTGGACAACATTCCATTAATTATTAGACAACATTCCATGAATCATTAGACAACATTCCATTAATCATTAGCAACATTCCATGAATCATTAGCCAACAATCCATGAATCATTGGACAACATTCCATGTAATCATTAGACAACATTCCATGAATCATTAGCAGCATTCCATGAATCATTAGCCAACATTCCATGACTCATTAGACAACATTCCATGAATCATTAGCAACATTCAATGAATCATTAGCAACATTCCATGAATCATTAGCCAACAATCCATGAACCATTAGCAACATTCAATGAATCATTAGACAACATTCCATGAATCATTAGACAACATTCCATGAATCATTAGCAACATTCCAAGAATCATTAGCAGCAGTCCATGAATCATTAGACAACATTCCATGAATCAATAGCCAACATTCCATGAATCATTAGCCAAAAATCCATGAATCATTAACAACATTCAACGAATCATTAGACAACATTCCATGAATCATTAGACAACATTCCATGAATTATTAGCAACATTCGATGAATCATTAGCAACATTCCATGAATTATTAGCAACATTCCATGAATCGTTAGACAACATTCCATGAATAATTAGCCAACAATCCATGCATCATTAGCAACATTCCGTGAATCATTAGCAACATTCTGTGAATCATCAGCAACATTCCATGTGTCATTAGCAACATTCCGTGAATCATTAGCATCATTCCATGACTCATTAGCAACATTCCATGACTCATCAGCAACATTCCATGAATCGTCAGCAACATTCCATGATTCATTAGCAACATTCCGTGAATCATTAGCAATCATCAGCAACATTCCATGAATCATTCGCAACATTCTGTGAATCATTAGCAACATTCCATGACTCATTAGACTACATTCCCTGAATCATTAGACAACATTCCATGAATCATTAGCAGCATTCCATGAATCATTCGACAACATTCCATGAATCATTAGCAATATTCCATGAATCATTAGCCAACATTCCATGAATCATTAGACAAAATTCCATGAATCATTAGCAACCTTCCATGAATCATTAGACAACATTCCATGATTCATTGGACAACATTCCATTATACATTAGACAAAATTCCATGATTCATTGGACAACATTCCATGAATCATTAGACAACATTCCATGTATCATTAGACAACCTTCCATGAATCATTAGACAACATTCCATGAATCATTAGCCAACAATCCATGAATCATTGGGCAACATTCCATGTAATCATTGGACAACATTCCATGAATCATAAGCAACATTCCATGAATCATTAGCCAACAATCCATGAATCATTAGCAACATTCAATGAATCATTAGACAACATTCCATGAATCATTAGACAACATTCCATGAATCATTAGCAACATTCCAAGAATCATTAGCAGCAGTACATGAATCATTAGACAACATTCCATGAATCAATAGCCAACATTCCATGAATCATCAGCAACATTCCATGAATCATTAGCCAACAACCCATGAATCATTAGCAACATTCAACGAATCATTAGACAACATTCCATGAATCATTAGACAACATTCCATGAATTATTAGCCACATTCCATGAATCATTAGCAACATTCCATGAATCATTAACAACATTCCATGAATCAGTAGACAACATTTCATGAATCATTAGCAACATTCCATAAATCAGTAGCCAACAATCCATGAATCATTAGCAAAATTCCATGAATCATTAGCAACAATCCATGAATTGTAAGGTCCGGAACTCGGTGGACCCAACTGCAGTAAGGCAAACTGAAGCAGAGGTTAGGTTGGAAAACAAAGGTAGACTTTACTTGACATAAAGAAAATAACAACAGCACAGAATACAGGCTAGCAGTCCAGCAAGAGGTATCACCAGGCAGTGAAACTCAAGACTGAGCAATGAACATAAAGTGAACACCACTTAAATAGTAGGCATCTAACAATGCACAGGTGAATACAATAATGAATAAAGAAGGACACAATTAAGAGAGTTCATGGAGCCCTCTGGTGGCGAGGCGAGGCAGAATCTGGGTCATTCCTTACAGGACCCCCCCCCCCCAGGAACGGCCCCTGACGTTCCCCCAGAAGGTCCATGGTGACGACGAAAAAAATTCTGTACTAAATCGCAATCCAGGATGTCCCGGTCCGGGACCCAAGAGCGTTCCTCCGGACCATATCCCTCCCAGTCCACCAGGAACTGGAGGCCCCCGCGAACCCGGCGAGAGTCCATCAGGCGACGGACCGTGTAAGCAGGCTGGCCGTCGATGATGCGGGGAGCAGGAGGAGGCCTCGTGGCGGGCGCCAGGGAACTGCTGGCCACTGGCCGAAGCTGGGAGACATGGAAGGTAGGATGAATCCGCATGGAGCGGGGCAGCTGGAGACGGTAGGACACCGGGTTGACCTTCCTCAACACCATGAAGGGACCGATGAAACGGGGCGCCAGCTTGCGTGACTCCACTCGCAGCGGGAGATCCTGCGTAGAAAGCCAGACCCTCTGACCAGGACGGAATGAAGGAGCCGGTCTGTGCCGCTTGTTGGCCTGGATTTGCCGTTGTCGAGAAGCTCGTTGTAAGACCAGCCGCGCTCTCCTCCAGGTCCGCCGACAACGCTGGACAAACTTCTCCGCAGATGGAACCCCCACCTCGAGCTCCTGCTCCTGGAACAGTGGAGGCTGAAAGCCGAACTGGCACTCGAACGGCGACAGTCCTGTGGGGGAGCAGCGCAACGTGTTGTGCGCGTACTCAGCCCAGACGATGTGACGACTCCAGGTCGCAGGGTTAGCGGACACGAGACACCTCAGGGTCGTCTCCAGGTCTTGGTTGATCCGTTCTGTTTGACCGTTTGACTGAGGGTGGAAACCCGAGGAAAGACTGACAGTAGCTCCAATGAGCTTGTAGAAGGCTCTCCAAAACCGGGAGGCGAATTGTGGACCACGGTCAGAAACGATGTCAAGGGGCAAACCGAACAACCTGAAAACATGCTGGACCATGAGCTCGGCTGTCTCTTGGGCTGAGGGAAGCTTGGGCAAGGGCAGAAAACGACAGGCTTTGGAGAAGCGATCTACGATGACCAGAATGACAGTGTTGCCTTGAGATGGTGGAAGGCCTGTGATGAAATCCACCGAGAGGTGTGACCAGGGGCGAGTGGGAATGGGGAGAGGATGCAGCAAACCCTGGGGGCGAGATCGAGGGTTCTTGTTTCGTGCACAAATGGCACAAGCTGCCACGAACGCCTTTACGTCCTTCTCCATGATGGGCCACCAGAACCTTCTGCGAAGAAACTCCAGCGTCCTGGATGTGCCTGGATGACCGGTGATTCGCGACAAATGCCCCCACTGCAGGACTTGTGAGCGAGTCGTGTTGGGGACAAAAAGGCGACCGGGTGGACCGTTGCCAGGGTCTGCCTCCCTCTGTTGCGCCTTTCTGACCAGCGTCTCGATCCCCCAGCGAACCGGTGCTACAATTCGAGAAGTAGAAATAATAGGTTCTGGTTGTCTCTCCCGCTCGGGTCGATCAAATTGCCTGGAGAGAGCATCAGGCTTGAGATTCTTGGATCCTGGACGATATGACAGAACAAAGTCAAAACGATTAAAAAACAGTGCCCAGCGAGCTTGACGAGAGTTAAGTCGTTTGGCCTCCTGGATATAGGCCAGATTCTTATGGTCAGTCCAGACAATGAACGGGTGTTTAGACCCCTCCAACCAATGTCTCCACTCCTCCAGTGCCAACTTAACTGCAAGTAATTCCCTGTTCCCAATATCGTAGTTTCGTTCAGCGGAAGTGAGTCGGCGAGAGAAAAAGGCGCAAGGGTGCAGTTTGTTGTCGTTAGACCGTTGGGATAAAACGGCGCCCACTCCTATATCCGAGGCATCCACCTCGACAATGAAGGGGAGTGAGGGATCCGGAATCACGAGGACAGGAGCAGACGTGAAGCGCCGCTTGAGATCCTCGAAAGCCGGCGCAGCCTCAGCGGACCAACTGAACCGGGTAGAGGCGGTCTTGGTGAGGGCGTTAAGAGGGGCAGCAATGGTGCCGAAGTTTCTGATGAATCTCCGATAGAAGTTAGCAAACCCCAAGAAACGTTGCACCTGTTTGAGAGAGGTGGGTGGTGGCCAATCTCGGACAGCTTGGGTCTTGCCAGGGTCCATTTGGATGTTGCCGCTGGAGATGATGAAGCCCAGAAATGAAACCGTGGAAACGTGAAATTCACACTTCTCAGCCTTGACAAACAAGAGGTTGTTAAGCAAAAGTTGCAGGACTTGTCTTACATGCTGGACATGATCGTTAAGAGTTTTGGAGAAAATGAGAATGTCATCCAGGTAGACAAAAACAAAGCGATTCAGCATGTCTCGGAGAACGTCGTTGATGAGCGCCTGGAACACAGCAGGAGCGTTGGTCAATCCAAAGGGCATAACCAGGTTCTCATAGTGCCCAGTAGGTGTGTTGAATGCCGTCTTCCACTCGTCCCCTTCGCGGACGCGGATGAGGTTGTAGGCGTTGCGGAGGTCCAATTTTGTGAAGACCGTGGCTCCCTGAAGTAGCTCGAAGGCCGTCGACATGAGTGGAAGAGGATAACGGTTCTTTATAGTAATCCGGTTAAGGCCACGGTAGTCGATGCAGGGACGGAGACCTCCATCTTTCTTACTCACGAAGAAAAAACCGGCACCAGCAGGAGAGGTGGACGGACGGATGAAGCCAGCGGCGAGGGCGTCACGGATGTACTCCTCCATGGCGGCGGTCTCAGGAGCAGAAAGGGAAAAGATCCTACCCCTAGGTGGGCACGTCCCAGGCAGGAGGTCAACGGCACAGTCATATGGCCTATGAGGGGGAAGTGATGTGGCTCGAACCTTACTGAAGACCTCCTTTAGATCCTCATACTCGGGTGGCACTCGGGACAATTCAGAGCGTGATGGGGATGCCTGGGGCTGGGAAGGAGACTTGGCGCGAAGACAGGTAGCATGGCAGGTGGAGCCCCATTCCGTAAGCCGGCCGGTGGCCCAATCCAAGCGAGGATTATGGCAGGCCAACCAAGCATAACCCAGAATTAATGGAAACTCGGAAGAGTGGATAAGGGAGAATTGGATGGTCTCGAAATGTTGTCCTTCCACGCCCAAACACAGGGGGGGGCAGTATGATGGTGAATGGTTCCAGAGCCCAGGGGTCTTCCATCCAGGGCAACAACAGTGAGGGGGTGATCAGGATGGCTCAGGGGAATCTTGAGCTGTTTAGCTAACCCCAGATCTATGAAGTTACCATCAGACCCCGAATCCACCAGGGCCTTAAGATCATGTTGTTGATTGCCCCAGAAAAGGGAGGATGCCAGCAAAACCCTAGAAACAGTGGGGTCGGAAGGGATGGTTACGCTCGTCTCAGGTCCCTCCGTCCTGGACGAGCCCTGGCTTTTCCCACCAACTCTGGACAGCAAGAGCGAAAGTGGCCAGCTTCCCCACAATAGAGGCAAGATCCCTCTCTCATTCGGCGATCAAGTTCGGGCTGCGAGAGGCGGGTTACTCCCACCTGCATGGGCTCCTCTGGATCGGTCAAAGATGGACTCGGGATGGCTCGGAGGTTCTTAGATGGCTTCGAGGCAGGAAAGGCTCTGGTCTCTGGAAGCGGGGTGAAAAAGGAGTGGCGTTCTCTTCGCCTCTCACGGAGACGACTATCCACACGAACGGAGATATTAAAAAGAGACTCCAAATCACTCACCGGATCCCTGGAAGCCAGTTCGTCCTTGATCTCATCCGTGAGACCGTGGCGAAAAGTGGCGATGAGCGCCTCCGAATCCCATTGGCTTTCTGCAGCGAGAGTGCGAAACTCAATAGCGTAGTCCGCAACGCTACGAGCCCCCTGGCGAAGCCGAAGCAGTTTGTTAGATGCCTCTCTCCCACTGACAGGGTGATCAAAGACCCTTCTCATTTCTTCCGAGAAAAGTTGGTAGTTTGAACATGCCGGAGTTTGCTGTTCCCAGACGGCCGTAGCCCAGGTAAGTGCCTTGCCGGTGAGTAGCGAAATGATGTAGGCCACTCGGGAACAGTCACTGTGAAATAATGAACCCTGCAGTTGGAAAGCCAGGGAACACTGGGTTAGGAAACCTCGACATCCTCCTGGGTTACCGTCGTAGCGCTCGGGTGCAGGTAATCGGGGTTCCTTCAGAGGGGAAGGCGAAACCGTAGGAGCGGGTAACGGTGCTGGAGCAGCTTGGATCACCTGACTCTGGTTCTGGCTCCGATGGAAAGCAATGACGAGGGCCTCCAGCTGATTCTGGCTTCGGGAAAATGCCGTGGCGAGGCACCGCAGTTCGTTCAAGATCAGTTGTAGCTGTTCAGAAATTTGTCTTAGCCATTGGTCCTTCTCTGCTGGGTCCATGTTTTGGCTCAGTCTTGCTGTAAGGACCGGAACTCGGTGGACCCAACTGCAGTAAGGCAAACTGAAGCAGAGGTTAGGTTGCAAAACAAAGGTAGACTTTACTTGACATAAACAAAATAACAACAGCACAGAATACAGGCTAGCAGGCCAGCAAGAGGTATCACCAGGCAGTGAAACTCAAGACTGAGCAATGAACATAAAGTGAACACCACTTAAATAGTAGGAATCTAACAATGCACAGGTGAATACAATAACGAATAAAGAAGGACACAATTAAGAGAGTTAATGGAGCCCTCTGGTGGCGAGGCGAGGCAGAATCTGGGTCATTCCATACATGAATCATTAGCAACATTCCATGACTTATTAGACTACATTCCCTGAATCATTAGACAGCATTCCATGAATCATTAGACAACATTCCATGAATCATGAGCAACATTCCATGAATCATTAGCCAACAATCCATGAATCATTGGACAACATTCCATGTAATCATTAGACAACATTCCATGAATCATTAGCAACATTCCATGAATCATTAGCCAACATTCCATGACTCATTAGACAACATTCCATGAATCGTTAGCAACATTCCATGAATCATTAGCCAACAATCCATGAATCATTAGCAACATTCAATGAATCATTAGACAACATTCCATGAATCATTAGACAACATTCCATGAATCATTAGCAACATTCCAAGAATCATTAGCAGCAGTCCATGAATCATTAGACAACATTCCATGAATCAATAGCCAACATTCCATGAATCATTAGCCAACAATCCATGAATCATTAACAACATTCAACTAATCATTAGACAACATTCCATGAATAATTAGCCAACATTCCATGAATCATTTGCAACATTCCATGAATCATTAGACAACATTCCATGAATCATTAGCAACATTCCATGAATCATTAGACAACATTCCATGAATCATTAGCATCATTCCATGAATCATTAGACAACATTCCATGAATCATTAGCAACATTCCATGAATCATTAGACAACATTCCATGGATCATTAGACAACATTCCATGAATTATTCGCAACATTCCATGAATCGTCAGCAACGTTCCATGAATCATTAGCCAACATTCCATGAATCATTAGCCAACAATCCATGAATCATTAGCAACATTCAATGAATCATTAGACAACATTCCATGAATCATTAGACAACATTCCATGAATCATTAGCAACATTCCAAGAATCATTAGCAGCAGTCCATGAATCATTAGACAACATTCCATGAATCAATAGCCAACATTCCATGAATCATTAGCCAACAATCCATGAATCATTAACAACATTCAACTAATCATTAGACAACATTCCATGAATCATTAGACAACATTCCATGAATCATTAGCAGCATTCCATGAATCATTAGAGAACATTCCATGAATCATTAGACAACATTCCATGAATCATTAGCAGCATTCCATGAATCATTAGCAACATTCCATGAATTATTAGACAACATTCCATGAATCATCAGCAACATTCCATGAATCATTAGACAACATTCCATGAATCATTAGCAACATTCCATGAATCATTAGCAACATTCCATGAATCATTAGCAACATTCCATGAATCATTAGACAACATTCCATGAATCATTAGCAACATTCCATGAATCATTAGACAACATTCCATGGTTCATTAGCCAACATTCCATGAATCATTAGCAACATTCCATGAATCATTAGATAACATTCCATGAATCATTAGGCAACATTCCATGAATCATTAGACAACATTCCATGAATCATTAGACAACATTCCATGAATCATTAGCAACATTCCATGAATCATTAGACAACATTCCATGGATCATTAGCCACATTGCATGAATCATTAGCAACATTCCATGAATTGTTAGCAAAATTTCATGAATCATTAGACAACATTCCATGAATCATTAGACAACATTCCATGAATCATTAGACTACATTCCCTGAATCATTAGACAACATTCCATGAAACATTAGCAACATTCCATGAATCATTAGACAACATTCCATGAATCATTAGCAATATTCCATGAATCATTAGCCAACATTCCATGAATCATTAGACAAAATTCCATGAATCATTTGCAACCTTCCATGAATCATTAGACAACATTCCATGATTCATTGGACAACATTCCATGAATCATTAGCCAACATTCCATGACTCATTAGACAACATTCCATGAATCGTTAGCAACATTCAATGAATCATTAGCAACATTCCATGAATCATTAGCCAACAATCCATGAATCATTAGCAACATTCAATGAATCATTAGACAACATTCCATGAATCATTAGACAACATTCCATGAATCATTAGCAACATTCCAAGAATCATTAGCAGCAGTCCATGAATCATTAGACAACATTCCATGAATCAATAGCCAACATTCCATGAATCATTAGCCAACAATCCATGAATCATTAGACAACATTCCATGAATCATTAGACAACATTCCATGAATCATTAGCAACATTCCAAGAATCATTAGCAGCATTCCATGAATCATTAGACAACATTCCATGAATCATTAGACAACATTCCATGAATCATTAGCAGCATTCCATGAATCATTAGCAACATTCCATGAATTATTAGACAACATTCCATGAATCATCAGCAACATTCCATGAATCATTAGACAACATTCCATGAATCATTAGCAACATTCCATGAATCATTAGCAACATTCCATGAATCATTAGCAACATTCCATGAATCATTAGACAACATTCCATGAATCATTAGCAACATTCCATGAATCATTAGACAACATTCCATGGTTCATTAGCCAACATTCCATGAATCATTAGCAACATTCCATGAATCATTAGATAACATTCCATGAATCATTAGGCAACATTCCATGAATCATTAGACAACATTCCATGAATCATTAGACAACATTCCATGAATCATTAGCAACATTCCATGAATCATTAGACAACATTCCATGGATCATTAGCCACATTGCATGAATCATTAGCAACATTCCATGAATTGTTAGCAAAATTTCATGAATCATTAGACAACATTCCATGAATCATTAGACAACATTCCATGAATCATTAGACTACATTCCCTGAATCATTAGACAACATTCCATGAAACATTAGCAACATTCCATGAATCATTAGACAACATTCCATGAATCATTAGCAATATTCCATGAATCATTAGCCAACATTCCATGAATCATTAGACAAAATTCCATGAATCATTTGCAACCTTCCATGAATCATTAGACAACATTCCATGATTCATTGGACAACATTCCATGAATCATTAGCCAACATTCCATGACTCATTAGACAACATTCCATGAATCGTTAGCAACATTCAATGAATCATTAGCAACATTCCATGAATCATTAGCCAACAATCCATGAATCATTAGCAACATTCAATGAATCATTAGACAACATTCCATGAATCATTAGACAACATTCCATGAATCATTAGCAACATTCCAAGAATCATTAGCAGCAGTCCATGAATCATTAGACAACATTCCATGAATCAATAGCCAACATTCCATGAATCATTAGCCAACAATCCATGAATCATTAGACAACATTCCATGAATCATTAGACAACATTCCATGAATCATTAGCAACATTCCAAGAATCATTAGCAGCATTCCATGAATCATTAGACAACATTCCATGAATCATTAGACAACATTCCATGAATCATTAGCAGCATTCCATGAATCATTAGCAACATTCCATGAATTATTAGACAACATTCCATGAATCATCAGCAACATTCCATGAATCATTAGACAACATTCCATGAATCATTAGCAACATTCCATGAATCATTAGCAACATTCCATGAATTGTTAGCAACATTCCTTGAATCATTAGCAACATTCCATGAATAATTAGACAACATTCCATGAATCATTAGACAACATTCCATGAATCATTAGCAACATTCCATGAATCATTAGCAACATTCCATGAATCATTAGCAACATTCCATGAATCATTAGGCAACATTCCAGGAATCATTAGACAACATTCTATGAATCATTAGACAACATTCCATGAATCATTAGCAACATTCCATGAATCATTAGACAACATTCCATGGATCATTAGCCAACATTCCATGAATCATTAGCAACATTCCATGAATCATTAGATAACATTCCATGAATCATTAGCCAACATTCCATGAATCATTAGCAACATTCCATGAATCATTAGACAACATTCCATGGATCATTAGCCACATTGCATGAATCATTAGCAACATTCCATGAATCATTAGACAACATTCCATGAATCATTAGCAACATTCCAAGAATCATTAGCAGCAGTCCATGAATCATTAGACAACATTCCATGAATCAATAGCCAACATTCCATGAATCATTAGCCAACAATCCATGAATCATTAACAACATTCAACTAATCATTAGACAACATTCCATGAATAATTAGCCAACATTCCATGAATCATTTGCAACATTCCATGAATCATTAGACAACATTCCATGAATCATTAGCAACATTCCATGAATCATTAGACAACATTCCATGAATCATTAGCATCATTCCATGAATCATTAGACAACATTCCATGAATCATTAGCAACATTCCATGAATCATTAGACAACATTCCATGGATCATTAGACAACATTCCATGAATTATTCGCAACATTCCATGAATCGTCAGCAACGTTCCATGAATCATTAGCCAACATTCCATGACTCATTAGACAACATTCCATGAATCGTTAGCAACATTTAATGAATCATTAGCAACATTCCATGAATCATTAGCCAACAATCCATGAATCATTAGCAACATTCAATGAATCATTAGACAACATTCCATGAATCATTAGACAACATTCCATGAATCATTAGCAACATTCCAAGAATCATTAGCAGCAGTCCATGAATCATTAGACAACATTCCATGAATCAATAGCCAACATTCCATGAATCATTAGCCAACAATCCATGAATCATTAACAACATTCAACTAATCATTAGACAACATTCCATGAATCATTAGACAACATTCCATGAATCATTAGCAGCATTCCATGAATCATTAGAGAACATTCCATGAATCATTAGACAACATTCCATGAATCATTAGCAGCATTCCATGAATCATTAGCAACATTCCATGAATTATTAGACAACATTCCATGAATCATCAGCAACATTCCATGAATCATTAGACAACATTCCATGAATCATTAGCAACATTCCATGAATCATTAGCAACATTCCATGAATCATTAGCAACATTCCATGAATCATTAGACAACATTCCATGAATCATTAGCAACATTCCATGAATCATTAGACAACATTCCATGGTTCATTAGCCAACATTCCATGAATCATTAGCAACATTCCATGAATCATTAGATAACATTCCATGAATCATTAGGCAACATTCCATGAATCATTAGACAACATTCCATGAATCATTAGACAACATTCCATGAATCATTAGACAACATTCCATGGATCATTAGCCACATTGCATGAATCATTAGCAACATTCCATGAATTGTTAGCAAAATTTCATGAATCATTAGACAACATTCCATGAATCATTAGACAACATTCCATGAATCATTAGACTACATTCCCTGAATCATTAGACAACATTCCATGAAACATTAGCAACATTCCATGAATCATTAGACAACATTCCATGAATCATTAGCAATATTCCATGAATCATTAGCCAACATTCCATGAATCATTAGACAAAATTCCATGAATCATTTGCAACCTTCCATGAATCATTAGACAACATTCCATGATTCATTGGACAACATTCCATGAATCATTAGCCAACATTCCATGACTCATTAGACAACATTCCATGAATCGTTAGCAACATTCAATGAATCATTAGCAACATTCCATGAATCATTAGCCAACAATCCATGAATCATTAGCAACATTCAATGAATCATTAGACAACATTCCATGAATCATTAGACAACATTCCATGAATCATTAGCAACATTCCAAGAATCATTAGCAGCAGTCCATGAATCATTAGACAACATTCCATGAATCAATAGCCAACATTCCATGAATCATTAGCCAACAATCCATGAATCATTAGACAACATTCCATGAATCATTAGACAACATTCCATGAATCATTAGCAACATTCCAAGAATCATTAGCAGCATTCCATGAATCATTAGACAACATTCCATGAATCATTAGACAACATTCCATGAATCATTAGCAGCATTCCATGAATCATTAGCAACATTCCATGAATTATTAGACAACATTCCATGAATCATCAGCAACATTCCATGAATCATTAGACAACATTCCATGAATCATTAGCAACATTCCATGAATCATTAGCAACATTCCATGAATTGTTAGCAACATTCCTTGAATCATTAGCAACATTCCATGAATAATTAGACAACATTCCATGAATCATTAGACAACATTCCATGAATCATTAGCAACATTCCATGAATCATTAGCAACATTCCATGAATCATTAGCAACATTCCATGAATCATTAGGCAACATTCCAGGAATCATTAGACAACATTCTATGAATCATTAGACAACATTCCATGAATCATTAGCAACATTCCATGAATCATTAGACAACATTCCATGGATCATTAGCCAACATTCCATGAATCATTAGCAACATTCCATGAATCATTAGATAACATTCCATGAATCATTAGCCAACATTCCATGAATCATTAGCAACATTCCATGAATCATTAGACAACATTCCATGGATCATTAGCCACATTGCATGAATCATTAGCAACATTCCATGAATTGTTAGCAACATTCCATGAATCATTAGACAACATTCCATGAATCATTTGCAACATTCCATGAATCATTAGACAACATTCCATGAATCATTAGACAACATTCCATGAATCATTAGATAACATTCCGTGAATCATTAGCAACATTCCATGAATCATTAGCCAACATTCCATGAATCATTAGACAACATTCCGTGACTCATTAGCAACATTCCATGAATCATTAGGCAACATTCCATGAATCATTAGACAACATTCCATGAATCATTAGCAACATTCCATGAATCATTATACAACATTCCATGGATCATTAGCCACATTGCATGAATCATTAGCAACATTCCATGAATCATTAGCCAACATTCCATGAATCATTAGCAACATTCCATGAATCATTAGACAACATTCCATGAATCATTAGACAACATTCCATGAATCATTAGACAGCATTCCATGAATCATTAGCAACATTCCATGAATCATTAGCCAACAATCCATGAATCATTAGACAACATTCCATGAATCATTAGCAACATTGCGTGAATCATTAGACAACATTCCATGAATCATCAGCAACATTCCATGAATCATTAGCAACATTTCATGAATCATTAGCAACATTCCATGAATCATTAGCAACATTCCATGAATCGTTAGCAACATTCTATGAATCATTAGCAACATTCCATGAATCATTAGCAACATTCCATGAATCATTAGATAACATTCCATGAATCATTAGACAACATTCCATGAATCATTAGCAGCTTTCCATGAATCATTAGACAACATTCCATGAATCATCAGCAACATTCCATGAATCATTAGACAACATACCATGAATCATTAGCAACATTCCATGAATCATTAGCAACATTCCATGAATCATTAGCAACTTTCCATGAATCATTCGAAACATTCCATGAATCATTAGCAACATTCCATGACTCATCAGCAACATTCCATGAATAGTCAGCAACATTCCATGAATCATTAGCAACATTCCATGAACCATTAGCAACATTCCATGAATCATTAGCAACAATCCATGAATCATTAGCCAACATTCCATGAATCATTAGACAACATTCCATGAATCATTAGACAACATTCCATGAATCATTAGCAACATTCCGTGAATCATTAGCAACATTCCATGAATCATTAGCCAACATTCCATGAATCATTAGACAACATTCCATGAATCATTAGACAACATTCCGTGACTCATTAGCAACATTCCATGAATCATTGGACAACATTCCATGAATCATTAGACAACATTCCATGAATCATTAGCAACATTCAATGAATCATTAGACAACATTCCATGAATAATTAGACAACATTCCATGAATCATTTGCAACATTCCATGAATCATTAGACAACATTCCATGAATCATTAGCAACATTCCATGAATCATTAGCAACATTCCATGAATCATTAGACAACATTCCATCAATCATTAGCATCACTACAGGAAGGATGTGATCGCGTTAGAGAGGGTGCAGAGGAGGTTCACCAGGATGTTACCAGGGCTGGGCAGGTTGGGTTTGTTTTCCTTGGAGCTGAGGAGGCTGAGGGGGGACATGATTGAGGTGTACAAAATTATGAGGGGCATAGATAGGATGGATGCTGAGGAGCTTTTTCCCTTAGTAGAGGGGTCAATAACTAGGGGGCATAGATTCAAGGTAAAGGGCGGGAGGTTTAGAGGGGATTTGAGAAAGAACTTTTTCACCCAAAGGGTGGTTGGAGTCTGGAACTCACTGCCTGAAAGGGTTGTGGAGGCAGAAACCCTCACAACATTTAAGAAGCATTTGGATGTGCACTTGAAATGCCATAGCATACAAGGCTACGGGCCAAATGCTGGAATATGGGATTAGATTAGACAGGGCTTGATGGCCGGCGCGGACACGATGGGCCGAAGGGCCTCTATCCGTGCTGTATTACTCTATGACTCTATGACTCTATAATCATTAGACAACATTCCATGGACCATTAGACAACATTCCATGAATTATTCGCAACATTCCATGAATCGTCAGCAACATTCCATGAATCATTAGCAGTTTTCCCTGAATCATTAGCCAACATTCCATGAATCATCAGCAACATTGCATGAATCATTAGCCAACAATCCCTGAATCATTAGCAACATTCCATGAATCATTAGACAACATTCCATGAATCATTAGAAAACATTCCAAGAATCATTAGCAACATTCCATGAATCATTAGACAACATTCCATAAATCATTAGCAACATTCCATAAACCAGTAGCCAACAATCCATGTGTCATTAGCAACATTCCGTGAATCATTAGCATCATTCCATGACTCATTAGCAACATTCCATGAGTCATTAGCAACATTCCGTGAATCATTAGCAACATTCCATGACTCATTAGACTACATTCCCTGAAACATTGGACAACATTCCATGAATCATTAGCAACATTCCATGAATCATTAGACAACATTCCATGAATCATTAGCAATATTCCATGAATCATTAGACAACATTCCATGATTCATTGGACAACATTCCATTATACATTGGACAAAATTCCATGATTCATTGGACAACATTCCATTAATCATTAGACAACATTCCATGAATCATTAGCAACATTCCATGAATCATTATACAACATTCCATGGATCATTAGCCACATTGCATGAATCATTAGCAACATTCCATGAATTGTTAGCAACATTCCATGAATCATTAGACAACATTCCATGAATCATTTGCAACATTCCAAGAATCATTAGACAACATTCCATGAATTATTAGCAACATTCCATGAATCGTCAGCAACATTCCATGGCCTAGAAATTCATTAAGGCGCTGCCAGCTTTGCGCCCAGTTAACGCCTAAAGGTTGATTTTGCGCCAAAAATGAGTTTGCGCAGATATTCAGCGCAGCGGTATTGGCGGCGGTAGCCATTAGCGCTGCGCTGGCACCGATGACGTCATCGGTGTGCGCAGTGCCCCGGTTCCGCCCCGAAACCGCGCCGATCCCCATATTTAGTTGCGGCCTCCTCCTCCGAAGCGGCCGCAAACAGCGACCAGAAAACGGGGCCGTCCTGCTGCCTTAGTGGGAAGGTGCGGCCGGCCGCTTTTGCGGTGGCCACCTGCCCGCACCTCCTTCCCCGGCCTCCTCCACCCCCACCCCCCCCCGCGGCATTGCCGGCTGCTTTCCGCGAGCCCGGCACTTCTCCGTGGTGCCGGGCTCATTTGCCAGCACTATCCAGCGCCGATCTCCCCGTTGCAGGCAGCTCCCCCTTAAGAGAAGGAGGAGGCCTGCAGTACCGCAGCCTGCCGCTGCGCAGCGCCTGGCGCAGCGGCGCCAAGAGCGCTGATATTCAGTGTCAGCGCACCAAGCGGAGGCGGGCACACCCTGGTATAGCGCCCGCTTCTGAATTGGGGCGCTAACAATGAATATCTGACGATCGCTACAGGCTTCCCGCCCAGCGCTAACTTTTGGGCGCTAGGCAGCTGGCGGGGCCATAGTGAATTTCTAGGCCCATGAATCATTAGCAACATTCCGTGAATCATAAGCCAACAATCCATGAATCATCAGCAACATTCCATGAATCATTAGACAACATTCCATGAATCATTAGAAAACATTCCATGAATCATTAGCAACATTCCATGAATCATTAGCAGCATTCCATGAATCATTAGACAACATTCCATGAATCATTAGACAACATTCCATGAATCAATAGACAACATTCCATGAATCATTAGCAACATTCCATGAATCATTAGCCAACAGTCCCTGAATCATTAGCAACATTCCATGAATCATTAGAAAACATTCCATGAATCATTAGCAACATTCCATGAATCATTACAACATTCCATGAATCATGAGACAACATTCCATGAATCATTAGCAACATTCCATGAATCATTAGACAACATTCCATGAATCATTAGCAACATTCCATAAATCAGTAGCCAACAATCCATGAATCATTAGCAACATTCCATCAATCATTAGCGACAATCCGTGAATCATTAGCAACATTCCATGAATCATTAGACAACATTCCATGAATCAATAGACAACATTCCATGAATCATTAGCAACATTCCATGACTCAATAGACAACATTCCATGAATTATTAGCAACATTCCATGAATCGTCAGCAACATTCCATGGCCTAGAAATTCATTAAGGCGCTGCCAGCTTTGCGCCCAGTTAAAGCCTAAAGGGTGATTTTGTGCCAAAAATGAGTTTGCGCAGATATTCAGCGCAGCGGTATTGGCGGCGGGAGCCGTTAGCGCTGCGCCGGCACCGATGACGTCATCGGTGTGCGCAGTGCCCCGGTTCCGCCCCGAAACCGCGCCGATCCCCATATTTAGTTGCGGCCGCCTCCTCCGAAGCGGCCGCAAACAGCGACCAGAAAACGGGGCGGTCCTGCTGCCTTAGTGGGGCGCTTTAAAGCGGAAGGTGCGGCCGGCCGCTTTTGCGGCGGCCGCCTGCCCGCACCTCTTTCCCCGGCCTCCTCCACCCTCCACCCCCCACCCCCCCCGCGGCATTGCCGGCTGCTTTCCGCGAGCCCGGCACTTCTCCGTGGTGCCGGGCTCATTTGCCAGCACTATCCAGCGGCGATCTCCCCGTTGCAGGCAGCTCCCCCTTAAGAGAAGGAGGAGGCCTGCAGTACCGCAGCCTGCCGCTGCGCAGCGCCTGGCGCAGCGGCGCCAAGAGCGCTGATATTCAGTGTCAGAGCACCAAGCGGAGGCGGGCACACCCTGGTATAGCGCCCGCTTCTGAATTGGGGCGCTAACAATGAATATCTGACGATCGCTACCGGCTTCCCGCCCAGCGCTAACTTTTGGGCGCTAGGCAGTTGCCGGGGCCATAGTGAATTTCTAGGCCCATGAATCATTAGCAACATTCCGTGAATCATAAGCCAACAATCCATGAATCATCAGCAACATTCCATGAATCATTAGACAACATTCCATGAATCATTAGAAAACATTCCATGAATCATTAGCAACATTCCATGAATCATTAGCAGCATTCCATGAATCATTAGACAACATTCCATGAATCATTAGACAACATTCCATGAATCATTAGCAACATTCCATGAATCATTAGACAACATTCCATGAATCATTAGCAACATTCCATAAATCAGTAGCCAACAATCCATGAATCATTAGCAACATTCCATGAATCATTAGCGACAATCCGTGAATCATGAGCAACATTCCATGAATCATTAGCCAACATTCCATGAATCATTAGCAACATTCCATGAATCATTAGACAACATTACATGAATCATTAGCAACATTCCATGAATCATTAGCAACATTCCATGAATCGTTAGCAACATTCCATGAATCATTAGCAACATTCCATGAATCATTAGCAACATTCCATGAATCATTAGATAACATTCCATGAATCATTAGCATCATTCCATGAATCATTAGCAACATTCCATGAACCATTAGACAACATTACATGAATCATTAGCAACATTCCATGAATCATTAGACAACATTCCATGAATCATTAGCAACATTGCGTGAATCATTAGACAACATTCCATGAATCATCAGCAACATTCCATGAATCATTAGCAACATTCCATGAATCATTAGCAACATTCCATGAATCGTTAGCAACATTCCATGAATCATTAGCAACATTCCATGAATCATTAGCAACATTCCATGAATCATTAGATAACATTCCATGAATCATTAGACAACATTCCATGAATCATTAGCAGCTTTCCATGAATCATTAGACAACATTCCATGAATCATCAGCAACATTCCATGAATCATTAGACAACATACCATGAATCATTAGCAACATTCCATGAATCATTAGCAACATTCCATGAATCATTAGCAACTTTCCATGAATCATTCGAAACATTCCATGACTCATCAGCAACATTCCATGAATAGTCAGCAACATTCCATGAATCATTAGCAACATTCCATGAACCATTAGCAACATTCCATGAATCATTAGCAACATTCCATGAATCATTAGACAACATTCCATGAATCATTAGACAACATTCCATGAATCATTAGCAACATTCCGTGAATCATTAGCAACATTCCATGAATCATGAGCCAACATTCCATGAATCATTAGTCAACATTCCATGAATCATTAGACAACATTCCGTGACTCATTAGCAACATTCCATGAATCATTAGACAACATTCCATGAATCATTAGACAACATTCCATGAATCATTAGACAACATTCCATGAATAATTAGACAACATTCCATGAATCATTAGCAACATTCCATGAATCATTAGCAACATTCCATGAATCATTAGACAACATTCCATCAATCATTAGCATCATTCCATGAATCATTAGACAACATTCCATGAATCATTAGATAACATTCCATGAATCATTAGCCAACATTCCATGAATCATTAGCAACATTCCATGAATCATTAGACAACATTCCATGGATCATTAGCCACATTGCATGAATCATTAGCAACATTCCATGAATTGTTAGCAACATTCCATGAATCATTAGACAACATTCCATGAATCATTTGCAACATTCCATGAATCATTAGACAACATTCCATGAATCATTAGACAACATTCCATGAATCATTAGATAACATTCCGTGAATCATTAGCAACATTCCATGAATCATTAGCCAACATTCCATGAATCATTAGACAACATTCCGTGACTCATTCGCAACATTCCATGAATCATTAGGCAACATTCCATGAATCATTAGACAATATTCCATGAATCATTAGCAACATTCCATGAATCATTATACAACATTCCATGGATCATTAGCCACATTGCATGAATCATTAGCAACATTCCATGAATCATTAGCCAACATTCCATGAATCATTAGCAACATTCCATGAATCATTAGACAACATTCCATGAATCATTAGACAACATTCCATGAATCATTAGACAGCATTCCATGAATCATTAGCAACATTCCATGAATCATTAGCCAACAATCCATGAATCATTAGACAACATTCCATGAATCATTAGCAACATTGCGTGAATCATTAGACAACATTCCATGAATCATCAGCAACATTCCATGAATCATTAGCAACATTTCATGAATCATTAGCAACATTCCATGAATCATTAGCAACATTCCATGAATCGTTAGCAACATTCCATGAATCATTAGCAACATTCCATGAATCATTAGCAACATTCCATGAATCATTAGATAACATTCCATGAATCATTAGACAACATTCCATGAATCATTAGCAGCTTTCCATGAATCATTAGACAACATTCCATGAATCATCAGCAACATTCCATGAATCATTAGACAACATACCATGAATCATTAGCAACATTCCATGAATCATTAGCAACATTCCATGAATCATTAGCAACTTTCCATGAATCATTCGAAACATTCCATGAATCATTAGCAACATTCCATGACTCATCAGCAACATTCCATGAATAGTCAGCAACATTCCATGAATCATTAGCAACATTCCATGAACCATTAGCAACATTCCATGAATCATTAGCAACAATCCATGAATCATTAGCCAACATTCCATGAATCATTAGACAACATTCCATGAATCATTAGACAACATTCCATGAATCATTAGCAACATTCCGTGAATCATTAGCAACATTCCATGAATCATTAGCCAACATTCCATGAATCATTAGACAACATTCCATGAATCATTAGACAACATTCCGTGACTCATTAGCAACATTCCATGAATCATTGGACAACATTCCATGAATCATTAGACAACATTCCATGAATCATTAGCAACATTCAATGAATCATTAGACAACATTCCATGAATAATTAGACAACATTCCATGAATCATTTGCAACATTCCATGAATCATTAGACAACATTCCATGAATCATTAGCAACATTCCATGAATCATTAGCAACATTCCATGAATCATTAGACAACATTCCATCAATCATTAGCATCACTACAGGAAGGATGTGATCGCGTTAGAGAGGGTGCAGAGGAGGTTCACTTGGATGTTACCAGGGCTGGGCAGGTTGGGTTTGTTTTCCTTGGAGCTGAGGAGGCTGAGGGGGGACATGATTGAGGTGTACAAAATTATGAGGGGCATAGATAGGATGGATGCTGAGGAGCTTTTTCCCTTAGTAGAGGGGTCAATAACTAGGGGGCATAGATTCAAGGTAAAGGGCGGGAGGTTTAGAGGGGATTTGAGAAAGAACTTTTTCACCCAGAGGGTGGTTGGAGTCTGGAACTCACTGCCTGAAAGGGTTGTGGAGGCAGAAACCCTCACAACATTTAAGAAGCATTTGGATGTGCACTTGAAATGCCATAGCATACAAGGCTACGGGCCAAATGCTGGAATATGGGATTAGATTAGACAGGGCTTGATGGCCGGCGCGGACACGATGGGCCGAAGGGCCTCTATCCGTGCTGTATTACTCTATGACTCTATGACTCTATAATCATTAGACAACATTCCATGGACCATTAGACAACATTCCATGAATTATTCGCAACATTCCATGAATCGTCAGCAACATTCCATGAATCATTAGCAGTTTTCCCTGAATCATTAGCCAACATTCCATGAATCATCAGCAACATTGCATGAATCATTAGCCAACAATCCCTGAATCATTAGCAACATTCCATGAATCATTAGACAACATTCCATGAATCATTAGAAAACATTCCAAGAATCATTAGCAACATTCCATGAATCATTAGACAACATTCCATAAATCATTAGCAACATTCCATAAACCAGTAGCCAACAATCCATGTGTCATTAGCAACATTCCGTGAATCATTAGCATCATTCCATGACTCATTAGCAACATTCCATGAGTCATTAGCAACATTCCGTGAATCATTAGCAACATTCCATGACTCATTAGACTACATTCCCTGAATCATTGGACAACATTCCATGAATCATTAGCAACATTCCATGAATCATTAGACAACATTCCATGAATCATTAGCAATATTCCATGAATCATTAGACAACATTCCATGATTCATTGGACAACATTCCATTATACATTGGACAAAATTCCATGATTCATTGGACAACATTCCATTAATCATTAGACAACATTCCATGAATCATTAGCAACGTTCCATGAATCATTATACAACATTCCATGGATCATTAGCCACATTGCATGAATCATTAGCAACATTCCATGAATTGTTAGCAACATTCCATGAATCATTAGACAACATTCCATGAATCATTTGCAACATTCCAAGAATCATTAGACAACATTCCATGAATTATTAGCAACATTCCATGAATCGTCAGCAACATTCCATGGCCTAGAAATTCATTAAGGCGCTGCCAGCTTTGCGCCCAGTTAACGCCTAAAGGTTGATTTTGCGCCAAAAATGAGTTTGCGCAGATATTCAGCGCAGCGGTATTGGCGGCGGTAGCCATTAGCGCTGCGCTGGCACCGATGACGTCATCGGTGTGCGCAGTGCCCCGGTTCCGCCCCGAAACCGCGCCGATCCCCTTATTTAGTTGCGGCCTCCTCCTCCGAAGCGGCCGCAAACAGCGACCAGAAAACGGGGCCGTCCTGCTGCCTTAGTGGGAAGGTGCGGCCGGCCGCTTTTGCGGCGGCCACCTGCCCGCACCTCCTTCCCCGGCCTCCTCCACCCCCACCCCCCCCCGCGGCATTGCCGGCTGCTTTCCGCGAGCCCGGCACTTCTCCGTGGTGCCGGGCTCATTTGCCAGCACTATCCAGCGCCGATCTCCCCGTTGCAGGCAGCTCCCCCTTAAGAGAAGGAGGAGGCCTGCAGTACCGCAGCCTGCCGCTGCGCAGCGCCTGGCGCAGCGGCGCCAAGAGCGCTGATATTCAGTGTCAGCGCACCAAGCGGAGGCGGGCACACCCTGGTATAGCGCCCGCTTCTGAATTGGGGCGCTAACAATGAATATCTGACGATCGCTACAGGCTTCCCGCCCAGCGCTTACTTTTGGGCGCTAGGCAGCTGGCGGGGCCATAGTGAATTTCTAGGCCCATGAATCATTAGCAACATTCCGTGAATCATAAGCCAACAATCCATGAATCATCAGCAACATTCCATGAATCATTAGACAACATTCCATGAATCATTAGAAAACATTCCATGAATCATTAGCAACATTCCATGAATCATTAGCAGCATTCCATGAATCATTAGACAACATTCCATGAATCATTAGACAACATTCCATGAATCAATAGACAACATTCCATGAATCATTAGCAACATTCCATGAATCATTAGCCAACAGTCCCTGAATCATTAGCAACATTCCATGAATCATTAGACAACATTCCATGAATCATTAGAAAACATTCCATGAATCATTAGCAACATTCCATGAATCATTAGCAGCATTCCATGAATCATTAGACAACATTCCATGAATCATTAGACAACATTCCATGAATCATTAGCAACATTCCATGAATCATTAGCAACATTCCATGAATCATGAGACAACATTCCATGAATCATTAGCAACATTCCATGAATCATTAGACAACATTCCATGAATCATTAGCAACATTCCATAAATCAGTAGCCAACAATCCATGAATCATTAGCAACATTCCATCAATCATTAGCGACAATCCGTGAATCATTAGCAACATTCCATGAATCATTAGCCAACATTCCATGAATCATTAGACAACATTCCATGAATCAATAGACAACATTCCATGAATTATTAGCAACATTCCATGAATCGTCAGCAACATTCCATGGCCTAGAAATTCATTAAGGCGCTGCCAGCTTTGCGCCCAGTTAACGCCTGAAGGGTGATTTTGTGCCAAAAATGAGTTTGCGCAGATATTCAGCGCAGCGGTTTTGGCGGCAGTAGCCGTTAGCGCTGCGCCGGCACCGATGACATCATCGGTGTGCGCAGTGCCCCGGTTCCGCCCCGAAACCGCGCCGATCCCCATATTTAGTTGCGGCCGCCTCCTCCGAAGCGGCCGCAAACAGCGACCAGAAAACGGGGCGGTCCTGCTGCCTTAGTGGGGCGCTTTAAAGCGGAAGGTGCGGCCGGCCGCTTTTGCGGCGGCCGCCTGCCCGCACCTCTTTCCCCGGCCTCTTCCACCCTCCACCCCCCCACCCCCCCCCGCGGCATTGCCGGCTGCTTTCCGCGAGCCCGGCACTTCTCCGTGGTGCCGGGCTCATTTGCCAGCACTATCCAGCGGCGATCTCCCCGTTGCAGGCAGCTCCCCCTTAAGAGAAGGAGGAGGCCTGCAGTACCGCAGCCTGCCGCTGCGCAGCGCCTGGCGCAGCGGCGCCAAGAGCGCTGATATTCAGTGTCAGAGCACCAAGCGGAGGCGGGCACACCCTGGTATAGCGCCCGCTTCTGAATTGGGGCGCTAACAATGAATATCTGACGATCGCTACCGGCTTCCCGCCCAGCGCTAACTTTTGGGCGCTAGGCAGTTGCCGGGGCCATAGTGAATTTCTAGGCCCATGAATCATTAGCAACATTCCGTGAATCATAAGCCAACAATCCATGAATCATCAGCAACATTCCATGAATCATTAGACAACATTCCATGAATCATTAGAAAACATTCCATGAATCATTAGCAACATTCCATGAATCATTAGCAGCATTCCATGAATCATTAGACAACATTCCATGAATCATTAGACAACATTCCATGAATCATTAGCAACATTCCATGAATCATTAGCAACATTCCATGAATCATTAGACAACATTCCATGAATCATTAGCAACATTCCATAAATCAGTAGCCAACAATCCATGAATCATTAGCAACATTCCATGAATCATTAGCGATAATCCGTGAATCATGAGCAACATTCCATGAATCATTAGCCAACATTCCATGAATCATTAGCAACATTCCATGAATCATTAGACAACATTACATGAATCATTAGCAACATTCCATGAATCATTAGCAACATTCCATGAATCGTTAGCAACATTCCATGAATCATTAGCAACATTCCATGAATCATTAGCAACATTCCATGATTCATTAGATAACATTCCATGAATCATTAGCATCATTCCATGAATCATTAGCAACATTCCATGAACCATAAGACAACATTACATGAATCATTAGCAACATTCCATGAATCATTAGACAACATTCCATGAATCATTAGCAACATTGCGTGAATCATTAGACAACATTCCATGAATCATCAGCAACATTCCATGAATCATTAGCAACATTCCATGAATCATTAGCAACATTCCATGAATCGTTAGCAACATTCCATGAATCATTAGCAACATTCCATGAATCATTAGCAACATTCCATGAATCATTAGACAACATTCCATGAGTCATTAGCAGCTTTCCATGAATCATTAGACAACATTCCATGAATCATCAGCAACATTCCATGAATCATTAGACAACATACCATGAATCATTAGCAACATTCCATGAATCATTAGCAACATTCCATGAATCATTAGCAACTTTCCATGAATCATTCGAAACATTCCATGACTCATCAGCAACATTCCATGAATAGTCAGCAACATTCCATGAATCATTAGCAACATTCCATGAACCATTAGCAACATTCCATGAATCATTAGACAACATTCCATGAATCATTAGCAACATTCCGTGAATCATTAGCAACATTCCATGAATCATTAGCCAACATTCCATGAATCATTACTCAACATTCCATGAATCATTAGACAACATTCCGTGACTCATTAGCAACATTCCATGAATCATTAGACAACATTCCATGAATCATTAGACAACATTCCATGAATCATTAGACAACATTCCATGAATCATTAGACAACATTCCATCAATCATTAGCATCATTCCATGAATCATTAGACAACATTCCATGAATCATTAGCAGCATTCCATGAATCATTAGACAACATTCCATGAATCATTAGACAACATTCCATGAATCATTAGCAACATTCCATGAATCATTAGCAACATTCCATGAATCATTAGACAACATTCCATGAATCATTAGCAGCATTCCATGAATCATTAGACAACATTCCATGAATCATTAGACAACATTCCATGAATCATTAGCAACATTCCATGAATCATTAGCAACATTCCATGAATCATTAGACAACATTCCATGAATCATTAGCAACATTCCATAAATCAGTAGCCAACAATCCATGAATCATTAGCAACATTCCATGAATCATTAGCGATAATCCGTGAATCATGAGCAACATTCCATGAATCATTAGCCAACATTCCATGAATCATTAGCAACATTCCATGAATCATTAGACAACATTACATGAATCATTAGCAACATTCCATGAATCATTAGCAACATTCCATGAATCGTTAGAAACATTCCATGAATCATTAGCAACATTCCATGAATCATTAGCAACATTCCATGAATCATTAGATAACATTCCATGAATCATTAGCATCATTCCATGAATCATTAGCAACATTCCATGAACCATTAGACAACATTACATGAATCATTAGCAACATTCCATGAATCATTAGACAACATTCCATGAATCATTAGCAACATTGCGTGAATCATTAGACAACATTCCATGAATCATCAGCAACATTCCATGAATCATTAGCAACATTCCATGAATCATTAGCAACATTCCATGAATCGTTAGCAACATTCCATGAATCATTAGCAACATTCCATGAATCATTAGCAACATTCCATGAATCATTAGACAACATTCCATGAGTCATTAGCAGCTTTCCATGAATCATTAGACAACATTCCATGAATCATCAGCAACATTCCATGAATCATTAGACAACATACCATGAATCATTAGCAACATTCCATGAATCATTAGCAACATTCCATGAATCATTAGCAACTTTCCATGAATCATTCGAAACATTCCATGACTCATCAGCAACATTCCATGAATAGTCAGCAACATTCCATGAATCATTAGCAACATTCCATGAACCATTAGCAACATTCCATGAATCATTAGACAACATTCCATGAATCATTAGCAACATTCCGTGAATCATTAGCAACATTCCATGAATCATTAGCCAACATTCCATGAATCATTACTCAACATTCCATGAATCATTAGACAACATTCCGTGACTCATTAGCAACATTCCATGAATCATTAGACAACATTCCATGAATCATTAGACAACATTCCATGAATCATTAGACAACATTCCATGAATCATTAGACAACATTCCATCAATCATTAGCATCATTCCATGAATCATTAGACAACATTCCATGAATCATTAGCAACATTCCATGAATCATTAGACAACATTCCATGGATCATTAGACAACATTCCATGAATTATTCGCAACATTCCATGAATCGTCAGCAACATTCCATGAATCATTAGCCAACAATCCCTGAATCATTAGCAACATTCCATGAATCACAGAAATCACAGAAACCCCACAGTGCAGATAGAGGCCATTTCGGCCCATCGAGCCTGCACCGACACATATCCCACCCGATCCCTGTAACCCCTACACCAACACATATCCCACCCTATCCCCGCAACCCCACGTATTTAATCCCCCTAAAACTAAGGGTCAATTTATCATAGCCAATCAACCTAACCCGCACATCTTTGGACTGTGGGAGGAAACCGGAGCACCCGGAGGAAACCCACGCAAACACGGGGAGAATGTGCAAACTCCACACAATCATTAGACAACATTCCATGAATCATTAGAAAACAGTCCATGAATCATTAGCAACATTCCATGAATCATTAGACAACATTCCATAAATCATTAGCAACATTCCATAAATCAGTAGCCAACAATCCATGAATTATTAGCAACATTCTGTGAATCATCAGCAACATTCCATGTGTCATTAGCAACATTCTGTGAATCATTAGCATCATTCCATGACTCATTAGCAACATTCCATGACTCATTAGCAACATTCCATGACTCATCAGCAACATTCCATGAATCGTCAGCAACATTCCATGAGTCATTAGCAACATTCCGTGAATCATTAGCAACATTCCATGACTCATTAGACTACATTCCCTGAATCATTGGACAACATTCCATGAATCATTAGCAACATTCCATGAATCATTAGACAACATTCCATGAATCATTAGCAATATTCCATGAATCATTAGACAACATTCCATGATTCATTGGACAACATTCCATTAATCATTAGACAACATTCCATGAATCATTAGCAACATTCCATGAATCATTATACAACATTCCATGGATCATTAGCCACATTGCATGAATCATTAGCAACATTCCATGAATTGTTAGCAACATTCCATGAATCATTAGACAACATTCCATGAATCATTTGCAACATTCCATGAATCATTAGACAACATTCCATGAATCATTAGCAACATTCCATGATTCATTAGCAACATTCCATGACTCATCACAACATTCCATGACTCATCACAACATTCCATGAATCATTAGCCAACAATCCATGAACCATTAGCAACATTCAATGAATCATTAGACAACATTCCATGAATCATTAGCAGCAGTCCATGAATCATTAGACAACATTCAACGAATCATTAGACAACATTCCATGAATCATTAGATAACATTCCATGAATTATTAGCAACATTCGATGAATCATTAGCAACATTCCATGTATTATTAACAACATTCCATGAATCATTAGACAACATTCCATGAATAATTAGCCAACAATCCATGCATCATTAGCAACATTCCGTGAATCATTAGCAACATTCTGTGAATCATCAGCAACATTCCATGTGTCATTAGCAACATTCCGTGAATCATTAGCATCATTCCATGACTCATTAGCAACATTCCATGACTCATTAGCAACATTCCATGACTCATCAGCAACATTCCATGAATCGTCAGCAACATTCCATGATTCATTAGCAACATTCCGTGAATCATTAGCAATCATCAGCAACATTCCGTGAATCATTAGCAACAGTCTGTGAATCATTAGCAACATTCCATGAATCATTAGCAATATTCCATGAATCATTAGCAACATTCCATGAATCATTAGACAACATTCCATGAATCATTAGCAATATTCCATGAATCATTAGCCAACATTCCATGAGTCATTAGACAAAATTCCATGAATCATTAGCAACCTTCCATGAATCATTAGACAACATTCCATGATTCATTGGACAACATTCCATTATACATTGGACAAAATTCCATGATTCATTGGACAACATTCCATGAATCATTAGACAACATTCCATGTATCATTAGACAACATTCCATGAATCATTAGACAACATTCCATGAGTCATTAGCAACATTCCATGAATCATTAGCCAACAATCCATGAATCATTGGACAACATTCCATGTAATCATTGGACAACATTCCATGAATCATTAGCAACATTCCATGAATCATTAGCCAACAATCCATGAATCATTAGCAACATTCAATGAATCATTAGACAACATTCCATGAATCATTAGACAACATTCCATGAATCATTAGCAACATTCCAAGAATCATTAGCAGCAGTCCATGAATCATTAGACAACATTCCATGAATCAATAGCCAACATTCCATGAATCATCAGCAACATTCCATGAATCATTAGCCAACAATCCATGAATCATTAGCAACATTCAACGAATCATTAGACAACATTCCATGAATCAGTAGACAACATTCCATGAATCATTAGACAACATTCCATGAATCATTAGACAACATTTCATGAATCATTAGCAACATTCCATAAATCAGTGGCCAACAATCCATGAATCATTAGCAAAATTCCATGAATCATTAGCAACAATCCATGAATTGTAAGGACCGGAACTCGGTGGACCCAACTGCAGTAAGGCAAACTGAAGCAGAGGTTAGGTTGGAAAACAAAGGTAGACTTTACTTGACATAAAGAAAATAACAACAGCACAGAATACAGGCTAGCAGGCCAGCAAGAGGTATCAGCAGGCAGTGAAACTCAAGACTGAGCAATGAACATAAAGTGAACACCACTTAAATAGTAGGCATCCCACAATGCACAGGTGAATACAATAACGAATAAAGAAGGACACAATTAAGAGAGTTCATGGAGCCCTCTGGTGGCGAGGCGAGGCAGAATCTGGGTCATTCCATACATGAATCATTAGCAACATTCCATGACTCATTAGACTACATTCCCTGAATCATTAGACAACATTCCATGAATCATTAGCAACATTCCATGAATCATTAAACAACATTCCATGAATCATTAGCAATATTCCATGAATCATTAGCCAACATTCCATGAATCATGAGACAAAATTCCATGAATCATTTGCAACCTTCCATGAATCATTAGACAACATTCCATGATTCATTGGACAACATTCCATTTATCATTAGACAGCATTCCATGAATCATTAGACAACATTCCATGAATCATTAGCAACATTCCATGAATCATTAGCCAACCTTCCATGAATCATTAGACAACATTCCATGATTCATTGGACAACATTCCATTATACATTGGACAAAATTCCATGATTCATTGGACAACATTCCATTAATCATTAGACAGCATTCCATGAATCATTAGACAACATTCCATGAATCATTAGCAACATTCCATGAATCATTAGCAACAATCCATGAATCATTGGACAACATTCCATGTAATCATTAGACAACATTCCATGAATCATTAGCAACATTCCATGAATCATTAGCCAACATTCCATGACTCATTAGACAACATTCCATGAATCGTTAGCAACATTCAATGAATCATTAGCAACATTCCATGAATCATTAGCCAACAATCAATCAATGAATCATTAGCAACATTCAATGAATCATTAGACAACATTCCATGAATCATTAGACAACATTCCATGAATCATTAGCAACATTCCAAGAATCATTAGCAGCAGTCCATGAATCATTAGACAACATTCCATGAATCAATAGCCAACATTCCATGAATCATTAGCCAACAGTCCATGAATCATTAACAACATTCAACTAATCATTAGACAACATTTCATGAATCATTAGACAACATTCCATGAATCATTAGACAACATTCCATGAATCATTAGCAGCATTCCATGAATCATTAGAGAACATTCCATGAATCATTAGACAACATTCCATGAATCATTAGCAGCATTCCATGAATCATTAGCAACATTCCATGAATTATTAGACAACATTCCATGAATCATCAGCAACATTCCATGAATCATTAGACAACATTCCATGCATCATTAGCAACATTCCATGAATCATGAGCAACATTCCATGAATCATTAGCAACATTCCATGAATCATTAGGCAACATTCCATGAATCATTAGACAACATTCCATGAATCATTAGACAACATTCTATGAATCATTAGACAACATTCCATGAATCATTAGCAACATTCCATGAATCATTAGACAACATTCCATGGATCATTAGCCAACATTCCATGAATCATTAGCAACATTCCATGAATCATTAGATAACATTCCATGAATCATTAGCCAACATTCCATGAATCATTAGCAACATTCCATGAATCATTAGGCAACATTCCATGAATCATTAGACAACATTCCATGAATCATTAGACAACATTCCATGAATCATTAGCAACATTCCATGAATCATTAGACAGCATTCCATGGATCATTAGCCACATTGCATGAATCATTAGCAACATTCCATGAATTGTTAGCAACATTCCATGAATCATTCGACAACATTCCATGAATCATTTGCAACATTCCATGAATCATTAGACAACATTCCATGAATCATTAGACAACATTCCATGAATCATCAGCAACATTCCATGAATCATTAGCAACATTCCATGAATCATTAGCAACATTCCATGAATCATTAGATAACATTCCATGAATCATTAGCCAACATTCCATGAATCATTAGCAACATTCCATGAATCATTAGGCAACATTCCATGAATCATTAGACAACATTCCATGAATCATTAGCAACATTCCATGAATCATTATACAACATTCCATGGATCATTAGCCACATTGCATGAATCATTAGCAACATTCCCTGAATTGTTAGCAACATTCCATGAATCATGAGACAACATTCCATGAGTCATTTGCAACATTCCATGAATCATTAGACAACATTCCATGAATTATTAGCAACATTCCATGAATCGTCAGCAACCTTCCATGGCCTAGAAATTCATTAAGGCGCTGCCAGCTTTGCGCCCAGTTAACGCCTAAAGGTTGATTTTGCGCCAAAAATGAGTTTGCGCAGATATTCAGCGCAGCGGTATTGGCGGCGGTAGCCGTTAGCGCTGCGCCGGCACCGATGATGTCATCGGTGTGCGCAGTGCCCCGGTTCCGCCCCGAAACCGCGCCGATCCCCATATTTAGTTGCGGCCGCCTCCTCCGAAGCGGCCGCAAACAGAGACCAGAAAACGGGGCCGTCCTGCTGCCTTAGTGGGGCGCTTTAAAGCGGAAGGTGCGGCCGGCCGCTTTTGCGGCGGCCGCCTGCCCGCACCTCTTTCCCCGGCCTCCTCCACCCCCCAGCCCCCCCCCCGCGGCATTGCCGGCTGCTTTCCGCGAGCCCGGCACTTCTCCGTGGTGCCGGGCTCATTTGCCAGCACTATCCAGCGGCGATCTCCCCGTTGCAGGCAGCTCCCCCTTAAGAGAAGGAGGAGGCCTGCAGTACCGCAGCCTGCCGCTGCGCAGCGCCTGGCGCAGCGGCGCCAAGAGCGCTGATATTCAGTGTCAGCGCACCAAGCGGAGGCGGGCACACCCTGGTATAGCGCCCGCTTCTGAATTGGGGCGCTAACAATGAATATCTGACGATCGCTACAGGCTTCCCACCCAGCGCTAACTTTTGGGCGCTAGGCAGCTGGCGGGGCCATAGTGAATTTCTAGGCCCATGAATCATTAGCAACATTCCGTGAATCATTAGCCAACAATCCATGAATCATTAGCAACATTCCATGAATCATTAGACAACATTCCATGAATCATTAGAAAACATTCCATGAATCATTAGCAACATTCCATGAATCATTAGCAGCATTCCATGAATCATTAGACAACATTCCATGAATCATTAGACAACATTCCATGAATCATAAGCAACATTCCATGAATCATTAGCGACAATCCGTGAATCATTAGCAACATTCCATGAATCATTAGCCAACATTCCATGAATCATTAGACAACATTCCATGAATCAATAGACAACATTGCATGAATCATTAGCAACATTCCATGAATCGTTAGCAACATTACATGAATCGTTAGCAACATTCCATGAATCATCAGCAACATTCCATGAATCATTAGACAACATTTCATGAATCATTAGCAACATTCCATGATTCATTAGCAACATTCCATGAATCATTAGCAACTTTCCATGAATCATTAGACAACATTCCATGAATCATTCAAAACATTCCATGAATCATTAGCAACATTCCATGACTCATCAGCAACATTCCATGAATCGTCAGCAACATTCCATGAATCGTCAGCAACATTCCATGAATCATTAGCAACATTCCATGAACCATTAGCAACATTCCATGAATCATTAGCAACAATCCATGAATCATTAGCCAACATTCCATGAATCATTAGACTACACTCCATGAATCATTAGACAACATTCCATGAATCAGTAGCAACATTCCGTGAATCATTAGCAACATTCCATGAATCATTAGCCAACATTCCATGAATCATGAGACAACATTCCATGAATCATTAGACAACATTCCGTGAATCATTAGCAACATTCCATGAATCATTAGACAACATTCCATGAATCATTAGACAACATTCCAGGAAACATTAGCAACATTCCATGAATCATTAGCAACATTCCATGAATCATTAACAACATTCCATGAATCTTTAGACAACATTCCATGAATCATTAGACAACATTCCATGAATCACTAGCAACATCCCATGAACCATTAGACAACATTACATGAATCATTAGCAACATTCCATGAATCATTAGCCAACATTCCATGAATCATTAGCAACATTCCATGAATCATTAGACAACATTCCAAGAATCAATACCAACATTCCATGAATCATTAGCAACATTCCATGAATCATTAGACAACATTCCATGAATCATTGGCAACATTCCATGGATCATTAGACAACATTCCATGAATCATTAGCAACATTCCATAAATCAGTAGCCAACAATTCCTGAATCATTAGCAACATTCCATGAATCATTAGCAATAATCCATGAATCACTAGCAACATTCCATGAATCATTAGACAACATTCCATGTATCATTAGACAACATTCCATGAATCATTAGCAGCATTCCATGAATCATTAGACAACATTCCATGAATCATCAGCAACATTCCATGAATCATCAGACAACATACCATGAATCATTAGCAATATTCCATGAATCATTAGCAACATTCCATGAATCATTAGCAACTTTCCATGAATCATTAGACAACATTCCATGAATCATTCGAAACATTTCATGAATCATTAGCAACATTCCATGACTCATCAGCAACATTCCATGAATCGTCAGCAACATTCCATGAATCATTAGCAACATTCCATCAACCATTAGCAACATTCCATGAATCATTAGCAACAATCCATGAATCATTAGCCAACATTCCATGAATCATTAGACAACATTCCATGAATCATTAGACAACATTCCATGAATCATTAGCAACATTCCGTGAATCATTAGCAACATTCCATGAATCATTAGCCAACATTCCATGAATCATTAGAGAACATTCCATGAATCATTAGACAACATTCCGTGATTCATTAGCAACATTCCATGAAGCATTAGACAACATTCCATGAATCATTAGACAATATTCCATGAATCATTAGCAACATTCCATGAATCATTAGCAACATTCTATGAATCATTAACAACATTCCATGAATCTTTAGACAACATTCCATGAATCATTAGACAACATTTCATGAATCATTAGCAACATTCCATGAACCATTAGACAACATTACATGAATCATTAGCAACATTCCATGAATCATTAGCCAACATTCCATGAATCATTAGCAACATTCCATGAATCATTACCAATATTCCATGAATCATTAGACAACATTCCCTGAATCATCAGCAACATTCCATGAATCATTAGACAACATTCCATGAATCATTAGACAACATTCCATGAATCATTAGCCAACAATCCTTGAATCATTAGACAACATTCCATGAATCATCAGCAACATTCCATGAATCATCAGCAACATTCCATGAATCATTAGACAAAAATCCATGAATCATTAGACAACATTCCATGAATCATCAGCAACATTCCATGAATCATTAGCAACATTCTGTGAATCATTAGCCAACTTTCGATGAATCATCAGCAACATTCCATGAATCATTAGCAACTTTCCATGAATCATCAGACAACATTCCATGAATCATTAGCAACATTCCATGAATCTTTAGACAACATTCCATGAATCATTAGACAACATTCCATGAATCATTAGCAACATTCCATGAATCATTAGACAACATTACATGAATCATTAGCAACATTCCATGAATCATTAGCAACATTCCATGATTCATTAGCAACATTCCATGAATCATTAGACAACATTCCATGAATCATTAGCAACATTCCATGAATCATTAGACAACATTCCATGAATCATTAGCAACATTCCATGATTCATCAGCAACATTCCATGAATCGTCAGCAACATTCCATGAATCGTCAGCAACATTGCATGAATCATTAGCAACATTCCATGAACCATTAGCAACATTCCATGAATCATTAGCAACAATCCATGAATCATTAGCCAACATTCCATGAATCATTAGACTACACTCCATGAATCATTAGACAACATTCCATGAATCAGTAGCAACATTCCGTGAATCATTAGCAACATTCCATGAATCATTAGCCAACATTCCATGAATCATTAGACAACATTCCATGAATCATTAGACAACATTCCGTGAATCATTAGCAACATTCCATGAATCATTGGACAACATTCCATGAATCATTAGACAACATTCCAGGAAACATTAGCAACATTCCATGAATCATTAGCAACATTCCATGAATCATTAACAACATTCCATGAATCTTTAGACAACATTCCATGAATCATTAGACAACATTCCATGAATCACTAGCAACATCCCATGAACCATTAGACAACATTCCATGAATCATTAGGAACATTCCATGAATCATTAGCCAACATTCCATAAATCATTAGCAACATTCCATGAATCATTAGACAACATTCCAAGAATCATTACCAACATTCCATGAATCATTAGCAACATTCCATGAATCATTAGACAACATTCCATGAATCATTAGCAACATTCCATGAATCATTAGACAACATTCCATGAATCATTAGCAACATTCCATGAATCATTAGACAACATTCCATGAATCATTAGCAACATTCCATAAATCAGTAGCCAACAATTCCTGAATCATTAGCAACATTCCATGAATCATTAGCAACAATCCATGATTCACTAGCAACATTCCATGAATCATTAGACAACATTCCATGTATCATTAGACAACATTCCATGAATCATTAGCAGCATTCCATGAATCATTAGACAACATTCCATGAATCATCAGCAACATTCCATGAATCATTAGACAACATACCATGAATCATTAGCAACATTCCATGAATCATTAGCAACATTCCATGAATCATTAGCAACTTTCCATGAATCATTAGACAACATTCCATGAATCATTCGAAACATTCCATGAATCATTAGCAACATTCCATGACTCATCAGCAACATTCCATGAATCGTCAGCAACATTCCATGAATCATTAGCAACATTCCATGAATCATTAGCAACATTCCATGAATCATTAGCAACAATCCATGAATCATTAGCCAACATTCCATGAATCATTAGACAACATTCCATGAATCATTAGACAACATTCCATGAATCATTAGCAACATTCCGTGAATCATTAGCAACATTCCATGAATCATTAGAGAACATTCCATGAATCATTAGACAACATTCCGTGACTCATTAGCAACATTCCATGAATCATTAGCAACATTCTATGAATCATTAACAACATTCCATGAATCTTTAGACAACATTCCATGAATCATTAGACAACATTTCATGAATCATTAGCAACATTCCATGAACCATTAGACAACATTACATGAATCATTAGCAACATTCCATGAATCATTAGACAACATTCCATGAATCATTAGCAACATTCCATTAATCATTAGACAACATTCCATGAATCATTACCAATATTCCATGAATCATTAGACAACATTCCCTGAATCATCAGCAACATTCCATGAATCATTAGACAACATTCCATGAATCATTAGACAACATTCCATGAATCATTAGCCAACAATCCATGAATCATTAGACAACATTCCATGAATCATCAGCAACATTCCATGAATCATCAGCAACATTCCATGAATCATTAGACAAAAATCCATGAATCATTAGACAACATTCCATGAATCATCAGCAACATTCCATGAATCATTAGCAACATTCTGTGAATCATTAGCCAACTTTCGATGAATCATCAGCAACATTCCATGAATCATTAGCAACATTCCATGAATCATCAGACAACATTCCATGAATCATTAGCAACATTCCATGAATCTTTAGACAACATTCCATGAATCATTAGACAACATTCCATGAATCATTAGCAACATTCCATGAATCATAAGACAACATTACATGAATCATTAGCAACATTCCATGAATCATTAGCAACATTCCATGAATCATTAGCAACATTCCATGAATCATGAGACAACATTCCATGAATCATTAGCAACATTCCATGAATCACAGAAATCACAGAAACCCCACAGTGCAGATAGAGGCCATTTTGGACCATCGAGCCTGCACCGACACATATCCCACCCTATCCCCGTAACCCCTACACCAACACATATCCCACCCTATCCCCGTAACCCCACGTATTTAATCCCCCTAACACTAAGGGTCAATTTATCATAGCCAATCAACCTAACCTGCACATCTTTGGACTGTGGGAGGAAACCGGAGCACCCGGAGGAAACCCACGCAAACACGGGGAGAATGTGCAAACTCCACACAGACAGTCGCCCGAGGCCGGATTCGAACCCGGGTCCCTGGCGCTGTGAGGCAACAGTGCTAACCACTATGCCACCGTGAATCATTAGACAACATTCCATGAATCATTAGCAACATTCCATGAATCATTAGACAACATTCCATGAATCATTAGACAACATTCCATGAATCATTAGCTACATTCCATGAATCATTAGCAACATTCCATGCATCATTAGCAACATTCCATGAATCATCAGACAACATTCCATGAATCATCAGCAGCATTCCATGAATCATAAGACAACATTCCATGAATCATCAGCAACATTCCATGAATCATTAGCAACATTCCATGAATCATTAGCAACTTTCCATGAATCATTAGACAACATTCCATGAATCATTCGAAACATTCCATGAATCATTAGCAACATTCCATGACTCATCAGCAACATTCCATGAATCGTCAGCAACATTCCATGAATCAGTAGCAACATTCCATGAACCATTAGCAACCTTCCATGAATCATTAGCAACAATCCATGAATCATTAGCCAACATTCCATGAATCATTAGACAACATTCCATGAATCATTAGACAACATTCCATGAATCATTAACAACGTTCCGTGAATCATTAGCAACATTCCATGAATCATTAGCCAACATTCCATGAATCATTAGACAACATTCCATGAATCATTAGACAACATTCCGTGACTCATTAGCAACATTCCATGAATCATTAGACAACATTCCATGAATCATTAGACAACATTCCATGAATCATTAGCAACATTCCATGAATCATTAGCAACATTCTATGAATCACTAACAACATTCCATGAATCTTTAGACAACATTCCATGAATCATTAGACAACATTCCATGAATCATTAGCAACATTCCATGAACCATTAGACAGCATTACATGAATCATTAGCAACATTCCATGAATCATTTGCCAACATTCCATGAATCATTCGCAACATTCCATGAATCATTAGACAACATTCCATGAATCATTACCAATATTCCATGAATCATTAGACAACATTCCCTGAATCATCAGCAACATTCCATGAATCATTGGACAACATTCCATGAATCATTCGACAACATTCCATGAATCATTAGCCCACAATCCATGAATCATTAGACAACATTCCATGAATCATCAGCAACATTCCATGAATCATCAGCAACATTCCATGAATCATTAGAGAACAATCCGTGAATCATTAGACAACATTCCATGAATCATCAGCAACATTCCATGAATCATTAGCAACGTTCCGTGGATCATTAGCCAACATTCCATGAATCATCAGCAACATTCCATGAATCATTAGCAACATTCCATGAATCATGAGACAACATTGCATGAATCATTAGCAACATTCCATGAATCTTTAGACAACATTCCATGAATCATTAGACAACATTCCATGAATCATTAGCAACATTCCATTAATCATTAGACAACATTACATGAATCATTAGCAACATTCCATGAATCATTACAACATTCCATGAATCATTAGACAACATTCCATGAATCATTAGACAACATTCCATGAATCATTAGCAGCATTCCATGAATCATTAGACAACATTCCATGAATCATTAGACAACATTCCATGAATCATTAGCAACATTCCATGAATCATTAGCAACATTCCATGAATCATTAGCAACATTCCATGAATCATGAGACAACATTCCATGAATCATTAGCAACATTCCATGAATCATTAGACAACATTCCATGAATCATTAGACAACATTCCATGAATCATTAGACAACGTTCCATGAATCATTAGCAACATTCCATAAACCAGTAGCCAACAATCCCTGAATCATAAGCAACATTCCATGAATCAATAGCAACAATCCATGAGTCACTAGCAACATTCCATGAATCATTAGACAACATTCCATGAATCATTAGACAACATTCCATGAATCATTAGCAGCATTCCATGAATCATTAGACAGCATTCCATGAATCATCAGCAACATTCCATGAATCATTAGCAACATTCCATGAATCATTAGCAACTTTCCATGAATCATTAGACAACATTCCATGAATCATTCAAAACATTCCATGAATCATTAGACAACATTCCATGAATCATTAGCAACATTGCGTGAATCATTAGACAACATTCCATGAATCATCAGCAACATTCCATGAATCATTAGCAACATTTCATGAATCAATAGACAACATTCCATGAATCATTAGCAACATTTCATGAATCATTAGCAACATTCAATGAATCATTAGCAACATTGCGTGAATCATTAGACAACATTCCATGAATCATCAGCAACATTCCATGAATCATTAGCAACATTCCGTGAATCATCAGCCAAAATTCCATGAATCCTCAGCAACATTCCATGAATCATTAGCAACATTCCATGAATCATTAGACAACATTCCATGAATCATTAGCAACATTCCATGAATCATCAGCAACATTCCATGAATCGTAAGCCAACAATCCATGAATCATTAGCAACATTCCATGAATCATTAGACAACATTCCATTAATCATTAGCAACATTCCATGAATCATTAGACAACATTGCATGAATCATTACCAACATTCCATGAATCATTAGCAACATTCCATGAATCATTCGACAACATCCAATGAATCATTAGCAACATTCCATGAATCATTAGCAACATTCCATGAATCATTAGACAACATTCCATGAATCATTAGCAACATTCCATGAATCATTCGACAACATTCCATGAATCATTAGCAACATTCCATAAATCAGTAGCCAACAATTCCTGAATCATTAGCAACATTCCATGAATCATTAGCAACAATCCATGAATCAGTAGCAACATTCCATGAATCATTAGACAACATTCCATGAATCATTAGACAACATTCCATGAATCATTAGCAGCATTCCATGAATCATTCGACAACATTTCATGAATCATCAGCAACATTCCATGAATCATTAGACAACATTTCATGAATCATTAGCAACATTCCATGATTCATTAGCAACATTCCATGAATCATTAGCAACTTTCCATGAATCATTAGACAACATTCCATGAATCATTCAAAACATTCCATGAATCATTAGCAACATTCCATGACTCATCAGCAACATTCCATGAATCGTCAGCAACATTCCATGAATCGTCAGCAACATTCCATGAATCATTAGCAACATTCCATGAACCATTAGCAACATTCCATGAATCATTAGCAACAATCCATGAATCATTAGCCAACATTCCATGAATCATTAGACTACACTCCATGAATCATTAGACAACATTCCATGAATCAGTAGCAACATTCCGTGAATCATTAGCAACATTCCATGAATCATTAGCCAACATTCCATGAATCATGAGATAACATTCCATGAATCATTAGACAACATTCCGTGAATCATTAGCAACATTCCATGAATCATTAGACAACATTCCATGAATCATTAGACAACATTCCAGGAAACATTAGCAACATTCCATGAATCATTAGCAACACTCCATGAATCATTAACAACATCCCATGAATCTTTAGACAACATTCCATGAATCATTAGACAACATTCCATGAATCACTAGCAACATCCCATGAACCATTAGACAACATTACATGAATCATTAGCAACATTCCATGAATCATTAGCCAACATTCCATGAATCATTAGCAACATTCCATGAATCATTAGACAACATTCCAAGAATCATTACCAACATTCCATGAATCATTAGCAACATTCCATGAATCATTAGACAACATTCCATGAATCATTAGCAACATTCCATGGACCATTAGACAACATTCCATGAATCATTAGCAACATTCCATAAATCAGTAGCCAACAATTCCTGAATCATTAGCAACATTCCATGAATCATTAGCAACAATCCATGAATCACTAGCAACATTCCATGAATCATTAGACAACATTCCATGTATCATTAGACAACATTCCATGAATCATTAGCAGCATTCCATGAATCATTAGACAACATTCCATGAATCATCAGCAACATTCCATGAATCATTAGACAACATACCATGAATCATTAGCAACATTCCATGAATCATTAGCAACATTCCATGAATCATTAGCAACTTTCCATGAATCATTAGACAACATTCCATGAATCATTTGAAACATTCCATGAATCATTAGCAACATTCCATGACTCATCAGCAACATTCCATGAATCGTCAGCAACATTCCATGAATCATTAGCAACATTCCATGAACCATTAGCAACATTCCATGAATCATTAGCAACAATCCATGAATCATTAGCCAACATTCCATGAATCATTAGACAACATTCCATGAATCATTAGACAACATTCCATGAATCATTAGCAACATTCCGTGAATCATTAGCAACATTCCATGAATCATTAGCCAACATTCCATGAATCATTAGAGAACATTCCATGAATCATTAGACAACATTCCGTGACTCATTAGCAACATTCCATGAATCATTAGACAACATTACATGAATCATTAGCAACATTCCATGAATTTTTAGCCAACATTCCATGAATCATTAGCAACGTTCCATGAATCATTCGACAACATTCCATGAATCATTACCAATATTCCATGAATCATTAGACAACATTCCCTGAATCATCAGCAACATTCCATGAATCATTAGACAACATTCCATGAATCATTAGACAACATTCCATGAATCATTAGCCAACAATCCATGAATCATTAGACAACATTCCATGAGTGATCAGCAACATTCCATGAATCATTAGCAACGTTCCATGAATCATCAGACAACATTCCATGAATCATTAGCAACATTCCATGAATCTTTAGACAACATTCCATGAATCATTAGATAACATTCCATGAATCATTAGCAACATTCCATGAATCATTAGACAACATTCCATGAATCATTAGCAACATTCCATGAATCATTAGACAACATTCCATGAATCATTAGCAACATTCCATGACTCATCAGCAACATTCCATGAATCGTCAGCAACATTCCATGAATCGTCAGCAACATTCCATGAATCATTAGCAACATTCCATGAACCATTAGCAACATTCCATGAATCATTAGCAACAATCCATGAATCATTAGCCAACATTCCATGAATCATTAGACTACACTCCATGAATCATCAGACAACATTCCATGAATCAGTAGCAACATTCCGTGAATCATTAGCAACATTCCATGAATCATTAGCCAACATTCCATGAATCATTAGACAACATTCCATGAATCATTAGACAACATTCCGTGAATCATTAGCAACATTCCATGAATCATTAGACAACATTCCATGAATCATTAGACAACATTCCATGAATCATTAGCAACATTCCATGAATCATTAGCAACATTCTATGAATCACTAACAACATTCCATGAATCTTTAGACAACATTCCATGAATCATTAGACAACATTCCATGAATCATTAGCAACATTCCATGAACCATTAGACAGCATTACATGAATCATTAGCAACATTCCATGAATCATTTGCCAACATTCCATGAATCATTAGCAACATTCCATGAATCATTAGACAACATTCCATGAATCATTACCAATATTCCATGAATCATTAGACAACATTCCCTGAATCATCAGCAACATTCCATGAATCATTGGACAACATTCCATGAATCATTCGACAACATTCCATGAATCATTAGCCCACAATCCATGAATCATTAGACAACATTCCATGAATCATCAGCAACATTCCATGAATCATCAGCAACATTCCATGAATCATTAGACAACAATCCGTGAATCATTAGACAACATTCCATGAATCATCAGCAACATTCCATGAATCATTAGCAACGTTCCGTGGATCATTAGCCAACATTCCATGAAACATCAGCAACATTCCATGAATCATTAGCAACATTCCATGAATCATTAGACAACATTGCATGAATCATTAGCAACATTCCATGAATCTTTAGACAACATTCCATGAATCATTAGACAACATTCCATGAATCATTAGCAACATTCCATTAATCATTAGACAACATTACATGAATCATTAGCAACATTCCATGAATCATTAGCAACATTCCATGAATCATTAGACAACATTCCATGAATCATTAGACAACATTCCATGAATCATTAGCAGCATTCCATGAATCATTAGACAACATTCCATGAATCATTAGACAACATTCCATGAATCATTAGCAACATTCCATGAATCATTAGCAACATTCCATGAATCATTAGCAACATTCCATGAATCATGAGACAACATTCCATGAATCATTAGCAACATTCCATGAATCATTAGACAACATTCCATGAATCATTAGACAACATTCCATGAATCATTAGCAACATTCCATGATTCATTAGACAACGTTCCATGAATCATTAGCAACATTCCATAAACCAGTAGCCAACAATCCCTGAATCATTAGCAACATTCCATGAATCATTAGCAACAATCCATGAGTCACTAGCAACATTCCATGAATCATTAGACAACATTCCATGAATCATTAGACAACATTCCATGAATCATTAGCAGCATTCCATGAATCATTAGACAGCATTCCATGAATCATCAGCAACATTCCATGAATCATTAGCAACATTCCATGAATCATTAGCAACTTTCCATGAATCATTCGACAACATTCCATGAATCATTCAAAACATTCCATGAATCATTAGACAACATTCCATGAATCATTAGCAACATTGCGTGAATCATTAGACAACATTCCATGAATCATCAGCAACATTCCATGAATCATTAGCAACATTTCATGAATCAATAGACAACATTCCATGAATCATTAGCAACATTTCATGAATCATTAGCAACATTCAATGAATCATTAGCAACATTGCGTGAATCATTAGACAACATTCCATGAATCATCAGCAACATTCCATGAATCATTAGCAACATTCCGTGAATCATCAGCCAAAATTCCATGAATCCTCAGCAACATTCCATGAATCATTAGCAACATTCCATGAATCATTAGACAACATTCCATGAATCATTAGCAACATTCCATGAATCATCAGCAACATTCCATGAATCGTAAGCCAACAATCCATGAATCATTAGCAACATTCCATGAATCATTAGACAACATTCCATTAATCATTAGCAACATTCCATGAATCATTAGACAACATTGCATGAATCATTACCAACATTCCATGAATCATTAGCAACATTCCATGAATCATTCGACAACATCCAATGAATCATTAGCAACATTCCATGAATCATTAGCAACATTCCATGAATCATTAGACAACATTCCATGAATCATTAGCAACATTCCATGAATCATTCGACAACATTCCATGAATCATTAGCAACACTCCATAAATCAGTAGCCAACAATTCCTGAATCATTAGCAACATTCCATGAATCATTAGCAACAATCCATGAATCAGTAGCAACATTCCATGAATCATTAGACAACATTCCATGAATCATTAGACAACATTCCATGAATCATTAGCAGCATTCCATGAATCATTCGACAACATTCCATGAATCATCAGCAACATTCCATGAATCATTAGACAACATTTCATGAATCATTAGCAACATTCCATGATTCATCAGCAACATTCCATGAATCATTAGCAACTTTCCATGAATCATTAGACAACATTCCATGAATCATTCAAAACATTCCATGAATCATTAGCAACATTCCATGACTCATCAGCAACATTCCATGAATCGTCAGCAACATTCCATGAATCGTCAGCAACATTCCATGAATCATTAGCAACATTCCATGAACCATTAGCAACATTCCATGAATCATTAGCAACAATCCATGAATCATTAGCCAACATTCCATGAATCATTAGACTACACTCCATGAATCATTAGACAACATTCCATGAATCAGTAGCAACATTCCGTGAATCATTAGCAACATTCCATGAATCATTAGCCAACATTCCATGAATCATGAGATAACATTCCATGAATCATTAGACAACATTCCGTGAATCATTAGCAACATTCCATGAATCATTAGACAACATTCCATGAATCATTAGACAACATTCCAGGAAACATTAGCAACATTCCATGAATCATTAGCAACATTCCATGAATCATTAACAACATCCCATGAATCTTTAGACAACATTCCATGAATCATTAGACAACATTCCATGAATCACTAGCAACATCCCATGAACCATTAGACAACATTACATGAATCATTAGCAACATTCCATGAATCATTAGCCAACATTCCATGAATCATTAGCAACATTCCATGAATCATTAGACAACATTCCAAGAATCATTACCAACATTCCATGAATCATTAGCAACATTCCATGAATCATTAGACAACATTCCATGAATCATTAGCAACATTCCATGGACCATTAGACAACATTCCATGAATCATTAGCAACATTCCATAAATCAGTAGCCAACAATTCCTGAATCATTAGCAACATTCCATGAATCATTAGCAACAATCCATGAATCACTAGCAACATTCCATGAATCATTAGACAACATTCCATGTATCATTAGACAACATTCCATGAATCATTAGCAGCATTCCATGAATCATTAGACAACATTCCATGAATCATCAGCAACATTCCATGAATCATTAGACAACATACCATGAATCATTAGCAACATTCCATGAATCATTAGCAACATTCCATGAATCATTAGCAACTTTCCATGAATCATTAGACAACATTCCATGAATCATTTGAAACATTCCATGAATCATTAGCAACATTCCATGACTCATCAGCAACATTCCATGAATCGTCAGCAACATTCCATGAATCATTAGCAACATTCCATGAACCATTAGCAACATTCCATGAATCATTAGCAACAATCCATGAATCATTAGCCAACATTCCATGAATCATTAGACAACATTCCATGAATCATTAGACAACATTCCATGAATCATTAGCAACATTCCGTGAATCATTAGCAACATTCCATGAATCATTAGCCAACATTCCATGAATCATCAGAGAACATTCCATGAATCATTAGACAACATTCCGTGACTCATTAGCAACATTCCATGAATCATTAGACAACATTACATGAATCATTAGCAACATTCCATGAATTATTAGCCAACATTCCATGAATCATTAGCAACATTCCATGAATCATTCGACAACATTCCATGAATCATTACCAATATTCCATGAATCATTAGACAACATTCCCTGAATCATCAGCAACATTCCATGAATCATTAGACAACATTCCATGAATCATTAGACAACATTCCATGAATCATTAGCCAACAATCCATGAATCATTAGACAACATTCCATGAGTCATCAGCAACATTCCATGAATCATCAGCAACATTCCATGAATCATGAGACAAAAATCCATGAATCATTAGACAACATTCCATGAATCATCAGCAACATTCCATGAATCATTAGCAACATTCTGTGAATCATTCGCCAACTTTCGATGAATCATCAGCAACATTCCATGAATCATTAGCAACATTCCATGAATCATCAGACAACATTCCATGAATCATTAGCAACATTCCATGAATCTTTAGACAACATTCCATGAAACATTAGATAACATTCCATGAATCATTAGCAACATTCCATGAATCATTAGACAACATTACATGAATCATTAGCAACATTCCATGAATCATTAGCAACATTCCATGAATCATTAGCAACATTCCATGAATCATTAGACAACATTCCATGAATCATTAGCAACATTCCATGACTCATCAGCAACATTCCATGAATCGTCAGCAACATTCCATGAATCGTCAGCAACATTCCATGAATCATTAGCAACATTCCATGAACCATTAGCAACATTCCATGAATCATTAGCAACAATCCATGAATCATTAGCCAACATTCCATGAATCATTAGACAACACTCCATGAATCATCAGACAACATTCCATGAATCAGTAGCAACATTCCGTGAATCATTAGCAACATTCCATGAATCATTAGCCAACATTCCATGAATCATTAGACAACATTCCATGAATCATTAGACAACATTCCGTGAATCATTAGCAACATTCCATGAATCATTAGACAACATTCCATGAATCATTAGACAACATTCCAGGAAACATTAGCAACATTCCATGAATCATTAGCAACATTCCATGAATCATTAACAACATTCCATGAATCTTTAGACAACATTCCATGAATCATTAGACAACATTCCATGAATCACTAGCAACATCCCATGAACCATTAGACAACATTACATGAATCATTAGCAACATTCCATGAATCATTAGCCAACATTCCATGAATCATTAGCAACATTCCATGAATCATGAGACAACATTCCAAGAATCATTACCAACATTCCATGAATCATTAGCAACATTCCATGAATCATTAGACAACATTCCATGAATCATTAGCAACATTCCATGAATCATTAGCAACATTCCATGAATCATTAGACAACATTCCATGAATCATTAGCAACATTCCATGAATCATTAGACAACATTCCATGAATCATTAGCAACATTCCATAAATCAGTAGCCAACAATTCCTGAATCATTAGCAACATTCCATGAATCATTAGCAACAATCCATGATTCACTAGCAACATTCCATGAATCATTAGACAACATTCCATGTATCATTAGACAACATTCCATGAATCATTAGCAGCATTCCATGAATCATTAGACAACATTCCATGAATCATCAGCAACATTCCATGAATCATTAGACAACATACCATGAATCATTAGCAACATTCCATGAATCATTAGCAACATTCCATGAATCATTAGCAACTTTCCATGAATCATTAGACAACATTCCATGAATCATTCGAAACATTCCATGAATCATTAGCAACATTCCATGACTCATCAGCAACATTCCATGAATCGTCAGCAACATTCCATGAATCATTAGCAACATTCCATGAATCATTAGCAACATTCCATGAATCATTAGCAACAATCCATGAATCATTAGCCAACATTCCATGAATCATTAGACAACATTCCATGAATCATTAGACAACATTCCATGAATCATTAGCAACATTCCATGAATCATTAGTAACATTCCATGAATCATTAGCCAACATTCCATGAATCATTAGAGAACATTCCATGAATCATTAGACAACATTCCGTGACTCATTGGCAACATTCCATGAATCATTAGCAACATTCTATGAATCATTAACAACATTCCATGAATCTTTAGACAACATTCCATGAATCATTAGACAACATTTCATGAATCATTAGCAACATTCCATGAACCATTAGACAACATTACATGAATCATTAGCAACATTCCATGAATCATTAGACAACATTCCATGAATCATGAGACAACATTCCATGAATCATTAGCCAACAATCCATGAATCATTAGACAACATTCCATGAATCATCAGCAACATTCCATGAATCATCAGCAACATTCCATGAATCATTAGACAAAAATCCATGAATCATTAGACAACATTCCATGAATCATCAGCAACATGCCATGAATCATTAGCAACATTCTGTGAATCATTAGCCAACTTTCGATGAATCATCAGCAACATTCCATGAATCATTAGCAACATTCCATGAATCATCAGACAACATTCCATGAATCATTAGCAACATTCCATGAATCTTTAGACAACATTCCATGAATCATTAGACAACATTCCATGAATCATTAGCAACATTCCATGAATCATTAGACAACATTACATGAATCATTAGCAACATTCCATGCATCATTAGCAACATTCCATGAATCATCAGACAACATTCCATGAATCATTAGCAACATTCCATGAATCATTAGACAACATTCCATGAATCATTAGACAACAATCCATGAATGATTAGCAACATTCCACGAATCATTAGACAACATTCCATGAATCATTAGCAACATTCCATAAATCAGTAGCCAACAATACCTGAATCATTACCAACATTCCATGAATCATTAGCAACAATCCATGAATCACTAGCAACATTCCATGAATCATGAGACAACATTCCATCAATCATTAGACAACATTCCATGAATCATTAGACAGCATTCAATGAATCATTAGACAACATTCCATGAATCATTAGCAACATTCCATGATTCATTAGACAACATTCCATGAATCATTAGCAACATTCCATAAATCAGTAGCCAACAATCCCTGAATCATTAGCAACATTCCATGAATCATTAGCAACAATCCATGAGTCACTAGCAACATTCCATGAATCATTAGACAACATTCCATGAATCATTAGACAACATTCCATGAATCATTAGCAGCATTCCATGAATCATTAGACAGCATTCCATGAATCATCAGCAACATTCCATGAATCATTAGCAACATTCCATGAATCATTAGCAACTTTCCATGCATCATTAGACAACATTCCATGAATCATTCAAAACATTCCATGAATCATTAGCAACATTCCATGACTCATCAGCAACATTCCATGAATCGTCAGCAACATTCCATGAATCATTAGCAACATTCCATGAACCATTAGCAACATTCCATGAATCATTAGCAACCATCCATGAATCATTAGCAACATTCCATGAATCATGAGCCAACATTCCATGAATCATTAGACAACATTCCATGAATCGTTAGACAACATTCCGTGATTCATTAGCAACATTCCATGAATCATTAGACAACATTCCCTGAATCATTAGACATCATTCCATGAATCATTAGCAACATTCCATGAATCATTAGCAACATTCTATGAATCATTAGCAACATTCCATGAATTGTTAGCAACATTACAAGAATCGTAAGCCAACAATCCATGAATTATTTGCAACATTCCATGTATCATTAGACAACATTCCATGAATCATTAGACAACATTCCATGAATCATTGGCAACATTCCATGAATCATTAGACAACATTCCATGAATCATTAGACAACATTCCATGAATCATTAGCAACATTCCATGAATCATTAGCAACATTCTATGAATCATTAGCAACATTCCATGAATCTTTAGACAACATTCCATGAATCATTAGACAACATTCCATGAATCATTAGCAACATTCCATGAATCATTAGACAACATTACATGAATCATTAGCAACATTCCATGAATCATTCGCAACATTCCATGAATCATTAGCAACATTCCATGAATCATTAGACAACATTACATGAATCATTAGCAACATTCCATGAATCATTCGCAACATTCCATGAATCATTAGCAACATTCCATGAATCATTAGACAACATTCCATGAATCATTAGCAACATTCCATGAATCATTAGACAACATTCCATGAATCATTAGCAACATTCCATGACTCATTAGACAACATTCCATGAATCATCAGACAACAATCCATGAATCATTAGCAACATTCCATGAATCATTAGCAACATTCCATGAATCATTAGACAACATTCCATGAATCATTTGCAACATTCCATGAATCATTAGACAACATTCCATGAATCATCAGACAACATTCCATGAATCATTAGCAACATTCCACGAATCGTTAGACAACATTCCATGAATAATTAGCAACATTCCATAAATCAGTAGCCAACAATCCCTGAATCATTAGCAACATTCCATGAATCATTAGACAACATTCCATGAATCATTAGACAACATTCCATGAATCATTAGACAGCATTCCATGAATCATTAGCAGCATTCCATGAATCATTAGACAGCATTCCATGAATCATCAGCAACATTCCCTGAATCATCAGCAACATTCCATGAATCATTAGACAACATTCCATGAATCATTAGACAACATTCCATGAATCATCAGCCAACAATCCATGAATCATTAGACAACATTCCATGAATCATCAGCAACATTCCATGAATCATCAGCAACATTCCATGAATCATTAGACAAAAATCCATGAATCATTAGACAACATTCCATGAATCATCAGCAACATTCCATGAATCCTTAGCAACATTCTGTGAATCATTAGCCATCTTTCGATGAATCATCAGCAACATTCCATGAATCATTAGCAACATTCCATGAATCATCAGACAACATTCCATGAATCATTAGCAACATTCCATGAATCTTTAGACAACATTCCATGAATCATTAGACAACATTCCATGAATCATTAGCAACATTCCATGAATCATTAGACAACATTACATGAATCATTAGCAACATTCCATGAATCATTAGCAACATTCCATGAATCATTAGCAACATTCCATGAATCATTAGACAACATTCCATGAATCATTAGCAACATTCCATGAATCATTAGACAACATTCCATGAATCATTAGCAACATTCCATGAATCATTAGACAACATTCCATGAATCATTAGACAACATTCCATGAATCATTAGCTACATTCCATGAATCATTAGCAACATTCCATGCATCATTAGCAACATTCCATGAATCATCAGACAACATTCCAGGAATCATTAGCAACATTCCATGAATCATTAGACAACATTCTATGAATCATTAGACAACATTCCATGAATGATTAGCAACATTCCACGAATCATTAGACAACATTCCATGAATCATTAGCAACATTCCATAAATCAGTAGCCAACAATACCTGAATCATTACCAACATTCCATGAATCATTAGCAACAATCCATGAATCACTAGCAACATTCCATGAATCATGAGACAACATTCCATCAATCATTAGACAACATTCCATGAATCATTAGACAACATTCAATGAATCATTAGACAACATTCCATGAATCATTAGCAACATTCCATGATTCATTAGACAACATTCCATGAATCATTAGCAACATTCCATAAATCAGTAGCCAACAATCCCTGAATCATTAGCAACATTCCATGAATCATTAGCAACAATCCATGAGTCACTAGCAACATTCCATGAATCATTAGACAACATTCCATGAATCATTAGACAACATTCCATGAATCATTAGCAGCATTCCATGAATCATTAGACAGCATTCCATGAATCATCAGCAACATTCCATGAATCATTAGCAACATTCCATGAATCATTAGCAACTTTCCATGCATCATTAGACAACATTCCATGAATCATTCAAAACATTCCATGAATCATTAGCAACATTCCATGACTCATCAGCAACATTCCATGAATCGTCAGCAACATTCCATGAATCATTAGCAACATTCCATGAACCATTAGCAACATTCCATGAATCATTAGCAACCATCCATGAATCATTAGCAACATTCCATGTATCATGAGCCAACATTCCATGAATCATTAGACAACATTCCATGAATCGTTAGACAACATTCCGTGATTCATTAGCAACATTCCATGAATCATTAGCAACATTCTATGAATCATTAGCAACATTCCATGAATTGTTAGCAACATTACAAGAATCGTAAGCCAACAATCCATGAATTATTTGCAACATTCCATGTATCATTAGACAACATTCCATGAATCATTAGACAACATTCCATGAATCATTGGCAACATTCCATGAATCATTAGACAACATTCCATGAATCATTAGACAACATTCCATGAATCATTAGCAACATTCCATGAATCATTAGCAACATTCTATGAATCATTAGCAACATTCCATGAATCTTTAGACAACATTCCATGAATCATTAGACAACATTCCATGAATCATTAGCAACATTCCATGAATCATTAGACAACATTACATGAATCATTAGCAACATTCCATGAATCATTCGCAACATTCCATGAATCATTAGCAACATTCCATGAATCATTAGACAACATTCCATGAATCATTAGCAACATTCCATGAATCATTAGACAACATTCCATGAATCATTAGCAACATTCCATGACTCATTAGACAACATTCCATGAATCATCAGACAACAATCCATGAATCATTAGCAACATTCCATGAATCATTAGCAACATTCCATGAATCATTAGACAACATTCCATGAATCATTTGCAACATTCCATGAATCATTAGACAACATTCCATGAATCATCAGACAACATTCCATGAATCATTAGCAACATTCCACGAATCGTAAGACAACATTCCATGAATAATTAGCAACATTCCATAAATCAGTAGCCAACAATCCCTGAATCATTAGCAACATTCCATGAATCACGAGACAACATTCCATGAATCATTAGACAACATTCCATGAATCATTAGACAGCATTCCATGAATCATTAGCAGCATTCCATGAATCATTAGACAGCATTCCATGAATCATCAGCAACCTTCCATGAATCATTAGCAACATTCCATGAATCATTCGCAACTTTCCATGCATCATTAGACAACATTCCATGAATCATTCAAAACATTCCATGAATCATTAGCAACATTCCATGACTCATCAGCAACATTCCATGAATCGTCAGCAACATTCCATGAATCATTAGCAACATTCCATGAACCATTAGCAACATTCCATGAATCATTAGCAACCATCCATGAATCATTAGCAACATTCCATGAATCATGAGCCAACATTCCATGAATCATTAGACAACATTCCATGAATCGTTAGACAACATTCCGTGATTCATTAGCAACATTCCATGAATCATTAGACAACATTCCCTGAATCATTAGACATCATTCCATGAATCATTAGCAACATTCCATGAATCATTAGCAACATTCTATGAATCATTAGCAACATTCCATGAATTGTTAGCAACATTACAAGAATCGTAAGCCAACAATCCATGAATTATTTGCAACATTCCATGTATCATTAGACAACATTCCATGTATCATTAGACAACATTCCATGAATCATTAGACAACATTCCATGAATCATTGGCAACATTCCATGAATCATTAGACAACATTCCATGAATCATTAGACAACATTCCATGAATCATTAGCAACATTCCATGAATCATTAGCAACATTCTATGAATCATTAGCAACATTCCATGAATCTTTAGACAACATTCCATGAATCATTAGACAACATTCCATGAATCATTAGCAACATTCCATGAATCATTAGACAACATTACATGAATCATTAGCAACATTCCATGAATCATTCGCAACATTCCATGAATCATTAGCAACATTCCATGAATCATTAGACAACATTCCATGAATCATTAGCAACATTCCATGAATCATTAGACAACATTCCATGAATCATTAGCAACATTCCATGACTCATTAGACAACATTCCATGAATCATCAGACAACAATCCATGAATCATTAGCAACATTCCATGAATCATTAGCAACATTCCATGAATCATTAGACAACATTCCATGAATCATTTGCAACATTCCATGAATCATTAGACAACATTCCATGAATCATCAGACAACATTCCATGAATCATTAGCAACATTCCACGAATCGTAAGACAACATTCCATGAATAATTAGCAACATTCCATAAATCAGTAGCCAACAATCCCTGAATCATTAGCAACATTCCATGAATCACGAGACAACATTCCATGAATCATTAGACAACATTCCATGAATCATTAGACAGCATTCCATGAATCATTAGCAGCATTCCATGAATCATTAGACAGCATTCCATGAATCATCAGCAACATTCCATGAATCATTAGCAACATTCCATGAATCATTCGCAACTTTCCATGCATCATTAGACAACATTCCATGAATCATTCAAAACATTCCATGAATCATTAGCAACATTCCATGACTCATCAGCAACATTCCATGAATCGTCAGCAACATTCCATGAATCATTAGCAACATTCCATGAACCATTAGCAACATTCCATGAATCATTAGCAACCATCCATGAATCATTAGCAACATTCCATGAATCATGAGCCAACATTCCATGAATCATTAGACAACATTCCATGAATCGTTAGACAACATTCCGTGATTCATTAGCAACATTCCATGAATCATTAGACAACATTCCCTGAATCATTAGACATCATTCCATGAATCATTAGCAACATTCCATGAATCATTAGCAACATTCTATGAATCATTAGCAACATTCCATGAATTGTTAGCAACATTACAAGAATCGTAAGCCAACAATCCATGAATTATTTGCAACATTCCATGAATCATTAGACAACATTCCATGAATCATTGGCAACATTCCATGAATCATTAAACAACATTCCATGAATCATTAGACAACATTCCATGAATCATTAGCAACATTCCATGAATCATTAGCAACATTCTATGAATCATTAGCAACATTCCATGAATCTTTAGACAACATTCCATGAATCATTAGACAACATTCCATGAATCATTAGCAACATTCCATGAATCATTAGACAACATTACATGAATCATTAGCAACATTCCATGAATCATTCGCAACATTCCATGAATCATTAGCAACATTCCATGAATCATTAGACAACATTCCATGAATCATTAGACAACATTCCATGAATCATCAGACAACAATCCATGAATCATTAGCAACATTCCATGAATCATTAGCAACATTCCATGAATCATTAGCAACATTCCATGAATCATTAGACAACATTCCATGAATCATTTGCAACATTCCATGAATCATTAGACAACATTCCATGAATCATCAGACAACATTCCATGAATCATTAGCAACATTCCACGAATCGTGAGACAACATTCCATGAATAATTAGCAACATTCCATAAATCAGTCGCCAACAATCCCTGAATCATTAGCAACATTCCATGAATCATTAGCAACAATCCATGAATCATTAGACAACATTCCATGAATCATTAGACAACATTCCATGAATCATTAGCAACATTCCATGAATCATTAGCAACATTCCATGAATCATTAGCAACATTCCATGAATCATTAGGCAAAATTCCATGAATCATTAGTCAACATTCCATGAATCATTAGCAACATTCCATGTTTCATTAGAAAACATTCCATGAATCATTAGCAACATTCCATAAATCAGTAGCCAACAATCCCTGAATCATTAGCAACATTCCATGAATCATTAGCAACAATCCATGAATCACTAGCAACATTCCATGAATCATTAGACAACATTCCATGAATCATTAGACAACATTCCATGAATCATTAGCAGCATTCCATGAATCATTAGGCAGCATTCCATGAATCATTCAAAACATTCCATGAATCATTAGACAACATTCCATGAATCATTAGCAACATTGCATGAAACATTAGACAACATTCCATGAATCATCAGCAACATTCCATGAATCATTAGCAACATTTCATGAATCATTAGCAACATTCAATGAATCATTAGCAACATTGTGTGAATCATTAGACAACATTCCATGAATCATCAGCAACATTCCATGAATCATTAGCAACATTCCGTGAAACATTAGCCAACATTCCATGAATCATCAGCAACATTCCATGAATCATTAGCAACATTCCATGAATCATTAGACAACATTCCCTGAATCATTAGCAACATTCCATGAATCATTGGCAACATTCCATGAATCATCAGCAACATTCCATGAATCGGAAGCCAACAATCCATGAATCATTAGCAACATTCCATGAATCATTTGACAACATTCCATGAATCATTAGACAACATTCCATGAATCATTAGACAACATTCCATGAATCATTACCAACATTCCATGAATCATTAGCAACATTCCATGAATCATTAGACAACATTCCATGAATCATTAGCAACATTCCATGAATCATTAGCAACATTCCATGAATCATTAGACAACATGCCATGAATCATTAGCAACATTCCATGAATCATTAGACAACATTCCATGAATCATTAGCAACATTCCATGAATCATTAAACAACATTCCATGAATCATTAGCATCATTCCATAAATCAGTAGCCAACAATTCCTGAATCATTAGCAACATTCCATGAATCATTAGCAACAATCCATGAATCACTAGCAACATTCCATGAATCATTAGACAACATTCCATGAATCATTAGACAACATTCCATGAATCATTAGCAACATTCCATGAATCATTAGCAACATTCCATGAATCATTAGCAGCATTCCATGAATCATTAGACAACATTCCATGAATCATTAGACAACATTCCATGAATCATTAGCAACATTCCATGAATCATTAGCAACATTCCATGAATCATTAGCAACATTGCATGAATCATTAGCAACATTCCATGAATCATTAGGCAACATTCCATGAATCATTAGTCAACATTCCATGAATCATTAGCAACATTCCATGATTCATTAGAATACATTCCATGAATCATTAGCAACATTCCATAAATCAGTAGCCAACAATCCCTGAATCATTAGCAACATTCCATGAATCATTAGCAACAATCCATGAATCACTAGCAACATTCCATGAATCATTAGACAACATTCCATGAATCATTAGACAACATTCCATGAATCATTAGCAGCATTCCATGAATCATTAGGCAGCATTCCATGAATCATCAGCAACATTCCATGAATCATTAGCAACATTCCATGATTCATTAGAATACATTCCATGAATCATTAGCAACATTCCATAAATCAGTAGCCAACAATCCCTGAATCATTAGCAGCATTCCATGAATCATTGGCAACAATCCATGAATCACTAGCAACATTCCATGAATCATTAGACAACATTCCATGAATCATTAGACAACATTCCATGAATCATTAGCAGCATTCCATGAATCATTAGACAACATTCCATGAATCATTAGACAATATTCCATGAATCATTAGCAACATTCCATGAATCATTAGCAACATTCTATGAATCATTAACAACATTCCATGAATCTTTAGACAACATTCCATGAATCATTAGACAACATTCCATGAATCATTAGCAACATTCCATGAACCATTAGACAACATTACATGGATCATTAGCAACATTCCATGAATCATTAGCCAACATTCCATGAATCATTAGCAACATTCCATGAATCATTAGACAACATTCCATGAATCATTACCAATATTCCATGAATCATTAGACAACATTCCCTGAATCATCAGCAACATTCCATGAATCATTAGACAACATTCCATGAATCATTAGACAACATTCCATGAATCATCAGCAACATTCCATGAATCATCAGCAACATTCCATGAATCATTAGACAACAATCCATGAATCATTAGACAACATTCCATGAATCATCAGCAACATTCCATGAATCATCAGCAACATTCCGTGAATCATTAGCCAACATTCCATGAATCATCAGCAACATTCCATGAATCATTAGCAACATTCCATGAATCATTAGACAACATTCCATGAATCATTAGCAACATTCCATGAATCTTTAGACAACGTTCCATGAATCATTAGACAACATTCCATGAATCATAAGCAACATTCCATAAATCAGTAGCCTACAATCCATGAATCATTAGCAACATTCCATGAATCATTAGGAACAATCCATGAATCTCTAGCAACGTTCCATGAATCATTAGACAACATTCCATGAATCATTGGACAACATTCCATGAATCATTAGCAGCATTCCATGAATCATTAGCAACATTCCATGAATCATTAGACAACATTCCATGAATCATTAGCAACATTCCATGAATCTTTAGACAACATTCCATGAATCATTAGACAACATTCTGTCAATCATTAGCAACATTCCGTGAATCATTAGACAACATTCCATGAAATATTAGCAACATTCCATGAATCATTAGCAACATTCTATGAATCATTAGCAACATTCCATGGCCTAGAAATTCAGTTGGCTGCGCCAGCTGTTAGCGCCTTAGGAGGAGTAGATCTCGAGCGCTAGGCGCTTAGCGCCCGGGCGCAGCGCGATCTGCGCCTCGCCCCAACTTCAGTAGACATTTAGCGCCGGCGCAAAGTCTTTGCGCACGCTCAGCTGCGCGCGCAAATCATGACGTCATTTATTCGTGCAACGCCCTTTGTGCGCCCGGAACCAGAACTTCACTCGCGCCGCCCCATTGTGCGCCTGGCGGCCCGAACGACTGTGAAGTGGAACGGTACACAGCCGAGGCGGGCTGCGGGGAGCGCAAATTAAAGGGGCTTCTTTCTGTGAGAGACAACGTCAGAGGATGATGATGGAGATGGAGATGGAGGAGGAGGAGGAGGAGGAGGGGGAGGAGGAGGAGGAGGAGGAACAACAACAACACTAGTCTCGGCCTGTCACAAAAACAAATCCACCCTCCCCCTTTAAGAGCTTGTGTCTGCCGGCAATCAGCAGCTCGCCACACCTGCCCTGCGCCCGACTTCCGGTGTTAGCGCTCCGGCCTGCTGGCTTAGTGCCTAATGATAGTCGTGCATCGCCTGTTTTAGCGCAGCAGCAACCTCTTAGGACGATGCAACTGAATATCGGCGAAGGGGGCTCGACTTTGCACCGGGCGCAAACTTTAGCGGCTGCCCCACTTTACCGCCCCATAAGTGGCTATACTGAATTTCTAGGCCCATGAATCTTTAGACAACATTCCATGAATCATTAGACAACATTCCATGAATCATTAGCAACATTCCATGAATCATTAGACAACATTACATGAATCATTAACAACATTCCATGAATCATTAGGAACATTCCATGAATCATTACCAACATTCCATGAATCATTAGCAACATTCCATGAATCATTAGACAACATTCCATGAATCATTAGCAACATTCCATGAATCATTAGCAACATTCCATGAATCATTAGACAACATGCCATGAATCATTAGCAACATTCCATGAATCATTAGACAACATTCCATGAATCATTAGCAACATTCCATGAATCATTAAACAACATTCCATGAATCATTAGCATCATTCCATAAATCAGTAGCCAACAATTCCTGAATCATTAGCAACATTCCATGAATCATTAGCAACAATCCATGAATCACTAGCAACATTCCATGAATCATTAGACAACATTCCATGAATCATTAGACAACATTCCATGAATCATTAGCAACATTCCATGAATCATTAGCAACATTCCATGAATCATTAGCAGCATTCCATGAATCATTAGACAACATTCCATGAATCATTAGACAACATTCCATGAATCATTAGCAACATTCCATGAATCATTAGCAACATTCCATGAATCATTAGCAACATTGCATGAATCATTAGCAACATTCCATGAATCATTAGGCAACATTCCATGAATCATTAGTCAACATTCCATGAATCATTAGCAACATTCCATGATTCATTAGAATACATTCCATGAATCATTAGCAACATTCCATAAATCAGTAGCCAACAATCCCTGAATCATTAGCAACATTCCATGAATCATTAGCAACAATCCATGAATCACTAGCAACATTCCATGAATCATTAGACAACATTCCATGAATCATTAGACAACATTCCATGAATCATTAGCAGCATTCCATGAATCATTAGGCAGCATTCCATGAATCATCAGCAACATTCCATGAATCATTAGCAACATTCCATGATTCATTAGAATACATTCCATGAATCATTAGCAACATTCCATAAATCAGTAGCCAACAATCCCTGAATCATTAGCAGCATTCCATGAATCATTGGCAACAATCCATGAATCACTAGCAACATTCCATGAATCATTAGACAACATTCCATGAATCATTAGACAACATTCCATGAATCATTAGCAGCATTCCATGAATCATTAGACAACATTCCATGAATCATTAGACAATATTCCATGAATCATTAGCAACATTCCATGAATCATTAGCAACATTCTATGAATCATTAACAACATTCCATGAATCTTTAGACAACATTCCATGAATCATTAGACAACATTCCATGAATCATTAGCAACATTCCATGAACCATTAGACAACATTACATGGATCATTAGCAACATTCCATGAATCATTAGCCAACATTCCATGAATCATTAGCAACATTCCATGAATCATTAGACAACATTCCATGAATCATTACCAATATTCCATGAATCATTAGACAACATTCCCTGAATCATCAGCAACATTCCATGAATCATTAGACAACATTCCATGAATCATTAGACAACATTCCATGAATCATCAGCAACATTCCATGAATCATCAGCAACATTCCATGAATCATTAGACAACAATCCATGAATCATTAGACAACATTCCATGAATCATCAGCAACATTCCATGAATCATCAGCAACATTCCGTGAATCATTAGCCAACATTCCATGAATCATCAGCAACATTCCATGAATCATTAGCAACATTCCATGAATCATTAGACAACATTCCATGAATCATTAGCAACATTCCATGAATCTTTAGACAACGTTCCATGAATCATTAGACAACATTCCATGAATCATAAGCAACATTCCATAAATCAGTAGCCTACAATCCATGAATCATTAGCAACATTCCATGAATCATTAGGAACAATCCATGAATCTCTAGCAACGTTCCATGAATCATTAGACAACATTCCATGAATCATTGGACAACATTCCATGAATCATTAGCAGCATTCCATGAATCATTAGCAACATTCCATGAATCATTAGACAACATTCCATGAATCATTAGCAACATTCCATGAATCTTTAGACAACATTCCATGAATCATTAGACAACATTCTGTCAATCATTAGCAACATTCCGTGAATCATTAGACAACATTCCATGAAATATTAGCAACATTCCATGAATCATTAGCAACATTCTATGAATCATTAGCAACATTCCATGGCCTAGAAATTCAGTTGGCTGCGCCAGCTGTTAGCGCCTTAGGAGGAGTAGATCTCGAGCGCTAGGCGCTTAGCGCCCGGGCGCAGCGCGATCTGCGCCTCGCCCCAACTTCAGTAGACATTTAGCGCCGGCGCAAAGTCTTTGCGCACGCTCAGCTGCGCGCGCAAATCATGACGTCATTTATTCGTGCAACGCCCTTTGTGCGCCCGGAACCAGAACTTCACTCGCGCCGCCCCATTGTGCGCCTGGCGGCCCGAACGACTGTGAAGTGGAACGGTACACAGCCGAGGCGGGCTGCGGGGAGCGCAAATTAAAGGGGCTTCTTTCTGTGAGAGACAACGTCAGAGGATGATGATGGAGATGGAGATGGAGGAGGAGGAGGAGGAGGAGGGGGAGGAGGAGGAGGAGGAGGAACAACAACAACACTAGTCTCGGCCTGTCACAAAAACAAATCCACCCTCCCCCTTTAAGAGCTTGTGTCTGCCGGCAATCAGCAGCTCGCCACACCTGCCCTGCGCCCGACTTCCGGTGTTAGCGCTCCGGCCTGCTGGCTTAGTGCCTAATGATAGTCGTGCATCGCCTGTTTTAGCGCAGCAGCAACCTCTTAGGACGATGCAACTGAATATCGGCGAAGGGGGCTCGACTTTGCACCGGGCGCAAACTTTAGCGGCTGCCCCACTTTACCGCCCCATAAGTGGCTATACTGAATTTCTAGGCCCATGAATCTTTAGACAACATTCCATGAATCATTAGACAACATTCCATGAATCATTAGCAACATTCCATGAATCATTAGACAACATTACATGAATCATTAACAACATTCCATGAATCATTAGGAACATTCCATGAATCGTTAGCAACATTCCATGAATCATTAGCAACATTCCATGAATCATCAGACAACATTCCATGAATCATCAGCAACATTCCATGAATCATTAGACAACATTCCATGAATCATTAGCAACATTCCGTGAATCATTAGCAACATTCCATGAATCATTAGCAACAATCCATGAATCATTAGACAACATTCCATGAATCATTAGCCAACATTCCATGAATCGTTAGCCAACATTCCATGATTCATTTGCAACATTCCATGAATCATTAGCAACATTCCATGAATCATTAGACAACATTCCATGAATCATTAGCAACATTCCATGAATCATTAGACAACATTCCATGAATCATTAGCAATATTCCATGAATCATTAGACAACATTCCCTGAATCATTAGCAACATTCCATGAATCATCAGACAACATTCCATGAATCATGAGACAACATTCAATGAATCATTAGCCAACAATCCATGAATCATTAGACAACATTCCATGAATCATTATCAACATTGCGTGAATCATTAGACAACATTCCATGAATCATCAGCAACATTCCATGAATCATTAGCAACATTCCAAGAATCATTAGCCAACATTCCATGAATCATCAGCAACATTCCATGAATCATTAGCCAGCCTTCCATGAATCATTAGCAACATTCCATGAATCATTAGACAACATTCCATGAATCATTAGACAACATTCCATGAATCATTAGCAACATTCCATGAATCATTAGCAACATTCTATGAATCATTAGACAACAGTCCATGAATCAGTAGACAACATTCCATGAATCATTAGCAACATTCCATGAATCATCAGCAACATTCCATGAATCATTCGACAACATTCTATGAATCATTAGACAACAGTCCATGAATCAGTAGACAACATTCCATGAATCATTAGCAACATTCCATGAATCATCAGCAACATTCCATGAATCATTCGACAACATTCCATGAATCATTAGACAACATTCCATGAATCATAAGCAACATTCCATAAATCAGTAGCCAACAATCCATGAATCATTAGCAACATTCCATGAATCATTAGGAACAATCCATGAATCACTAGCAACGTTCCATGAATCATTAGACAACATTCCATGAATCATTAGACAACATTCCATGAATCATTAGCAGCATTCCATGAATCATTAGCAACATTCCATGAATCATCAGACAACATTCCATGTATCATTAGACAACATTCCATGAATCATTAGCAGCATTCCATGAAGCATTAGACAACATTCCATGAATCATCAGCAACATTCCATGAATCATTAGCAACTTTCCATGAATCATTAGACAACATTCCATGAATCATTCGAAACATTCCATGAATTAATAGCAACATTCCATGACTCATGAGCAACATTCCATGAATCGTCAGCAACATTCCATGAAACATTAGCAACATTCCATGAATCATTAGCAACATTCCATGAACCATTAGCAACATTCCATGAATCATAAGCAACAATCCATGAATCATTAGCCAACATTCCATGAATCATTAGACAACATTACATGAATCATTAGACAACATTCCATGAATCATGAGCAACATTCCGTGAATCATTAGCAACATTCCATGAATCATTAGCCAACATTCCATGAATCATTAGACAACATTCCATGAATCATTAGACAACATTCCGTGACTCATTAGCAACTTTCCATGAATCATTAGACAACATTCCATGAATCATTAGACAATATTCCATGAATCATTAGCAACATTCCATGAATCATTAGCAACATTCTATGAATCATTAACAACATTCCATGAATCTTTAGACAACATTCCATGAATCATTAGACAACATTCCATGAATCATTAGCAACATTCCATGAACCATTAGACAACATTCCATGAATCATTAGCCAACAATCCATGAATCATTAGACAACATTCCATGAATCATCAGCAACATTCCATGAATCATCAGCAACATTCCATGAATCATTAGACAACAATCCATGAATCATTAGACAACATTCCATGAATCATCAGCAACATTCCATGAATCATCAGCAACATTCCGTGAATCATTAGCCAACATTCCATGAATCATCAGCAACATTCCATGAATCATTAGCAACATTCCATGAATCATTAGACAACATTCCATGAATCATTACCAATATTCCATGAATCATTAGACAACAATCCCTGAATCATCAGCAACATTCCATGAATCATTAGACAACATTCCATGAATCATTAGACAACATTCCATGAATCATTAGCCAACAATCCATGAATCATTAGACAACATTCCATGAATCATCAGCAACATTCCATGAATCATCAGCAACATTCCATGAATCATTAGACAACAATCCATGAATCATTAGACAACATTCCATGAATCATCAGCAACATTCCATGAATCATCAGCAACATTCCGTGAATCATTAGCCAACATTCCATGAATCATCAGCAACATTCCATGAATCATTAGCAACATTCCATGAATCATTAGACAACATTCCATGAATCATTTGCAACATTCCATGAATCTTTAGACAACATTCCATGAATCATTAGACAACATTCCATGAATCATAAGCAACATTCCATAAATCAGTAGCCAACAATCCATGAATCATTAGCAACATTCCATGAATCATTAGGAACAATCCATGAATCACTAGCAACGTTACATGAATCATTAGACAACATTCCATGAATCATTAGACAACATTCCATGAATCATTAGCAGCATTCCATGAATCATTAGCAACATTCCATGAATCATTAGACAACATTCCATGAATCATTAGCAACATTCCATGAATCTTTAGACAACATTCCATGAATCATTCGACAACATTCCGTCAATCATTAGCAACATTCCATGAATCATTAGACAACATTCCATGAATCATCAGCAACATTCCATGAATCATTAGCAACATTCTATGAATCATTAGCAACATTCCATGGCCTAGAAATTCAGTTGGCTGCGCCAGCTGTTAGCGCCTTAGGAGGAGTAGATCTCGAGCGCTAGGCGCTTAGCGCCCGGGCGCAGCGCGATCTGCGCCTCGCCCCAACTTCAGTAGACATTTAGCGCCGGCGCAAAGTCTTTGCGCGCGCTCAGCTGCGCGCGCAAATCATGACGTCATTTATTCGTGCAATGCCCTTTGTGCGCCCGGAACCGGAACTTCACTCGCGCCGCCCCATTGTGCGCCTGGCGGCCCGAACGACTGTGAAGTGGAACGGTACACAGCCGAGGCGGGCTGCGGGGTGCGCAAATTAAAGGGGCTTCTTTGTGTGAGAGACAACGTTAGAGGATGATGATGGAGATGGAGATGGAGGAGATGGAGGAGGAGGAGGAGGAGGAGGGGGAGGAGGAGGAGGAGGAGGCGGAACAACAACAACACTAGTCTCGGCCTGTCACAAAAATAAATCCACCCTTTAAGAGCTTGTGTCTGCCGGCAATCAGCAGCTCGCCACACCTGCCCTGCGCCCGACTTCCGGTGTTAGCGCTCCGGCCTGCTGTCTTAGCGCCTAATGATAGTCGTGCATCGCCTGTTTTAGCGCAGCAGCAACCTCTTAGGACGATGCAACTGAATATCGGCGAAGGGGGCTCGACTTTGCACCGGGCGCAAACTTTAGCGGCTGCCCCACTTTACCGCCCCATAAGTGGCTATACTGAATTTCTAGGCCCATGAATCTTTAGACAACATTCCATGAATCATTAGACAACATTCCATGAATCATTAGCAACATTCCATGAATCATTAGACAACATTACATGAATCATTAACAACATTCCATGAATCATTAGGAACATTCCATGAATCGTTAGCAACATTCCATGAATCATTAGCAACATTCCATGAATCATCAGACAACATTTCATGAATCATCAGCAACATTCCATGAATCATTAGACAACATTCCATGAATCATTAGCAACATTCCATGAATCATTAGCAACATTCCATGAATCATTAGCAACAATCCATGAATCATTAGACAACATTCCATGAATCATTAGCCAACATTCCATGAATCGTTAGCCAACATTCCATGATTCATTTGCAACATTCCATGAATCATTAGCAACATTCCATGAATCATTAGACAACATTCCATGAATCATTAGCAACATTCCATGAATCATTAGACAACATTCCATGAATCATTAGCAATATTCCATGAATCATTAGACAACATTCCCTGAATCATTAGCAACATTCCATGAATCATTAGACAACATTCCATGAATCATGAGACAACATTCAATGAATCATTAGCCAACAATCCATGAATCATTAGACAACATTCCATGAATCATTATCAACATTGCGTGAATCATTAGACAACATTCCATGAATCATCAGCAACATTCCATGAATCATTAGCAACATTCCAAGAATCATTAGCCAACATTCCATGAATCATCAGCAACATTCCATGAATCATTAGCCAGCCTTCCATGAATCATTAGCAACATTCCATGAATCATTAGACAACATTCCATGAATCATTAGACAACATTCCATGAATCATTAGCAACATTCCATGAATCATTAGCAACATTCTATGAATCATTAGACAACAGTCCATGAATCAGTAGACAACATTCCATGAATCATTAGCATCATTCCATGAATCATCAGCAACATTCCATGAATCATTCGACAACATTCCATGAATCATTAGACAATATTCCATGAATCATTAGCAACAGTCCATGAATCATTAGACAACATTCCATGAATCATAAGCAACATTCCATAAATCAGTAGCCAACAATCCATGAATCATTAGCAACATTCCATGAATCATTAGGAACAATCCATGAATCACTAGCAACGTTCCATGAATCATTAGACAACATTCCATGAATCATTAGACAACATTCCATGAATCATTAGCAGCATTCCATGAATCATTAGCAACATTCCATGAATCATTAGACAACATTCCATGAATCATTAGACAACATTCCATGAATCTTTAGACAACATTCCATGAATCATTAGACAACATTCCATGAATCATAAGCAACATTCCATAAATCAGTAGCCAACAATCCATGAATCATTAGCAACATTCCATGAATCATTAGGAACAATCCATGAATCACTAGCAACGTTCCATGAATCATTAGACAACATTCCATGAATCATTAGACAACATTCCATGAATCATTAGCAGCATTCCATGAATCATTAGCAACATTCCATGAATCATTAGACAACATTCCATGAATCATTAGCAACATTCCATGGGCTAGATTTTCAGTTGCTTGCGCCAGCAGTTAGCGCCTTAAGAGAAGTGATTTCCGGGCGCTATGCGTGTAGCGCCCGGGCGCAGCGCAGTTTGCGCCCCGCCCCAAATTAAGTTGCCCGTTAGCGCCGGCGCAAAGTTTAGCGCCCGCCCGGATGCGCGCGCAGAAAATGACGTCACATCCTCGTGCAACGCCCTTTGGCCGCCCCGATTGCAAACTTCAGTCGGACCGCCCCATTGTGCGGTGGGCGGCCGGAGCGTTTGGAAAAAGGAACGCAACACAACCAGCGCGGGCCCCGGGGGGCGCTAATTAAAGGGAACGTCCTCTCCAGTATAAAGGCCATCCTTTTTTCTGAAAACAGTCTTGTGCAACGCATTTCTGGAGACACAACAAGGAGGATAGCTAACTGGTTTCAAGCAGCAAGAGCCAGGTATTTTTGGACTCAGGCAATAGCGCTGCAAGTGGCCATTTGGAAATTAGACTGTTTGCCAGGATTTGATGGGGGTTGCATGGGGTGCCAACGCGGAGCTGCAGCTCCATGTCCGTAGGGCTCGCAGACGCATTGTGAGAGGGGCAGCCCTGGCTAGAGGCAGAGGGGGCTACAGGCGTCGGCCACGTAGGCCTTACCCAGTCAGGCTATACCGCCAGCAGCGCTCCTACCTAAACATGAGTGCCGCGCGATGTGTTAAAAGGCTCCGATTCCGAAAGGGGGTGATTGCAGAGATCTGCCACCTGCTTCGCCGAGATCTGCGGCCAAAGCTCAGGTGCAGGACGTCCATGTCGGTGGAATTGAAGGTGACGGTGGCATTGAACTTCTATGCCACCGGCTCCTTCCAATACGCTGCTGGGGACATAGCAAACATCTCCCAGTACGGCGCGCATCGCTGCATCCGCCAGGTGACCGAAGCACTGTTCAGAAGGAGAAGCCAATTCATCTCCTTCCCCATGGCCCTGGAGAGCCAGCATCAGCGCGCATTGGGATTTTCCAGACTCGGGGAATTCCCCTTGGTGCAGGGCGCCATTGACTGTACGCATGTGGCTTTGCGGGCCCCTCTGGAGCATGGCGAGCAGTATCGCAACAGGAAGGGCTACCATTCTCTGAATGTGCAGCTGGTCTGTGACCACAAGCAGCGCATCATGGCAGTCAATGCCAGCTTCCCAGGCAGCAGCCACGATGCCTTTATCCTGCGGCAGAGTACTGTGCATGACATGTTCCAGGCACAGCCTCCCCCAAGAGGATGGCTACTCGGGGACAAAGGCTATCCTTTGTGCACCTGGCTCATGACCCCGCTCCGCGCGCCCAGGACCGCTGCTGAAGAGGCCTACAACGAGAGCCATCAAACCACCCGCAACATCATCGAGCAAACTATTGGGGTCCTCAAGCAGCGGTTCCGCTGCCTTGATCGCTCCGGAGGAGCTCTCCAGTATTCGCCGGACCGGGTCTCCCAATTTGTGGTGGTTTGCTGCATGCTACACAACCTGGCTATCCGCAGGACTCAGGCACTGCCACCTGACGTTGGACCAGCACCTCAGGAGGAGGAGCAGGAGGAGCATGAGGAGGAGGAGGAGGAGGAGGAGCAGGAGTACGTTCCCAGGAGGGAGCGACCAGGGCCAAGGGCCGCACGACGCCACCTTATTACACGGTACTTCTAAGCCCCCTGTCAGGGAATGGCCAGGGGCCATGAGGGAAGATGAATGCAGCCGCTCCGCAAGCCCTCAGCCGGCGAAGCCAACAAACACTAAGAAGAACAACCATGGAGACTGCATGAATAAAGATAATTTTTTATTAAACAAAAATGAAAAGCCCTTCCCACATGAATCCCCAAAAACAATAAACGGGCCCCACAAAAAGCCCAACAAACGACTCACTCCCACAAACTGGGGAGGAGCCACTCCACCTTTATTGAAACCGGGCCTCAACGTCGGCCTAACGCAAAAAAAACGCCCTCCAAAAGCACAACCATGGGCAAAATAAAGATGGCCACCGCCATATTAAAGGAAAGCTGGCCACACCCTCTACTGAGTGGCCCGCGAGGGCGAGACCTTGGCCAGCATTTTGCCTCCCCTGCCCTGCCTGCTGCTCCTTCGCAAGCTCTGCCCAGTGGCTGCTGCGAGGCTGGGGGAAGGCGCCTGAGGCTCAGATGCCCTTCCGCCAGATGCCGCTGGGGGGCGGCCTACACGGCGTTTGGGCCTCGAGGGGCCGTCTCCTGAGTGGCGCACCTGAGCCTGGCCACCATCAGCTGCAGCCGCTTGCCCTTGACGCCCCAGAGGGGGAATGGCGGCGACGGATGGCGCAATGTGGGCCAGCTGGCGTCTGGGATGCGCTGGCTGGTGCTGTGGCGCGGTGGCACTCGGCCGGGCCCGCACTGCAGGATCCGTAGCAATCAGCCGACGGCCGGCTTGCTGGGATGGTCCAGCGCGGCACCTGCCCTGGCGATGCCTGCCTGAGACAGCGCGTGTGGCAGCAGTGAGTGGCCCTGTGGTCCTGGTGTGCGCGCGCATCACATCCGCCAGGGTCTTGACGGCATCAGTTAGCATGCGGCCAGTCGCGGCAGTTGCTGCCCCGAACTCGTGCACACTGGTCGCCAGCGACTCGATGGCCTCAGGCATGCGCCCCACCACGCTCATGAGCTCCGTGTGGCGCCGGTCCGAGTCGTCGGCCATCTGATCGAGCTTCCGCACCTCCTCCGAAGTGAAGGTGTCCGGACTGGAGTCGCGACTCTCCCGCTGGGGAGGAGGGGGCCGAACTAGGGGACCCTTGCCGCGTTGGTGACGGCGAGTGTGCCGAGCAGCAGCACTCCCCTCTGATCCTTCCCCCCTTTGGGGGGAAGGCCGCGGGCCACGCGCACGGCTGCTGGGTGGCTGGACGCCACTGGTCCCAGAAGCTGCATTGCCCTGCGACAGTTCCTCCAGGCACTCGTCCAGTGAGGAGGTGTCGAGCATTTCCTCCTCTCCTGCGGGACGTGACTGTTCCCCCGAAGGTCCGGCTTGCTCCTCCTCCTCCTCCTGGTTGGAGGTGCTGTCACTGGCAGCCTCAGGGTCCTGGTCGTCACCAGCTGAAAGCAGGAATGCACAAGAGTAGCTTCAGAGTGAGGAGACGGCGTCAGCGAGGGAGTTAGGACTGGTGGGATTCAGCGCATTGGTGGGACAGTGGCAAAGGAGGTAGCTCGGATGGGCCAGTGCGACGCGAGAGGGCCAAAAGGCGAGGTCCTTACCATTGCCGGGCAGTGGAGGGTCGGATACACCGCACGCTGTGGGGACAATCACACGTGCTCCCATGAGCACACACACGCGCTCCTCCAGCCGAGTGAGCTTCTGCAGCTTGGCGCGGCCACCCCTGGCACGGGCCTGGCGATTAAACGCTACTTTAGCCTGCAAGAGAAAGGACGGGCTGTAAGTGCGCAGTGAAGCCCTGATGTAGTGTGCACTGCCTCCCATGGTGGAATAGCTTGGACAGAGTGAAGCCCTGATGTAGTGTGCACTGCCTCCCATGGTGGAATAGCTTGGACAGAGTGAAGCCCTGATGTAGTGTGCACTGCCTCCCATGGTGGAATAGCTTGGACAGAGTGAAGCCCTGATGTAGTGTGCACTGCCTCCCATGGTGGAATAGCTTGGACAGAGTGAAGCCCTGATGTAGTGTGCACTGCCTCCCATGGTGGAATAGCTTGGACAGAGTGAAGCCCTGATGTACTGTCCACTGCCTCCCATGGTGGAATAGCTTGGCCAAAGTGTAGAGTGCCGAATGGCCATTTGATGCTCATGACTGTCCCAATGCTGCTGGCTGAGGGCTGGCCAAAAGGACTTTCAGGTCCCTTTGCCCATCATGTCAGGTGTACATGCAAGAATGAGGAGGAGACTGGAAAGGCTACTCACCCTCACAATCCTGGTCAGATCGTTGTATTTCTTACGGCATTGTGTGTGGGTCCTGGGGGCCTCGCCGGTGAACGTCACCCTCTGGGCGATCTGCTTCCAGGCTTTGGTGTAGTCGTGGTGGGTTGGATTCCTCCCACTCTCTGGGAACAAGATCTTGCGCCTCACCTCCAGAGCTGTGACCATTATGTCCAGATCACCCTCTGAGAAGCGCAGGGCACGCTGACGGGCCTTCTCTGGCGTTGCCATGACTCCCTGGGGCTGAGCAGTAGTGTTGAGGCCTCTTTGCAAGGCTGCAGTGTGCAGGGCGTGGCAGCAGACCAATTCGTCCCTTCCCCCTTTAAGAGCTGGTCGGCACCACGGGGTCTGCTGTCAGTGCAAAAATGACCGCACCCGTGCTGCGCCCCGCCTGGGCGCTATCCCTCTGGACCGCCGGCTTAGCGCCTAAAGAGAGTAGTGGAACGCCTCTTTTAGCGCTCCACCAACCTCTTAGGGCGAAGCCACTGAATTCCCGGCAACGGGGCGCTACTTTGGGGCGGGCGCTAACTTCGGGCGGGCGCTAAGGTTAGCGCCCCAAAACTGCCTATACTGAAAATCTAGCCCCATGAATCTTTAGACAACATTCCATGAATCATTAGACAACATTCCGTCAATCATTAGCAACATTCCGTGAATCATTAGACAACATTCCATGAAACATCAGCAACATTCCATGTATCATTAGCAACATTCTATGAATCATTAGCAACATTCCATGGCCTAGAAATTCAGTTGGCTGCGCCAGCTGTTAGCGCCTTAGGAGGAGTAGATCTCGAGCGCTAGGCGCTTAGCGCCCGGGCGCAGCGCGATCTGCGCCTCGCCCCAACTTCAGTAGACATTTAGCGCCGGCGCAAAGTCTTTGCGCACGCTCAGCTGCGCGCGCAAATCATGACGTCATTTATTCGTGCAACGCCCTTTGTGCGCCCGGAACCAGAACTTCACTCGCGCCGCCCCATTGTGCGCCTGGCGGCCCGAACGACTGTGAAGTGGAACGGTACACAGCCGAGGCGGGCTGCGGGGAGCGCAAATTAAAGGGGCTTCTTTGTGTGAGAGACAACGTCAGAGGATGATGATGGAGATGGAGATGGAGGAGATGGAGGAGGAGGAGGAGGAGGAGGGGGAGGAGGAGGAGGAGGAGGAACAACAACAACACTAGTCTCGGCCTGTCACAAAAACAAATCCACCCTCCCCCTTTAAGAGCTTGTGTCTGCCGGCAATCAGCAGCTCGCCACACCTGCCCTGCGCCCGACTTCCGGTGTTAGCGCTCCGGCCTGCTGGCTTAGCGCCTAATGATAGTCGTGCATCGCCTGTTTTAGCGCAGCAGCAACCTCTTAGGACGATGCAACTGAATATCGGCGAAGGGGGCTCGACTTTGCACCGGGCGCAAACTTTAGCGGCTGCCCCACTTTACCGCCCCATAAGTGGCTATACTGAATTTCTAGGCCCATGAATCTTTAGACAACATTCCATGAATCATTAGACAACATTCCATGAATCATTAGCAACATTCCATGAATCATTAGACAACATTACATGAATCATTAACAACATTCCATGAATCATTAGGAACATTCCATGAATCGTTAGCAACATTCCATGAATCATTAGCAACATTCCATGAATCATCAGACAACATTCCATGAATCATCAGCAACATTCCATGAATCATTAGACAACATTCCATGAATCATTAGCAACATTCCATGAATCATTAGCAACATTCCATGAATCATTAGCAACAATCCATGAATCATCAGACAACATTCCATGAATCATTAGCCAACATTCCATGAATCGTTAGCCAACATTCCATGATTCATTTGCAACATTCCATGAATCATTAGCCAACATTCCATGAATCGTTAGCCAACATTCCATGATTCATTTGCAACATTCCATGAATCATTAGCAACATTCCATGAATCGTTAGCCAACATTCCATGATTCATTTGCAACATTCCATGAATCATTAGCAACATTCCATGAATCATTAGACAACATTCCATGAATCATTAGCAACATTCCATGAATCATTAGACAACATTCCATGAATCATTAGCAATATTCCATGAATCATTAGACAACATTCCCTGAATCATTAGCAACATTCCATGAATCATTAGACAACATTCCATGAATCATGAGACAACATTCAATGAATCATTAGCCAACAATCCATGAATCATTAGACAACATTCCATGAATCATTATCAACATTGCGTGAATGATTAGACAACATTCCATGAATCATCAGCAACATTCCATGAATCATTAGCAACATTCCAAGAATCATTAGCCAACATTCCATGAATCATCAGCAACATTCCATGAATCATTAGCCAGCCTTCCATGAATCATTAGCAACATTCCATGAATCATTAGACAACATTCCATGAATCATTAGACAACATTCCATGAATCATTAGCAACATTCCATGAATCATTAGCAACATTCTATGAATCATTAGACAACAGTCCATGAATCAGTAGACAACATTCCATGAATCATTAGCATCATTCCATGAATCATCAGCAACATTCCATGAATCATTCGACAACATTCCATGAATCATTAGACAATATTCCATGAATCATTAGCAACAGTCCATGAATCATTAGACAACATTCCATGAATCATAAGCAACATTCCATAAATCAGTAGCCAACAATCCATGAATCATTAGCAACATTCCATGAATCATTAGGAACAATCCATGAATCACTAGCAACGTTCCATGAATCATTAGACAACATTCCATGAATCATTAGACAACATTCCATGAATCATTAGCAGCATTCCATGAATCATTAGCAACATTCCATGAATCATTAGACAACATTCCATGAATCATTAGACAACATTCCATGAATCTTTAGACAACATTCCATGAATCATTAGACAACATTCCATGAATCATAAGCAACATTCCATAAATCAGTAGCCAACAATCCATGAATCATTAGCAACATTCCATGAATCATTAGGAACAATCCATGAATCACTAGCAACGTTCCATGAATCATTAGACAACATTCCATGAATCATTAGACAACATTCCATGAATCATTAGCAGCATTCCATGAATCATTAGCAACATTCCATGAATCATTAGACAACATTCCATGAATCATTAGCAACATTCCATTAATCTTTAGACAACATTCCATGAATCATTGGACAACATTCCGTCAATCATTAGCAACATTCCGTGAATCACTAGACAACATTCCATGAAACATCAGCAACATTCCATGAATCATTAGCAACATTCTATGAATCATTAGCAACATTCCATGGCCTAGAAATTCAGTTGGCTGCGCCAGCTGTTAGCGCCTTAGAAGGAGTAGATCTCGAGCGCTAGGCGCTTAGCGCCCGGGCGCAGCACGATCTGCGCCTCGCCCCAACTTCAGTAGACATTTAGCGCCGGCGCAAAGTCTTTGCGCGCGCTCAGCTGCGCGCGCAAATCATGACGTCATTTATTCGTGCAACGCCCTTTGTGCGCCCGGAACCGGAACTTCACTCGCGCCGCCCCATTGTGCGCCTGGCGGCCCGAACGACTGTGAAGTGGAACGGTACACAGCCGAGGCGGGCTGCGGGGAGCGCAAATTAAAGGGGCTTCTTTGTGTGAGAGACAACGTTAGAGGATGATGATGGAGATGGAGATGGAGGAGATGGAGGAGGAGGAGGAGGAGGAGTGGGAGGAGGAGGAGGAGGAGGAGGAACAACAACAACACTAGTCTCGGCCTGTCACAAAAACAAATCCACCCTCCCCCTTTAAGAGCTTGTGTCTGCCGGCAATCAGCAGCTCGCCACACCTGCCCTGCGCCCGACTTCCGGTGTTAGCGCTCCGGCCTGCTGGCTTAGCGCCTAATGATAGTCGTGCATCGCCTGTTTTAGCGCAGCAGCAACCTCTTAGGACGATGCAACTGAATATCGGCGAAGGGGGCTCGACTTTGCACCGGGCGCAAACTTTAGCGGCTGCCCCACTTTACCGCCCCATAAGTGGCTATACTGAATTTCTAGGCCCATGAATCTTTAGACAACATTCCATGAATCATTAGACAACATTCCATGAATCATTAGCAACATTCCATGAATCATTAGACAACATTACATGAATCATTAACAACATTCCATGAATCATTAGGAACATTCCATGAATCGTTAGCAACATTCCATGAATCATTAGCAACATTCCATGAATCATCAGACAACATTCCATGAATCATCAGCAACATTCCATGAATCATTAGACAACATTCCATGAATCATTAGCAACATTCCATGAATCATTAGCAACATTCCATGAATCATTAGACAACATTCCATGAATCATTAGCCAACATTCCATGAATCGTTAGCCAACATTCCATGATTCATTTGCAACATTCCATGAATCATTAGCAACATTCCATGAATCATTAGACAACATTCCATGAATCATTAGCAACATTCCATGAATCATTAGACAACATTCCATGAATCATTAGCAATATTCCATGAATCATTAGACAACATTCCCTGAATCATTAGCAACATTCCATGAATCATTAGACAACATTCCATGAATCATGAGACAACATTCAATGAATCATTAGCCAACAATCCATGAATCATTAGACAACATTCCATGAATCATTATCAACATTGCGTGAATCATTAGACAACATTCCATGAATCATCAGCAACATTCCATGAATCATTAGCAACATTCCAAGAATCATTAGCCAACATTCCATGAATCATCAGCAACATTCCATGAATCATTAGCCAGCCTTCCATGAATCATTAGCAACATTCCATGAATCATTAGACAACATTCCATGAATAATTAGACAACATTCCATGAATCATTAGCAACATTCCATGAATCATTAGCAACATTCTATGAATCATTAGACAACAGTCCATGAATCAGTAGACAACATTCCATGAATCATTAGCAACATTCCATGAATCATCAGCAACATTCCATGAATCATTCGACAACATTCCATGAATCATTAGACAATATTCCATGAATCATTAGCAACAGTCCATGAATCATTAGACAACATTCCATGAATCATAAGCAGCATTCCATAAATCAGTAGCCAACAATCCATGAATCATTAGCAACATTCCATGAATCATTAGGAACAATCCATGAATCACTAGCAACGTTCCATGAATCATTAGACAACATTCCATGAATCATTAGACAACATTCCATGAATCATTAGCAGCATTCCATGAATCATTAGCAACATTCCATGAATCATCAGCAACATTCCATGAATCATTAGCAACTTTCCATGAATCATTAGACAACATTCCATGAATCATTCGAAACATTCCATGAATTAATAGCAACATTCCATGACTCATGAGCAACATTCCATGAATCGTCAGCAACATTCCATGAATCATTAGCAACATTCCATGAACCATTAGCAACATTCCATGAATCATAAGCAACAATCCATGAATCATTAGCCAACATTCCATGAATCATTAGACAACATTCCATGAATCATTAGACAACATTCCATGAATCATGAGCAACATTCCGTGAATCATTAGCAACATTCCATGAATCATTAGCCAATATTCCATGAATCATTAGACAACATTCCATGAATCATGAGACAACATTCCGTGACTCATTAGCAACATTCCATGAATCATTAGACAACATTCCAGGAATCATTAGACAATATTCCATGAATCATTAGCAACATTCCATGAATCATGAGCAACATTCTATGAATCATTAACAACATTCCATGAATCTTTAGACAACATTCCATGAATCATTAGACAACATTCCATGAATCATTAGCAACATTCCATGAACCATTAGACAACATTACATGGATCATTAGCAACATTCCATGAATCATTAGCCAACATTCCATGAATCATTAGCAACATTCCATGAATCATTAGACAACATTCCATGAATCATTACCAATATTCCATGAATCATTAGACAACATTCCCTGAATCATCAGCAACATTCCATGAATCATTAGACAACATTCCATGAATCATTAGACAACATTCCATGAATCATTAGCCACCAATCCATGAATCATTAGACAACATTCCATGAATCATCAGCAACATTCCATGAATCATCAGCGACATTCCATGAATCATTAGACAACAATCCATGAATCATCAGCAACATTCCATGAATCATTAGACAACATTCCATGAATCATTAGCAACATTCCATGAATCATTAGCAACATTCCATGAATCATTAGCAACAATCCATGAATCATTAGACAACATTCCATGAATCATTAGCCAACATTCCATGAATCGTTAGCCAACATTCCATGATTCATTTGCAACATTCCATGAATCATTAGCAACATTCCATGAATCATTAGACAACATTCCATGAATCATTAGCAACATTCCATGAATCATTAGACAACATTCCATGAATCATTAGCAATATTCCATGAATCATTAGACAACATTCCCTGAATCATTAGCAACATTCCATGAATCATTAGACAACATTCCATGAATCATGAGACAACATTCAATGAATCATTAGCCAACAATCCATGAATCATTAGACAACATTCCATGAATCATTATCAACATTGCGTGAATCATTAGACAACATTCCATGAATCATCAGCAACATTCCATGAATCATTAGCAACATTCCAAGAATCATTAGCCAACATTCCATGAATCATCAGCAACATTCCATGAATCATTAGCCAGCCTTCCATGAATCATTAGCAACATTCCATGAATCATTCGACAACATTCCATGAATCATTAGACAACATTCCATGAATCATTAGCAACATTCCATGAATCATTAGCAACATTCTATGAATCATTAGACAACAGTCCATGAATCAGTCGACAACATTCCATGAATCATTAGCATCATTCCATGAATCATCAGCAACATTCCATGAATCATTCGACAACATTCCATGAATCATTAGACAATATTCCATGAATCATTAGCAACAGTCCATGAATCATTAGACAACATTCCATGAATCATAAGCAACATTCCATAAATCAGTAGCCAACAATCCATGAATCATTAGCAACATTCCATGAATCATTAGGAACAATCCATGAATCACTAGCAACGTTCCATGAATCATTAGACAACATTCCATGAATCATTAGACAACATTCCATGAATCATTAGCAGCATTCCATGAATCATTAGCAACATTCCATGAATCATTAGACAACATTCCATGAATCATTAGACAACATTCCATGAATCTTTAGACAACATTCCATGAATCATTAGACAACATTCCATGAATCATAAGCAACATTCCATAAATCAGTAGCCAACAATCCATGAATCATTAGCAACATTCCATGAATCATTAGGAACAATCCATGAATCACTAGCAACGTTCCATGAATCATTGGACAACATTCCATGAATCTTTAGACAACATTCCATGAATCATTAGCAGCATTCCATGAATCATTAGCAACATTCCATGAATCATTAGACAACATTCCATGAATCATTAGCAACATTCCATGAATCTTTAGACAACATTCCATGAATCATTAGACAACATTCCGTCAATCATTAGCAACATTCCGTGAATCATTAGACAACATTCCATGAATCATTAGCAGCATTCCATGAATCATTAGCAACATTCCATGAATCATCAGCAACATTCCATGAATCATTAGCAACTTTCCATGAATCATTAGACAACATTCCATGAATCATTCGAAACATTCCATGAATTAATAGCAACATTCCATGACTCATGAGCAACATTCCATGAATCGTCAGCAACATTCCATGAATCATTAGCAACATTCCATGAACCATTAGCAACATTCCATGAATCATAAGCAACAATCCATGAATCATTAGCCAACATTCCATGAATCATTAGACAACATTCCATGAATCATTAGACAACATTCCATGAATCATGAGCAACATTCTGTGAATCATTAGCAACATTCCACGAATCATGAGCCAATATTCCATGAATCATTAGACAACATTCCATGAACCATTAGACAACATTCCGTGACTCATTAGCAACATTCCATGAATCATTAGACAACATTCCATGAATCATTAGACAATATTCCATGAATCATTAGCAACATTCCATGAATCATGAGCAACATTCTATGAATCATTGACAACATTCCATGAATCTTTAGACAACATTCCATGAATCATTGGACAACATTCCATGAATCATTAGCAACATTCCATGAACCATTAGACAACATTACATGGATCATTAGCAACATTCCATGAATCATTAGCCAACATTCCATGAATCATTAGCAACATTCCATGAATCATGAGACAACATTCCATGAATCATTACCAATATTCCATGAATCATTAGACAACATTCCCTGAATCATCAGCAACATTCCATGAATCATTAGACAACATTCCATGAATCATTAGACAACATTCCATGAATCATTAGCCAACAATCCATGAATCATTAGACAACATTCCATGAATCATCAGCAACATTCCATGAATCATCAGCAACATTCCATGAATCATTAGACAACAATCCATGAATCATTAGACAACATTCCATGAATCATCAGCAACATTCCATGAATCATCAGCAACATTCCGTGAATCATTAGCCAACATTCCATGAATCATCAGCAACATTCCATGAATCATTAACAACATTCCATGAATCATTAGACAATATTCCATGAATCATTAGCAACATTCCATGAATCTTTAGACAACATTCCATGAATCATTAGACAACATTCCATGAATCATAAGCAACTTTCCATATATCAGTAGCCAACAATCCATGAATCATTAGCAACATTCCATGAATCATTAGGAACAATCCATGAATCATTAGCAACGTTCCATGAATCATTAGACAACATTCCATGAATCATTAGACAACATTCCATGAATCATTAGCAGCATTCCATGAATCATTAGCAACATTCCATGAATCATTAGACAACATTCCATGAATCATTAGCAACATTCCATGAATCTTTAGACAACATTCCATGAATCATTAGACAACATTCCGTCAATCATTAGCAACATTCCGTGAATCATTAGACAACATTCCATGAATCATTAGCAACATTCCATGAATCATTAGCAACATTCTATGAATCATTAGCAACATTCCATGGCCTAGAAATTCAGTTGGCTGCGCCAGCTGTTAGCGCCTTAGAAGGAGTAGATCTCGAGCGCTAGGCGCTTAGCGCCCGGGCGCAGCGCGATCTGCGCCTCGCCCCAACTTCAGTAGACATTTAGCGCCGGCGCAAAGTCTTTGCGCGCGCTCAGCTGCGCGCGCAAATCATGACGTCATTTATTCGTGCAACGCCCTTTGTGCGCCCGGAACCGGAACTTCACTCGCGCCGCCCCATTGTGCGCCTGGCGGCCCGAACGACTGTGAAGTGGAACGGTACACAGCCGAGGCGGGCTGCGGGGAGCGCAAATTAAAGGGGCTTCTTTGTGTGAGAGACAACGTTAGAGGATGATGATGGAGATGGAGATGGAGGAGGAGGAGGAGGAGGAGGGGGAGGAGGAGGAGGAGGAGGAGGAGGAGGAGGAACAACAACAACACTAGTCTCGGCCTGTCACAAAAACAAATCCACCCTCCCCCTTTAAGAGCTTGTGTCTGCCGGCAATCAGCAGCTCGCCACACCTGCCCTGCGCCCGACTTCCGGTGTTAGCGCTCCGGCCTGCTGGCTTAGCGCCTAATGATAGTCGTGCATCGCCTGTTTTAGCGCAGCAGCAACCTCTTAGGACGATGCAACTGAATATCGGCGAAGGGGGCTCGACTTTGCACCGGGCGCAAACTTTAGCGGCTGCCCCACTTTACCGCCCCATAAGTGGCTATACTGAATTTCTAGGCCCATGAATCTTTAGACAACATTCCATGAATCATTAGACAACATTCCATGAATCATTAGCAACATTCCATGAATCATTAGACAACATTACATGAATCATTAACAACATTCCATGAATCATTAGGAACATTCCATGAATCGTTAGCAACATTCCATTAATAATTAGCAACATTCCATGAATCATCAGACAACATTCCATGAATCATCAGCAACATTCCATGAATCATGAGACAACATTCCATGAATCATTAGCAACATTCCATGAATCATTAGCAACATTCCATGAATCATTAGCAACAATCCATGAATCATCAGACAACATTCCATGAATCATTAGCCAACATTCCATGAATCGTTAGCCAACATTCCATGATTCATTTGCAACATTCCATGAATCATTAGCAACATTCCATGAATCATTAGACAACATTCCATGAATCATTAGCAACATTCCATGAATCATTAGACAACATTCCATGAATCATTAGCAATATTCCATGAATCATTAGACAACATTCCCTGAATCATTAGCAACATTCCATGAATCATTAGACAACATTCCATGAATCATGAGACAACATTCAATGAATCATTAGCCAACAATCCATGAATCATTAGTCAACATTCCATGAATCATTATCAACATTGCGTGAATCATTAGACAACATTCCATGAATCATCAGCAACATTCCATGAATCATTAGCAACATTCCAAGAATCATTAGCCAACATTCCATGAATCATCAGCAACATTCCATGAATCATTAGCCAGCCTTCCATGAATCATTAGCAACATTCCATGAATCATTAGACAACATTCCATGAATCATTAGACAACATTCCATGAATCATTAGCAACATTCCATGAATCATTAGCAACATTCTATGAATCATTAGACAACAGTCCATGAATCAGTAGACAACATTCCATGAATCATTAGCAACATTCCATGAATCATCAGCAACATTCCATGAATCATTCGACAACATTCCATGAATCATTAGACAATATTCCATGAATCATTAGCAACAGTCCATGAATCATTAGACAACATTCCATGAATCATAAGCAACATTCCATAAATCAGTAGCCAACAATCCATGAATCATTAGCAACATTCCACGAATCATTAGGAACAATCCATGAATCACTAGCAACGTTCCATGAATCATTAGACAACATTCCATGAATCATTAGACAACATTCCATGAATCATTAGCAGCATTCCATGAATCATTAGCAACATTCCATGAATCATTACACAACATTCCATGAATCATTAGACAACATTCCATGAATCATTAGAAACATTGCATGAATCTTTAGCAACATTCCATGACTCATCAGCAACATTCCATGAATCGTCAGCTACAATCCATGAATCATGAGCTACATTCCATGAATCATTAACAACATTCCATGAATCATTAACAACATTCCATGAATCGTTGCAACATTCCATGAATCATTGGCAACTTTCCATGAATCATTAGACAATATTCCATGAATCAGTAGAAACATTGCATGAATCATTAGCAACATTCCATGACTCATCAGCAACATTCCATGAATCGTCAGCAACATTCCATGAATCATTAGCTACATTCCATAAATCAGTAGCCAACAATCCATGAATCATTAGCAACATTCCATGAATCATTAGCAACAATCCATGAATTACTAGCAACATTCCATGAATCATAAGCAACATTCCATAAATCAGTAGCCAGCAATCCATGAATCATTAGCAACATTCCATGAATCATTAGCAACAATCCATGAATCACTAGCAACATTCCATGAATCATTAGACAACATTCCATGAATCATTAGACAACATTCCATGAATCATTAGCAGCATTCCATGAATCATTAGCAACATTCCATGTATCATTAGACAACATTCCATGAATCATTAGCAACATTCCACGAATCATTAGACAGCATTCCATGAATAATTAGCAACATTCCATAAATCAGTAGCCAACAATCCCTGAATCATTAGCAACATTCCATGAATCATTAGCAACAATCCATGAATCACTAGCAACATTCCATGAATCATTAGACAACATTCCATGAATCATTAGACAACATTCCATGAATCATTAGCAGCATTCCATGAATCATTAGACAACATTCCATGAATCATTAGACAACATTCCATGAATCATTAGCAACATTCCATGAATCATTAGACAACATTCCATGAATCATTAGCAGCATTCCATGAATCATTAGACAACATTCCATGAATCATTAGACAACATTCCATGAATCATTAGGAACATTCCATGAATCGTTAGCAACATTCCATGAATCATTATCATCATTCCATGAATCATCAGACAACATTCCATGAATCATCAGCAACATTCCATGAATCATTAGACAACATTCCATGAATCATTAGCAACATTCCATGAATCATTAGCAACATTCCATGAATCATTAGCAACAATCCATGAATCATTAGACAACATTCCATGAATCATTAGCCAACATTCCATGAATCGTTAGCCAACATTCCATGATTCATTTGCAACATTCCATGAATCATTAGCAACATTCCATGAATCATTAGACAACATTCCATGAATCATTAGCAACATTCCATGAATCATTAGACAACATTCCATGAATCATTAGCAATATTCCATGAATCATTAGACAACATTCCCTGAATCATTAGCAACATTCCATGAATCATTCGACAACATTCCATGAATCATGAGACAACATTCAATGAATCATTAGCCAACAATCCATGAATCATTCGTCAACATTCCATGAATCATTTTCAACATTGCGTGAATCATTAGACAACATTCCATGAATCATCAGCAACATTCCATGAATCATTAGCAACATTCCAAGAATCATTAGCCAACATTCCATGAATCATCAGCAACATTCCATGAATCATTAGCCAGCCTTCCATGAATCATTAGCAACATTCCATGAATCATTAGACAACATTCCATGAATCATTAGCAACATTCTATGAATCATTAGACAACAGTCCATGAATCAGTAGACTACATTCCATGAATCATTAGCAACATTCCATGAATCATCAGCAACATTCCATGAATCATTCGACAACATTCCATGAATCATTAGACAATATTCCATGAATCATTAGCAACAGTCCATGAATCATTAGACAACATTCCATGAATCATAAGCAACATTCCATAAATCAGTAGCCAACAATCCATGAATCATTAGCAACATTCCATGAATCAACCTGGGTGTTCTTGTACACCAGTCACTGAAGGCGAGCATGCAGGTGCAACAGGCGGTCAAGAAGGCAAACGGTATGCTGGCCTTCATAGCAAAAGGGTTAGAATACAGGAACAGGGATACCTTGCTGCAGCTGTACAGGGCACTGGTGAGACCACACCTCGAGTACTGTGTACAGTTTTGGTCGCCTCATCTGAGGAAGGATGTTCTTGCCATGGAGGGGGTGCAGCGGCGATTCACCAGGCTGATACCAGGAATGGCGGGAATGACCTATGAGGAGAGACTATGTAGTTTAGGGATGTACACACTGGAGTTTAGAAGATTGAGAGGGGACCTCATAGAAGTGTATAAAATTCTGACAGGTCTAGACAGACTGGATGCAGAAGGAATGTTTCCCTTGGCGGGTGAGAACAGAACTAGAGGACATAATTTAAGGATAAGGGCTAAACCATTTAGGACAGAGATGAGGGGGAATTTCTTCACTCAGAGAGTGGTGAACCTGTGGAACTCATTGCCACAGAGGGCAGTGTACGCCAGCTCATTAAATATATTTAAGAGGGAATTAGATATATTTCTACGGGCAAAAGGGGTTAAGGGTTACGGAGAGAAGGCGGGGACGGGATACTGAATTAAAGGATCAGCCATGATCTCATCGAATGGCGGAGCAGGCACGAAGGGCCGAATGGCCTACTCCTGCTCCTATCTTCTATGTATCTATGTATGTATTAGGAACAATCCATGAATCACTAGCAACGTTCCATGAATCATTAGACAACATTCCATGAATCATTAGACAACATTCCATGAATCATTAGCAGCATTCCATGAATCATTAGCAACATTCCATGAATCATTACACAACATTCCATGAATCATTAGACAACATTCCATGAATCATTAGAAACATTGCATGAATCTTTAGCAACATTCCATGACTCATCAGCAACATTCCATGAATCGTCAGCAACAATCCATGAATCATGAGCTACATTCCATGAATCATTAACAACATTCCATGAATCATTAACAACATTCCATGAATCGTTGCAACACTCCATGAATCATTGGCAACTTTCCATGAATCATTAGACAATATTCCATGAATCAGTAGAAACATTGCATGAATCATTTGCAACATTCCATGACTCATCAGCAACATTCCATGAATCGTCAGCAACATTCCATGAATCATTAGCTACATTCCATAAATCAGTAGCCAACAATCCATGAACCATTAGCAACATTCCATGAATCATTAGCAACAATCCATGAATCACTAGCAACATTCCATGAATCATTAGACAACATTCCATGAATCATTAGACAACATTCCATGAATCATTAGCAGTATTCCATGAATCATTAGACAACATTCCATGAATCATTAGACAACATTCCATGAATCATTAGCAACATTCCATGAATCATTAGCAACATTCCATGAATCATTAGCAACATTCCATGAATCATTAGCAACATTCCATGAATCATTAGACAACATTCCATGAATCATTAGCAACATTCCATAAATCAGTAGCCAACAATCCCTGAATCATTAGCAACATTCCATGAATCATTAGCAACAATCCATGAATCACTAGCAACATTCCATGAATCATTAGACAACATTCCATGAATCATTAGCAGCATTCCATGAATCATTAGACAGCATTCCATGAATCATCAGCACCATTCCATGAATCATTAGCAACATTCCATGAATCATTAGCAACTTTCCATGAATCATTAGACAACATTCCATGAATCATTCAAAACATTCCATGAATCATTAGCAACATTCCATGACTCATCAGCAACATTCCATGAATCGTCAGCAACATTCCATGAATCATTAGCAACATTCCATGAACCATTAGCAACATTCCATGAATCATTAGCAACATTCCATGAATCATTAGCAACATTCTATGAATCATTAGACAACAGTCCATGAATCAGTAGACTACATTCCATGAATCATTAGCAACATTCCATGAATCATCAGCAACATTCCATGAATCATTCGACAACATTCCATGAATCATTAGACAATATTCCATGAATCATTAGCAACAGTCCATGAATCATTAGACAACATTCCATGAATCATAAGCAACATTCCATAAATCAGTAGCCAACAATCCATGAATCATTAGCAACATTCCATGAATCATTAGGAACAATCCATGAATCACTAGCAACGTTCCATGAATCATTAGACAACATTCCATGAATCATTAGACAACATTCCATGAATCATTAGCAGCATTCCATGAATCATTAGCAACATTCCATGAATCATTACACAACATTCCATGAATCATTAGACAACATTCCATGAATCATTAGAAACATTGCATGAATCTTTAGCAACATTCCATGACTCATCAGCAACATTCCATGAATCGTCAGCAACAATCCATGAATCATGAGCTACATTCCATGAATCATTAACAACATTCCATGAATCATTAACAACATTCCATGAATCGTTGCAACATTCCATGAATCATTGGCAACTTTCCATGAATCATTAGACAATATTCCATGAATCAGTAGAAACATTGCATGAATCATTAGCAACATTCCATGACTCATCAGCAACAATCCATGAATCGTCAGCAACATTCCATGAATCATTAGCTACATTCCATAAATCAGTAGCCAACAATCCCTGAATCATTAGCAACATTCCATGAATCATTAGCAACAATCCATGAATCACTAGCAACATTCCATGAATCATTAGACAACATTCCATGAATCATTAGACAACATTCCATGAATCATTAGCAGCATTCCATGAATCATTAGACAACATTCCATGAATCATTAGACAACATTCCATGAATCATTAGCAACATTCCATGAATCATTAGCAACATTCCATGAATCATTAGCAACATTCCATGAATCATTAGCAACATTCCATGAATCATTAGACAACATTCCATGAATCATTAGCAACATTCCATAAATCAGTAGCCAACAATCCCTGAATCATTAGCAACATTCCATGAATCATTAGCAACAATCCATGAATCTCTAGCAACATTCCATGAATCATTAGACAACATTCCATGAATCATTAGCAGCATTCCATGAATCATTAGACAGCATTCCATGAATCATCAGCACCATTCCATGAATCATTAGCAACATTCCATGAATCATTAGCAACTTTCCATGAATCATTAGACAACATTCCATGAATCATTCAAAACATTCCATGAATCATTAGCAACATTCCATGACTCATCAGCAACATTCCATGAATCGTCAGCAACATTCCATGAATCATTAGCAACATTCCATGAACCATTAGCAACATTCCATGAATCATTAGCAACAATCCATGAATCATTAGCAACATTTCATGAATCATTAGCCAACATTCCATGAATCATTAGACAACATTCCATGAATCATTAGACAACATTCCATGATTCATTAGCAACATTCCATGAATCATTAGACAACATTCCCTGAATCATTAGACATCATTCCATGAATCATTAGCAACATTCCATGAATCATTAGCAACATTCTATGAATCATTAGCAACATTCCATGAATCTTTAGACAACATTCCATGAATCATTAGACAACATTCCATGAATCATTAGCAACATTCCATGAATCATTAGACAACATTACATGAGTCATTAGCAACATTCCATGAATCATTAGCAACATTCCATGAATCATTAGCAGCATTCCGTGAATCATTAGACAACAGTCCATGAATCATGAGACAACATTCCATGAATCATTAGACAACATTCCATGAATCGTTAGCCAACATTCCATGATTCATTTGCAACATTCCATGAATCATTAGACAATATTCCATGAATCATTAGCAACAGTCCATGAATCATTAGACAACATTCCATGAATCATAAGCAACATTCCATAAATCAGTAGCCAACAATCCATGAATCATTAGCAACATTCCATGAATCATTAGGAACAATCCATGAATCACTAGCAATGTTCCATGAATCATTAGACAACATTCCATGAATCATTAGACAACATTCCATGAATCATTAGCAGCATTCCATGAATCATTAGCAACATTCCATGAATCATTACACAACATTCCATGAATCATTAGACAACATTCCATGAATCATTAGAAACATTGCATGAATCTTTAGCAACATTCCATGACTCATCAGCAACATTCCATGAATCGTCAGCAACAATCCATGAATCATGAGCTACATTCCATGAATCATTAACAACATTCCATGAATCATTAACAACATTCCATGAATCGTTGCAACACTCCATGAATCATTGGCAACTTTCCATGAATCATTAGACAATATTCCATGAATCAGTAGAAACATTGCATGAATCATTAGCAACATTCCATGACTCATCAGCAACATTCCATGAATCGTCAGCAACATTCCATGAATCATTAGCTACATTCCATAAATCAGTAGCCAACAATCCATGAATCATTAGCAACATTCCATGAATCATTAGCAACAATCCATGAATCACTAGCAACATTCCATGAATCATTAGACAACATTCCATGAATCATTAGACAACATTCCATGAATCATTAGCAGCATTCCATGAATCATTAGACAACATTCCATGAATCATTAGACAACATTCCATGAATCATTAGCAACATTCCATGAATCATTAGCAACATTCCATGAATCATTAGCAACATTCCATGAATCATTAGCAACATTCCATGAATCATTAGACAACATTCCATGAATCATTAGCAACATTCCATAAATCAGTAGCCAACAATCCCTGAATCATTAGCAACATTCCATGAATCATTAGCAACAATCCATGAATCACTAGCAACATTCCATGAATCATTAGACAACATTCCATGAGTCATTAGCAGCATTCCATGAATCATTAGACAGCATTCCATGAATCATCAGCACCATTCCATGAATCATTAGCAACATTCCATGAATCATTAGCAACTTTCCATGAATCATTAGACAACATTCCATGAATCATTCAAAACATTCCATGAATCATTAGCAACATTCCATGACTCATCAGCAACATTCCATGAATCGTCAGCAACATTCCATGAATCATTAGCAACATTCCATGAACCATTAGCAACATTCCATGAATCATTAGCAACATTCCATGAATCATTAGCAACATTCTATGAATCATTAGACAACAGTCCATGAATCAGTAGACTACATTCCATGAATCATTAGCAACATTCCATGAATCATCAGCAACATTCCATGAATCATTCGACAACATTCCATGAATCATTAGACAATATTCCATGAATCATTAGCAACAGTCCATGAATCATTAGACAACATTCCATGAATCATAAGCAACATTCCATAAATCAGTAGCCAACAATCCATGAATCATTAGCAACATTCCATGAATCATTAGGAACAATCCATGAATCACTAGCAACGTTCCATGAATCATTAGACAACATTCCATGAATCATTAGACAACATTCCATGAATCATTAGCAGCATTCCATGAATCATTAGCAACATTCCATGAATCATTACACAACATTCCATGAATCATTAGACAACATTCCATGAATCATTAGAAACATTGCATGAATCTTTAGCAACATTCCATGACTCATCAGCAACATTCCATGAATCGTCAGCAACAATCCATGAATCATGAGCTACATTCCATGAATCATTAACAACATTCCATGAATCATTAACAACATTCCATGAATCGTTGCAACACTCCATGAATCATTGGCAACTTTCCATGAATCATTAGACAATATTCCATGAATCAGTAGAAACATTGCATGAATCATTTGCAACATTCCATGACTCATCAGCAACATTCCATGAATCGTCAGCAACATTCCATGAATCATTAGCTACATTCCATAAATCAGTAGCCAACAATCCATGAATCATTAGCAACATTCCATGAATCATTAGCAACAATCCATGAATCACTAGCAACATTCCATGAATCATTAGACAACATTCCATGAATCATTAGACAACATTCCATGAATCATTAGCAGCATTCCATGAATCATTAGACAACATTCCATGAATCATTAGACAACATTCCATGAATCATTAGCAACATTCCATGAATCATTAGCAACATTCCATGAATCATTAGCAACATTCCATGAATCATTAGCAACATTCCATGAATCATTAGACAACATTCCATGAATCATTAGCAACATTCCATAAATCAGTAGCCAACAATCCCTGAATCATTAGCAACATTCCATGAATCATTAGCAACAATCCATGAATCACTAGCAACATTCCATGAATCATTAGACAACATTCCATGAATCATTAGCAGCATTCCATGAATCATTAGACAGCATTCCATGAATCATCAGCACCATTCCATGAATCATTAGCAACATTCCATGAATCATTAGCAACTTTCCATGAATCATTAGACAACATTCCATGAATCATTCAAAACATTCCATGAATCATTAGCAACATTCCATGACTCATCAGCAACATTCCATGAATCGTCAGCAACATTCCATGAATCATTAGCAACATTCCATGAACCATTAGCAACATTCCATGAATCATTAGCAACATTCCATGAATCATTAGCAACATTCTATGAATCATTAGACAACAGTCCATGAATCAGTAGACTACATTCCATGAATCATTAGCAACATTCCATGAATCATCAGCAACATTCCATGAATCATTCGACAACATTCCATGAATCATTAGACAATATTCCATGAATCATTAGCAACAGTCCATGAATCATTAGACAACATTCCATGAATCATAAGCAACATTCCATAAATCAGTAGCCAACAATCCATGAATCATTAGCAACATTCCATGAATCATTAGGAACAATCCATGAATCACTAGCAACGTTCCATGAATCATTAGACAACATTCCATGAATCATTAGACAACATTCCATGAATCATTAGCAGCATTCCATGAATCATTAGCAACATTCCATGAATCATTACACAACATTCCATGAATCATTAGACAACATTCCATGAATCATTAGAAACATTGCATGAATCTTTAGCAACATTCCATGACTCATCAGCAACATTCCATGAATCGTCAGCAACAATCCATGAATCATGAGCTACATTCCATGAATCATTAACAACATTCCATGAATCATTAACAACATTCCATGAATCGTTGCAACATTCCATGAATCATTGGCAACTTTCCATGAATCATTAGACAATATTCCATGAATCAGTAGAAACATTGCATGAATCATTAGCAACATTCCATGACTCATCAGCAACAATCCATGAATCGTCAGCAACATTCCATGAATCATTAGCTACATTCCATAAATCAGTAGCCAACAATCCCTGAATCATTAGCAACATTCCATGAATCATTAGCAACAATCCATGAATCACTAGCAACATTCCATGAATCATTAGACAACATTCCATGAATCATTAGACAACATTCCATGAATCATTAGCAGCATTCCATGAATCATTAGACAACATTCCATGAATCATTAGACAACATTCCATGAATCATTAGCAACATTCCATGAATCATTAGCAACATTCCATGAATCATTAGCAACATTCCATGAATCATTAGCAACATTCCATGAATCATTAGACAACATTCCATGAATCATTAGCAACATTCCATAAATCAGTAGCCAACAATCCCTGAATCATTAGCAACATTCCATGAATCATTAGCAACAATCCATGAATCTCTAGCAACATTCCATGAATCATTAGACAACATTCCATGAATCATTAGCAGCATTCCATGAATCATTAGACAGCATTCCATGAATCATCAGCACCATTCCATGAATCATTAGCAACATTCCATGAATCATTAGCAACTTTCCATGAATCATTAGACAACATTCCATGAATCATTCAAAACATTCCATGAATCATTAGCAACATTCCATGACTCATCAGCAACATTCCATGAATCGTCAGCAACATTCCATGAATCATTAGCAACATTCCATGAACCATTAGCAACATTCCATGAATCATTAGCAACAATCCATGAATCATTAGCAACATTTCATGAATCATTAGCCAACATTCCATGAATCATTAGACAACATTCCATGAATCATTAGACAACATTCCATGATTCATTAGCAACATTCCATGAATCATTAGACAACATTCCCTGAATCATTAGACATCATTCCATGAATCATTAGCAACATTCCATGAATCATTAGCAACATTCTATGAATCATTAGCAACATTCCATGAATCTTTAGACAACATTCCATGAATCATTAGACAACATTCCATGAATCATTAGCAACATTCCATGAATCATTAGACAACATTACATGAGTCATTAGCAACATTCCATGAATCATTAGCAACATTCCATGAATCATTAGCAGCATTCCGTGAATCATTAGACAACAGTCCATGAATCATGAGACAACATTCCATGAATCATTAGACAACATTCCATGAATCGTTAGCCAACATTCCATGATTCATTTGCAACATTCCATGAATCATTAGACAATATTCCATGAATCATTAGCAACAGTCCATGAATCATTAGACAACATTCCATGAATCATAAGCAACATTCCATAAATCAGTAGCCAACAATCCATGAATCATTAGCAACATTCCATGAATCATTAGCAACATTCTATGAATCATTAGACAACAGTCCATGAATCAGTAGACTACATTCCATGAATCATTAGCAACATTCCATGAATCATCAGCAACATTCCATGAATCATTCGACAACATTCCATGAATCATTAGACAATATTCCATGAATCATTAGCAACAGTCCATGAATCATTAGACAACATTCCATGAATCATAAGCAACATTCCATAAATCAGTAGCCAACAATCCATGAATCATTAGCAACATTCCATGAATCATTAGGAACAATCCATGAATCACTAGCAACGTTCCATGAATCATTAGACAACATTCCATGAATCATTAGACAACATTCCATGAATCATTAGCAGCATTCCATGAATCATTAGCAACATTCCATGAATCATTACACAACATTCCATGAATCATTAGACAACATTCCATGAATCATTAGAAACATTGCATGAATCTTTAGCAACATTCCATGACTCATCAGCAACATTCCATGAATCGTCAGCAACAATCCATGAATCATGAGCTACATTCCATGAATCATTAACAACATTCCATGAATCATTAACAACATTCCATGAATCGTTGCAACATTCCATGAATCATTGGCAACTTTCCATGAATCATTAGACAATATTCCATGAATCAGTAGAAACATTGCATGAATCATTAGCAACATTCCATGACTCATCAGCAACAATCCATGAATCGTCAGCAACATTCCATGAATCATTAGCTACATTCCATAAATCAGTAGCCAACAATCCCTGAATCATTAGCAACATTCCATGAATCATTAGCAACAATCCATGAATCACTAGCAACATTCCATGAATCATTAGACAACATTCCATGAATCATTAGACAACATTCCATGAATCATTAGCAGCATTCCATGAATCATTAGACAACATTCCATGAATCATTAGACAACATTCCATGAATCATTAGCAACATTCCATGAATCATTAGCAACATTCCATGAATCATTAGCAACATTCCATGAATCATTAGCAACATTCCATGAATCATTAGACAACATTCCATGAATCATTAGCAACATTCCATAAATCAGTAGCCAACAATCCCTGAATCATTAGCAACATTCCATGAATCATTAGCAACAATCCATGAATCTCTAGCAACATTCCATGAATCATTAGACAACATTCCATGAATCATTAGCAGCATTCCATGAATCATTAGACAGCATTCCATGAATCATCAGCACCATTCCATGAATCATTAGCAACATTCCATGAATCATTAGCAACTTTCCATGAATCATTAGACAACATTCCATGAATCATTCAAAACATTCCATGAATCATTAGCAACATTCCATGACTCATCAGCAACATTCCATGAATCGTCAGCAACATTCCATGAATCATTAGCAACATTCCATGAACCATTAGCAACATTCCATGAATCATTAGCAACAATCCATGAATCATTAGCAACATTTCATGAATCATTAGCCAACATTCCATGAATCATTAGACAACATTCCATGAATCATTAGACAACATTCCATGATTCATTAGCAACATTCCATGAATCATTAGACAACATTCCCTGAATCATTAGACATCATTCCATGAATCATTAGCAACATTCCATGAATCATTAGCAACATTCTATGAATCATTAGCAACATTCCATGAATCTTTAGACAACATTCCATGAATCATTAGACAACATTCCATGAATCATTAGCAACATTCCATGAATCATTAGACAACATTACATGAGTCATTAGCAACATTCCATGAATCATTAGCAACATTCCATGAATCATTAGCAGCATTCCGTGAATCATTAGACAACAGTCCATGAATCATGAGACAACATTCCATGAATCATTAGACAACATTCCATGAATCGTTAGCCAACATTCCATGATTCATTTGCAACATTCCATGAATCATTAGACAATATTCCATGAATCATTAGCAACAGTCCATGAATCATTAGACAACATTCCATGAATCATAAGCAACATTCCATAAATCAGTAGCCAACAATCCATGAATCATTAGCAACATTCCATGAATCATTAGGAACAATCCATGAATCACTAGCAATGTTCCATGAATCATTAGACAACATTCCATGAATCATTAGACAACATTCCATGAATCATTAGCAGCATTCCATGAATCATTAGCAACATTCCATGAATCATTACACAACATTCCATGAATCATTAGACAACATTCCATGAATCATTAGAAACATTGCATGAATCTTTAGCAACATTCCATGACTCATCAGCAACATTCCATGAATCGTCAGCAACAATCCATGAATCATGAGCTACATTCCATGAATCATTAACAACATTCCATGAATCATTAACAACATTCCATGAATCGTTGCAACACTTCATGAATCATTGGCAACTTTCCATGAATCATTAGACAATATTCCATGAATCAGTAGAAACATTGCATGAATCATTAGCAACATTCCATGACTCATCAGCAACATTCCATGAATCGTCAGCAACATTCCATGAATCATTAGCTACATTCCATAAATCAGTAGCCAACAATCCATGAATCATTAGCAACATTCCATGAATCATTAGCAACAATCCATGAATCACTAGCAACATTCCATGAATCATTAGACAACATTCCATGAATCATTAGACAACATTCCATGAATCATTAGCAGCATTCCATGAATCATTAGACAACATTCCATGAATCATTAGACAACATTCCATGAATCATTAGCAACATTCCATGAATCATTAGCAACATTCCATGAATCATTAGCAACATTCCATGAATCATTAGCAACATTCCATGAATCATTAGACAACATTCCATGAATCATTAGCAACATTCCATAAATCAGTAGCCAACAATCCCTGAATCATTAGCAACATTCCATGAATCATTAGCAACAATCCATGAATCACTAGCAACATTCCATGAATCATTAGACAACATTCCATGAGTCATTAGCAGCATTCCATGAATCATTAGACAGCATTCCATGAATCATCAGCACCATTCCATGAATCATTAGCAACATTCCATGAATCATTAGCAACTTTCCATGAATCATTAGACAACATTCCATGAATCATTCAAAACATTCCATGAATCATTAGCAACATTCCATGACTCATCAGCAACATTCCATGAATCGTCAGCAACATTCCATGAATCATTAGCAACATTCCATGAACCATTAGCAACATTCCATGAATCATTAGCAACATTCCATGAATCATTAGCAACATTCTATGAATCATTAGACAACAGTCCATGAATCAGTAGACTACATTCCATGAATCATTAGCAACATTCCATGAATCATCAGCAACATTCCATGAATCATTCGACAACATTCCATGAATCATTAGACAATATTCCATGAATCATTAGCAACAGTCCATGAATCATTAGACAACATTCCATGAATCATAAGCAACATTCCATAAATCAGTAGCCAACAATCCATGAATCATTAGCAACATTCCATGAATCATTAGGAACAATCCATGAATCACTAGCAACGTTCCATGAATCATTAGACAACATTCCATGAATCATTAGACAACATTCCATGAATCATTAGCAGCATTCCATGAATCATTAGCAACATTCCATGAATCATTACACAACATTCCATGAATCATTAGACAACATTCCATGAATCATTAGAAACATTGCATGAATCTTTAGCAACATTCCATGACTCATCAGCAACATTCCATGAATCGTCAGCAACAATCCATGAATCATGAGCTACATTCCATGAATCATTAACAACATTCCATGAATCATTAACAACATTCCATGAATCGTTGCAACATTCCATGAATCATTGGCAACTTTCCATGAATCATTAGACAATATTCCATGAATCAGTAGAAACATTGCATGAATCATTAGCAACATTCCATGACTCATCAGCAACAATCCATGAATCGTCAGCAACATTCCATGAATCATTAGCTACATTCCATAAATCAGTAGCCAACAATCCCTGAATCATTAGCAACATTCCATGAATCATTAGCAACAATCCATGAATCACTAGCAACATTCCATGAATCATTAGACAACATTCCATGAATCATTAGACAACATTCCATGAATCATTAGCAGCATTCCACGAATCATTAGACAACATTCCATGAATCATTAGACAACATTCCATGAATCATTAGCAACATTCCATGAATCATTAGCAACATTCCATGAATCATTAGCAACATTCCATGAATCATTAGCAACATTCCATGAATCATTAGACAACATTCCATGAATCATTAGCAACATTCCATAAATCAGTAGCCAACAATCCCTGAATCATTAGCAACATTCCATGAATCATTAGCAACAATCCATGAATCACTAGCAACATTCCATGAATCATTAGACAACATTCCATGAATCATTAGCAGCATTCCATGAATCATTAGACAGCATTCCATGAATCATCAGCACCATTCCATGAATCATTAGCAACATTCCATGAATCATTAGCAACTTTCCATGAATCATTAGACAACATTCCATGAATCATTCAAAACATTCCATGAATCATTAGCAACATTCCATGACTCATCAGCAACATTCCATGAATCGTCAGCAACATTCCATGAATCATTAGCCAACATTCCATGAATCATTAGACAACATTCCATGAATCATTAGACAACATTCCATGATTCATTAGCAACATTCCATGAATCATTAGACAACATTCCCTGAATCATTAGACATCATTCCATGAATCATTAGCAACATTCCATGAATCATTAGCAACATTCTATGAATCATTAGCAACATTCCATGAATCTTTAGACAACATTCCATGAATCATTAGACAACATTCCATGAATCATTAGCAACATTCCATGAATCATTAGACAACATTACATGAGTCATTAGCAACATTCCATGAATCATTAGCAACATTCCATGAATCATTAGCAGCATTCCGTGAATCATTAGACAACAGTCCATGAATCATGAGACAACATTCCATGAATCATTAGACAACATTCCATGAATCGTTAGCCAACATTCCATGATTCATTTGCAACATTCCATGAATCATTAGCAACATTCCATGAATCATTAGACAACATTCCATGAATCATTAGCAACATTCCATGAATCATTAGACAACATTCCATGAATCATTAGCAATATTCCATGAATCATTAGACAACATTCCCTGAATCATTAGCAACATTCCATGAATCATTAGACAACATTCCATGAATCATGAGACAACATTCAATGAATCATTAGCCAACAATCCATGAATCATTAGACAACATTCCATGAATCATTATCAACATTGCGTGAATCATTAGACAACATTCCATGAATCATCAGCAACATTCCATGAATCATTAGCAACATTCCAAGAATCATTAGCCAACATTCCATGAATCATCAGCAACATTCCATGAATCATTAGCCAGCCTTCCATGAATCATTAGCAACATTCCATGAATCATTAGACAACATTCCATGAATCATTAGACAACATTCCATGAATCATTAGCAACATTCCATGAATCATTAGCAACATTCTATGAATCATTAGACAACAGTCCATGAATCAGTAGACAACATTCCATGAATCATTAGCAACATTCCATGAATCATTAGACAACATTCCATGAATCATTCGACAACATTCCATGAATCATTAGACAATATTCCATGAATCATTAGCAACAGTCCATGAATCACTAGCAACATTCCATGAATCATTAGACAACATTCCATGAATCATTAGCAACATTCCATAAATCAGTAGCCAACAATCCCTGAATCATTAGCAACATTCCATGAATCATTAGCAACAATCCATGAATCACTTGCAACATTCCATGAATCATTAGACAACATTCCATGAATCATTAGCAGCATTCCATGAATCATTAGACAGCATTCCATGAATCATCAGCACCATTCCATGAATCATTAGCAACATTCCATGAATCATTAGCAACTTTCCATGAATCATTAGACAACATTCCATGAATCATTCAAAACATTCCATGAATCATTAGCAACATTCCATGACTCATCAGCAACATTCCATGAATCGTCAGCAACATTCCATGAATCATTAGCAACATTCCATGAACCATTAGCAACATTCCATGAATCATTAGCAACAATCCATGAATCATTAGCAACATTTCATGAATCATTAGCCAACATTCCATGAATCATTAGACAACATTCCATGAATCATTAGACAACATTCCATGATTCATTAGCAACATTCCATGAATCATTAGACAACATTCCCTGAATCATTAGACATCATTCCATGAATCATTAGCAACATTCCATGAATCATTAGCAACATTCTATGAATCATTAGCAACATTCCATGAATCTTTAGACAACATTCCATGAATCATTAGACAACATTCCATGAATCATTAGCAACATTCCATGAATCATTAGACAACATTACATGAGTCATTAGCAACATTCCATGAAACATTAGCAACATTCCATGAATCATTAGCAGCATTCCGTGAATCATTAGACAACAGTCCATGAATCATTAGACAACATTCCATGAATCATTAGACAACATTCCATGAATCGTTAGCCAACATTCCATGATTCATTAGACAACATTCCATGAATCATTAGCAACATTCCATGAATCATTAGCAATATTCCATGAATCATTAGCAACATTCCATGAATCATTAGACAACATTCCATGAATCATTAGCAACATTCCATGAATCATTAGACAACATTCCATGAATCATTAGCAATATTCCATGAATCATTAGACAACATTCCCTGAATCATTAGCAAAATTCCATGAATCATTAGACAACATTCCATGAATCATGAGACAACATTCAATGAATCATTAGCCAACAATCCATGAATCATTAGACAACATTCCATGAATCATTATCAACATTGCGTGAATCATTAGACAACATTCCATGAATCATCAGCAACATTCCATGAATCATTAGCAACATTCCAAGAATCATTAGCCAACATTCCATGAATCATCAGCAACATTCCATGAATCATTAGCCAGCCTTCCATGAATCATTAGCAACATTCCATGAATCATTAGACAACATTCCATGAATCATTAGACAACATTCCATGAATCATTAGCAACATTCCATGAATCATTAGCAACATTCTATGAATCATTAGACAACAGTCCATGAATCAGTAGACAACATTCCATGAATCATTAGCAACATTCCATGAATCATCAGCAACATTCCATGAATCATTCGACAACATTCCATGAATCATTAGACAATATTCCATGAATCATTAGCAACAGTCCATGAATCATTAGACAACATTCCATGAATCATAAGCAACATTCCATAAATCAGTAGCCAACAATCCATGAATCATTAGCAACATTCCATGAATCATTAGGAACAATCCATGAATCACTAGCAACGTTCCATGAATCATTAGACAACATTCCATGAATCATTAGACAACATTCCATGAATCATTAGCAGCATTCCATGAATCATTAGCAACATTCCATGAATCATTACACAACATTCCATGAATCATTAGACAACATTCCATGAATCATTAGAAACATTGCATGAATCTTTAGCAACATTCCATGACTCATCAGCAACATTCCATGAATCGTCAGCAACATTCCATGAATCATGAGCTACATTCCATGAATCATTAACAACATTCCATGAATCATTAACAACATTCCATGAATCGTTGCAACATTCCATGAATCATTGGCAACTTTCCATGAATCATTAGACAATATTCCATGAATCAGTAGAAACATTGCATGAATCATTAGCAACATTCCATGACTCATCAGCAACATTCCATGAATCGTCAGCAACATTCCATGAATCATTAGCTACATTCCATAAATCAGTAGCCAACAATCCATGAATCATTAGCAACATTCCATGAATCATTAGCAACAATCCATGAATTACTAGCAACATTCCATGAATCATAAGCAACATTCCATGTATCATTAGACAACATTCCATGAATCATTAGCAACATTCCACGAATCATTAGACAACATTCCATGAATAATTAGCAACATTCCAAAAATCAGTAGCCAACAATCCCTGAATCATTAGCAACATTCCATGAATCATTAGCAACAATCCATGAATCACTAGCAACATTCCATGAATCATTAGACAACATTCCATGAATCATTAGACAACATTCCATGAATCATTAGCAGCATTCCATGAATCATTAGACAACATTCCATGAATCATTAGACAACATTCCATGAATCATTAGCAACATTCCATGAATCATTAGCAACATTCCATGAATCATTAGCAACATTCCATGAATCATTAGACAACATTCCATGAATCATTAGCAACATTCCATGAATCATTAGACAACATTCCATGAATCATTAGCAACATTCCATAAATCAGTAGCCAACAATCCCTGAATCATTAGCAACATTCCATGAATCATTAGCAACAATCCATGAATCACTAGCAACATTCCATGAATCATTGGACAACATTCCATGAATCATTAGCAGCATTCCATGAATCATTAGACAGCATTCCATGAATCATCAGCAACATTCCATGAATCATTAGCAACATTCCATGAATCATTAGCAACTTTCCATGAATCATTAGACAACATTCCATGAATCATTCAAAACATTCCATGAATCATTAGCAACATTCCATGACTCATCAGCAACATTCCATGAATCGTCAGCAACATTCCATGAATCATTAGCAACATTCCATGAACCATTAGCAACATTCCATGAATCATTAGCAACAATCCATGAATCATTAGCAACATTTCATGAATCATTAGCCAACATTCCATGAATCATTAGACAACATTCCATGAATCATTAGACAACATTCCATGATTCATTAGCAACATTCCATGAATCATTAGACAACATTCCCTGAATCATTAGACATCATTCCATGAATCATTAGCAACATTCCATGAATCATTAGCAACATTCTATGAATCATTAGCAACATTCCATGAATCTTTAGACAACATTCCATGAATCATTAGACAACATTCCATGAATCATTAGCAACATTCCATGAATCATTAGACAACATTACATGAGTCATTAGCAACATTCTATGAATCATTAGCAACATTCCATGAATCATTAGCAGCATTCCGTGAATCATTAGACAACAGTCCATGAATCATTAGACAACATTCCATGAATCATTAGACAACATTCCATGAATCATTTGCAACATTCCATGAATCATTAGCAACATTCCATGAATCATAAGCAACATTCCATGAATCAATAGACAACATTCCGTGAATCATTAGCAACATTCCATGAATCATTAGCAACATTCTATGAATCATTAGCAACATTGCATGGCCTAGAAATTCAGTTGGCTGCGCCAGCTGCTAGCGCCTTAGGAGAAGTAGATCTCGAGCGCTAGGCGCTTAGCGCCCGGGCGCAGCGCGATCTGCGCCTCGCCCCAACTTCAGTAGACATTTAGCGCCGGCGCAAAGTCTTTGCGCGCGCTCAGCTGCGCGCGCAAATCATGACGTCATTTATTCGTGCAACGCCCTTTGTGCGCCCGGAACCGGAACTTCACTCGCGCCGCCCCATTGTGCGCCTGGCGGCCCGAACGACTGTGAAGTGGAACGGTACACATCCGAGGCGGGCTGCGGGGAGCGCAAATTAAAGGGGCTTCTTTGTGCGAGAGACAACGTTAGAGGATGATGATGGAGATGGAGATGGAGATGGAGGAGGAGATGGAGGAGGAGGAGGAGGAGGAGGGGAGGAGGAGGAGGAGGAGGAGGAACAACAACAACACGAGTCTCGGCCTGTCACAAAAACAAATCCACCCACCCCCTTTAAGAGCTCGTGTCTGCCGGCAATCAGCAGCTTGCCGCACCTGCCCTGCGCCCGACTTCCGGTGTTAGTGCTCCGGCCTGCTGGCTTAGTGCCAAATGATAGTCGTGCATCGCCTGTTTTCGCGCGGCAGCAACCTCTTAGGGCGATGCAACTGAATATCGGCGAAGGGGGCTCGACTTTGCACCGGGCACAAACTTTAGCGGCTGCCCGACTTTACCGCCCCAAAAGTGGCTATACTGAATTTCTAGGCCCATGAATCTTTAGACAACATACCATGAATCATTAGACAACATTCCATGAATCATTAGCAACATTCCATGAATCATTAGACAACATTACATGAATCATTAGCAACATTCCATGAATCATTAGGAACATTCCATGAATCGTTAGCAACATTCCATGAATCATTAGCAACATTCCATGAATCATCAGACAACATTCCATGAATCATCAGCAACATTCCATGAATCATTAGACAACATTCCATGAATCATTAGCAACATTCCATGAATCATTAGCAACAATCCATGAATCATTAGCAACAATCCATGAATCATTAGCAACATTCCATGAATCATTAGCCAACATTCCATGAATCATTAGCAACATTCCATGAATCATTAGACAACATTCCATGAATCATTAGCAACATTCCATAAATCAGTAGCCAACAATCCCTGAATCATTAGCAACATTCCATGAATCATTAGCAACAATCCATGAATCACTAGCAACATTCCATGAATCATTAGACAACATTCCACAAATCATTAGCAGCATTCCATGAATCATTAGACAGCATTCCATGAATCATCAGCAACATTCCATGAATCATTAGCAACATTCCATGAATCATTAGCAACTTTCCATGAATCATTAGACAACATTCCATGAATCATTCAAAACATTCCATGAATCATTATCAACATTCCATGACTCATCAGCAACATTCCATGAATCGTCAGCAACATTCCATGAATCATTAGCAACATTCCATGAACCATTAGCAACATTCCATGAATCATTAGCAACAATCCATGAATCATTAGCAACATTTCATGAATCATTAGCCAACATTCCATGAATCATTAGACAACATTCCATGAATCATTAGACAACATTCCATGATTCATTAGCAACATTCCATGAATCATTAGACAACATTCCCTGAATCATTAGACATCATTCCATGAATCATTAGCAACATTCCATGAATCTTTAGACAACATTCCATGAATCATTAGACAACATTCCATGAATCATTAGCAACATTCCATGAATCATTAGACAACTTTACATGAATCATTAGCAACATTCCATGAATCATTAGCAACATTCCATGAATCATTAGCAACATTCCATGAATCATTAGACAACATTCCATGAATCATTAGCAACATTCCATAAATCAGTAGCCAACAATCCCTGAATCATTAGCAACATTCCATGAATCATTAGCAACAATCCATGAATCACTAGCAACATTCCATGAATCATTAGACAACATTCCACAAATCATTAGCAGCATTCCATGAATCATTAGACAGCATTCCATGAATCATCAGCAACATTCCATGAATCATTAGCAACATTCCATGAATCATTAGCAACTTTCCATGAATCATTAGACAACATTCCATGAATCATTCAAAACATTCCATGAATCATTATCAACATTCCATGACTCATCAGCAACATTCCATGAATCGTCAGCAACATTCCATGAATCATTAGCAACATTCCATGAACCATTAGCAACATTCCATGAATCATTAGCAACAATCCATGAATCATTAGCAACATTTCATGAATCATTAGCCAACATTCCATGAATCATTAGACAACATTCCATGAATCATTAGACAACATTCCATGATTCATTAGCAACATTCCATGAATCATTAGACAACATTCCCTGAATCATTAGACATCATTCCATGAATCATTAGCAACATTCCATGAATCTTTAGACAACATTCCATGAATCATTAGACAACATTCCATGAATCATTAGCAACATTCCATGAATCATTAGACAACTTTACATGAATCATTAGCAACATTCCATGAATCATTAGCAACATTCCATGAATCATTAGCAACATTCCATGAATCATTAGACAACATTCCATGAATCATTAGACAACATTCCATGAATCATTTGCAACATTCCATGAATCATTAGCAACATTCCATGAATCATAAGCAACATTCCATGAATCATTAGCAACATTCCATGAATCATTAGCAACATTCCACAAATCATTAGCAACATTCCATGAATCATTAGACAACATTCCATGAATCATTAGCAACATTCCATGAATCATTAGACAACATTCCATGAATGATTAGACAACATTCCATGAATCATTCGCAAAATTCCATGAATCATTAGACAACATTCCATGAATCATTAGCAACATTCCATAAATCAGTAGCCAACAATCCCTGAATCATTAGCAACATTCCATGAATCATTAGACAACATTCCATGAATCATTAGACAACATTCCATGAATCATTAGCAACATTCCATGAATCATTAGCAACATTCCATGAATCATTAGCAACATTCAATGAATCATTAGACAACATTCCATGAATCATTCGAAACATTCCATGAATCATTAGCAACATTCCATGACTCATCAGCAGCATTCCATGAATCGTCAGCAACATTCCATTAATCATTAGCAGCATTCCATTAACCATTAGCAACATTCCATGAATCATTAGCAACAATCCATGAGTCATTAGCCAACATTCCATGAATCATTAGACAATATTCCATGAATCATTAGAAACATTGCATGAATCATTAGCAACATTCCATGACTCATCAGCAACATTCCATGAATCAGTAGCCAACAATCCATGAATCTTTAGCAACATTCCATGAGTCATTAGCAACAATCCATGAATCACTAGCAATATTCCATGAATCATAAGCAACATTCCATAAATCAGTAGCCAACAATCCATGAATCATTAGCAACATTCCATGAATCATTAGCAACAATCCATGAATCACTAGCAACATTCCATGAATCATTAGACAACATTCCATAAATCATTAGACAACATTCCATGAATCATTAGCAGCATTCCATGAATCATTAGCAACATTCCATGAATCATTAGACAACATTCCATGAATCATTAGACAACATTCCATGAATCATTAGCAACATTCCATGAATCGTTGCAACATTCCATGAATCATTAGCAACTTCCATGAATCATTAGACAATATTCCATGAATCATTAGAAACATTCCATGAATCATTAGCAACAATCCATGAATCACTAGCAACATTCCATGAATCATTAGCAACATTCCATGAATCATTAGCAATATTCCATGAATCATTAGCAACATTCCATGAATCATTAGACAACATTCCATGAATCATTAGCAACATTCCATGAATCATTAGACAACATTCCATGAATCATTAGCAATATTCCATGAATCATTAGACAACATTCCCTGAATCATTAGCAACATTCCATGAATCATTAGACAACATTCCATGAATCATGAGACAACATTCAATGAATCATTAGCCAACAATCCATGAATCATTAGACAACATTCCATGAATCATTATCAACATTGCGTGAATCATTAGACAACATTCCATGAATCATCAGCAACATTCCATGAATCATTAGCAACATTCCAAGAATCATTAGCCAACATTCCATGAATCATCAGCAACATTCCATGAATCATTAGCCAGCCTTCCATGAATCATTAGCAACATTCCATGAATCATTAGACAACATTCCATGAATCATTAGACAACATTCCATGAATCATTAGCAACATTCCATGAATCATTAGCAACATTCTATGAATCATTAGACAACAGTCCATGAATCAGTAGACAACATTCCATGAATCATTAGCAACATTCCATGAATCATCAGCAACATTCCATGAATCATTCGACAACATTCCATGAATCATTAGACAATATTCCATGAATCATTAGCAACAGTCCATGAATCATGAGACAACATTCCATGAATCATAAGCAACATTCCATAAATCAGTAGCCAACAATCCATGAATCATTAGCAACATTCCATGAATCATTAGGAACAATCCATGAATCACTAGCAACGTTCCATGAATCATTAGACAACATTCCATGAATCATTAGACAACATTCCATGAATCATTAGCAGCATTCCATGAATCATTAGCAACATTCCATGAATCATTACACAACATTCCATGAATCATTAGACAACATTCCATGAATCATTAGAAACATTGCATGAATCTTTAGCAACATTCCATGACTCATCAGCAACATTCCATGAATCGTCAGCAACATTCCATGAATCATGAGCTACATTCCATGAATCATTAACAACATTCCATGAATCATTAACAACATTCCATGATTCGTTGCAACATTCCATGAATCATTGGCAACTTTCCATGAATCATTAGACAATATTCCATGAATCAGTAGAAACATTGCATGAATCATTAGCAACATTCCATGACTCATCAGCAACATTCCATGAATCGTCAGCAACATTCCATGAATCATTAGCTACATTCCATAAATCAGTAGCCAACAATCCAGGAATCATTAGCAACATTCCATGAATCATTAGCAACAATCCATGAATTACTAGCAACATTCCATGAATCATAAGCAACATTCCAAGTATCATTAGACAACATTCCATGAATCATTAGCAACATTCCACGAATCATTAGACAACATTCCATGAATAATTAGCAACATTCCAAAAATCAGTAGCCAACAAACACTGAATCATTAGCAACATTCCATGAATCATTAGCAACAATCCATGAATCACTAGCAACATTCCATGAATCATTAGACAACATTCCATGAATCATTAGACAACATTCCATGAATCATTAGCAGCATTCCATGAATCATTAGACAACATTCCATGAATCATTAGACAACATTCCATGAATCATTAGCAACATTCCATGAATCATTAGCAACATTCCATGAATCATTAGACAACATTCCATGAATCATTAGCAACATTCCATGAATCATTAGACAACATTCCATGAATCATTAGCAACATTCCATAAATCAGTAGCCAACAATCCCTGAATCATTAGCAACATTCCATGAATTATTAGCAACAATCCATGAATCACTAGCAACATTCCATGAATCATTGGACAACATTCCATGAATCATTAGCAGCATTCCATGAATCATTAGACAGCATTCCATGAATCATCAGCAACATTCCATGAATCATTAGCAACATTCCATGAATCATTAGCAACTTTCCATGAATCATTAGACAACATTCCATGAATCATTCAAAACATTCCATGAATCATTAGCAACATTCCATGACTCATCAGCAACATTCCATGAATTGTCAGCAACATTCCATGAATCATTAGCAACATTCCATGAACCATTAGCAACATTCCATGAATCATTAGCAACAATCCATGAATCATTAGCAACATTTCATGAATCATTAGCCAACATTCCATGAATCATTAGACAACATTCCATGAATCATTAGACAACATTCCATGATTCATTAGCAACATTCCATGAATCATTAGACAACATTCCCTGAATCATTAGACATCATTCCATGAATCATTAGCAACATTCCATGAATCATTAGCAACATTCTATGAATCATTAGCAACATTCCATGAATCTTTAGACAACATTCCATGAATCATTAGACAACATTCCATGAATCATTAGCAACATTCCATGAATCATTAGACAACATTACATGAGTCATTAGCAACATTCTATGAATCATTAGCAACATTCCATGAATCATTAGCAGCATTCCGTGAATCATTAGACAACATTCCATGAATCATTTGCAACATTCCATGAATCATTAGCAACATTCCATGAATCATAAGCAACATTCCATGAATCAATAGACAACATTCCGTGAATCATTAGCAACATTCCATGAATCATTAGCAACATTCTATGAATCATTAGCAACATTGCATGGCCTAGAAATTCAGTTGGCTGCGCCAGCTGCTAGCGCCTTAGGAGAAGTAGATCTCGAGCGCTAGGCGCTTAGCGCCCGGGCGCAGCGCGATCTGCGCCTCGCCCCAACTTCAGTAGACATTTAGCGCCGGCGCAAAGTCTTTGCGCGCGCTCAGCTGCGCGCGCAAATCATGACGTCATTTATTCGTGCAACGCCCTTTGTGCGCCCGGAACCGGAACTTCACTCGCGCCGCCCCATTGTGCGCCTGGCGGCCCGAACGACTGTGAAGTGGAACGGTACACATCCGAGGCGGGCTGCGGGGAGCGCAAATTAAAGGGGCTTCTTTGTGTGAGAGACAACGTTAGAGGATGATGATGGAGATGGAGGAGATGGAGGAGGAGATGGAGGAGGAGGAGGAGGAGGAGGAGGAGGAGGAGGAGGAACAACAACAACACGAGTCTCGGCCTGTCACAAAAACAAATCCACCCACCCCCTTTAAGAGCTCGTGTCTGCCGGCAATCAGCAGCTTGCCGCACCTGCCCTGCGCCCGACTTCCGGTGTTAGTGCTCCGGCCTGCTGGCTTAGTGCCAAATGATAGTCGTGCATCGCCTGTTTTCGCGCGGCAGCAACCTCTTAGGGCGATGCAACTGAATATCGGCGAAGGGGGCTCGACTTTGCACCGGGCGCAAACTTTAGCGGCTGCCCGACTTTACCGCCCCAAAAGTGGCTATACTGAATTTCTAGGCCCATGAATCTTTAGACAACATACCATGAATCATTAGACAACATTCCATGAATCATTAGCAACATTCCATGAATCATTAGACAACATTACATGAATCATTAGCAACATTCCATGAATCATTAGGAACATTCCATGAATCGTTAGCAACATTCCATGAATCATTAGCAACATTCCATGAATCATCAGACAACATTCCATGAATCATCAGCAACATTCCATGAATCATTAGACAACATTCCATGAATCATTAGCAACATTCCATGAATCATTAGCAACAATCCATGAATCATTAGCAACAATCCATGAATCATTAGCAACATTCCATGAATCATTAGCCAACATTCCATGAATCATTAGCAACATTCCATGAATCATTAGACAACATTCCATGAATCATTAGCAACATTCCATAAATCAGTAGCCAACAATCCCTGAATCATTAGCAACATTCCATGAATCATTAGCAACAATCCATGAATCACTAGCAACATTCCATGAATCATTAGACAACATTCCACAAATCATTAGCAGCATTCCATGAATCATTAGACAGCATTCCATGAATCATCAGCAACATTCCATGAATCATTAGCAACATTCCATGAATCATTAGCAACTTTCCATGAATCATTAGACAACATTCCATGAATCATTCAAAACATTCCATGAATCATTATCAACATTCCATGACTCATCAGCAACATTCCATGAATCGTCAGCAACATTCCATGAATCATTAGCAACATTCCATGAACCATTAGCAACATTCCATGAATCATTAGCAACAATCCATGAATCATTAGCAACATTTCATGAATCATTAGCCAACATTCCATGAATCATTAGACAACATTCCATGAATCATTAGACAACATTCCATGATTCATTAGCAACATTCCATGAATCATTAGACAACATTCCCTGAATCATTAGACATCATTCCATGAATCATTAGCAACATTCCATGAATCTTTAGACAACATTCCATGAATCATTAGACAACATTCCATGAATCATTAGCAACATTCCATGAATCATTAGACAACTTTACATGAATCATTAGCAACATTCCATGAATCATTAGCAACATTCCATGAATCATTAGCAACATTCCATGAATCATTAGACAACATTCCATGAATCATTAGACAACATTCCATGAATCATTTGCAACATTCCATGAATCATTAGCAACATTCCATGAATCATAAGCAACATTCCATGAATCATTAGCAACATTCCATGAATCATTAGCAACATTCCACAAATCATTAGCAACATTCCATGAATCATTAGACAACATTCCATGAATCATTAGCAACATTCCATGAATCATTAGACAACATTCCATGAATGATTAGACAACATTCCATGAATCATTCGCAAAATTCCATGAATCATTAGACAACATTCCATGAATCATTAGCAACATTCCATAAATCAGTAGCCAACAATCCCTGAATCATTAGCAACATTCCATGAATCATTAGACAACATTCCATGAATCATTAGACAACATTCCATGAATCATTAGCAACATTCCATGAATCATTAGCAACATTCCATGAATCATTAGCAACATTCAATGAATCATTAGACAACATTCCATGAATCATTCGAAACATTCCATGAAACATTAGCAACATTCCATGACTCATCAGCAGCATTCCATGAATCGTCAGCAACATTCCATTAATCATTAGCAGCATTCCATTAACCATTAGCAACATTCCATGAATCATTAGCAACAATCCATGAGTCATTAGCCAACATTCCATGAATCATTAGACAATATTCCATGAATCATTAGAAACATTGCAGGAATCATTAGCAACATTCCATGACTCATCAGCAACATTCCATGAATCGTCAGCAACATTCCATGACTCATTAGCTACATTCCATAAATCAGTAGCCAACAATCCATGAATCTTTAGCAACATTCCATGAGTCATTAGCAACAATCCATGAATCACTAGCAATATTCCATGAATCATAAGCAACATTCCATAAATCAGTAGCCAACAATCCATGAATCATTAGCAACATTCCATGAATCATTAGCAACAATCCATGAATCACTAGCAACATTCCATGAATCATTAGACAACATTCCATAAATCATTAGACAACATTCCATGAATCATTAGCAGCATTCCATGAATCATTAGCAACATTCCATGAATCATTAGACAACATTCCATGAATCATTAGACAACATTCCATGAATCATTAGCAACATTCCATGAATCGTTGCAACATTCCATGAATCATTAGCAACTTTCCATGAATCATTAGACAATATTCCATGAATCATTAGAAACATTCCATGAATCATTAGCAACAATCCATGAATCACTAGCAACATTCCATGAATCATTAGACAACATTCCATGAATCATTAGCAGCATTCCATGAATCATTAGACAGCATTCCATGAATCATCAGCAACATTCCATGAATCATTAGCAACATTCCATGAATCATTAGCAACTTTCCATGAATCATTAGACAACATTCCATGAATCATTCAAAACATTCCATGAATCATTAGCAACATTCCATGACTCATCAGCAACATTCCATGAATCGTCAGCAACATTCCATGAATCATTAGCAACATTCCATGAACCATTAGCAACATTCCATGAATCATTAGCCAACATTCCATGAATCATTAGACAACATTCCATGAATCATTAGACAACATTCCATGATTCATTAGCAACATTCCATGAATCATTAGACAACATTCCCTGAATCATTAGACATCATTCCATGAATCATTAGCAACATTCCATGAATCATTAGCAACATTCTATGAATCATTAGCAACATTCCATGAATCTTTAGACAACATTCCATGAATCATTAGACAACATTCCATGAATCATTAGCAACATTCCATGAATCATTAGACAACATTACATGAGTCATTAGCAACATTCTATGAATCATTAGCAACATTCCATGAATCATTAGCAGCATTCCGTGAATCATTAGACAACAGTCCATGAATCATTAGACAACATTCCATGAATCATTAGACAACATTCCATGAATCATTTGCAACATTCCATGAATCATTAGCAACATTCCATGAATCATAAGCAACATTCCATGAATCAATAGACAACATTCCGTGAATCATTAGCAACATTCCATGAATCATTAGCAACATTCTATGAATCATTAGCAACATTCCATGGCCTAGAAATTCAGTTGGCTGCGCCAGCTGCTAGCGCCTTAGGAGAAGTAGATCTCGAGCGCTAGGCGCTTAGCGCCCGGGCGCAGCGCGATCTGCGCCTCGCCCCAACTTCAGTAGACATTTAGCGCCGGCGCAAAGTCTTTGCGTGCGCTCAGCTGCGCGCGCAAATCATGACGTCATTTATTCGTGCAACGCCCTTTGTGCGCCCGGAACCGGAACTTCACTCGCGCCGCCCCATTGTGCGCCTGGCGGCCCGAACGACTGTGAAGTGGAACGGTACACATCCGAGGCGGGCTGCGGGGAGCGCAAATTAAAGGGGCTTCTTTGTGTGAGAGACAACGTTAGAGGATGATGATGGAGATGGAGATGGAGATGGAGGAGGAGATGGAGGAGGAGGAGGAGGAGGAGGGGGAGGAGGAGGAGGAGGAGGAGGAACAACAACAACACGAGTCTCGGCCTGTCACAAAAACATATCCACCCACCCCCTTTAAGAGCTCGTGTCTGCCGGCAATCAGCAGCTTGCCGCACCTGCCCTGCGCCCGACTTCCGGTGTTAGCGCTCCGGCCTGCTGGCTTAGTGCCAAATGATAGTCGTGCATCGCCTGTTTTCGCGCGGCAGCAACCTCTTAGGGCGATGCAACTGAATATCGGCGAAGGGGGCTCGACTTTGCACCGGGCGCAAACTTTAGCGGCTGCCCGACTTTACCGTCCCAAAAGTGGCTATACTGAATTTCTAGGCCCATGAATCTTTAGACAACATACCATGAATCATTAGACAACATTCCATGAATCATTAGCAACATTCCATGAATCATTAGACAACATTACATGAATCATTAGCAACATTCCATGAATCATTAGCAACATTCCATGAATCATTAGCAACATTCCATGAATCATCAGACAACATTCCATGAATCATCAGCAACATTCCATGAATCATTAGACAACATTCCATGAATCATTAGCAACATTCCATGAATCATTAGCAACAATCCATGAATCATTAGCAACAATCCATGAATCATTAGCAACATTCCATGAATCATTAGCCAACATTCCATGAATCATTAGCAACATTCCATGAATCATTAGCCAACATTCCATGAATCATTAGCAACATTCCATAAATCAGTAGCCAACAATCCCTGAATCATTAGCAACATTCCATGAATCATTAGCTACAATCCATGAATCACTAGCAACATTCCATGAATCATTAGACAACATTCCACAAATCATTAGCAGCATTCCATGAATCATTAGACAGCATTCCATGAATCATCAGCAACATTCCATGAATCATTAGCAACATTCCATGAATCATTAGCAACTTTCCATGAATCATTAGACAACATTCCATGAATCATTCAAAACATTCCATGAATCATTATCAACATTCCATGACTCATCAGCAACATTCCATGAATCGTCAGCAACATTCCATGAATCATTAGCAACATTCCATGAACCATTAGCAACATTCCATGAATCATTAGCAACAATCCATGAATCATTAGCAACATTTCATGAATCATTAGCCAACATTCCATGAATCATTAGACAACATTCCATGAATCATTAGACAACATTCCATGATTCATTAGCAACATTCCATGAATCATTAGACAACATTCCCTGAATCATTAGACATCATTCCATGAATCATTAGCAACATTCCATGAATCTTTAGACAACATTCCATGAATCATTAGACAACATTCCATGAATCATTAGCAACATTCCATGAATCATTAGACAACTTTACATGAATCATTAGCAACATTCCATGAATCATTAGCAACATTCCATGAATCATTAGCAACATTCCATGAATCATTAGACAACAGTCCATGAATCATTAGACAACATTCCATGAATCATTAGACAACATTCCATGAATCATTTGCAACATTCCATGAATCATTAGCAACATTCCATGAATCATAAGCAACATTCCATGAATCATTAGCAACATTCCATGAATCATTAGCAACATTCCACGAAACATTAGCAACATTCCATGAATCATTAGACAACATTCCATGAATCATTAGCAACATTCCATGAATCATTAGACAACATTCCATGAATGATTAGACAACATTCCATGAATCATTCGCAACATTCCATGAATCATTAGACAACATTCCATGAATCATTAGCAACATTCCATAAATCAGTAGCCAACAATCCCTGAATCATTAGCCACATTCCATGAATCATTAGCAACAATCCTTGAATCACTAGCAACATTCCATGAATCATTAGACAACATTCCATGAATCATTAGACAACATTCCATGAATCATTAGCAACATTCCATGAATCATTAGCAACATTCCATGAATCATTAGCAACATTCAATGAATCATTAGACAACATTCCATGAATCATTCGAAACATTCCATGAATCATTAGCAACATTCCATGACTCATCAGCAGCATTCCATGAATCGTCAGCAACATTCCATTAATCATTAGCAGCATTCCATTAACCATTAGCAACATTCCATGAATCATTAGCAACAATCCATGAGTCATTAGCCAACATTCCATGAATGATTAGACAATATTCCATGAATCATTAGAAACATTGCATGAATCATTAGCAACATTCCATGACTCATCAGCAACATTCCATGAATCGTCAGCAACATTCCATGAATCATTAGCTACATTCCATAAATCAGTAGCCAACAATCCATGAATCTTTAGCAACATTCCATGAGTCATTAGCAACAATCCATGAATCACTAGCAATATTCCATGAATCATAAGCAACATTCCATAAATCAGTAGCCAACAATCCATGAATCATTAGCAACATTCCATGAATCATTAGCAACATTCCATGAATCATTAGACAATATTCCATGAATCATTAGAAACATTGCATGAATCATTAGCAACATTCCATGACTCATCAGCAACATTCCATGAATCGTCAGCAACATTCCATGAATCATTAGCTACATTCCATAAATCAGTAGCCAACAATCCATGAATCTTTAGCAACATTCCATGAGTCATTAGCAACAATCCATGAATCACTAGCAATATTCCATGAATCATAAGCAACATTCCATAAATCAGTAGCCAACAATCCATGAATCATTAGCAACATTCCATGAATCATTAGCAACAATCCATGAATCACTAGCAACATTCCATGAATCATTAGACAACATTCCATAAATCATTAGACAACATTCCATGAATCATTAGCAGCATTCCATGAATCATTAGCAACATTCCATGAATCATTAGACAACATTCCATGAATCATTAGACAACATTCCATGAATCATTAGCAACATTCCATGAATCGTTGCAACATTCCATGAATCATTAGCAACTTCCATGAATCATTAGACAATATTCCATGAATCATTAGAAACATTCCATGAATCATTAGCAACAATCCATGAATCACTAGCAACATTCCATGAATCATTAGCAACATTCCATAAATCATTAGACAACATTCCATGAATCATTAGCAGCATTCCATGAATCATTAGCAACATTCCATGAATCATTAGACAACATTCCATGAATCATTAGACAACATTCCATGAATCATCAGCAGCATTCCATGAATCATTAGACAACATTCCATGAATCATTAGCAACATTCCATGAATCGTTGCAACATTCCATGAATCATTAGCAACTTTCCATGAATCATTAGACAACATTCCATGAATCATCAGCAACATTCCATGAATCATTAGACAACATTCCATGAATCATTAGCAACATTCCATGAATCGTTGCAACATTCCATGACTCAGCAGCAACATTCCATGAATCATTAGCAACATTCCATGAATCAATAGCCAACATTCCATGAATCATTAGCAACATTCCATGAATCATTAGACAACATTCCATGAATCATTAGCAATATTCCATGAATCATTAGACAACATTCCCTGAATCATTAGCAACATTCCATGAATCATTAGACAACATTCCATGAATCATTAGACAACATTCAATGAATCATTAGCCAACAATCCATGAATCATTAGACCACATTCCATGAATCATTAGCAGTATTGCGTGAATCATTGGACAACATTCCATGGATCATCAGCAACATTCCATGAATCATTAGCAACATTCTGTGAATCATTAGCCAACATTCCATGAATCATCAGCAACATTCCATGAATCATAAGCCAGCAATCCATGAATCATTAGACAACATTCCATGAATCATTAGCAACATTCCATGAATCATTAGACAACATTCCATGAATCATTAGACAACATTCCATGAATCATTAGACAACATTCCATGAATCATTAGCAACATTCCATGAATCAATAGCCAACATTCCATGAATCATTAGCAACATTCCATGAATCATTAGCAACATTCCATGAATCATTAGACAACATTCCATGAATCATTAGCAATATTCCATGAATCATTAGACAACATTCCCTGAATCATTAGCAACATTCCATGAATCATTAGACAACATTCCGTGAATCATTAGACAACATTCCATGAATCATTAGCAACATTCCATGAATCATTAGCAACATTCCATGAATCATGAGCAACATTCAATGAATCATTAGACAACATTCCATGAAACATTCGAAACATTCCAAGAATCATTAGCAACATTCCATGACTCATCAGCAGCATTCCATGAATCGTCAGCAACATTCCATTAATCATTAGCAGCATTCCATTAACCATTAGCAACATTCCATGAATCATTAGCAACAATCCATGAGTCATTAGCCAACATTCCATGAATCATTCGACAACATTCCATGAATCATTAGACAACATTCCATGAATCATTAGCAACATTCCGTGAATCATTAGCAACATTCCATGAATCATTAGCCAACATTCCATGAATCATTAGACAACATTCCATAAATCATTAGACAACATTCCGTCAATCATTAGCAACATTCCATGAATCATTAGACAACATTCCATGAATCATTAGCAACATTCCATGAATCATTAGCAACATTCTATGAATCATTAGCAACATTCCATGGCCTAGAAATTCAGTTGGCTGCGCCAGCTGTTAGCGCCTTAGGAGGAGTAGATCTCGAGCGCTAGGCGCTTAGCGCCCGGGCGCAGCGCGATCTGCGCCTCGCCCCAACTTCAGTAGACATTTAGCGCCGGCGCAAAGTCTTTGCGCGTGCTCAGCTGCGCGCGCAAATCATGACGTCATTTATTCGTGCAACGCCCTTTGTGCGCCCGGAACCGGAACTTCACTCGCACCGCCCCATTGTGCGCCTGGCGGCCTGAACGACTGTGAAGTGGAATGGTACACAGCCGAGGCGGGCTGCGGGGAGCGCAAATTAAAGGGGCTTCTTTGTGTGAGAGACAACATTAGAGGATGATGATGGAGATGGAGATGGAGGAGGAGATGGAGGAGGAGGAGGAGGAGGAGGAGGGGGAGGAGGAGGAGAAGGAGGAGGAACAACAACAACACTAGTCTCGGCCTGTCACAAAAACAAATCCACCCTCCCCCTTTAAGAGCTCGTGTCTGCCGGCAATCAGCAGCTCGCCGCACATGCCCTGCGCCCGACTTCCAGTGTTAGCGCTCCGGCCTGCTGGCTTAGCGCCTAATGATAGTCGTGCATCGCCTGTTTTCGCGCGGCAGCAACCTCTTAGGGCGATGCAACTGAAAATCGGCGAAGGGGGCTCGACTTTGCACCGGGCGCAAACTTTAGCGGCTGCCCGACTTTACCGCCCCAAAAGTGGCTATACTTAATTTCTAGGCCCATGAATCTTTAGACACCATTCCATGAATCATTAGACAACATTCCATGATTCATTAGCAACATTCCATGAATCATTAGACAACATTACATGAATCATTAGCAACATTCCATGAATCATTAGGAACATTCCATGAATCGTTAGCAACATTCCATGAATCATTAGCAACATTCCATGAATCATCAGACAACATTCCATGAATCATCAGCAACATTCCATGAATCATTAGACAACATTCCATGAATCATTAGCAACATTCCATGAATCATTAGCAACATTCCATGAATCATTAGCAACAATCCATGAATCATTAGCAACATTCCATGAATCATTAGCCAACATTCCATGAATCATTAGCAACATTCCATGAATCATTAGACAACATTCCATGAATCATTAGCAATATTCCATGAATCATTAGACAACATTCCCTGAATCATTAGCAACATTCCATGAATCATTAGACAACATTCCATGAATCATGAGACAACATTCAATGAATCATTAGCCAACAATCCATGAATCATTAGACAACATTCCATGAATCATTATCAACATTGCGTGAATCATTAGACAACATTCCATGAATCATCAGCAACATTCCATGAATCATTAGCAACATTCCGTGAATCATTAGCCAACATTCCATGAATCATCAGCAACATTCCATGAATCATTAGCCAGCCTTCCATGAATCATTAGCAACATTCCATGAATCATTAGACAACATTCCATGAATCATTAGACTACATTCCATGAATCATTAGCAACATTCCATGAATCATTAGCAACATTCCATGTATCATTAGACAACATTCCATGAATCAGTAGACAACATTCCATGAATCATTAGCAACATTCCATGAATCATTAGCAACATTCCATGAATCATTCGACAACATTCCATGAATCATTAGACAACATTCCATGAATCATTAGCAACAGTCCATGAATCATTAGGCAACATTCCATGAATCATAAGCAACATTCCATAAATCAGTAGCCAACAATCCATGAATCATTAGCAACATTCCATGAATCTTTAGGAACAATCCATGAATCACTAGCAATGTTCCATGAATCATTAGACAACATTCCATGAATCATTAGACAATATTCCATGAATCATTAGCAGCATTCCATGAATCATTAGCAACATTCCATGAATCATTAGACAACATTCCATGAATCATTAGACAACATTCCATGAATCATTAGCAACATTCCATGAATCGTTGCAACATTCCATGAATCATTAGCAACTTTCCATGAATCATTAGACAATATTCCATGAATCATTAGAAACATTGCATGAATCATTAGCAACATTCCATGACTCATCAGCAACATTCCATGAATCGTCAGCAACATTCCATGAATCATTAGCTACATTCCATAAATCAGTAGCCAACAATCCATGAATCATTAGCAACATTCCATGAATCATTAGCAACAATCCATGAATCACTAGCAATATTCCATGAATCATAAGCAACATTCCATAAATCAGTAGCCAACAATCCATGAATCATTAGCAACATTCCATGAATCATTAGCAACAATCCATGAATCACTAGCAACATTCCATGAATCATTAGACAACATTCCACAAATCATTAGCAGCATTCCATGAATCATTAGACAGCATTCCATGAATCATCAGCAACATTCCATGAATCATTAGCAACATTCCATGAATCATTAGCAACTTTCCATGAATCATTAGACAACATTCCATGAATCATTCAAAACATTCCATGAATCATTATCAACATTCCATGACTCATCAGCAACATTCCATGAATCGTCAGCAACATTCCATGAATCATTAGCAACATTCCATGAACCATTAGCAACATTCCATGAATCATTAGCAACAATCCATGAATCATTAGCAACATTTCATGAATCATTAGCCAACATTCCATGAATCATTAGACAACATTCCATGAATCATTAGACAACATTCCATGATTCATTAGCAACATTCCATGAATCATTAGACAACATTCCCTGAATCATTAGACATCATTCCATGAATCATTAGCAACATTCCATGAATCTTCAGACAACATTCCATGAATCATTAGACAACATTCCATGAATCATTAGCAACCTTCCATGAATCATTAGACAACTTTACATGAATCATTAGCAACATTCCATGAATCATTAGCAACATTCCATGAATCATTAGCAACATTCCATGAATCATCAGACAACAGTCCATGAATCATTAGACAACATTCCATGAATCATTAGACAACATTCCATGAATCATTTGCAACATTCCATGAATCATTAGCAACATTCCATGAATCATAAGCAACATTCCATGAATCATTAGCAACATTCCATGAATCATTAGCAACATTCCACGAATCATTAGCAACATTCCATGAATCATTAGACAACATTCCATGAATCATTAGCAACATTCCATGAATCATTAGACAACATTCCATGAATGATGAGACAACATTCCATGAATCATTCGCAACATTCCATGAATCATTAGACAACATTCCATGAGTCATTAGCAACATTCCATAAATCAGTAGCCAACAATCCCTGAATCATTAGCAACATTCCATGAATCATTAGCAACAATCCTTGAATCACTAGCAACATTCAATGAATCATTAGACAACATTCCATGAATCATTCGAAACATTCCATGAATCATTAGCAACATTCCATGAATCATTAGACAACATTCCATGAATCATTAGCAACATTCCATGAATCATTAGACAACATTCCATGAATGATTAGACAACATTCCATGAATCATTCGCAACATTCCATGAATCATTAGACAACATTCCATGAATCATTAGCAACATTCCATAAATCAGTAGCCAACAATCCCTGAATCATTAGCCACATTCCATGAATCATTAGCAACAATCCTTGAATCACTAGCAACATTCCATGAATCATTAGACAACATTCCATGAATCATTAGACAACATTCCATGAATCATTAGCAACATTCCATGAATCATTAGCAACATTCCATGAATCATTAGCAACATTCAATGAATCATTAGACAACATTCCATGAATCATTCGAAACATTCCATGAATCATTAGCAACATTCCATGACTCATCAGCAGCATTCCATGAATCGTCAGCAACATTCCATTAATCATTAGCAGCATTCCATTAACCATTAGCAACATTCCATGAATCATTAGCAACAATCCATGAGTCATTAGCCAACATTCCATGAATGATTAGACAATATTCCATGAATCATTAGAAACATTGCATGAATCATTAGCAACATTCCATGACTCATCAGCAACATTCCATGAATCGTCAGCAACATTCCATGAATCATTAGCTACATTCCATAAATCAGTAGCCAACAATCCATGAATCTTTAGCAACATTCCATGAGTCATTAGCAACAATCCATGAATCACTAGCAATATTCCATGAATCATAAGCAACATTCCATAAATCAGTAGCCAACAATCCATGAATCATTAGCAACATTCCATGAATCATTAGCAACATTCCATGAATCATTAGACAATATTCCATGAATCATTAGAAACATTGCATGAATCATTAGCAACATTCCATGACTCATCAGCAACATTCCATGAATCGTCAGCAACATTCCATGAATCATTAGCTACATTCCATAAATCAGTAGCCAACAATCCATGAATCTTTAGCAACATTCCATGAGTCATTAGCAACAATCCATGAATCACTAGCAATATTCCATGAATCATAAGCAACATTCCATAAATCAGTAGCCAACAATCCATGAATCATTAGCAACATTCCATGAATCATTAGCAACAATCCATGAATCACTAGCAACATTCCATGAATCATTAGACAACATTCCATAAATCATTAGACAACATTCCATGAATCATTAGCAGCATTCCATGAATCATTAGCAACATTCCATGAATCATTAGACAACATTCCATGAATCATTAGACAACATTCCATGAATCATTAGCAACATTCCATGAATCGTTGCAACATTCCATGAATCATTAGCAACTTCCATGAATCATTAGACAATATTCCATGAATCATTAGAAACATTCCATGAATCATTAGCAACAATCCATGAATCACTAGCAACATTCCATGAATCATTAGCAACATTCCATAAATCATTAGACAACATTCCATGAATCATTAGCAGCATTCCATGAATCATTAGCAACATTCCATGAATCATTAGACAACATTCCATGAATCATTAGACAACATTCCATGAATCATCAGCAGCATTCCATGAATCATTAGACAACATTCCATGAATCATTAGCAACATTCCATGAATCGTTGCAACATTCCATGAATCATTAGCAACTTTCCATGAATCATTAGACAACATTCCATGAATCATCAGCAACATTCCATGAATCATTAGACAACATTCCATGAATCATTAGCAACATTCCATGAATCGTTGCAACATTCCATGACTCAGCAGCAACATTCCATGAATCATTAGCAACATTCCATGAATCAATAGCCAACATTCCATGAATCATTAGCAACATTCCATGAATCATTAGACAACATTCCATGAATCATTAGCAATATTCCATGAATCATTAGACAACATTCCCTGAATCATTAGCAACATTCCATGAATCATTAGACAACATTCCATGAATCATTAGACAACATTCAATGAATCATTAGCCAACAATCCATGAATCATTAGACCACATTCCATGAATCATTAGCAGTATTGCGTGAATCATTAGACAACATTCCATGGATCATCAGCAACATTCCATGAATCATTAGCAACATTCTGTGAATCATTAGCCAACATTCCATGAATCATCAGCAACATTCCATGAATCATAAGCCAGCAATCCATGAATCATTAGACAACATTCCATGAATCATTAGCAACATTCCATGAATCATTAGACAACATTCCATGAATCATTAGACAACATTCCATGAATCATTAGACAACATTCCATGAATCATTAGCAACATTCCATGAATCAATAGCCAACATTCCATGAATCATTAGCAACATTCCATGAATCATTAGCAACATTCCATGAATCATTAGACAACATTCCATGAATCATTAGCAATATTCCATGAATCATTAGACAACATTCCCTGAATCATTAGCAACATTCCATGAATCATTAGACAACATTCCGTGAATCATTAGACAACATTCCATGAATCATTAGCAACATTCCATGAATCATTAGCAACATTCCATGAATCATGAGCAACATTCAATGAATCATTAGACAACATTCCATGAAACATTCGAAACATTCCAAGAATCATTAGCAACATTCCATGACTCATCAGCAGCATTCCATGAATCGTCAGCAACATTCCATTAATCATTAGCAGCATTCCATTAACCATTAGCAACATTCCATGAATCATTAGCAACAATCCATGAGTCATTCGCCAACATTCCATGAATCATTAGACAACATTCCATGAATCATTAGACAACATTCCATGAATCATTAGCAACATTCCGTGAATCATTAGCAACATTCCATGAATCATTAGCCAACATTCCATGAATCATTAGACAACATTCCATAAATCATTAGACAACATTCCGTCAATCATTAGCAACATTCCATGAATCATTAGACAACATTCCATGAATCATTAGCAACATTCCATGAATCATTAGCAACATTCTATGAATCATTAGCAACATTCCATGGCCTAGAAATTCAGTTGGCTGCGCCAGCTGTTAGCGCCTTAGGAGGAGTAGATCTCGAGCGCTAGGCGCTTAGCGCCCGGGCGCAGCGCGATCTGCGCCTCGCCCCAACTTCAGTAGACATTTAGCGCCGGCGCAAAGTCTTTGCGCGTGCTCAGCTGCGCGCGCAAATCATGACGTCATTTATTCGTGCAACGCCCTTTGTGCGCCCGGAACCGGAACTTCACTCGCACCGCCCCATTGTGCGCCTGGCGGCCTGAACGACTGTGAAGTGGAATGGTACACAGCCGAGGCGGGCTGCGGGGAGCGCAAATTAAAGGGGCTTCTTTGTGTGAGAGACAACATTAGAGGATGATGATGGAGATGGAGATGGAGGAGGAGATGGAGGAGGAGGAGGAGGAGGAGGAGGGGGAGGAGGAGGAGAAGGAGGAGGAACAACAACAACACTAGTCTCGGCCTGTCACAAAAACAAATCCACCCTCCCCCTTTAAGAGCTCGTGTCTGCCGGCAATCAGCAGCTCGCCGCACATGCCCTGCGCCCGACTTCCAGTGTTAGCGCTCCGGCCTGCTGGCTTAGCGCCTAATGATAGTCGTGCATCGCCTGTTTTCGCGCGGCAGCAACCTCTTAGGGCGATGCAACTGAAAATCGGCGAAGGGGGCTCGACTTTGCACCGGGCGCAAACTTTAGCGGCTGCCCGACTTTACCGCCCCAAAAGTGGCTATACTTAATTTCTAGGCCCATGAATCTTTAGACACCATTCCATGAATCATTAGACAACATTCCATGATTCATTAGCAACATTCCATGAATCATTAGACAACATTACATGAATCATTAGCAACATTCCATGAATCATTAGGAACATTCCATGAATCGTTAGCAACATTCCATGAATCATTAGCAACATTCCATGAATCATCAGACAACATTCCATGAATCATCAGCAACATTCCATGAATCATTAGACAACATTCCATGAATCATTAGCAACATTCCATGAATCATTAGCAACATTCCATGAATCATTAGCAACAATCCATGAATCATTAGCAACATTCCATGAATCATTAGCCAACATTCCATGAATCATTAGCAACATTCCATGAATCATTAGACAACATTCCATGAATCATTAGCAATATTCCATGAATCATTAGACAACATTCCCTGAATCATTAGCAACATTCCATGAATCATTAGACAACATTCCATGAATCATGAGACAACATTCAATGAATCATTAGCCAACAATCCATGAATCATTAGACAACATTCCATGAATCATTATCAACATTGCGTGAATCATTAGACAACATTCCATGAATCATCAGCAACATTCCATGAATCATTAGCAACATTCCGTGAATCATTAGCCAACATTCCATGAATCATCAGCAACATTCCATGAATCATTAGCCAGCCTTCCATGAATCATTAGCAACATTCCATGAATCATTAGACAACATTCCATGAATCATTAGACTACATTCCATGAATCATTAGCAACATTCCATGAATCATTAGCAACATTCCATGTATCATTAGACAACATTCCATGAATCAGTAGACAACATTCCATGAATCATTAGCAACATTCCATGAATCATTAGCAACATTCCATGAATCATTCGACAACATTCCATGAATCATTAGACAACATTCCATGAATCATTAGCAACAGTCCATGAATCATTAGGCAACATTCCATGAATCATAAGCAACATTCCATAAATCAGTAGCCAACAATCCATGAATCATTAGCAACATTCCATGAATCTTTAGGAACAATCCATGAATCACTAGCAATGTTCCATGAATCATTAGACAACATTCCATGAATCATTAGACAATATTCCATGAATCATTAGCAGCATTCCATGAATCATTAGCAACATTCCATGAATCATTAGACAACATTCCATGAATCATTAGACAACATTCCATGAATCATTAGCAACATTCCATGAATCGTTGCAACATTCCATGAATCATTAGCAACTTTCCATGAATCATTAGACAATATTCCATGAATCATTAGAAACATTGCATGAATCATTAGCAACATTCCATGACTCATCAGCAACATTCCATGAATCGTCAGCAACATTCCATGAATCATTAGCTACATTCCATAAATCAGTAGCCAACAATCCATGAATCATTAGCAACATTCCATGAATCATTAGCAACAATCCATGAATCACTAGCAATATTCCATGAATCATAAGCAACATTCCATAAATCAGTAGCCAACAATCCATGAATCATTAGCAACATTCCATGAATCATTAGCAACAATCCATGAATCACTAGCAACATTCCATGAATCATTAGACAACATTCCACAAATCATTAGCAGCATTCCATGAATCATTAGACAGCATTCCATGAATCATCAGCAACATTCCATGAATCATTAGCAACATTCCATGAATCATTAGCAACTTTCCATGAATCATTAGACAACATTCCATGAATCATTCAAAACATTCCATGAATCATTATCAACATTCCATGACTCATCAGCAACATTCCATGAATCGTCAGCAACATTCCATGAATCATTAGCAACATTCCATGAACCATTAGCAACATTCCATGAATCATTAGCAACAATCCATGAATCATTAGCAACATTTCATGAATCATTAGCCAACATTCCATGAATCATTAGACAACATTCCATGAATCATTAGACAACATTCCATGATTCATTAGCAACATTCCATGAATCATTAGACAACATTCCCTGAATCATTAGACATCATTCCATGAATCATTAGCAACATTCCATGAATCTTCAGACAACATTCCATGAATCATTAGACAACATTCCATGAATCATTAGCAACCTTCCATGAATCATTAGACAACTTTACATGAATCATTAGCAACATTCCATGAATCATTAGCAACATTCCATGAATCATTAGCAACATTCCATGAATCATCAGACAACAGTCCATGAATCATTAGACAACATTCCATGAATCATTAGACAACATTCCATGAATCATTTGCAACATTCCATGAATCATTAGCAACATTCCATGAATCATAAGCAACATTCCATGAATCATTAGCAACATTCCATGAATCATTAGCAACATTCCACGAATCATTAGCAACATTCCATGAATCATTAGACAACATTCCATGAATCATTAGCAACATTCCATGAATCATTAGACAACATTCCATGAATGATGAGACAACATTCCATGAATCATTCGCAACATTCCATGAATCATTAGACAACATTCCATGAGTCATTAGCAACATTCCATAAATCAGTAGCCAACAATCCCTGAATCATTAGCAACATTCCATGAATCATTAGCAACAATCCTTGAATCACTAGCAACATTCAATGAATCATTAGACAACATTCCATGAATCATTCGAAACATTCCATGAATCATTAGCAACATTCCATGACTCATCAGCAGCATTCCATGAATCGTCAGCAACATTCCATTAAACATTAGCAGCATTCCATTAACCATTAGCAACATTCCATGAATCATTAGCAACAATCCATGAGTCATTAGCCAACATTCCATGAATCATTAGACAATATTCCATGAATCATTAGAAACATTGCATGAATCATTAGCAACATTCCATGACTCATCAGCAACATTCCATGAATCGTCAGCAACATTCCATGAATCATTAGCTACATTCCATAAATCAGTAGCCAACAATCCATGAATCTTTAGCAACATTCCATGAATCATTAGCAACAATCCATGAATCACTAGCAATATTCCATGAATCATAAGCAACATTCCATAAATCAGTAGCCAACAATCCATGAATCATTAGCAACATTCCATGAATCATTAGCAACAATCCATGAATCATTAGACAACATTCCATGAATCATTAGCAGCATTCCATGAATCATTAGCAACATTCCATGAATCATTAGACAACATTCCATGAATCATTAGACAACATTCCATGAATCATTAGCAACATTCCATGAATCGTTGCAACATTCCATGACTCAGCAGCAACATTCCATGAATCATTAGCAACATTCCATGAATCAATAGCCAACATTCCATGAATCATTAGCAACATTCCATGAATCATTAGACAACATTCCATGAATCATTAGCAATATTCCATGCATCATTAGACAACATTCCCTGAATCATTAGCAACATTCCATGAATCATTAGACAACATTCCATGAATCATTAGACAACATTCAATGAATCATTAGCCAACAATCCATGAATCATTAGACCACATTCCATGAATCATTAGCAGTATTGTGTGAATCATTAGACAACATTCCATGGATCATCAGCAACATTCCATGAATCATTAGCAACATTCTGTGAATCATTAGCCAACATTCCATGAATCATCAGCAACATTCCATGAATCATGAGCCAGCAATCCATGAATCATTAGACAACATTCCATGAATCATTAGCAACATTCCATGAATCATTAGACAACATTCCATGAATCATTAGACAACATTCCATGAATCATTAGCAATATTCCATGAATCATTAGCAACATTCCATGAATCATTAGCAACATTCCATGAATCATTAGACAACATTCCATGAATCATTAGCAATATTCCATGAATCATTAGACAACATTCCCTGAATCATTAGCAACATTCCATGAATCATTAGACAACATTCCGTGAATCATTAGACAACATTCCATGAATCATTAGCAACATTCCATGAATCATTAGCAACATTCCATGAATCATTAGCAACATTCAATGAATCATTAGACAACATTCCATGAATCATTCGAGACATTCCAAGAATCATTAGCAACATTCCATGACTCATCAGCAGCATTCCATGAATCGTCAGCAACATTCCATTAATCATTAGCAGCATTCCATTAACCATTAGCAACATTCCATGAATCATTAGCAACAATCCATGAGTCATTAGCCAACATTCCATGAATCATTAGACAACATTCCATGAATCATTAGACAACATTCCATGAATCATTAGCAACATTCCGTGAATCATTAGCAACATTCCATGAATCATTAGCCAACATTCCATGAATCATTAGACAACATTCCATAAATCATTAGACAACATTCCGTCAATCATTAGCAACATTCCATGAATCATTAGACAACATTCCATGAATCATTAGCAACATTCCATGAATCATTAGCAACATTCTATGAATCATTAGCAACATTCCATGGCCTAGAAATTCAGTTGGCTGCGCCAGCTGTTAGCGCCTTAGGAGGAGTAGATCTCGAGCGCTCGGCGCTTAGCGCCCGGGCGCAGCGCGATCTGCGCCTCGCCCCAACTTCAGTAGACATTTAGCGCCGGCGCAAAGTCTTTGCGCGTGCTCAGCTGCGCGCGCAAATCATGACGTCATTTATTCGTGCAACGCCCTTTGTGCGCCCGGAACCGGAACTTCACTCGCGCCGCCCCATTGTGCGCCTGGCGACCCGAACGACTGTGAAGTGGAATGGTACACAGCCGAGGCGGGCTGCGGGGAGCGCAAATTAAAGGGGCTTCTTTGTGTGAGAGACAACATTAGAGGATGATGATGGAGATGGAGATGGAGGAGGAGATGGAGGAGGAGGAGGAGGAGGAGGAGGGGGAGGAGGAGGAGGAGGAGGAGGAACAACAACAACACTAGTCTCGGCCTGTCACAAAAACAAATCCACCCTCCCCCTTTAAGAGCTCGTGTCTGCCGGCAATCAGCAGCTCGCCGCACATGCCCTGCGCCCGACTTCCAGTGTTAGCGCTCCGGCCTGCTGGCTTAGCGCCTAATGATAGTCGTGCATCGCCTGTTTTCACGCGGCAGCAACCTCTTAGGGCGATGCAACTGAAAATCGGCGAAGGGGGCTCGACTTTGCACCGGGCGCAAACTTTAGCGGCTGCCCGACTTTACCGCCCCAAAAGTGCCTATACTGAATTTCTAGGCCCATGAATCTTTAGACACCATTCCATGAATCATTAGACAACATTCCATGATTCATTAGCAACATTCCATGAATCATTAGACAACATTACATGAATCATTACAACATTCCATGAATCATTAGACAACATTCCATGAATGATTAGACAACATTCCATGAATCATTCGCAACATTCCATGAATCATTAGACAACATTCCATGAGTCATTAGCAACATTCCATAAATCAGTAGCCAACAATCCCTGAATCATTAGCAACATTCCATGAATCATTAGCAACAATCCTTGAATCACTAGCAACATTCCATGAATCATTAGACAACATTCCATGAATCATTAGACAACATTCCATGAATCATTAGCAACATTCCATGAATCATTAGCAACATTCCATGAATCATTATCAACATTCAATGAATCATTAGACAACATTCCATGAATCATTCGAAACATTCCATGAATCATTAGCAACATTCCATGACTCATCAGCAGCATTCCATGAATCGTCAGCAACATTCCATTAATCATTAGCAGCATTCCATTAACCATTAGCAACATTCCATGAATCATTAGCAACAATCCATGAGTCATTAGCCAACATTCCATGAATCATTAGATAATATTCCATGAATCATTAGAAACATTGCATGAATCATTAGCAACATTCCATGACTCATCAGCAACATTCCATGAATCGTCAGCAACATTCCATGAATCATTAGCTACATTCCATAAATCAGTAGCCAACAATCCATGAATCTTTAGCAACATTCCATGAATCATTAGCAACAATCCATGAATCACTAGCAATATTCCATGAATCATAAGCAACATTCCATAAATCAGTAGCCAACAATCCATGAATCATTAGCAACATTCCATGAATCATTAGCAACAATCCATGAATCACTAGCAACATTCCATGAATCATTAGACAACATTCCATAAATCATTAGACAACATTCCATGAATCATTAGCAGCATTCCATGAATCATTAGCAACATTCCATGAATCATTAGACAACATTCCATGAATCATTAGACAACATTCCATGAATCATCAGCAGCATTCCATGAATCATTAGACAACATTCCATGAATCATTAGCAACATTCCATGAATCGTTGCAACATTCCATGAATCATTAGCAACTTTCCATGAATCATTAGACAACATTCCATGAATCATCAGCAACATTCCATGAATCATTAGACAACATTCCATGAATCATTAGCAACATTCCATGAATCGTTGCAACATTCCATGACTCAGCAGCAACATTCCATGAATCATTAGCAACATTCCATGAATCAATAGCCAACATTCCATGAATCATTAGCAACATTCCATGAATCATTAGACAACATTCCATGAATCATTAGCAATATTCCATGAATCATTAGACAACATTCCCTGAATCATTAGCAACATTCCATGAATCATTAGACAACATTCCATGAATCATTAGACAACATTCAATGAATCATTAGCCAACAATCCATGAATCATTAGACCACATTCCATGAATCATTAGCAGTATTGTGTGAATCATTAGACAACATTCCATGGATCATCAGCAACATTCCATGAATCATTAGCAACATTCTGTGAATCATTAGCCAACATTCCATGAATCATCAGCAACATTCCATGAATCATGAGCCAGCAATCCATGAATCATTAGACAACATTCCATGAATCATTAGCAACATTCCATGAATCATTAGACAACATTCCATGAATCATTAGACAACATTCCATGAATCATTAGCAACATTCCATGAATCATTAGCAACATTCCATGAATCATTAGACAACATTCCATGAATCATTAGCAATATTCCATCAATCATTAGACAACATTCCCTGAATCATTAGCAACATTCCATGAATCATTAGACAACATTCCGTGAATCATTAGACAACATTCCATGAATCATTAGCAACATTCCATGAATCATTAGCAACATTCCATGAATCATTAGCAACATTCAATGAATCATTAGACAACATTCCATGAATCATTCGAGACATTCCAAGAATCATTAGCTACATTCCATGACTCATCAGCAGCATTCCATGAATCGTCAGCAACATTCCATTAATCATTAGCAGCATTCCATTAACCATTAGCAACATTCCATGAATCATTAGCAACAATCCATGAGTCATTAGCCAACATTCCATGAATCATTAGACAACATTCCATGAATCATTAGACAACATTCCATGAATCATTAGCAACATTCCGTGAATCATTAGCAACATTCCATGAATCATTAGCCAACATTCCATGAATCATTAGACAACATTCCATAAATCATTAGACAACATTCCGTCAATCATTAGCAACATTCCATGAATCATTAGACAACATTCCATGAATCATTAGCAACATTCCATGAATCATTAGCAACATTCTATGAATCATTAGCAACATTCCATGGCCTAGAAATTCAGTTGGCTGCGCCAGCTGTTAGCGCCTTAGGAGGAGTAGATCTCGAGCGCTAGGCGCTTAGCGCCCGGGCGCAGCGCGATCTGCGCCTCGCCCCAACTTCAGTAGACATTTAGCGCCGGCGCAAAGTCTTTGCGCGTGCTCAGCTGCGCGCGCAAATCATGACGTCATTTATTCGTGCAACGCCCTTTGTGCGCCCGGAACCGGAACTTCACTCGCGCCGCCCCATTGTGCGCCTGGTGACCCGAACGACTGTGAAGTGGAATGGTACACAGCCGAGGCGGGCTGCGGGGAGCGCAAATTAAAGGGGCTTCTTTGTGTGAGAGACAACATTAGAGGATGATGATGGAGATGGAGATGGAGGAGGAGATGGAGGAGGAGGAGGAGGAGGGGGAGGAGGAGGAGGAGGAGGAGGAACAACAACAACACTAGTCTCGGCCTGTCACAAAAACAAATCCACCCTCCCCCTTTAAGAGCTCGTGTCTGCCGGCAATCAGCAGCTCGCCGCACATGCCCTGCGCCCGACTTCCAGTGTTAGCGCTCCGGCCTGCTGGCTTAGCGCCTAATGATAGTCGTGCATCGCCTGTTTTCGCGCGGCAGCAACCTCTTAGGGCGATGCAACTGAAAATCGGCGAAGGGGGCTCGACTTTGCACCGGGCGCAAACTTTAGCGGCTGCCCGACTTTACCGCCCCAAAAGTGGCTATACTGAATTTCTAGGCCCATGAATCTTTAGACACCATTCCATGAATCATTAGACAACATTCCATGATTCATTAGCAACATTCCATGAATCATTAGACAACATTACATGAATCATTAGCAACATTCCATGAATCATTAGGAACATTCCATGAATCGTTAGCAACATTCCATGAATCATTAGCAACATTCCATGAATCATCAGACAACATTCCATGAATCATCAGCAACATTCCATGAATCATTAGACAACATTCCATGAATCATTAGCAACATTCCATGAATCATTAGCAACATTCCATGAATCATTAGCAACAATCCATGAATCATTAGCAACATTCCATGAATCATTAGCCAACATTCCATGAATCATTAGCAACATTCCATGAATCATTAGACAACATTCCATGAATCATTAGCAATATTCCATGAATCATTAGACAACATTCCCTGAATCATTAGACAACATTCCATGAATCATGAGACAACATTCAATGAATCATTAGCCAACAATCCATGAATCATTAGACAACATTCCATGAATCATTATCAACATTGCGTGAATCATTAGACAACATTCCATGAATCATCAGCAACATTCCATGAATCATTAGCAACATTCCGTGAATCATTAGCCAACATTCCATGAATCATCAGCAACATTCCATGAATCATTAGCCAGCCTTCCATGAATCATTAGCAACATTCCATGAATCATTAGACAACATTCCATGAATCATTAGACAACATTCCATGAATCATTAGCAACATTCCATGAATCATTAGCAACATTCCATGAATCATTAGACAACATTCCATGAATCAGTAGACAACATTCCATGAATCATTAGCAACATTCCATGAATCATTAGCAACATTCCATGAATCATTCGACAACATTCCATGAATCATTAGACAACATTCCATGAATCATTAGCAACAGTCCATGAATCATTAGGCAACATTCCATGAATCATAAGCAACATTCCATAAATCAGTAGCCAACAATCCATGAATCATTAGCAACATTCCATGAATCTTTAGGAACAATCCATGAATCACTAGCAATGTTCCATGAATCATTAGACAACATTCCATGAATCATGAGACAATATTCCATGAATCATTAGCAGCATTCCATGAATCATTAGCAACATTCCATGAATCATTAGACAACATTCCATGAATCATTAGACAACATTCCATGAATCATTAGCAAAATTCCATGAATCGTTGCAACATTCCATGAATCATTAGCAACTTTCCATGAATCATTAGACAATATTCCATGAATCATTAGAAACATTCCATGAATCATTAGCAACATTCCATGACTCATCAGCAACATTCCATGAATCGTCAGCAACATTCCATGAATCATTAGCTACATTCCATAAATCAGTAGCCAACAATCCATGAATCATTAGCAACATTCCATGAATCAATAGCAACAATCCATGAATCACTAGCAATATTCCATGAATCATAAGCAACATTCCATAAATCAGAAGCCAACAATCCATGAATCATTAGCAACATTCCATGAATCATTAGCAACAATCCATGAATCACTAGCAACATTCCATGAATCATTAGAAAACATTCCATGAATCATTAGACAACATTCCATGAATCATTAGCAGCATTCCATGAATCATTAGCAACATTCCATGAATCATTAGACAACATTCCATGAATCATTAGACAACATTCCATGAATCATCAGCAACATTCCATGAATCATTAGACAACATTCCATGAATCATTAGCAACATTCCATGAATCGTTGCAACATTCCATGAATCATCAGCAACTTTCCATGAATCATTAGACAACATTCCATGAATCATCAGCAACATTCCATGAATCATTAGACAACATTCCATGAATCATTAGCAACATTCCATGAATTGTTGCAACATTCCATGACTCAGCAGCAACATTCCATGAATCATTAGCAACATTCCATGAATCAATAGACAACATTCCCTGAATCATTAGCAACATTCCATGAATCATTAGACAACATTCCATGAATCATTAGACAACATTCAATGAATCATTAGCCAACAATCCATGAATCATTAGACCACATTCCATGAATCATTAGCAGTATTGCGTGAATCATTAGACAACATTCCATGAATCATCAGCAACATTCCATGAATCATTAGCAACATTCTGTGAATCATTAGCCAACATTCCATGAATCCTCAGCAACATTCCATGAATCATGGGCCAGCAATCCATGAATCATTAGACAACATTCCATGAATCATTAGCAACATTCCATGAATCATTAGACAACATTCCATGAATCATTAGCAAAATTCCATAAATCAGTAGCCAACAATCCATGAATCATTAGCAACATTCCATGAATCATTAGGAACAATCCGTGAATCACTAGCAACATTCCATGAATCATTAGACAACATTCCATGAATCATTAGACAACATTCAATGAATCATTAGCCTACATTCCATGAATCATTAGCAACATTCCATGAATCATTAGCAACATTCCATGAATCATTAGACAACATTCCATGAATCATTAGCAACATTCCATGAATCATTAGACAACATTCCATGAATCATTAGCAACATTCCATGAATCATTAGCAACATTCCATGAATCATTAGCAACATTCCATGAATCATTAGACAACATTCCATGTATCATTAGCAATATTCCATGAATCATTAGACAACATTCCCTGAATCATTAGCAACATTCCATGAATCATTAGACAACATTCCGTGAATCATTAGACAACATTCCATGAATCATTAGCAACATTCCATGAATCATTAGCAACATTCCATGAATCATTAGCAACATTCAATGAATCATTAGACAACATTCCATGAATCATTCGAAACATTCCATGAATCATTAGCAACATTCCATGACTCATCAGCAGCATTCCATGAATCGTCAGCAACATTCCATTAATCATTAGCAGCATTCCATTAACCATTAGCAACATTCCATGAATCATTAGCAACAATCCATGAGTCATTAGCCAACATTCCATGAATCATTAGACAACATTCCATGAATCATTAGACAACATTCCATGAATCATTAGCAACATTCCGTGAATCATTAGCAACATTCCATGAATCATTAGCCAACATTCCATGAATCATTAGACAACATTCCACAAATCATTAGACAACATTCCGTCAATCATTAGCAACATTCCATGAATCATTAGACAACATTCCATGAATCATTAGCAACATTCCATGAATCATTAGCAACATTCTATGAATCATTAGCAACATTCCATGGCCTAGAAATTCAGTTGGCTGCGCCAGCTGTTGCGCCTTAGGAGGAGTAGATCTCGAGCGCTAGGCGCTTAGCGCCCGGGCGCAGCACGATCTGCTCCTCGCCCCAACTTCAGTAGACATTTAGCGCCGGCGCAAAGTCTTTGCGCGTGTTCAGCTGCGCGCGCAAATCATGACGTCATTTATTCGTGCAACGCCCTTTGTGCGCCCGGAACCGGAACTTCACTCGCGCCGCCCCATTGTGCGCCTGGCGGCCCGAACGACTGTGAAGTGGAATGGTACACAGCCGAGGCGGGCTGCGGGGAGCGCAAATTAAAGGGGCTTCTTTGTGTGAGAGACAACATTAGAGGATGATGATGGAGATGGAGATGGAGGAGGAGATGGAAGAGGAGGAGCAGGAGGAGGGGGAGGAGGAGGAGCAGGAGGAGGAACAACAACAACACTAGTCTCGGCCTGTCACAAAAACAAATCCACCCTCCCCCTTTAAGAGCTCGTGTCTGCCTGCAATCAGCAGCTCGCCGCACCTGCCCTGCGCCCGACTTCCAGTGTTAGCGCTCCGGCCTGCTGGCTTAGCGCCTAATGATAGTCGTGCATCACCTGTTTTCGCGCGGCAGCAACCTCTTAGGGCGATGCAACTGAAAATCGGCGAAGGGGGCTCGACTTTGCACCGGGCGCAAACTTTAGCGGCTGCCCGACTTTACCGCCCCAAAAGTGGCTATACTGAATTTCTAGACACCATTCCATGAATCATTAGACAACATTCCATGATTCATTAGACAACATTCCATGAATCATTAGACAACATTACATGAATCATTAGCAACATTCCATGAATCATTAGGAACATTCCATGAATCATTAGCAACATTCCATGAATCATTAGCAACATTCCATGAATCATCAGACAACATTCCATGATTCATTAGCAACATTCCATGAATCATTAGACAACATTACATGAATCATTAGCAACATTCCATGAATCATTAGGAACATTCCATGAATCGTTAGCAACATTCCATGAATCATTAGCAACATTCCATGAATCATCAGACAACATTCCATGAATCATCAGCAACATTCCATGAATCATTAGACAACATTCCATGAATCATTAGCAACATTCCATGAATCATTAGCAACATTCCATGAATCATTAGCAACAATCCATGAATCATTAGCAACATTCCATGAATCATTAGCCAACATTCCATCAATCATTAGCAACATTCCATGAATCATTAGACAACATTCCATGAATCATTAGCAATATTCCATGAATCATTAGACAACATTCCCTGAATCATTAGCAACATTCCATGAATCATGAGACAACATTCCATGAATCATGAGACAACATTCAATGAATCATTAGCCAACAATCCATGAATCATTAGACAACATTCCATGAATCATTATCAACATTGCGTGAATCATTAGACAACATTCCATGAATCATCAGCAACATTCCATGAATCATTAGCAACATTCCGTGAATCATCAGCCAACATTCCATGAATCATCAGCAACATTCCATGAATCATTAGCCAGCCTTCCATGAATCATTAGCAACATTCCATGAATCATTAGACAACATTCCATGAATCATTAGACAACATTCCATGAATCATTAGACAATATTCCATGAATCATTAGCAGCATTCCATGAATCATTAGCAACATTCCATGAATCATTAGACAACATTCCATGAATCATTAGACAACATTCCATGAATCATGAGCAACATTCCATGAATCGTTGCAACATTCCATGAATCATTAGCAACTTTCCATGAATCATTAGACAATATTCCATGAATCATTAGAAACATTGCATGAATCATTAGCAACATTCCATGACTCATCAGCAACATTCCATGAATCGTCAGCAACATTCCATGAATCATTAGCTACATTCCATAAATCAGTAGCCAACAATCCATGAATCATTAGCAACATTCCATGAATCATTAGCAACAATCCATGAATCACTAGCAATATTCCATGAATCATAAGCAACATTCCATAAATCAGTAGCCAACAATCCATGAATCATTAGCAACATTCCATGAATCATTAGCAACAATCCATGAATCACTAGCAACATTCCATGAATCATTAGAGAACATTCCATGAATCATTAGACAGCATTCCATGAATCATTAGCAGCATTCCATGAATCATAAGCAACATTCCATGAATCATTAGACAACATTCCATGAATCATTAGACAACATTCCATGAATCATCAGCAACATTCCATGAATCATTAGACAACATTCCATGAATCATTAGCAACATTCCATGAATCGTTGCAACATTCCATGAATCATTAGCAACTTTCCATGAATCATTACACAACATTCCATGAATCATCAGCAACATTCCATGAATCATTAGACAACATTCCATGAATCATTAGCAACATTCCATGAATCGTTGCAACATTCCATGACTCAGCAGCAACATTCCATGAATCATTAGCAACATTCCATGAATCAATAGCCAGCATTCCATGAATCATTAGCAACATTCCATGAATCATTAGACAACATTCCATGAATCATTAGCAATATTCCATGAATCATTAGACAACATTCCCTGAATCATTAGCAACATTCCATGAATCTTTAGACAACATTCCATGAATCATCAGACAACATTCAATGAATCATTAGCCAACAATCCATGAATCATTAGACCACATTCCATGAATCATTAGCAGTATTGCGTGAATCATTAGACAATATTCCATGAATCATCAGCAACATTCCATGAATCATTAGCAACATTCTGTGAATCATTAGCCAACATTCCATGAATCATCAGCAACATTCCATGAATCATGAGCCAGCAATCCATGAAACATTAGACAACATTCCATGAATCATTAGCAACATTCCATAAATCATTAGACAACATTCCATGAATCATTAGCAAAATTCCATAAATCAGTAGCCAACAATCCATGAATCATTAGCAACATTCCATGAATCATTAGGAACAATCCGTGAATCACTAGCAACATTCCATGAATCATTAGACAACATTCCATGAATCATTAGACAACATTCAATGAATCATTAGCTTACATTCCATGAATCATTAGCAACATTCCATGAATCATTAGCAACATTCCATGAATCATTAGACAACATTCCATGAATCATTAGCAACATTCCATGAATCATTAGACAACATTCCATGAATCATTAGCAACATTCCATGAATCATTAGCAACATTCCATGAATCATTAGCAACATTCCATGAATCATTAGCAACATTCCATGAATTGTTAGCAACATTACATGAATCATTTGCAACATTCCATGAATCATTAGACAACATTCCATGTATCATTAGCAACATTCCATGAATCATTAGCAACATTCCTTGACTCATCAGCAACATTCCATGAATCGTCAGCAACATTCCATGAAACATTAGCAACATTCCATGAATCATTAGCAACATTCCATGATTCATTAGCAACATTCCATGAATCTTTAGCAACATTGCGTGAATCATTAGACAACATTCCATGAATCATCAGCAACATTCCATGAATCGTAAGCCAACAATCCATGAATCATTAACAGCACTCCATGAATCATTAGACAACATTCCATGAATCATTGGACAACATTCCATGAATCATTAGCAACATTCCATGAATCATTAGCAACATTCCATGAATCATTAGACAACATTCCATGAATGATAAGCAACATTCCATGAATCATTCGCAACATTCCATGAATCATTGGCAACATTCCATGAATCATTAGACAACATTCCATGAATCATTAGCAACATTCCATAAATCAGTAGCCAACAATCCCTGAATCATTAGCAACATTCCATGAATCATTAGCAACAATCCATGAATCACGAGCAACATTCCATGGATCATTAGACAACATTCCATGAATCATTAGACAACATTCCATGAATCATTAGCAGCATTCCATGAATCATTAGACAACATTCCATGAATCATCAGCAACATTCCATGAATCATTAGACAACATTCCATGAATCATTAGCAACATTCCATGAATCATTAGCAACATTCGATGAATCATTAGCAACTTTCCATGAATCATTAGACAACATTCACTGAATCATTCGAAACATTCCATGAATCATTAGCAACATTCCATGACTCATCAGCAACATTCCATGAATCATCAGCAACATTCCATGAATCATTAGCAACATTCCATGAACCATTAGCAACATTCCATGAATCATGAGCAACAATCCATAAATCATTAGCCAACATTCCATGAATCATTAGACAACATTCCATGAATCATTAGCAACATTCCATGAATCATTAGACAATATTCCATGAATCATTTGCAACATTCCATGAAACATTAGCAACATTCTATGAATCATCAGCAACATTCCATGAATCTTTAGACAACATTCCATGAATCATTAGACAACATTCCATGAATCATTAGCAACATTCCATGAATCATTGGACAACATTACATGAATCATTAGCAACATTCACTGAATCATTCGAAACATTCCATGAATCATTAGCAACATTCCATGACTCATCAGCAACATTCCATGAATCATCAGCAACATTCCACGAATCATTAGCAACATTCCGCGAATCATTAGTTACATGCCATGTATCATTATCCAACATTCCATGAATCATTGGACAACATTCCATGAATCATTAGACAACATTCCGTGAATCATTAGCAACATTCCATGAATCATTAGACAACATTCCATGAATCATTAGACAATATTCCATGAATCATTTGCAACATTCCATGAAACATTAGCAACATTCTATGAATCATCAGCAACATTCCATGAATCATTAGGCAACATTCCATGAATCATTAGCAACATTCCATGAATCATTAGCAACATTCCATGAATCATTAGGCAACATTCCATGAATCATTAGCAACATTCCATGAATCATCAGGCAACATTCCATGAATCATTAGACAACATTCCATAAATCAGTAGCCAACAATCCCTGAATCATTAGCAACATTCCATGAATCATTAGCAACAATCCATGAATCACTAGCAACATTCCATGAATCATTCGACAACATTCCATGAATCATTAGACAACATTCAATGAATCATTAGCTTACATTCCATGAATCATTAGCAACATTCCATGAATCATTAGCAACATTCCATGAATCATTAGACAACATTCCATGAATCATTAGCAACATTCCATGAATCATTAGACAACATTCCATGAATCATTAGCAACATTCCATGAATCATTAGCAACATTCCATGAATCATTAGCAACATTCCATGAATTGTTAGCAACATTACATGAATCATTTGCAACATTCCATGAATCATTAGACAACATTCCATGTATCATTAGCAACATTCCATGAATCATTAGCAACATTCCTTGACTCATCAGCAACATTCCATGAATCGTCAGCAACATTCCATGAAACATTAGCAACATTCCATGAATCATTAGCAACATTCCATGATTCATTAGCAACATTCCATGAATCTTTAGCAACATTGCGTGAATCATTAGACAACATTCCATGAATCATCAGCAACATTCCATGAATCGTAAGCCAACAATCCATGAATCATTAACAGCATTCCATGAATCATTAGACAACATTCCATGAATCATTGGACAACATTCCATGAATCATTAGCAACATTCCATGAATCATTAGCAACATTCCATGAATCATTAGACAACATTCCATGAATGATAAGCAACATTCCATGAATCATTCGCAACATTCCATGAATCATTGGCAACATTCCATGAATCATTAGACAACATTCCATGAATCATTAGCAACATTCCATAAATCAGTAGCCAACAATCCCTGAATCATTAGCAACATTCCATGAATCATTAGCAACAATCCATGAATCACGAGCAACATTCCATGGATCATTAGACAACATTCCATGAATCATTAGACAACATTCCATGAATCATTAGCAGCATTCCATGAATCATTAGACAACATTCCATGAATCATCAGCAACGTTCCATGAATCATTAGACAACATTCCATGAATCATTAGCAACATTCCATGAATCATTAGCAACATTCGATGAATCATTAGCAACTTTCCATGAATCATTAGACAACATTCACTGAATCATTCGAAACATTCCATGAATCATTAGCAACATTCCATGACTCATCAGCAACATTCCATGAATCATCAGCAACATTCCATGAATCATTAGCAACATTCCATGAACCATTAGCAACATTCCATGAATCATGAGCAACAATCCATAAATCATTAGCCAACATTCCATGAATCATTAGACAACATTCCATGAATCATTAGCAACATTCCATGAATCATTAGGCAATATTCCATGAATCATTTGCAACATTCCATGAAACATTAGCAACATTCTATGAATCATCAGCAACATTCCATGAATCTTTAGATAACATTCCATGAATCATTAGACAACATTCCATGAATCATTAGCAACATTCCATGAATCATTGGACAAAATTACATGAATCATTAGCAACATTCACTGAATCATTCGAAACATTCCATGAATCATTAGCAACAATCCATGACTCATCAGCAACATTCCATGAATCATCGGCAACATTCCACGAATCATTAGCAACATTCCGCGAATCATTAGTTACATGCCATGTATCATTATCCAACATTCCATGAATCATTGGACAACATTCCATGAATCATTAGACAACATTCCGTGAATCATTAGCAACATTCCATGAATCATTAGACAACATTCCATGAATCATTAGACAATATTCCATGAATCATTTGCAACATTCCATGAAACATTAGCAACATTCTATGAATCATCAGCAACATTCCATGAATCATTAGGCAACATTCCATGAATCATTAGCAACATTCCATGAATCATTAGCAACATTCCATGAATCATTAGGCAACATTCCATGAATCATTAGCAACATTCCATGAATCATCAGGCAACATTCCATGAATCATTAGACAACATTCCATAAATCAGTAGCCAACAATCCCTGAATCATTAGCAACATCCCATGAATCATTAGCAACAATCCATGAATCACTAGCAACATTCCATGAATCATTAGCAACATTCCATGAATCATTAGCAACTTTCCATGAATCATTAGACAACATTCCATGAATCATTCGAAACATTCCATGAATCATTAGCAACATTCCACGACTCATCAGCAACATTCCATGAATCGTCAGCAACATTCCATGAATCATTAGCAACATTCCATGAACCATTAGCAACATTCCACGAATCATTAGCAACAATCCATGAATAATTAGCCAACATTCCATGAATCATTAGACAACATTCCATGAATCATTAGACAACATTCCATGAATCATTAGCAACATTCCGTGAATCATTAGATACATTCCATGAATCATTATCCAACATTCCATGAATCATTAGACAACATTCCATGAATCATTAGACAACATTCCGTGAATCATTAGCAACATTCCATGAATCATTAGACAACATTCCATGAATCATTAGACAATATTCCATGAATCATTTGCAACATTCCATGAATCATTAGCAACATTCTGTGAATCATCAGCAACATTCCATGAATCTTTAGACAACATTCCATGAACCATTAGGCAACATTCCATGAATCATTAGCAACATTCCATGAATCATTAGCAACATTCCATGAATCATTAGACAACATTCCATGAATCATTAGACAACATTCCATGAATCATAAGACAACATTCCATGAATCATTAGCAACATTCCATGAATCATTAGGCAACATTCCATGAATCATTAGCAACATTCCATGAATGATTAGCAACATTCCGTGAATCATTAGCCAACATTCCATGAATCATTAGACAACATTCCATGAATCATCAGCAACATTCCATGAATCATTGGACAACATTCCATGAATCATTAGCAACATTCCATGAATCATTAGCAACATTCCATGAATCATTAGCCAACATTCCATGTATCATTCGCCAACATTCCATGAATCATTAGCAACATTCCATGAACAATTAGACAACATTACATGAATCATTAGCAACATTCCATGAATCATTAGCCAACATTCCATGAATCATTAGCAACATTCCATGAATCATTAGACAACATTCCATGAATCATTACCAATATTCCATGAATCATTAGACAACATTCCCTGAATCATCAGCAACATTCCATGAATCATTAGACAACATTCCATGAATCATTAGCCAACAATCCATGAATCATCAGACAACATTCCATGAATCATTAGCAACATTGTGTGAATCATTAGACAACATTCCATGAATCATCAGCAATATTCCATGAATCGTAAGCCAACAATCCATGAATCATTAGCAACCTTCCATGAATCATTAGCAACATTCCATGAATCATTAGACAACATTCCATGAATGATTAGCAACATTCCATGAATCATTAGCAACATTCCATGAATCATTAGACAACATTCCATGAATCATGAGCAACATTCCATGAATCATTAGACAACATTCCATGAATCATTAGCAACATTCCATAAGTCAGTAGCCAACAATCCCTGAATCATTAGCAGCATTCCATGAATCATTGGCAACAATCCATGAATCACTAGCAACATTCCATGAATCATTAGACAACATTCCATGAATCATTAGACAACATTCCATGAATCATTAGCAGCATTCCATGAATCATTAGACAACATTCCATGAATCATCAGCAACATTCAATGAATCATTAGACAACATTCCATGAATCATTAGCAACATTCCATGAATCATTAGCAACATTCGATGAATCATTAGCAACTTTCCATGAATCATGAGACAACATTCACTGAATCATTCGAAACATTCCATGAATCATTAGCAATATTCCATGACTCATCAGCAACATTCCATGAATCATCAGCAACATTCCATGAATCATTAGCAACATTCCATGAACCATTAGCAACATTCCATGAATAATTAGCAACAATCCATGAATCATTTGGCAACATTCCATGAATCATTAGACAACATTCCATGAATCATTAGACAACATTCCATGAATCATTAGCAACATTCCGCGAATCATTAGCTACATTCCATGTATCATTATCCAACATTCCATGAATCATTGGACAACATTCCATGAATCAGTAGACAACATTCTGTGAATCATTAGCAACATTCCATGAATCATTAGCAACATTCCATGAATCATTAGCAACATTCCATGAATCATTAGACAACATTCCATGAATCATTAGCAACATTCCATGAATCATTAGCAACATTCCATGAATCATTAGACAACATTCCATGAATCATTAGACAACATTCCATGAATCATTAGCAACATTCCATGAATCATTAGGCAACATTCCATGAATCATTCGCAACATTCCATAAATCAGTAGCCAACAATCCCTGAATCATTAGCAATATTCCATGAATCATTAGCAACAATCCATGAATCACTAGCAACATTCCATGAAACATTAGACAACATTCCATGAATCATTAGACAACATTGCATGAATCATCAGCAACATTCCATGAATCATTGGACAACATTCCATGAATCATTAGCAACATTCCATGAATCATTAGCAACATTCAATGAATCATTAGACAACATTCCATGAATCATTCGAAACATTCCATGAATCATTAGCAACATTCCATGACTCAGCAGCAACATTCCATGAATCGTCAGCAACATTCCATGAATCATTAGCAACATTCCATGAACCATTAGCCAACATTCCATGAATCATTAGCAACAATCCATGAATCATTAGCCAACATTCCATGAATCATTAGACAACATTCCATGAATCATTAGACAACATTCCATTAATCATTAGCAACATTCCGTGACTCATTAGCAACATTCCATGAATCATTAGCAACATTCCATGAATCGTTAGCAACATTCCATGAATCATTAGCAACATTCCATGAATCATCAGACAACATTCCATGAATCATTAGCAACATTCCATGACTCAGCAGCAACATTCCATGAATCTTTAGACAACATTCCATGAATCATTAGCAACATTCCATGAATCAATAGCCAACATGCCATGAATCATTAGCAACATTCCATGAATCATTAGACAACATTCCATGAATCATTAGCAATATTCCATGAATCATTAGACAACATTCCCTGAATCATTAGCAACATTCCATGAATCATTAGACAACATTCCATGAATCATTAGACAACATTCAATGAATCATTAGCCAACAATCCATGAATCATGAGACCACATTCCATGAATCATTAGCAGTATTGCGTGAATCATTGGACAACATTCCATGAATCATCAGCAACATTCCATGAATCATTAGCAACATTCTGTGAATCATTAGCCAACATTCCATGAATCATCAGCAACATTCCATGAATCATTAGCCAGCAATCCATGAATCATTAGTCAACATTCCATGAATCATTAGCAACATTCCATGAATCATGAGACAACATTCCATGAATCATTAGACAACATTCCATGAATCATTAGACAACATTCCATGAATCATTAGCAAAATTCCATAAATCAGTGGCCAACAATACATGATTCATGAGCAACATTCCATGAATCATTAGCAACAATCCGTGTATCACTAGCAACATTCCATGAATCATTAGACAACATTCCAAGAATCATTAGACAACATTCAATGAATCATTAGCAACATTCCATGAATCATTAGCAACATTCCATGATTCATTAGCAACAATCCATGAATCATTAGCCAACGTTCCATGAATCATTAGCAACATTCCATGACTCATTAGACAATATTCCATGAATCGTTAGACAACATTCCATGAATCATGAGACAACATTCCATGAATCATTAGCAACATTCCATGAATCATTAGACAACTTTCCATGAATCATTAGACAACATTCCATGAATCATTAGCAACATTCCATGAATCATTAGCAACATTCCATGAATCGTTAGACAACATTCCATGAATCATTAGACAACATTCCATGAATCATTAGCAACAATCCATGAATCATTAGCCAACATTCCATGAATCATCAGACAACATTCCATGAATCATTAGCAACATTCCGTGAATCATTAGCTACATTCCATGTATCATTATCCAACATTCCATGAATCATTAGACATCATTCCATGAATCATTAGACAACATTCCATGAATCATTAGACAACATTCCGTGAATCATTAGCAACATTCCATGAATCATTAGACAACATTCCATGAATCATTAGACAATATTCCATGAATCATTTGCAACATTCCATGAAACATTAGCAACATTCTATGAATCATCAGCAACATTCCATGAATCTTTAGACAACATTCCATGAATCATTAGACAACATTCAATGAATCATTAGCTTACATTCCATGAATCATTAGCAACATTCCATGAATCATTAGCAACATTCCATGAATCATTAGACAACATTCCATGAATCATTAGCAACATTCCATGAATCATTAGACAACATTCCATGAATCATTAGCAACATTCCATGAATCATTAGCAACATTCCATGAATCATTAGCAACATTCCATGAATTGTTAGCAACATTACATGAATCATTTGCAACATTCCATGAATCATTAGACAACATTCCATGTATCATTAGCAACATTCCATGAATCATTAGCAACATTCCTTGACTCATCAGCAACATTCCATGAATCGTCAGCAACATTCCATGAAACATTAGCAACATTCCATGAATCATTAGCAACATTCCATGATTCATTAGCAACATTCCATGAATCTTTAGCAACATTGCGTGAATCATTAGACAACATTCCATGAATCATCAGCAACATTCCATGAATCGTAAGCCAACAATCCATGAATCATTAACAGCATTCCATGAATCATTAGACAACATTCCATGAATCATTGGACAACATTCCATGAATCATTAGCAACATTCCATGAATCATTAGCAACATTCCATGAATCATTAGACAACATTCCATGAATGATAAGCAACATTCCATGAATCATTCGCAACATTCCATGAATCATTGGCAACATTCCATGAATCATTAGACAACATTCCATGAATCATTAGCAACATTCCATAAATCAGTAGCCAACAATCCCTGAATCATTAGCAACATTCCATGAATCATTAGCAACAATCCATGAATCACGAGCAACATTCCATGGATCATTAGACAACATTCCATGAATCATTAGACAACATTCCATGAATCATTAGCAGCATTCCATGAATCATTAGACAACATTCCATGAATCATCAGCAACATTCCATGAATCATTAGACAACATTCCATGAATCATTAGCAACATTCCATGAATCATTAGCAACATTCGATGAATCATTAGCAACTTTCCATGAATCATTAGACAACATTCACTGAATCATTCGAAACATTCCATGAATCATTAGCAACATTCCATGACTCATCAGCAACATTCCATGAATCATCAGCAACATTCCATGAATCATTAGCAACATTCCATGAACCATTAGCAACATTCCATGAATCATGAGCAACAATCCATAAATCATTAGCCAACATTCCATGAATCATTAGACAACATTCCATGAATCATTAGCAACATTCCATGAATCATTAGGCAATATTCCATGAATCATTTGCAACATTCCATGAAACATTAGCAACATTCTATGAATCATCAGCAACATTCCATGAATCTTTAGATAACATTCCATGAATCATTAGACAACATTCCATGAATCATTAGCAACATTCCATGAATCATTGGACAACATTACATGAATCATTAGCAACATTCACTGAATCATTCGAAACATTCCATGAATCATTAGCAACAATCCATGACTCATCAGCAACATTCCATGAATCATCAGCAACATTCCACGAATCATTAGCAACATTCCGCGAATCATTAGTTACATGCCATGTATCATTATCCAACATTCCATGAATCATTGGACAACATTCCATGAATCATTAGACAACATTCCGTGAATCATTAGCAACATTCCATGAATCATTAGACAACATTCCATGAATCATTAGACAATATTCCATGAATCATTTGCAACATTCCATGAAACATTAGCAACATTCTATGAATCATCAGCAACATTCCATGAATCATTAGGCAACATTCCATGAATCATTAGCAACATTCCATGAATCATTAGCAACATTCCATGAATCATTAGCAACATTCCATGAATCATCAGGCAACATTCCATGAATCATTAGACAACATTCCATAAATCAGTAGCCAACAATCCCTGAATCATTAGCAACATTCCATGAATCATTAGCAACAATCCATGAATCACTAGCAACATTCCATGAATCATTCGACAACATTCCATGAATCATTAGCAACATTCCATGAATCATTAGCAACATTCCATGAATCATTAGCAACTTTCCATGAATCATTAGACAACATTCCATGAATCATTCGAAACATTCCATGAATCATTAGCAACATTCCACGACTCATCAGCAACATTCCATGAATCGTCAGCAACATTCCATGAATCATTAGCAACATTCCATGAACCATTAGCAACATTCCACGAATCATTAGCAACAATCCATGAATAATTAGCCAACATTCCATGAATCATTAGACAACATTCCATGAATCATTAGACAACATTCCATGAATCATTAGCAACATTCCGTGAATCATTAGATACATTCCATGAATCATTATCCAACATTCCATGAATCATTAGACAACATTCCATGAATCATTAGACAACATTCCGTGAATCATTAGCAACATTCCATGAATCATTAGACAACATTCCATGAATCATTAGACAATATTCCATGAATCATTTGCAACATTCCATGAATCATTAGCAACATTCTGTGAATCATCAGCAACATTCCATGAATCTTTAGACAACATTCCATGAACCATTAGGCAACATTCCATGAATCATTAGCAACATTCCATGAATCATTAGCAACATTCCATGAATCATTAGACAACATTCCATGAATCATAAGACAACATTCCATGAATCATTAGCAACATTCCATGAATCATTAGGCAACATTCCATGAATCATTAGCAACATTCCATGAATCATTAGCAACATTCCGTGAATCATTAGCCAACATTCCATGAATCATTAGACAACATTCCATGAATCATCAGCAACATTCCATGAATCATTGGACAACATTCCATGAATCATTAGCAACATTCCATGAATCATTAGCAACATTCCATGAATCATTAGCCAACATTCCATGTATCATTCGCCAACATTCCATGAATCATTAGCAACATTCCATGAACAATTAGACAACATTACATGAATCATTAGCAACATTCCATGAATCATTAGCCAACATTCCATGAATCATTAGCAACATTCCATGAATCATTAGACAACATTCCATGAATCATTACCAATATTCCATGAATCATTAGACAACATTCCCTGAATCATCAGCAACATTCCATGAATCATTAGACAACATTCCATGAATCATTAGCCAACAATCCATGAATCATCAGACAACATTCCATGAATCATTAGCAACATTGTGTGAATCATTAGACAACATTCCATGAATCATCAGCAATATTCCATGAATCGTAAGCCAACAATCCATGAATCATTAGCAACCTTCCATGAATCATTAGCAACATTCCATGAATCATTAGACAACATTCCATGAATGATTAGCAACATTCCATGAATCATTAGCAACATTCCATGAATCATTAGACAACATTCCATGAATCATGAGCAACATTCCATGAATCATTAGACAACATTCCATGAATCATTAGCAACATTCCATAAGTCAGTAGCCAACAATCCCTGAATCATTAGCAGCATTCCATGAATCATTGGCAACAATCCATGAATCACTAGCAACATTCCATGAATCATTAGACAACATTCCATGAATCATTAGACAACATTCCATGAATCATTAGCAGCATTCCATGAATCATTAGACAACATTCCATGAATCATCAGCAACATTCAATGAATCACTAGACAACATTCCATGAATCATTAGCAACATTCCATGAATCATTAGCAACATTCGATGAATCATTAGCAACTTTCCATGAATCATGAGACAACATTCACTGAATCATTCGAAACATTCCATGAATCATTAGCAACATTCCATGACTCATCAGCAACATTCCATGAATCATCAGCAACATTCCATGAATCATTAGCAACATTCCATGAACCATTAGCAACATTCCATGAATAATTAGCAACAATCCATGAATCATTTGGCAACATTCCATGAATCATTAGACAACATTCCATGAATCATTAGACAACATTCCATGAATCATTAGCAACATTCCGCGAATCATTAGCTACATTCCATGTATCATTATCCAACATTCCATGAATCATTGGACAACATTCCATGAATCAGTAGACAACATTCTGTGAATCATTAGCAACATTCCATGAATCATTAGCAACATTCCATGAATCATTAGACAACATTCCATGAATCATTAGCAACATTCCATGAATCATTAGCAACATTCCATGAATCATTAGACAACATTCCATGAATCATTAGACAACATTCCATGAATCATTAGCAACATTCCATGAATCATTAGGCAACATTCCATGAATCATTCGCAACATTCCATAAATCAGTAGCCAACAATCCCTGAATCATTAGCAATATTCCATGAATCATTAGCAACAATCCATGAATCACTAGCAACATTCCATGAAACATTAGACAACATTCCATGAATCATTAGACAACATTGCATGAATCATCAGCAACATTCCATGAATCATTGGACAACATTCCATGAATCATTAGCAACATTCCATGAATCATTAGCAACATTCAATGAATCATTAGACAACATTCCATGAATCATTCGAAACATTCCATGAATCATTAGCAACATTCCATGACTCAGCAGCAACATTCCATGAATCGTCAGCAACATTCCATGAATCATTAGCAACATTCCATGAACCATTAGCCAACATTCCATGAATCATTAGCAACAATCCATGAATCATTAGCCAACATTCCATGAATCATTAGACAACATTCCATGAATCATTAGACAACATTCCATGAATCATTAGCAACATTCCGTGACTCATTAGCAACATTCCATGAATCATTAGCAACATTCCATGAATCGTTAGCAACATTCCATGAATCATTAGCAACATTCCATGAATCATCAGACAACATTCCATGAATCATTAGCAACATTCCATGACTCAGCAGCAACATTCCATGAATCTTTAGACAACATTCCATGAATCATTAGCAACATTCCATGAATCAATAGCCAACATGCCATGAATCATTAGCAACATTCCATGAATCATTAGACAACATTCCATGAATCATTAGCAATATTCCATGAATCATTAGACAACATTCCCTGAATCATTAGCAACATTCCATGAATCATTAGACAACATTCCATGAATCATTAGACAACATTCAATGAATCATTAGCCAACAATCCATGAATCATGAGACCACATTCCCTGAATCATTAGCAGTATTGCGTGAATCATTGGACAACATTCCATGAATCATCAGCAACATTCCATGAATCATTAGCAACATTCTGTGAATCATTAGCCAACATTCCATGAATCATCAGCAACATTCCATGAATCATTAGCCAGCAATCCATGAATCATTAGTCAACATTCCATGAATCATTAGCAACATTCCATGAATCATGAGACAACATTCCATGAATCATTAGACAACATTCCATGAATCATTAGACAACATTCCATGAATCATTAGCAAAATTCCATAAATCAGTGGCCAACAATACATGATTCATGAGCAACATTCCATGAATCATTAGCAACAATCCGTGTATCACTAGCAACATTCCATGAATCATTAGACAACATTCCAAGAATCATTAGACAACATTCAATGAATCATTAGCAACATTCCATGAATCATTAGCAACATTCCATGATTCATTAGCAACAATCCATGAATCATTAGCCAACGTTCCATGAATCATTAGCAACATTCCATGACTCATTAGACAATATTCCATGAATCGTTAGACAACATTCCATGAATCATGAGACAACATTCCATGAATCATTAGCAACATTCCATGAATCATTAGACAACTTTCCATGAATCATTAGACAACATTCCATGAATCATTAGCAACATTCCATGAATCATTAGCAACATTCCATGAATCGTTAGACAACATTCCATGAATCATTAGACAACATTCCATGAATCATTAGCAACAATCCATGAATCATTAGCCAACATTCCATGAATCATCAGACAACATTCCATGAATCATTAGCAACATTCCGCGAATCATTAGCTACATTCCATGTATCATTATCCAACATTCCATGAATCATTAGACATCATTCCATGAATCATTAGACAACATTCCATGAATCATTAGACAACATTCCGTGAATCATTAGCAACATTCCATGAATCATTAGACAACATTCCATGAATCATTAGACAATATTCCATGAATCATTTGCAACATTCCATGAAACATTAGCAACATTCTATGAATCATCAGCAACATTCCATGAATCTTTAGACAACATTCCATGAATCATTAGACAACATTACATGAATCATTAGCAACATTCCATGAATCATTAGGCAACATTCCATGAATCATTAGCAACATTCCATGAATCATTAGCAACATTCCATGAATCATTAGACAACATTCCATGAACCATTAGCAACATTCCATGAATCATTAGCAACATTCCATGAATCATTAGACAACATTCCATGAGTCATTAGACAACATTCCATGAATCATTAGCAACATTCCATGTATCATTAGGCAACATTACATGAATCATTAGCAACATTCCATGAATCATTAGCCAACAATCCCTGAATCATTAGCAATATTCCATGAATCATTAGACAACATTCCATGAATCATCAGCAACATTCCATGAATCATTAGACAACATTCCTTGAATCATTAGCAACATTCCATGAAGCATTAGCAACATTCTATGAATCATTAGCAACATTCAATGAATCATTAGACAACATTCCATGAATCATTCGAAACATTCCATGAATCATGAGCAACATTCCATGACTCAGCAGCAACATTCCATGAATCGTCAGCAACATTCCATGAATCATTAGCAACATTCCATGAACCATTAGCCAACATTCCATGAATCATTAGCAACAATCCATGAATCATTAGCCAACATTCCATGAATCATTAGACAATATTCCATGAATCATTAGACAACATTCCATGTATCATTAGCAACATTCCGTGAATCATTAGCAACATTCCATGAATCATTAGCAACATTCCATGAATCGTTAGCAACATTCCATGAATCATTAGCAACATTCCATGAATCATCAGACAACATTCCATGAATCATTAGCAACATTCCATGACTCAGCAGCAACATTCCATGAATCTTTAGACAACATTCCATGAATCATTAGCAACATTCCATGAATCAATAGCCAACATTCCATGAATCATTAGCAACATTCCATGAATCATGAGACAACATTCCATGAATCATTAGCAATATTCCATGAATCATTAGACAACATTCCCTGAATCATTAGCAACATTCCATGAATCATGAGCCAACAATCCATGAATCATTAGACCACATTCCATGAATCATTAGCAGCATTGCGTGAATCATTAGACAACATTCCATGAATCATTAGACAACATTCAATGAATCATTAGCCTACATTCCATGAATCATTAGACAACATTCAATGAATCATTAGCCTACATTCCATGAATCATTAGCAACATTCCATGAATCATTAGCAACATTCCATGAATCATTAGACAACATTCCATGAATCATTAGCAACATTCCATGAATCATAAGACAACATTCCATGAATCATTAGCAACATTCCATGAATCATTAGCAACATTCCATGAATCATTAGACAACATTCCACGAATCATTAGCAACATTCCATGAATCATTAGACAACATTCCATGAATCATTAGCAACATTCCATGAATCATTAGCAACATTCCATGAATCATTAGACAACATTCCATGAATCATTAGACAACATTCCATGAATCATTAGCAACATTCCATGAATCATTAGCAACATTCCATGAATCGTTAGCAACATTCCATGAATCGTTAGCAGCATTCCATGAATCATCAGACAACATTCCATGAATCATTAGCAACATTCCATGACTCAGCAGCAACATTCCATGAATCTTTAGACAACATTCCATGAATCATTAGCAACATTCCATGAATCAATAGCCAACATTCCATGAATCATTAGCAACATTCCATGAATCATTAGACAACATTCCATGAATCATTAGCAATATTCCATGAATCATTAGACATCATTCCCTGAATCATTAGCAACATTCCATGAATCATTAGACAACATTCCATGAATCATTAGACAACATTCAATGAATCATTAGCCAACAATCCATGAATCATTAGACCACATTCCATGAATCATTAGCAGCATTGCGTGAATCATTAGACAACATTCCATGAATCATTAGCAACATTCCATGAATCATTAGCAACATTCTGTGAATCATTAGCCAACATTCCATGAATCATCAGCAACATTCCATGAATCATTAGCCAGCAATCCATGAATCATTAGGCAACATTCCATGAATCATTAGCAACATTCCATGAATCATTAGACAACATTCCATGAATCATTAGACAACTTTCCATGAATCATTAGACAACATTCCATGAATCATTAGCAACATTCCATAAATCAGTAGCCAACAATCCATGAATCATTAGCAACATTCCATGAATCATTAGCAACAATCCGTGAATCACTAGCAACATTCCATGAATCATTAGACAACATTCCATGAATCATTAGACAACATTCAATGAATCATTAGCCTACATTCCATGAATCATTCGCAACATTCCATGAATCATTAGCAACATTCCATGAATCATTAGACAACATTCCATGAATCATTAGCAACATTCCATGAATCATTAGACAACATTCCATGAATCATTAGGCAACATTCCATGAATCATTAGCAACATTCCATGAATCTTGAGACAACATTCCATGAATCATTAGACAACATTCCATGAATCATTAGACAACATTCCATGAATCATTAGCAACATTCCATAAATCAGTAGCCAACAATCCATGAATCATTCGCAACATTCCATGAATCATTAGCAACAATCCGTGAATCACTAACAACATTCCATGAATCATTAGACAACATTCCATGAATCATTAGACAACATTCAATGAATCATTAGCCTACATTCCATGAATCATTAGCAACATTCCATGAATCATTAGCAACATTCCATGAATCATTAGACAACATTCCATGAATCATTAGCAACAATCCATGAATCATTAGACAACATTCCATGAATCATTAGCAACATTCCATGAATCATTAGCAACATTCCATCAATCATTAGCAACATTCTGTGAATCATCAGCCAACATTCCATGAATCATCAGCAACATTCCATAAATCATTAGCCAGCAATCCATGAATCATTAGGCAACATTCCATGAATCATTCGACAACATTCCATGAATCATTCGACAACATTCCATGAATCATTAGACAACATTCCATGAGTCATTAGACAACATTCCATGAATCATTCGCAACATTCCATAAATCAGTAGCCAATAATCCATGAATCATTAGCAACATTCCATGAATCATTAGCAACAATCCGTGAATCACTAGCAACATTCCATGAATCATTAGACAACAATCCATGAATCATTAGACAACATTCAATGAATCATTAGCCAACATTCCATGAATCATTAGCAACATTCCATGAATCATTAGCAACATTCCATGAATCATTAGACAACATTCCATGAATCATTAGCAACATTCCATGAATCATTAGACAACATTCCATGAATCATTAGCAACATTCCATGAATCATTAGCAACATTCCATGAATGATTAGACAATATTCCATGAATCATTAGCAACATTCCATGAATCATTAGACAACATTCCATGAATCATTAGCAACATTCCATGAATCATTAGCAACATTCCATGAATCATTAGACAACATTCCATGAATCATTAGCAACATTCCATGACTCATTAGACAACATTCCATGAATCATTAGCCAGCAATCCATGAATCATTAGGCAACATTCCATGAATCATTAGCAACATTCCATGAATCATTAGACAACATTCCATGAATCATTAGACAACATTCCATGAATCATTAGCAACATTCCATGAATCATTAGACAACATTCCATGAATCATTAGACAACATTCCATGAATCATTAGACAACATTCCATGAATCATTAGCAACATTCCATAAATCAGTAGCCAACAATCCATGAAACATTAGCAACATTCCATGAATCATTAGCAACAATCCGTGAATCACTAACAACATTCCATGAATCATTAGACAACATTCCATGAATCATTAGACAACATTCAATGAATCATTAGCCTACATTCCATGAATCATTAGCAACATTCCATGAATCATTAGCAACATTCCATGAATCATGAGACAACATTCCATGAATCATTAGCAACAATCCATGAATCATTAGACAACATTCCATGAATCATTAGCAACATTCCATGAATCATTAGCAACATTCCATGAATCATTAGCAACATTCTGTGAATCATCAGCCAACATTCCATGAATCATCAGCAACATTCCATGAATCATTAGCCAGCAATCCATGAATCATTAGGCAACATTCCATGAATCATTAGCAACATTCCATGAATCATTAGACAACATTCCATGAATCATTAGACAACATTCCATGAATCATTAGACAACATTCCATGAATCATTAGCAACATTCCATAAATCAGTAGCCAACAATCCATGAATCATTAGCAACATTCCATGAATCATTAGCAACAATCCGTGAATCACTAGCAACATTCCATGAATCATTAGACAACATTCCATGAATCATTAGACAACATTCAATGAATCATTAGCCTACATTCCATGAATCATTAGCAACATTCCATGAATCATTAGCAACATTCCATGAATCATTAGACAACATTCCATGAATCATTAGCAACATTCCATGAATCATTAGACAACATTCCATGAATCATTAGCAACATTCCATGAATCATTAGCAACATTCCATGAATCATTAGACAACATTCCATGAATCTTGAGACAACATTCCATGAATCATTAGACAACATTCCATGAATCATTAGACAACATTCCATGAATCATTAGCAACATTCCATAAATCAGTAGCCAACAATCCATGAATCATTCGCAACATTCCATGAATCATTAGCAACAATCCGTGAATCACTAACAACATTCCATGAATCATTGGACAACATTCCATGAATCATTAGACAACATTCAATGAATCATTAGCCTACATTCCATGAATCATTAGCAACATTCCATGAATCATTAGCAACATTCCATGAATCATTAGACAACATTCCATGAATCATTAGCAACAATCCATGAATCATTAGACAACATTCCATGAATCATTAGCAACATTCCATGAATCATTAGCAACATTCCATGAATCATTAGCAACATTCTGTGAATCATCAGCCAACATTCCATGAATCATCAGCAACATTCCATGAATCATTAGCCAGCAATCCATGAATCATTAGGCAACATTCCATGAATCATTAGCAACATTCCATGAATCATTCGACAACATTCCATGAATCATTAGACAACATTCCATGAATCATTAGACAACATTCCATGAATCATTCGCAACATTCCATAAATCAGTAGCCAACAATCCATGAATCATTAGCAACATTCCATGAATCATTAGCAACAATCCGTGAATCACTAGCAACATTCCATGAATCATTAGACAACATTCCATGAATCATTAGACAACATTCAATGAATCATTAGCCGACATTCCATGAATCATTAGCAACATTCCATGAATCATTAGCAACATTCCATGAATCATTAGACAACATTCCATGAATCATTAGCAACATTCCATGAATCATTAGACAACATTCCATGAATCATTAGCAACATTCCATGAATCATTAGCAACATTCCATGAATGATTAGACAATATTCCATGAATCATTAGCAACATTCCATGAATCATTAGACAACATTCCATGAATCATTAGCAACATTCCATGAATCATTAGCAACATTCCATGAATCATTAGACAACATTCCATGAATCATTAGCAACATTCCATGACTCATTAGACAACATTCCATGAATCATTAGCCAGCAATCCATGAATCATTAGGCAACATTCCATGAATCATTAGCAACATTCCATGAATCATTAGACAACATTCCATGAATCATTAGACAACATTCCATGAATCATTAGCAACATTCCATAAATCAGTAGCCAACAATCCATGAAACATTAGCAACATTCCATGAATCATTAGCAACAATCCGTGAATCACTAACAACATTCCATGAATCATTAGACAACATTCCATGAATCATTAGACAACATTCAATGAATCATTAGCCTACATTCCATGAATCATTAGCAACATTCCATGAATCATTAGCAACATTCCATGAATCATGAGACAACATTCCATGAATCATTAGCAACAATCCATGAATCATTAGACAACATTCCATGAATCATTAGCAACATTCCATGAATCATTAGCAACATTCCATGAATCATTAGCAACATTCTGTGAATCATCAGCCAACATTCCATGAATCATCAGCAACATTCCATGAATCATTAGCCAGCAATCCATGAATCATTAGGCAACATTCCATGAATCATTAGCAACATTCCATGAATCATTAGACAACATTCCATGAATCATTAGACAACATTCCATGAATCATTAGACAACATTCCATGAATCATTAGCAACATTCCATAAATCAGTAGCCAACAATCCATGAATCATTAGCAACATTCCATGAATCATTAGCAACAATCCGTGAATCACTAGCAACATTCCATGAATCATTAGACAACATTCCATGAATCATTAGACAACATTCAATGAATCATTAGCCTACATTCCATGAATCATTAGCAACATTCCATGAATCATTAGCAACATTCCATGAATCATTAGACAACATTCCATGAATCATTAGCAACATTCCATGAATCATTAGACAACATTCCATGAATCATTAGCAACATTCCATGAATCATTAGCAACATTCCATGAATCATTAGACAACATTCCATGAATCATTAGCAACATTCCATGAATCATTGGACAACATTCCATGAATCATTAGCAACATTCCATGAATCATTAGCAACATTCCATGAATCATTAGACAACATTCCATGAATCATTAGCAACATTCCATGAATCATTAGCAACATTCCATGAATCGTTAGCAACATTCCATGAATCATTAGCAACATTCCATGAATCATCAGACAACATTCCATGAATCATTAGCAACATTCCATGACTCAGCAGCAACATTCCATGAATCTTTAGACAACATTCCATGCATCATTAGCAACATTCCATGAATCAATAGCCAACATTCCATGAATCATTAGCAACATTCCATGAATCATTAGACAACATTCCATGAATCATTAGCAATATTCCATGGATCATTAGACAACATTCCCTGAATCATTAGCAACATTCCATGAATCATTAGACAACATTCCATGAATCATTAGACAACATTCAATGAATCATTAGCCAACAATCCATGAATCATTAGACCACATTCCATGAATCATTAGCAGCATTGCGTGAATCATTAGACAACATTCCATGAATCATCAGCAACATTCCATGAATCATTAGCAACATTCTGTGAATCATTAGCCAACATTCCATGAATCATCAGCAACATTCCATGAATCATTAGCCAGCAATCCATGAATCATTAGGCAACATTCCATGAATCATTAGCAACATTCCATGAATCATTAGACAACATTCCATGAATCATTAGACAACATTCCATGAATCATTAGACAACATTCCATGAATCATTTGCAACATTCCATAAATCAGTAGCCAACAATCCATGAATCATTAGCAACATTCCATGAATCATTAGCAACAATCCGTGAATCACTAGCAACATTCCATGAATCATTAGACAACATTCCATGAATCATTAGACAACATTCAATGAATCATTAGCCTACATTCCATGAATCATTAGCAACATTCCATGAATCATTAGCAACATTCCATGAATCATTAGACAACATTCCATGAATCATTAGCAACATTCCATGAATCATTAGCAACATTCCATGAATCATAAGACAACATTCCATGAATCATTAGCAACATTCCATGAATCATTAGACAACATTCCATGAATCATTAGCAACATTCCATGAATCATTAGCAACATTCCATGAATCATTAGACAACATTCCATGAATCATTAGCAACATTCCATGACTCATTAGACAACATTCCATGAATCATCAGCAACATTCCATGAATCATTAGCCAGCAATCCATGAATCATTAGGCAACATTCCATGAATCATTAGCAACATTCCATGAATCATTAGACAACATTCCATGAATCATTAGACAACATTCCATGAATCATTAGCAACATTCCATAAATCAGTAGCCAACAATCCATGAATCATTAGCAACATTCCATGAATCATTAGCAACAATCCGTGAATCACAAGCAACATTCCATGAATCATTAGACAACATTCCATGAATCATTAGACAACATTCAATGAATCATTAGCCTACATTCCATGAATCATTAGCAACATTCCATGAATCATTAGCAACATTCCATGAATCATTAGCAACATTCCATGAATCATTAGACAACATTCCATGAATCATTAGCAACATTCCATGAATTGTTAGCAACATTACATGAATCATTTGCAACATTCCATGGATCATTAGACAATATTCCATGTATCATTAGCAACATTCCATGAATCATTAGAAACATTCCTTGACTCAGCAGCAACATTCCATGAATCGTCAGCAACATTCCATGAATCATTAGCAACATTCCATGAATCATTAGCAACATTCCATGATTCATTAGCAACAATCCATGAATCATTAGCCAACGTTCCATGAATTGTTAGCAACATTCCATGAATCATTAGCAACATTCCATGAATCATTAGCAACATTCCATGAATCATTAGCAACATTCCATGAATCGTTAAGACAACATTCCATGAATCATTAGACAACATTCCATGAATCATTAGCAACATTCCATGAATCATTAGACAACATTCCATGAATCATTAGACAACATTCCATGAATCATTAGCAACATTCCATGAATCATTAGCAACATTCAATGAATCGTTAGACAACATTCCATGAATCATTAGACAACATTCCATGAATCATTAGCAACATTCCATGAATCATTAGACAACATTCCATGAATCATTAGACAACATTCCATGAATCATTAGACAACATTCCATGAATCATTAGCAACATTCCATGAATAGTTAGCAACATTACATGAATCATTAGCAACATTCCATGAATCATTAGCAACATTCCATGAATCATTAGACAACATTCCATGAATCATTGGACAACATTCCATGAATCATTAGCAACATTCCATGAATCATTAGCAACATTCCATGAATCATTAGCAACATTCCATGAATCATTAGACAACATTCCATGAATCATTGGACAACATTCCATGAATCATTAGCAACATTCCATGAATCATTAGCAACATTCCATGAATCATTAGCAACATTCCATGAATTGTTAGCAACATTACATGAATCATTTGCAACATTCCATGGATCATTAGACAACATTCCATGTATCATTAGCAACATTCCATGTATCATTAGAAACATTCCTTGACTCATCAGCAACATTCCATGAATCATTAGCAACATTCCATGAATCATTAGCAACATTCCATGTATCATTAGAAACATTCCTTGACTCATCAGCAACATTCCATGAATCATTAGCAACATTCCATGAATCATTAGCAACATTCCATGATTCATAAGCAACAATCCATGAATCATTAGCCAACGTTCCATGAATCATTAGACAACATTCCATGAATTGTTAGCAACATTCCATGAATCATTAGACAACATTCCATGAATCATTAGCAACATTCCATGAATCATTAGCAACATTCCATGAATCATTAGCAACATTCCATGAATCATTAGCAACATTCCATGAATCATTAGACAACATTCCATGAATTGTTAGCAACATTCCATGAATCATTAGCAACATTCCATGAATCATTAGCAACATTCCATGAATCATTAGCAACATTCCATGAATCATTAGACAACATTCCATGAATCATTGGACAACATTCCATGAATCATTAGCAACATTCCATGAATCATTAGACAACATGCCATGAATCATTAGCAACATTCCATGAATCATTAGACAACATTCCATGAATCATTAGCAACATTCCATGAATCATTAGCAACATTCCATGAATCATTAGCAACATTCCATGAATCATGAGACAACATTCCATGAATCATTAGCAACATTCCATGAATCATTAGACAACATTCCATGAATCATTAGACAACATTCCATGAATCATTAGCAACATTCCATGAATCATTAGCAACATTCCATGAATCATTAGACAACATTCCATGAATCATTAGCAACATTCCATGAATCATTAGACAACATTCCATGAATCATTAGACAACATTCCATGAACCATTAGCAACATTCCATGTATCATTAGCAACATTCCATGAATCATTAGCAACATTCCATGAATCATTAGCAACATTCCATGAATCATTAGCAACATTCCATGAATCATGAGACAACATTCCATGAATCTTTAGCAACATTCTTGAATCATTAGACAACATTCCATGAATCATTAGACAACATTCCATGAATCATTAGACAACATTCCATGAATCATTAGCAACATTCCATGAATCATTAGACAACATTCCATGAATCATTAGCAACATTCCATGAATCATTAGCAACATTCCATGAATCATTAGACAACATTCCATGAATCATTAGCAACATTCCATGAATCATTAGACAACATTCCATGAATCATTAGCAACATTCCATGAATCATTAGCAACATTCCATGAATCATTAGCAACATTCCATGAATCATTAGCCGACATTCCATGAATCATTAGCAACATTCCATGAATCATTAGCAACATTCCATGAATCATTAGACAACATTCCATGAATCATTAGCAACATTCCATGAATCATTAGACAACATTCCATGAATCATTAGCAACATTCCATGAATCATTAGCAACATTCCATGAATCATTAGACAACATTCCATGAATCATTAGCAACATTCCATGACTCATTAGACAACATTCCATGAATCATCAGCAACATTCCATGAATCATTAGCCAGCAATCCATTAATCATTAGGCAACATTCCATGAATCATTAGCAACATTCCATGAATCATTAGACAACATTCCATGAATCATTAGACAACATTCCATGAATCATTAGACAACATTCCATGACTCAGCAGCAACATTCCATGAATCTTTGGACAACATTCCATGCATCATTAGCAACATTCCATGAATCAATAGCCAACATTCCATGAATCATTAGCAACATTCCATGAATCATTAGACAACATTCCATGAATCATTAGCAATATTCCATGAATCATTAGACAACATTCCCTGAATCATTAGCAACATTCCATGAATCATTAGACAACATTCCATGAATCATTAGACTACACTCAATGAATCATTAGCCAACAATCCATGAATCATTAGACCACATTCCATGAATCATTAGCAGCATTGCGTGAATCATTAGACAACATTCCATGAATCATCAGCAACATTCCATGAATCATTGGCAACATTCTGTGAATCATTAGCCAGCAATCCATGAATCATTAGGCAACATTCCATGAATCATTAGCAACATTCCATGAATCATTAGACAACATTCCATGAATCATTAGACAACATTCCATGAATCATTAGCAACATTCCATGAATCATTAGCAACATTCCATGAATCATTAGACAACATTCCATGAATCATTAGCAACATTCCATGAATCATAAGACAACATTCCATGAATCATTAGCAACATTCCATGAATCATTAGCAACATTCCATGAATCATTAGACAACATTCCATGAATCATTAGCAACATTCCATGACTCATTAGACAACATTCCATGAATCATCAGCAACATTCCATGAATCATTAGCCAGCAATCCATGAATCATTAGGCAACATTCCATGAATCATTAGCAACATTCCATGAATCATGAGACAACATTCCATGAATCATTAGACAACATTCCATGAATCATTAGACAACATTCCATGAATCATTAGCAACATTCCATAAATCAGTAGCCAACAATCCATGAATCATTAGCAACATTCCATGAATCATTAGCAACAATCCGTGAATCACTAGCAACATTCCATGAATCATTAGACAACATTCCATGAATCATTAGACAACATTCAATGAATCATTAGCCTACATTCCATGAATCATTAGCAACATTCCATGAATCATTAGCTACATTCCATGAATCATTAGCAACATTCCATGAATCATTAGACAACATTCCATGAATCATTAGCAACATTCCATGAATTGTTAGCAACATTACATGAATCATTTGCAACATTCCATGGATCATTAGACAATATTCCATGTATCATTAGCAACATTCCATGAATCATTAGAAACATTCCTTGACTCAGCAGCAAAATTCCATGAATCGTCAGCAACATTCCATGAATCATTAGCAACATTCCATGAATCATTAGCAACATACCATGATTCATTAGCAACAATCCATGAATCATTAGCCAACGTTCCATGAATTGTTAGCAACATTCCATGAATCATAAGCAACATTCCATGAATCATTAGCAACATTCCATGAATCATTAGCAACATTCCATGAATCGTTAAGACAACATTCCATGAATCATTAGACAACATTCCATGAATCATTAGCAACATTCCATGAATCATTAGACAACATTCCATGAATCATTAGATAACATTCCATGAATCATTAGCAACATTCCATGAATCATTAGCAACATTCAATGAATCGTTAGACAACATTCCATGAATCATTAGACAACATTCCATGAATCATTAGCAACATTCCATGAATCATTAGCAACATTCCATGAATCATTGGACAACATTCCATGAATCATTAGCAACATTCCATGAATCATTAGCAACATTCCATGAATCATTAGACAACATTCCATGAATTGTTAGCAACATTCCATGAATCATAAGCAACATTCCATGAATCATTAGCAACATTCCATGAATCATTAGCAACATTCCATGAATCATTAGACAACATTCCATGAATCATTGGACAACATTCCATGAATCATTAGCAACATTCCATGAATCATTAGACAACATTCCATGAATCATTAGCAACATTCCATGAATCATTAGCAACATTCCATGAATCATTAGCAACATTCCATGAATCATTAGCAACATTCCATGAATCATTAGCAACATTCCATGAATCATTGGACAACATTCCATGAATCATTAGCAACATTCCATGAATCATTAGACAACATTCCATGAATCATTAGACAACATTCCATGAATCCTTAGCAACATTCCATGAATCATTAGCAACATTCCATGAATCATTAGCAACATTCCATGAATCATTAGACAACATTCCATGAATCATTAGCAACATTCCATGAATCATTAGACAACATTCCATGAATCATTAGACAACATTCCATGAATCATTAGCAACATTCCATGAATCATTAGCAACATTCCATGAATCATTAGACAACATTCCATGAATCATTAGCAACATTCCATGAATCATTAGACAACATTCCATGAATCATTAGCAACATTCCATGAATCATTAGCAACATTCCATGAATCATTAGACAACATTCCATGAATCTTTAGCAACATTCTTGAATCATGAGACAACATTCCATGAATCATTAGACAACATTCCATGAATCATTAGACAACATTCCATGAATCATGAGACAACATTCCATGAATCATTAGACAACATTCCATGAATCATTAGCAACATTCCATGAATCATTAGCAACATTCCATGAATCATTAGCAACATTCCATGAATCATTAGCAACATTCCATGAATCATTAGCAACATTCCATGAATCATTGGACAACATTCCATGAATCATTAGCAACATTCCATGAATCATTAGACAACATTCCATGAATCATTAGACAACATTCCATGAATCCTTAGCAACATTCCATGAATCATTAGCAACATTCCATGAATCATTAGCAACATTCCATGAATCATTAGACAACATTCCATGAATCATTAGCAACATTCCATGAATCATTAGACAACATTCCATGAATCATTAGACAACATTCCATGAATCATTAGCAACATTCCATGAATCATTAGCAACATTCCATGAATCATTAGACAACATTCCATGAATCATTAGCAACATTCCATGAATCATTAGACAACATTCCATGAATCATTAGCAACATTCCATGAATCATTAGCAACATTCCATGAATCATTAGCAACATTCCATGAATCATTAGACAACATTCCATGAATCTTTAGCAACATTCTTGAATCATTAGACAACATTCCATGAATCATTAGACAACATTCCATGAATCATTAGACAACATTCCATGAATCATGAGACAACATTCCATGAATCATTAGACAACATTCCATGAATCATTAGCAACATTCCATGAATCATTAGCAACATTCCATGAATCATTAGCAACATTCCATGAATCATTAGACAACATTCCATGAATCATTAGCAACATTCCATGAATCATTAGACAACATTCCATGAATCATTAGACAACATTCCATGAATCATTAGCAACATTCCATGAATCATTAGCAACATTCCATGAATCATTAGACAACATTCCATGAATCATTAGCAACATTCCATGAATCATTAGACAACATTCCATGAATCATTAGCAACATTCCATGAATCATTAGCAACATTCCATGAATCATTAGACAACATTCCATGAATCTTTAGCAACATTCTTGAATCATGAGACAACATTCCATGAATCATTAGACAACATTCCATGAATCATTAGACAACATTCCATGAATCATGAGACAACATTCCATGAATCATTAGCAACATTCCATGAATCATTAGACAACATTCCATGAATCATTAGCAACATTCCATGAATCATTAGACAACATTACATGAATCATTAGCAACATTCCATGAATCATTAGACAACATTCCATGAATCATTAGACAACATTCCATGAATCATTAGCAACATTCCATGAATCATTAGCAACATTCCATGAATCATTAGCAACATTCCATGAATCATTAGACAACATTCCATGAATCATTAGCAACATTCCATGAATCATTAGACAACATTCCATGAATCATTAGCAACATTCCATGAATCATTAGCAACATTCCATGAATCATTAGACAACATTCCATGAATCATTAGCAACATTCCATGAATCATTAGACAACATTCCATGAATCATTAGCAACATTCCATGAATCATTAGCAACATTCCATGAATCATTAGACAACATTCCATGAATCATTAGCAACATTCCATGACTCATTAGACAACACTCCATGAATCATCAGCAACATTCCATGAATCATTAGCCAGCAATCCATGAATCATTAGGCAACATTCCATGAATCATTAGCAACATTCCATGAATCATTAGACAACATTCCATGAATCATTAGCAACATTCCATGAATCATTAGACAACATTCCATGAATCATTAGCAACATTCCATAAATCAGTAGCCAACAATCCATGAATCATTAGCAACATTCCATGAATCATTAGCAACAATCCGTGAATCACTAACAACATTCCATGAATCATTAGCCAACATTCCATAAATCATTAGACAACATTCAATGAATCATTAGCCTACATTCCATGAATCATTAGCAACATTCCATGAATCATTAGCAACATTCCATGAATCATTAGACAACATTCTATGAATCATTAGCAACAATCCATGAATCATTAGACCACATTCCATGAATCATTAGCAGCATTGCGTGAATCATTAGACAACATTCCATGAATCATCAGCAACATTCCATGAATCATTAGCAACATTCTGTGAATCATTAGCCAACATTCCATGAATCATCAGCAACATTCCATGAATCATTAGCCAGCAATCCATGAATCATTAGGCAACATTCCATGAATCATTAGCAACATTCCATGAATCATTAGACAACATTCCATGAATCATTAGACAACATTCCATGAATCATTAGACAACATTCCATGAATCATTAGCAACATTCCATAAATCAGTAGCCAACAATCCATGAATCATTAGCAACATTCCATGAATCATTAGCAACAATCCGTGAATCATTAGACAACATTCCATGAATCATTAGCAACATTCCATGAATCATTAGCAACATTCCATGAATCATTAGCAACATTCCATGAATCATTAGACAACATTCCATGAATCTTTAGCAACATTCTTGAATCATTAGACAACATTCCATGAATCATTAGACAACATTCCATGAATCATTAGACAACATTCCATGAATCATTAGACAACATTCCATGAATCATTAGCAACATTCCATGAATCATTAGACAACATTCCATGAATCATTAGCAACATTCCATGAATCATTAGCAACATTCCATGAATCATTAGACAACATTCCATGAATCATTAGCAACATTCCATGAATCATTAGACAACATTCCATGAATCATTAGCAACATTCCATGAATCATTAGCAACATTCCATGAATCATTAGACAACATTCCATGAATCATTAGCAATATTCCATGAATCATTAGCAACATTCCATGAATCATTAGACAACATTCCATGAATCATTAGCAACATTCCATGACTCATTAGACAACATTCCATGAATCATCAGCAACATTCCATGAATCATTAGCCAGCAATCCATTAATCATTAGGCAACATTCCATGAATCATTAGCAACATTCCATGAATCATTAGACAACATTCCATGAATCATTAGACAACATTCAATGAATCATTAGACAACATTCCATGACTCAGCAGCAACATTCCATGAATCTTTAGACAACATTCCATGCATCATTAGCAACATTCCATGAATCAATAGCCAACATTCCATGAATCATTAGCAACATTCCATGAATCATTAGACAACATTCCATGAATCATTAGCAATATTCCATGAATCATTAGACAACATTCCCTGAATCATTAGCAACATTCCATGAATCATTAGACAACATTCCATGAATCATTAGACAACACTCAATGAATCATTAGCCAACAATCCATGAATCATTAGACCACATTCCATGAATCATTAGCAGCATTGCGTGAATCATTAGACAACATTCCATGAATCATCAGCAACATTCCATGAATCATTGGCAACATTCTGTGAATCATTAGCCAACATTCCATGAATCATCAGCAACATTCCATGAATCATTAGCCAGCAATCCATGAATCATTAGGCAACATTCCATGAATCATTAGCAACATTCCATGAATCATTAGACAACATTCCATGAATCATTAGACAACATTCCATGAATCATTAGCAACATTCCATAAATCAGTAGCCAACAATCCATGAATCATTAGCAACATTCCATGAATCATTAGCAACAATCCGTGAATCACTAGCAACATTCCATGAATCATTAGACAACATTCCATGAATCATTAGACAACATTCAATGAATCATTAGCCTACATTCCATGAATCATTAGCAACATTCCATGAATCATTAGCAACATTCCATGAATCATTAGACAACATTCCATGAATCATTAGCAACATTCCATGAATCATTAGCAACATTCCATGAATCATTAGACAACATTCCATGAATCATTAGCAACATTCCATGAATCATAAGACAACATTCCATGAATCTTTAGCAACATTCCATGAATCATTAGCAACATTCCATGAATCATTAGACAACATTCCATGAATCATTAGCAACATTCCATGACTCATTAGACAACATTCCATGAATCATCAGCAACATTCCATGAATCATTAGCCAGCAATCCATGAATCATTAGGCAACATTCGATGAATCATTAGCAACATTCCATGAATCATCAGACAAAATTCCATGAATCATTAGACAACATTCCATGAATCATTAGACAACATTCCATGAATCATTAGCAACATTCCATAATCAGTAGCCAACAATCCATGAATCATTAGCAACATTCCATGAATCATTAGCAACAATCCGTGAATCACTAGCAACATTCCATGAATCATTAGACAACATTCCATGAATCATTAGACAACATTCAATGAATCATTAGCCTACATTCCATGAATCATTAGCAACATTCCATGAATCATTAGCAACATTCCATGAATCATTAGCAACATTCCATGAATCATTAGACAACATTCCATGAATCATTAGCAACATTCCATGAATTGTTAGCAACATTACATGAATCATTTGCAACATTCCATGGATCATTAGACAATATTCCATGTATCATTAGCAACATTCCATGAATCATTAGAAACATTCCTTGACTCAGCAGCAACATTCCATGAATCGTCAGCAACATTCCATGAATCATTAGCAACATTCCATGAATCATTAGCAACATTCCATGATTCATTAGCAACAATCCATGAATCATTAGCCAACGTTCCATGAATTGTTAGCAACATTCCATGAATCATTAGCAACATTCCATGAATCATTAGCAACATTCCATGAATCTTTAAGACAACATTCCATGAATCATTAGACAACATTCCATGAATCATTAGACAACATTCCATGAATCATTAGCAACATTCAATGAATCGTTAGACAACATTCCATGAATCATCAGACAACATTCCATGAATCATTAGCAACATTCCATGAATCTTTAGACAACATTCCATGAATCATTAGACAACATTCCATGAATCATTAGACAACATTCCATGAATCATTAGACAACATTTCATGAATCATTAGCAACATTCCATGAATTGTTAGCAACATCACATGAATCGTTAGCAACATTCCATGAATCATTAGCAACATTCCATGAATCATTAGCAACATTCCATGAATCATTAGACAACATTCCATGAATCATTTGACAACATTCCATGAATCATTAGCAACATTCCATGAATCATTAGCAACATTCCATGAATCATTAGACAACATTCCATGAATCATTTGACAACATTCCATGAATCATTAGCAACATTCCATGAATCATTAGCAACATTCCATGAATCATTAGCAACATTCCATGAATTGTTAGCAACATTACATGAATCATTTGCAACATTCCATGGATCATTAGACAACATTCCATGTATCATTAGCAACATTCCATGAATCATTAGAAACATTCCTTGACTCATCAGCAACATTCCATGAATCATTAGCAACATTCCATGAATCATTAGCAACATTCCATGATTCATTAGCAACAATCCATGAATCATTAGCCAACGTTCCATGAATCATGAGACAACATTCCATGAATTGTTAGCAACATTCCATGAATCATTAGACAACATTCCATGAATCATTAGCAACATTCCATGAATCATGAGCAACATTCCATGAATCATTAGACAACATTCCATGAATCATTAGCAACATTCCATGAATCATTAGCAACATTCCATGAATCATTAGACAACATTCCATGAATTGTTTGCAACATTCCATGAATCATTAGCAACATTCCATGAATCATTAGCAACATTCCATGAATCATTAGCAACATTCCATGAATCATTAGACAACATTCCATGAATCATTGGACAACATTCCATGAATCATTAGCAACATTCCATGAATCATGAGACAACATTCCATGGATCATTAGCAACATTCCATGAATCATTAGACAACATTCCATGAATCATTAGCAACATTCCATGAATCATTAGCAACATTCCATGAATCATTAGCAACATTCCATGAATCATGAGCAACATTCCATGAATCATTAGACAACATTCCATGAATCATTAGCAACATTCCATGAATCATTAGACAACATTCCATGAATCATTAGACAACATTCCATGAATCATTAGCAACATTCCATGAATCATTAGCAACATTCCATGAATCATTAGCAACATTCCATGAATCATTAGACAACATTCCATGAATCATTAGCAACATTCCATGAATCATTAGACAACATTCCATGAATCATTAGACAACATTCCATGAATCATTAGCAACATTCCATGAATCATTAGCAACATTCCATGAATCATTGGCCAACATTCCATGAATCATTAGCAACATTCCATGAATCATTAGACAACATTCCATGAATCATTAGCAACATTCCATGAATCATTAGCAACATTCCATGAATCATTAGCAACATTCCATGAATCATTAGACAACATTCCATGAATCTTTAGCAACATTCTTGAATCATTAGACAACATTCCATGAATCATTAGACAACATTCCATGAATCATTAGCAACATTCCATGAATCATTAGACAACATTCCATGAATCATTAGACAACATTCCATGAATCATTAGCAACATTCCATGAATCATTAGCAACATTCCATGAATCATTAGACAACATTCCATGAATCATTAGCAACATTCCATGAATCATTAGACAACATTCCATGAATCATTAGCAACATTCCATGAATCATTAGCAACATTCCATGAATCATTAGACAACATTCCATGAATCATTAGCAACATTCCATGACTCATTAGACAACATTCCATGAATCATCAGCAACATTCCATGAATCATTAGCCAGCAATCCATGAATCATTAGCAACATTCCATGAATCATTAGCAACATTCCATGAATCATTAGACAACATTCCATGAATCATTAGACAACATTCCATGAATCATTAGCAACATTCCATAAATCAGTAGCCAACAATCCATGAATCATTAGCAACATTCCATGAATCATTAGTAACAATCCGTGAATCACTAACAACATTCCATGAATCATTAGGCAACATTCCATGAATCATTAGACAACATTCAATGAATCATTAGCCTACATTCCATGAATCATTAGCAACATTCCATGAATCATTAGCAACATTCCATGAATCATTAGACAACATTCCATGAATCATTAGCAACAATCCATGAATCATTAGACCACATTCCATGAATCATTAGCAACATTCCATGAATCATTAGACAACATTCCATGAATCATTAGCAACATTCCATGAATCATTAGACAACATTCCATGAATCATTAGCAACATTCCATGAATCATTAGCAACATTCCATGAATCATTAGCAACATTCCATGAATCATTAGACAACATTCCATGAATCTTTAGCAACATTCTTGAATCATTAGACAACATTCCATGAATCATTAGACAACATTCCATGAATCATTAGCAACATTCCATGAATCATTAGACAACATTCCATGAATCATTAGACAACATTCCATGAATCATTAGCAACATTCCATGAATCATTAGCAACATTCCATGAATCATTAGACAACATTCCATGAATCATTAGACAACATTCCATGAATCATTAGCAACATTCCATGAATCATTAGCAACATTCCATGAATCATTGGACAACATTCCATGAATCATTAGCAACATTCCATGAATCATCAGACAACATTCCATGAATCATTAGCAACATTCCATGAATCATGAGCAACATTCCATGAATCATTAGACAACATTCCATGAATCATTAGACAACATTCCATGACTCATTAGACAACATTCCATGAATCATCAGCAACATTCCATGAATCATTAGCCAGCAATCCATGAATCATTAGGCAACATTCCATGAATCATTAGACAACATTCCATGAATCATTAGACAACATTCCATGAATCATTAGACAACATTCCATGAATCATTAGCAACATTCCATAAATCAGCAGCCAACAATCCATGAATCATTAGCAACATTCCATGAATCATTAGCAACAATCCGTGAATCACGAACAACATTCCATGAATCATTAGCCAACATTCCATGAATCATTAGACAACATTCAATGAATCATTAGCCTACATTCCATGAATCATTAGCAACATTCCATGAATCATTAGCAACATTCCATGAATCATTAGACAACATTCCATGAATCATTAGCAACAATCCATGAATCATTAGACCACATTCCATGAATCATTAGCAGCATTGCGTGAATCATTAGACAACATTCCATGAATCATCAGCAACATTCCATGAATCATTAGCAACATTCTGTGAATCATTAGCCAACATTCCATGAATCATCAGCAACATTCCATGAATCATTAGCCAGCAATCCATGAATCATTAGGCAACATTCCATGAATCATTAGCAACATTCCATGAATCATTAGACAACATTCCATGAATCATTAGACAACATTCCATGAATCATTAGACAACATTCCATGAATCATTAGCAACATTCCATAAATCAGTAGCCAACAATCCATGAATCATTAGCAACATTCCATGAATCATTAGCAACAATCCGTGAATCACTAGCAACATTCCATGAATCATTAGACAACATTCCATGAATCATTAGACAACATTCAATGAATCATTAGCCTACATTCCATGAATCATTAGCAACATTCCATGAATCATTAGCAACATTCCATGAATCATTAGACAACATTCCATGAATCATTAGCAACATTCCATGAATCATTAGCAACATTCCATGAATCATTAGACAACATTCCATGAATCATTAGCAACATTCCATGAATCATTAGACAACATTCCATGAATAATTAGCAACATTCCATGAATCATTAGCAACATTCCATGAATCATTAGCAACATTCCATGAATCATTAGCAACATTCCATGAATCATTGGACAACATTCCATGAATCATTAGCAACATTCCATGAATCATTAGACAACATTCCATGAATCATTAGCAACATTCCATGAATCATTAGCAACATTCCATGAATCATTAGCAACATTCCATGAATCATTAGACAACATTCCATGAATCATTAGCAACATTCCATGAATCATTAGCAACATTCCATGAATCATTAGACAACATTCCATGAATCATTAGCAACATTCCATGAATCATTAGACAACATTCCATGAATCATTAGCAACATTCCATGAATCATTAGCAACATTCCATGAATCATTAGACAACATTCCATGAATCATTAGCAACATTCCATGACTCATTAGACAACATTCCATGAATCATCAGCAACATTCCATGAATCATTAGCCAGCAATCCATGAATCATTAGACAACATTCCATGAATCATTAGCAACATTCCATGAATCATTAGACAACATTCCATGAATCATTAGACAACATTCAATGAATCATTAGCCTACATTCCATGAATCATTAGCAACATTCCATGAATCATTAGCAACATTCCATGAATCATTAGACAACATTCCATGAATCATTAGCAACAATCCATGAATCATTAGACCACATTCCATGAATCATTAGCAACATTCCATGAATCATTAGACAACATTCCATGAATCATTAGCAACATTCCATGAATCATTAGACAACATTCCATGAATCATTAGCGACATTCCATGAATCATTAGCAACATTCCATGAATCATTAGCAACATTCCATGAATCATTAGACAACATTCCATGAATCTTTAGCAACATTCTTGAATCATTAGACAACATTCCATGAATCATTAGACAACATTCCATGAATCATTAGCAACATTCCATGAATCATTAGACAACATTCCATGAATCATTAGACAACATTCCATGAATCATTAGCAACATTCCATGAATCATTAGCAACATTCCATGAATCATTAGCAACATTCCATGAATCATTAGACAACATTCCATGAATCATTAGCAACATTCCATGAATCATTAGACAACATTCCATGAATCATTAGCAACATTCCATGAATCATTAGCAACATTCCATGAAATATTAGACAACATTCCATGAATCATTAGCAACATTCCATGAATCATTAGACAACATTCCATGAATCATTAGCAACATTCCATGAATCATTAGCAACATTCCATGAATCATTAGACAACATTCCATGAATCATTAGCAACATTCCATGACTCATTAGACAACATTCCATGAATCATCAGCAACATTCCATGAATCATTAGCCAGCAATCCATGAATCATTAGGCAACATTCCATGAATCATTAGCAACATTCCATGAATCATTAGACAACATTCCATGAATCATTAGACAACATTCCATGAATCATTAGACAACATTCCATGAATGATTAGCAACATTCCATAAATCAGTAGCCAACAATCCATGAATCATTAGCAACATTCCATGAATCATTAGCAACAATCCGTGAATCACTAACAACATTCCATGAATCATTAGCCAACATTCCATGAATCATTAGACAACATTCAATGAATCATTAGCCTACATTCCATGAATCATTAGCAACATTCCATGAATCATTAGCAACATTCCATGAATCATTAGACAACATTCCATGAATCATTAGCAACAATCCATGAATCATTAGACCACATTCCATGAATCATTAGCAGCATTGCGTGAATCATTAGACAACATTCCATGAATCATCAGCAACATTCCATGAATCATTAGCAACATTCTGTGAATCATTAGCCAACATTCCATGAATCATCAGCAACATTCCATGAATCATTAGCCAGCAATCCATGAATCATTAGGCAACATTCCATGAATCATGAGCAACATTCCATGAATCATTAGACAACATTCCATGAATCATTAGACAACATTCCATGAATCATTAGACAACATTCCATGAATCATTAGCAACATTCCATAAATCAGTAGCCAACAATCCATGAATCATTAGCAACATTCCATGAATCATTAGCAACAATCCGTGAATCACTAGCAACATTCCATGAATCATTAGACAACATTCCATGAATCATTAGACAACATTCAATGAATCATTAGCCTACATTCCATGAATCATTAGCAACATTCCATGAATCATTAGCAACATTCCATGAATCATTAGACAACATTCCATGAATCATTAGCAACATTCCATGAATCATTAGCAACATTCCATGAATCATTAGACAACATTCCATGAATCATTAGCAACATTCCATGAATCATTAGACAACATTCCATGAATCATTAGCAACATTCCATGAATCATTAGCAACATTCCATGAATCATTAGCAACATTCCATGAATCATTAGCAACATTCCATGAATCATTAGACAACATTCCATGAATCATTAGCAACATTCCATGAATCATTAGACAACATTCCATGAATCATTAGCAACATTCCATGAATCATTAGCAACATTCCATGAATCAGTAGACAACATTCCATGAATCATTAGCAAAATTCCATGAATCATTAGACAACATTCCATGAATCATTAGCAACATTCCATGAATCATTAGCAACATTCCATGAATCATTAGACAACATTCCATGAATCATTAGACAACATTCCATGAATCATTAGCAACATTCCATGAATCGTTAGCAACATTCCATGAATCATTAGCAACATTCCATGACTCAGCAGCAACATTCCATGAATCTTTAGACAACATTCCATGAATCATTAGCAACATTCCATGGATCAATAGCCAACATTCCATGAATCATTAGCAATATTCCATGAATCATTAGACAACATTCCATGAATCATTAGCAATATTCCATGAATCATTAGACAACATTCCCTGAATCATTAGCAACATTCCAGGAATCATTAGACAACATTCCATGAATCATTAGACAACATTCAATGAATCATTAGCCAACAATCCATGAATCATTAGACCACATTCCATGAATCATTAGCAGCATTGCGTGAATCATTAGACAACATTCCATGAATCATCAGCAACATTCCATGAATCATTAGCAACATTCTGTGAATCATTAGCCAACATTCCATGAATCATCAGCAACATTCCATGAATCATTAGCCAGCAATCCATGAATCATTAGGCAACATTCCATGAATCATTAGCAACATTCCATGAATCATTAGACAACATTCCATGAATCATTAGACAACATTCCATGAATCATTAGACAACATTCCATGAATCATTAGCAACATTCCATAAATCAGTAGCCAACAATCCATGAATCATTAGCAGCATTCCATGAATCATTAGCAACAATCCGTGAATCACTAGCAACATTCCATGAATCATTAGACAACATTCCATGAATCATTAGACAACATTCAATGAATCATTAGCCTACATTCCATGAATCATTAGCAACATTCCATGAATCATGAGCAACATTCCATGAATCATTAGACAACATTCCATGAATCATTAGCAACGTTCCATGAATCATTAGCAACATTCCATGAATCATTAGACAACATTCCATGAATCATTAGCAACATTCCATGAATCATTAGACAACATTCCATGAATCATTAGCAACATTCCATGAATCATTAGCAACATTCCATGAATCATTAGACAACATTCCATGAATCATTAGCAACATTCCATGACTCATTAGACAACATTCCATGAATCATCAGCAACATTCCATGAATCATTAGCCAGCAATCCATGAATCATTAGGCAACATTCCATGAATCATTAGCAACATTCCATGAATCATTAGACAACATTCCATGAATCATTAGACAACATTCCATGAATCATTAGACAACATTCCATGAATCATTAGCAACATTCCATAAATCAGTAGCCAACAATCCATGAATCATTAGCAACATTCCATGAATCATTAGCAACAATCTGTGAATCACTAGCAACATTCCATGAATCATTAGACAACATTCCATGAATCATTAGACAACATTCAATGAATCATTAGCCTACATTCCATGAATCATTAGCAACATTCCATGAATCATTAGCAACATTCCATGAATCATTCGCAACATTCCATGAATCATTAGACAACATTCCATGAATCATTAGCAACATTCCATGAATTGTTAGCAACATTACATGAATCATTTGCAACATTCCATGGATCATTAGACAATATTCCATGTATCATTAGCAACATTCCATGAATCATTAGAAACATTCCTTGACTCAGCAGCAACATTCCATGAATCGTCAGCAACATTCCATGAATCATTAGCAACATTCCATGAATCATTAGCAACATTCCATGATTCATTAGCAACAATTCATGAATCATTAGCCAACGTTCCATGAATTGTTAGCAACATTCCATGAATCATTAGCAACATTCCATGAATCATTAGCAACATTCCATGAATCATTAGCAACATTCCATGAATTGTTAAGACAACATTCCATGGATCATTAGACAACATTCCATGAATCATTAGCAACATTCCATGAATCATTAGACAACATTCCATGAATCATTAGACAACATTCCATGAATCATTAGCAACATTCCATGAATCATTAGCAACATTCAATGAATCGTTAGACAACATTCCATGAATCATTAGACAACATTCCATGAATCATTAGCAACATTCCATGAATCATTAGACAACATTCCATGAATCATTAGACAACATTCCATCAATCATTAGCAACATTCCATGAATTGTTAGCAACATTACATGAATCATTAGCAACATTCCATGAATCATTAGCAACATTCCATGAATCATTAGCAACATTCCATGAATCATTAGACAACATTCCATGAATCATTGGACAACATTCCATGAATCATTAGCAACATTCCATGAATCATTAGCAACATTCCATGAATCATTAGCAACATTCCATGAATCATTAGAAACATTCCTTGACTCATCAGCAACATTCCATGAATCATTAGCAACATTCCATGAATCATTAGCAACATTCCATGATTCATTAGCAACATTCCATGAATCATTAGACAACATTCCATGAATCATTAGCAACATTCCATGAATCATTAGACAACATTCCATGAATCATCAGCAACATTCCATGAATCATTAGCAACATTCCATGAATCATTAGACAACATTCCATGAATTGTTAGCAACATTCCATGAATCATTAGACAACATTCCATGAATCATTAGCAACATTCCATGAATCATTAGCAACATTCCATGAATCATTAGACAACATTCCATGAATCATTAGCAACATTCCATGAATCATTAGACAACATTCCATGAATCATTAGCAACATTCCATGAATCATTAGACAACATTCCATGAATCATTAGACAACATTCCATGAATCATCAGCAACATTCCATGAATCATTAGCAACATTCCATGAATCATTAGACAACATTCCATGAATCATTAGACAACATTCCATGAATCATTAGACAACATTCCATGAATCATTAGCAACATTCCATAAATCAGTAGCCAACAATCCATGAATCATTAGCAACATTCCATGAATCATTAGCAACAATCCGTGAATCACTAACAACATTCCATGAATCATTAGCCAACATTCCATGAATCATTAGACAACATTCAATGAATCATTAGCCTGCATTCCATGAATCATTAGCAACATTCCATGAATCATTAGCAACATTCCATGAATCATTAGACAACATTCCATGAATCATTAGCAACAATCCATGAATCATTAGACCACATTCCATGAATCATTAGCAGCATTGCGTGAATCATTAGACAACATTCCATGAATCATCAGCAACATTCCATGAATCATTAGCAACATTCTGTGAATCATTAGCCAACATTCCATGAATCATCAGCAACATTCCATGAATCATTAGCCAGCAATCCATGAATCATTAGGCAACATTCCATGAATCATTAGCAACATTCCATGAATCATTAGACAACATTCCATGAATCATTAGACAACATTCCATGAATCATTAGACAACATTCCATGAATCATTAGCAATATTCCATAAATCAGTAGCCAAAAATCCATGAATCATTAGCAACATTCCATGAATCATTAGCAACAATCCGTGAATCACTCGCAACATTCCTTGAATCATTAGACAACATTCCATGAATCATTAGACAACATTCAATGAATCATTAGCCTACATTCCATGAATCATTAGCAACATTCCATGAATCATTAGCAACATTCCATGAATCATTAGACAACATTCCATGAATCATTAGCAACATTCCATGAATCATTAGCAACATTCCATGAATCATTAGACAACATTCCATGAATCATTAGCAACATTCCATGAATCATTAGCAACATTCCATGAATCATTAGCAACATTCCATGAATCATTAGACAACATTCCATGAATCATTAGCAACATTCCATGAATCATTAGACAACATTCCATGAATCATTAGCAACATTCCATGAATCATTAGCAACATTCCATGAATCATTAGACAACATTCCATGAATCATTAGCAACATTCCATGAATCATTAGACAACATTCCATGAATCATTAGCAACATTCCATGAATCATTAGCAACATTCCATGAATAATTAGACAACATTCCATGAATCATTAGACAACATTCCATGAATCATTAGCAACATTCCATGAATCGTTAGCAACATTCCATGAATCATTAGCAACATTCCATGACTCAGCAGCAACATTCCATGAATCTTTAGACAACATTCCATGAATCATTAGCAACATTCCATGAATCAATAGCCAACATTCCATGAATCATTAGCAACATTCCATGAATCATTAGACAACATTCCATGAATCATTAGCAATATTCCATGAATCATTAGACAACATTCCCTGAATCATTAGCAACATTCCATGAATCATTAGACAACATTCCATGAATTGTTAGCAACATTCCATGAATCATTAGACAACATTCCATGAATCATTAGCAACATTCCATGAATCATTAGCAACATTCCATGAATCATTAGACAACATTCCATGAATCATTAGCAACATTCCATGAATCATTAGACAACATTCCATGAATCATTAGCAACATTCCATGAATCATTAGACAACATTCCATGAATCATTAGACAACATTCCATGAATCATCAGCAACATTCCATGAATCATTAGCAACATTCCATGAATCATTAGACAACATTCCATGAATCATTAGACAACATTCCATGAATCATTAGACAACATTCCATGAATCATTAGCAACATTCCATAAATCAGTAGCCAACAATCCATGAATCATTAGCAACATTCCATGAATCATTAGCAACAATCCGTGAATCACTAACAACATTCCATGAATCATTAGCCAACATTCCATGAATCATTAGACAACATTCAATGAATCATTAGCCTGCATTCCATGAATCATTAGCAACATTCCATGAATCATTAGCAACATTCCATGAATCATTAGACAACATTCCATGAATCATTAGCAACAATCCATGAATCATTAGACCACATTCCATGAATCATTAGCAGCATTGCGTGAATCATTAGACAACATTCCATGAATCATCAGCAACATTCCATGAATCATTAGCAACATTCTGTGAATCATTAGCCAACATTCCATGAATCATCAGCAACATTCCATGAATCATTAGCCAGCAATCCATGAATCATTAGGCAACATTCCATGAATCATTAGCAACATTCCATGAATCATTAGACAACATTCCATGAATCATTAGACAACATTCCATGAATCATTAGACAACATTCCATGAATCATTAGCAATATTCCATAAATCAGTAGCCAAAAATCCATGAATCATTAGCAACATTCCATGAATCATTAGCAACAATCCGTGAATCACTCGCAACATTCCTTGAATCATTAGACAACATTCCATGAATCATTAGACAACATTCAATGAATCATTAGCCTACATTCCATGAATCATTAGCAACATTCCATGAATCATTAGCAACATTCCATGAATCATTAGACAACATTCCATGAATCATTAGCAACATTCCATGAATCATTAGCAACATTCCATGAATCATTAGACAACATTCCATGAATCATTAGCAACATTCCATGAATCATTAGCAACATTCCATGAATCATTAGCAACATTCCATGAATCATTAGACAACATTCCATGAATCATTAGCAACATTCCATGAATCATTAGACAACATTCCATGAATCATTAGCAACATTCCATGAATCATTAGCAACATTCCATGAATCATTAGACAACATTCCATGAATCATTAGCAACATTCCATGAATCATTAGACAACATTCCATGAATCATTAGCAACATTCCATGAATCATTAGCAACATTCCATGAATAATTAGACAACATTCCATGAATCATTAGACAACATTCCATGAATCATTAGCAACATTCCATGAATCGTTAGCAACATTCCATGAATCATTAGCAACATTCCATGACTCAGCAGCAACATTCCATGAATCTTTAGACAACATTCCATGAATCATTAGCAACATTCCATGAATCAATAGCCAACATTCCATGAATCATTAGCAACATTCCATGAATCATTAGACAACATTCCATGAATCATTAGCAATATTCCATGAATCATTAGACAACATTCCCTGAATCATTAGCAACATTCCAGGAATCATTAGACAACATTCCATGAATCATTAGACAACATTCAATGAATCATTAGCCAACAATCCATGAATCATTAGACCACATTCCATGAATCATTAGCAGCATTGCGTGAATCATTAGACAACATTCCATGAATCATCAGCAACATTCCATGAATCATTAGCAACATTCTGTGAATCATTAGCCAACATTCCATGAATCATCAGCAACATTCCATGAATCATTAGCCAGCAATCCATGAATCATTAGGCAACATTCCATGAATCATTAGCAACATTCCATGAATCATTAGACAACATTCCATGAATCATTAGACAACATTCCATGAATCATTAGACAACATTCCATGAATCATTAGCAACATTCCATAAATCAGTAGCCAACAATCCATGAATCATTAGCAACATTCCATGAATCATTAGCAACAATCCGTGAATCACTAGCAACATTCCATGAATCATTAGACAACATTCCATGAATCATTAGACAACATTCAATGAATCATTAGCCTCCATTCCATGAATCATTACCAACATTCCATGAATCATGAGCAACATTCCATGAATCATTAGACAACATTCCATGAATCATTAGCAACGTTCCATGAATCATTAGCAACATTCCATGAATCATTAGACAACATTCCATGAATCATTAGCAACATTCCATGAATCATTAGACAACATTCCATGAATCATTAGCAACATTCCATGAATCATTAGACAACATTCCATGAATCATTAGCAACATTCCATGATTCATTAGACAACATTCCATGAATCATCAGCAACATTCCATGAATCATTAGCCAGCAATCCATGAATCATTAGGCAACATTCCATGAATCATTAGCAACATTCCATGAATCATTAGACAACATTCCATGAATCATTAGACAACATTCCATGAATCATTAGCAACATTCCATAAATCAGTAGCCAACAATCCATGAATCATTAGCAACATTCCATGAATCATTAGCAACAATCCGTGAATCACTAGCAACATTCCATGAATCATTAGTCAACATTCCATGAATCATTAGACAACATTCAATGAATCATTAGCCTACATTCCATGAATCATTAGCAACATTCCATGAATCATTAGCAACATTCCATGAATCATTAGCAACATTCCATGAATCATTAGACAACATTCCATGAATCATTAGCAACATTCTATGAATTGTTAGCAACATTACATGAATCATTTGCAACATTCCATGGATCATTAGACAATATTCCATGTATCATTAGCAACATTCCATGAATCATTAGAAACATTCCTTGACTCAGCAGCAACATTCCATGAATCGTCAGCAACATTCCATGAATCATTAGCAACATTCCATGAATCATTAGCAACATTCCATGATTCATTAGCAACAATCCATGAATCATTAGCCAACGTTCCATGAATTGTTAGCAACATTCCATGAATCATTAGCAACATTCCATGAATCATTAGCAACATTCCATGAATCATTAGCAACATTCCATGAATCTTTAAGACAACATTCCATGGATCATTAGACAACATTCCATGAATCATTAGCAACATTCCATGAATCATTAGACAACATTCCATGAATCATTAGACAACATTCCATGAATCATTAGCAACATTCCATGAATCATTAGCAACATTCAATGAATCGTTAGACAACATTCCATGAATCATTAGACAACATTCCATGAATCATTAGCACCATTCCATGAATCATTAGACAACATTCCATGAATCATTAGACAACATTCCATCAATCATTAGCAACATTCCATGAATTGTTAGCAACATTACATGAATCATTAGCAACATTCCATGAATCATTAACAACATTCCATGAATCATTAGCAACATTCCATGAATCATTAGACAACATTCCATGAATCATTGGACAACATTCCATGAATCATTAGCAACATTCCATGAATCATTAGCAACATTCCATGAATCATTAGCAACATTCCATGAATCATTAGAAACATTCCTTGACTCATCAGCAACATTCCATGAATCATTAGCAACATTCCATGAATCATTAGCAACATTCCATGATTCATTAGCAACAATCCATGAATCATTAGCCAACGTTCCATGAATCATTAGACAACATTCCATGAATTGTTAGCAACATTCCATGAATCATTAGACAACATTCCATGAATCATTAGCAACATTCCATGAATCATTAGCAACATTCCATGAATCATTAGACAACATTCCATGAATCATTAGCAACATTCCATGAATCATTAGCAACATTCCATGAATCATTAGCAACATTCCATGAATCATTAGACAACATTCCATGAATTGTTAGCAACATTCCATGAATCATTAGCAACATTCCATGAATCATTAGCAACATTCCATGAATCATTAGACAACATTCCATGAATCATTGGACAACATTCCATGAATCATTAGCAACATTCCATGAATCATTAGACAACATTCCATGAATCATTAGCAACATTCCATGAATCATTAGCAACATTCCATGAATCATTAGCAACATTCCATGAATCATTAGCAACATTCCATGAATCATTAGCAACATTCCATGAATCATTAGCAACATTCCATGAATCATTCGACAACATTCCATGAATCATTAGACAACATTCCATGAATCATTAGCAACATTCAATGAATCATTAGCAACATTCCACGAATCATTAGCAACATTCCACGAATCATTAGACAACATTCCATGAATCATTAGCAACATTCCATGAATCATTAGACAACATTCCATGAATCATTAGCAACATTCCATGAATCATTAGCAACATTCCATGAATCATTAGACAACATTCCATGAATCATTAGCAACATTCCATGAATCATTAGCAACATTCCATGAATCTTTAGCAACATTCTTGAATCATTAGACAACATTCCATGAATCATTAGACAACATTCCATGAATCATTAGCAACATTCCATGAATCATTAGACAACATTCCATGAATCATTAGCAACATTCCATGAATCATTAGACAACATTCCATGAATCATTAGCAACATTCCATGAATCATTAGACAACATTCCATGAATCATTAGACAACATTCCATGAATCATTAGCAACATTCCATGAATCATTAGCAACATTCCATGAATCATTAGACAACATTCCATGAATCATTAGCAACATTCCATGAATCATTAGACAACATTCCATGAACCATTAGACAACATTCCATGAATCATTAGCAACATTCCATGAATCATTAGCAACATTCCATGAATCATTAGCAACATTCCATGAATCATTAGACAACATTCCATGAATCATTAGCAACATTCCATGAATCATTAGCAACATTCCATGAATCATTAGCAACATTCCATGAATCATTAGCAACATTCCATGAATCATTAGCAACATTCCATGAATCATTAGCAACATTCTTGAATCATTAGACAACATTCCATGAATCATTAGACAACATTCCATGAATCATTAGCAACATTCCATGAATCATTAGACAACATTCCATGAATCATTAGCAACATTCCATGAATCATTAGACAACATTCCATGAATCATTAGCAACATTCCATGAATCATTAGACAACATTCCATGAATCATTAGACAACATTCCATGAATCATTAGCAACATTCCATGAATCATTAGCAACATTCCATGAATCATTAGACAACATTCCATGAATCATTAGCAACATTCCATGAATCATTAGACAACATTCCATGAACCATTAGACAACATTCCATGAATCATTAGCAACATTCCATGAATCATTAGCAACATTCCATGAATCATTAGACAACATTCCATGAATCATTAGCAACATTCCATGAATCATTAGCAACATTCCATGAATCATTAGACAACATTCCATGAATCATTAGCAACATTCCATGAATCATTAGACAACATTCCATGAATCATTAGCAACATTCCATGAATCATTTGCAACATTCCATGAATCATTAGACAACATTCCATGAATCATTAGCAACATTCCATGAATCATTAGCAACATTCCATGAATCATTAGACAACATTCCATGAATCATTAGCAACATTCCATGAATCATTAGACAACATTCCATGAATCATTAGACAACATTCCATGAATCATTAGCAACATTCCATGAATCATTGGACAACATTCCATGAATCATTAGACAACATTCCATGAATCATTAGACAACATTCCATGAATCATTAGCAACATTCCATGAATCATTAGCAACATTCCATGAATCTTTAGCAACATTCTTGAATCATTAGACAACATTCCATGAATCATTAGACAACATTCCATGAATCATTAGCAACATTCCATGAATCATTAGACAACATTCCATGAATCATTAGCAACATTCCATGAATCATTAGACAACATTCCATGAATCATTAGCAACATTCCATGAATCATTAGACAACATTCCATGAATCATTAGACAACATTCCATGAATCATTAGCAACATTCCATGAATCATTAGCAACATTCCATGAATCATTAGACAACATTCCATGAATCATTAGCAACATTCCATGAATCATTAGACAACATTCCATGAACCATTAGACAACATTCCATGAATCATTAGCAACATTCCATGAATCATTAGCAACATTCCATGAATCATTAGCAACATTCCATGAATCATTAGACAACATTCCATGAATCATTAGCAACATTCCATGAATCATTAGCAACATTCCATGAATCATTAGACAACATTCCATGAATCATTAGCAACATTCCATGAATCATTAGCAACATTCCATGAATCATTAGCAACATTCCATGAATCTTTAGCAACATTCTTGAATCATTAGACAACATTCCATGAATCATTAGACAACATTCAATGAATCATTAGCCAACAATCCATGAATCATTAGACCACATTCCATGAATCATTAGCAGCATTGCGTGAATCATTAGACAACATTCCATGAATCATCAGCAACATTCCATGAATCATTAGCAACATTCTGTGAATCATTAGCCAACATTCCATGAATCATCAGCAACATTCCATGAATCATTAGCCAGCAATCCATGAATCATTAGGCAACATTCCATGAATCATTAGCAACATTCCATGAATCATTAGACAACATTCCATGAATCATTAGACAACATTCCATGAATCATTAGACAACATTCCATGAATCATTAGCAACATTCCATAAATCAGTAGCCAACAATCCATGAATCATTAGCAACATTCCATGAATCATTAGCAACAATCCGTGAATCACTAGCAACATTCCATGAATCATTAGACAACATTCCATGAATCATTAGACAACATTCAATGAATCATTAGCCTCCATTCCATGAATCATTACCAACATTCCATGAATCATGAGCAACATTCCATGAATCATTAGACAACATTCCATGAATCATTAGCAACGTTCCATGAATCATTAGCAACATTCCATGAATCATTAGACAACATTCCATGAATCATTAGCAACATTCCATGAATCATTAGACAACATTCCATGAATCATTAGCAACATTCCATGAATCATTAGCAACATTCCATGAATCATTAGACAACATTCCATGAATCATTAGCAACATTCCATGATTCATTAGACAACATTCCATGAATCATCAGCAACATTCCATGAATCATTAGCCAGCAATCCATGAATCATTAGGCAACATTCCATGTATCATTAGCAACATTCCATGAATCATTAGACAACATTCCATGAATCATTAGACAACATTCCATGAATCATTAGCAACATTCCATAAATCAGTAGCCAACAATCCATGAATCATTAGCAACATTCCATGAATCATTAGCAACAATCCGTGAATCACTAGCAACATTCCATGAATCATTAGTCAACATTCCATGAATCATTAGACAACATTCAATGAATCATTAGCCTACATTCCATGAATCATTAGCAACATTCCATGAATCATTAGCAACATTCCATGAATCATTAGCAACATTCCATGAATCATTAGACAACATTCCATGAATCATTAGCAACATTCTATGAATTGTTAGCAACATTACATGAATCATTTGCAACATTCCATGGATCATTAGACAATATTCCATGTATCATTAGCAACATTCCATGAATCATTAGAAACATTCCTTGACTCAGCAGCAACATTCCATGAATCGTCAGCAACATTCCATGAATCATTAGCAACATTCCATGAATCATTAGCAACATTCCATGATTCATTAGCAACAATCCATGAATCATTAGCCAACGTTCCATGAATTGTTAGCAACATTCCATGAATCATTAGCAACATTCCATGAATCATTTGCAACATTCCATGAATCATTAGCAACATTCCATGAATCTTTAAGACAACATTCCATGGATCATTAGACAACATTCCATGAATCATTAGCAACATTCCATGAATCATTAGACAACATTCCATGAATCATTAGACAACATTCCATGAATCATTAGCAACATTCCATGAATCATTAGCAACATTCAATGAATCGTTAGACAACATTCCATGAATCATTAGACAACATTCCATGAATCATTAGCACCATTCCATGAATCATTAGACAACATTCCATGAATCATTAGACAACATTCCATCAATCATTAGCAACATTCCATGAATTGTTAGCAACATTACATGAATCATTAGCAACATTCCATGAATCATTAGCAACATTCCATGAATCATTAGCAACATTCCATGAATCATTAGACAACATTCCATGAATCATTGGACAACATTCCATGAATCATTAGCAACATTCCATGAATCATTAGCAACATTCCATGAATCATTAGCAACATTCCATGAATCATTAGAAACATTCCTTGACTCATCAGCAACATTCCATGAATCATTAGCAACATTCCATGAATCATTAGCAACATTCCATGATTCATTAGCAACAATCCATGAATCATTAGCCAACGTTCCATGAATCATTAGACAACATTCCATGAATTGTTAGCAACATTCCATGAATCATTAGACAACATTCCATGAATCATTAGCAACATTCCATGAATCATTAGCAACATTCCATGAATCATTAGACAACATTCCATGAATCATTAGCAACATTCCATGAATCATTAGCAACATTCCATGAATCATTAGACAACATTCCATGAATTGTTAGCAACATTCCATGAATCATTAGCAACATTCCATGAATCATTAGCAACATTCCATGAATCATTAGCAACATTCCATGAATCATTAGACAACATTCCATGAATCATTGGACAACATTCCATGAATCATTAGCAACATTCCATGAATCATTAGACAACATTCCATGAATCATTAGCAACATTCCATGAATCATTAGCAACATTCCATGAATCATTAGCAACATTCCATGAATCATTAGCAACATTCCATGAATCATTAGACAACATTCCATGAATCATTAGCAACATTCCATGAATCATTCGACAACATTCCATGAATCATTAGACAACATTCCATGAATCATTAGCAACATTCAATGAATCATTAGCAACATTCCATGAATCATTAGCAACATTCCACGAATCATTAGACAACATTCCATGAATCATTAGCAACATTCCATGAATCATTAGACAACATTCCATGAATCATTAGCAACATTCCATGAATCATTAGCAACATTCCATGAATCATTAGACAACATTCCATGAATCATTAGCAACATTCCATGAATCATTAGCAACATTCCATGAATCTTTAGCAACATTCTTGAATCATTAGACAACATTCCATGAATCATTAGACAACATTCCATGAATCATTAGCAACATTCCATGAATCATTAGACAACATTCCATGAATCATTAGCAACATTCCATGAATCATTAGACAACATTCCATGAATCATTAGCAACATTCCATGAATCATTAGACAACATTCCATGAATCATTAGACAACATTCCATGAATCATTAGCAACATTCCATGAATCATTAGCAACATTCCATGAATCATTAGACAACATTCCATGAATCATTAGCAACATTCCATGAATCATTAGACAACATTCCATGAACCATTAGACAACATTCCATGAATCATTAGCAACATTCCATGAATCATTAGCAACATTCCATGAATCATTAGCAACATTCCATGAATCATTAGACAACATTCCATGAATCATTAGCAACATTCCATGAATCATTAGCAACATTCCATGAATCATTAGACAACATTCCATGAATCATTAGCAACATTCCATGAATCATTAGCAACATTCCATGAATCATTAGCAACATTCCATGAATCTTTAGCAACATTCTTGAATCATTAGACAACATTCCATGAATCATTAGACAACATTCCATGAATCATTAGCAACATTCCATGAATCATTAGACAACATTCCATGAATCATTAGCAACATTCCATGAATCATTAGACAACATTCCATGAATCATTAGCAACATTCCATGAATCATTAGACAACATTCCATGAATCATTAGACAACATTCCATGAATCATTAGCAACATTCCATGAATCATTAGCAACATTCCATGAATCATTAGACAACATTCCATGAATCATTAGCAACATTCCATGAATCATTAGACAACATTCCATGAACCATTAGACAACATTCCATGAATCATTAGCAACATTCCATGAATCATTAGCAACATTCCATGAATCATTAGACAACATTCCATGAATCATTAGCAACATTCCATGAATCATTAGCAACATTCCATGAATCATTAGACAACATTCCATGAATCATTAGCAACATTCCATGAATCATTAGACAACATTCCATGAATCATTAGCAACATTCCATGAATCATTTGCAACATTCCATGAATCATTAGACAACATTCCATGAATCATTAGCAACATTCCATGAATCATTAGCAACATTCCATGAATCATTAGACAACATTCCATGAATCATTAGCAACATTCCATGAATCATTAGACAACATTCCATGAATCATTAGACAACATTCCATGAATCATTAGCAACATTCCATGAATCATTGGACAACATTCCATGAATCATTAGACAACATTCCATGAATCATTAGACAACATTCCATGAATCATTAGCAACATTCCATGAATCATTAGCAACATTCCATGAATCTTTAGCAACATTCTTGAATCATTAGACAACATTCCATGAATCATTAGACAACATTCCATGAATCATTAGCAACATTCCATGAATCATTAGACAACATTCCATGAATCATTAGCAACATTCCATGAATCATTAGACAACATTCCATGAATCATTAGCAACATTCCATGAATCATTAGACAACATTCCATGAATCATTAGACAACATTCCATGAATCATTAGCAACATTCCATGAATCATTAGCAACATTCCATGAATCATTAGACAACATTCCATGAATCATTAGCAACATTCCATGAATCATTAGACAACATTCCATGAACCATTAGACAACATTCCATGAATCATTAGCAACATTCCATGAATCATTAGCAACATTCCATGAATCATTAGCAACATTCCATGAATCATTAGACAACATTCCATGAATCATTAGCAACATTCCATGAATCATTAGCAACATTCCATGAATCATTAGACAACATTCCATGAATCATTAGCAACATTCCATGAATCATTAGCAACATTCCATGAATCATTAGCAACATTCCATGAATCATTAGCAACATTCCATGAATCTTTAGCAACATTCTTGAATCATTAGACAACATTCCATGAATCATTAGACAACATTCCATGAATCATTAGCAACATTCCATGAATCATTAGACAACATTCCATGAATCATTAGCAACATTCCATGAATCATTAGACAACATTCCATGAATCATTAGCAACATTCCATGAATCATTAGACAACATTCCATGAATCATTAGACAACATTCCATGAATCATTAGCAACATTCCATGAATCATTAGCAACATTCCATGAATCATTAGACAACATTCCATGAATCATTAGCAACATTCCATGAATCATTAGACAACATTCCATGAACCATTAGACAACATTCCATGAATCATTAGCAACATTCCATGAATCATTAGCAACATTCCATGAATCATTAGACAACATTCCATGAATCATTAGCAACATTCCATGAATCATTAGCAACATTCCATGAATCATTAGACAACATTCCATGAATCATTAGCAACATTCCATGAATCATTAGACAACATTCCATGAATCATTAGCAACATTCCATGAATCATTAGACAACATTCCATGAATCATTAGCAACATTCCATGAATCATTAGCAACATTCCATGAATCATTAGACAACATTCCATGAATCATTAGCAACATTCCATGAATCATTAGACAACATTCCATGAATCATTAGCAACATTCCATGAATCATTGGACAACATTCCATGAATCATTAGACAACATTCCATGAATCATTAGACAACATTCCATGAATCATTAGCAACATTCCATGAATCATTAGCAACATTCCATGAATCATTAGACAACATTCCATGAATCATTAGCAACATTCCATGAATCATTGGACAACATTCCATGAATCATTAGACAACATTCCATGAATCATTAGACAACATTCCATGAATCATTAGCAACATTCCATGAATCATTAGCAACATTCCATGAATCATTAGCAACATTCCATGAATCATTAGACAACATTCCATGAATCATTAGCAACATTCCATGAATCATTAGCAACCTTCCATGAATCATTAGACAACATTCCATGAATCATTAGCAACATTCCATGAATCATTAGACAACATTCCATGAATCATTAGACAACATTCCATGAATCATTAGCAACATTCCATGAATCATTTGCAACATTCCATGAATCATTAGACAACATTCCATGAATCATTAGCAACATTCCATGAATCATTAGCAACATTCCATGAATCATTAGACAACATTCCATGAATCATTAGCAACATTCCATGAATCATTAGACAACATTCCATGAATCATTAGACAACATTCCATGAATCATTAGCAACATTCCATGAATCATTAGACAACATTCCATGAATCATTAGACAACATTCCATGAATCATTAGCAACATTCCATGAATCATTAGACAACATTCCATGAATCATTAGACAACATTCCATGAATCGTTAGAAATAGAATACAAGAGCAGTGGAGTTATGCTTCTACTCTATAAGACACTAGTTAAGCCTCAGCTAGAGTACTGTGTGTAGTTCTGGTAACCACATTACAGGAAAGATGTGATTGCACTAGAGAGGGTTCAAGAGGACTTTTACAAGGATGTTTCTGGGAGAAGAGAATCTTAACTATGAGGAAAGAATGGATAGGTTGGGTTTGTTTTCCTTGGAACAGAAAAGGCTGAGGGGAGACCTTATTGAGGTGTATAAAATTATTATTTGGGGCCTTGATAAAGTGGATAGAAAGGGCCTATTTCCCTTAGCAGAGGTGTCAAAAACCAGGGAGCACAGATTTAAAGTAATTGGTGGAAGGGTTAAAGGGGATTTGAGGGCAAATTTCTTCACGCAGAGGGTTGTGTGGGTCTGGAACTCACTGCCTGAAAGGGTGGTAGAGGCAGAAACCCTAATCACAATTAAAAGGTACTTGAACGTGCACTTGGGATGCTCTAACCTGCAGGGCTACGGACCAAGAGCTGGGAAGTGGGATTAGGCTGGATAGCTCATTGTTGGCCGGCGCGGACACAATGGGCCAAAATGGCTTCCTTCCGTGCTGTAACTTTCTATGATTCTATAATTTTATGACAACATTCCATGAATCATTGGCAACATTCATGAATCATCAGCCAACATTCCATGAATCATTAACAACATTCCATGACTCATTAGCAACATTCCATGACTCATTAGCCACATTCCATGAATCATTAGTAACATACCATGAATCGTTAGCAACATTCCATGAATCATCAGCCAACATTCCATGACTCATTAACAACATTCCATGACTCATTAACAACATTCCATGACTCATTAGCAACATTCCGTGAATCATTAGCAACATTCCATGAATCGTTAGCAACATTCCATGAATCGTTAGCCAACATTCCATGAATCGTTAGCCAACATTCCATGAATCGTTAGCAACATTCAAGTTGAGATAGAGATTGGCCTAATTGAGCAGGCTCGAGAGGCTGAATGGCCTACTCCTGGTCCTATAAAAATATGATCAATACATGTTTTGCTCCTATTATACCAGCAGATATATGTGATGAATAACGTGAATATGTAAAGGTTAACACTAAAAACTGAAAATGTTTTTGCTTCCTTTGCAGATTGCCATTCTGAAGTTGCTTTTGAAGCATCATGCAAATCCAAATCTACTTAACTGTAATGAGGAGAAGCCTTCAGGTGCGTAAAGCTGAATCATTGGCTTCTATAACTGAGCTGCAACAACCCACCCCCCCCCCACACACACACACACAGACACACCTCATACACACACCCCACACACATCCCACCCACACACACCCCACACACACCCCCCACACACACACACCCCACACACACACACACACACACCACACACACACCTCATACACACACCCCACACACATCCCACCCACACACACCCCCCACACACACACACACACACCACACACACACCCCACACACACCCCACACACACACCCCACACACACCCCACACACACACCCCACACACACCCCACACACACACCCCACACACACCCCACACACACCCCACACACACACCCCACACACACCCCACACACACCCCACACACACACCCCCCACACACACACCCCACACACACCCCACACACACCCCACACACACACACACCCCACACACACACACACCCCACACACACACCCCACACACACCCCACACACACCCCACACACACACCCCACACACACCCCACACACACACCCCACACACACACACACCCCACACACACACACACACACACACACCCCACACACACCTCATACACACACCCCACACACATCCCACCCACACACACACCCCACATACACACCCCCCACACACACCCCACACACACACACCCCACACACACACACCCCACACACCCCCCCCACACACACCCCACACATACACCCCCCACACACACCCCCCCACACACACACCCCACACACACACACCCCACACACACACCCCCACACACACACCCCACACATACACACCCCACACACCCCCCACACACACAATTTCACAATTCACAATTCAAATCGCTTTATTGGCATGATAAGTTACATCTTATGTTGCCAAAGCATCAAAATACATTTATGGTTTACCACATAAACGCAGTTCTATTCATACAGTGTATAAACAGGTATATCCCTGAGTGTATAAATATACATTCGCATTGTTTATATATATTCTTTTCTTAGTTTACTGGTTGGCTCTCTGTTCATGGCAAGCTGTAACATAGCGTGCCGCCAGTGTTATACAGCTTCTCTCCTCTCCCAGTAGGAATGGGAGTTTTTGGTTGTCATTCAGATTTCTGAAATCAGGGCATATTTGTGAGAATTTTTGGTAGAAATTCTCCCTGATGCCCTGATATTTTCCACAAGCTGTGAGGAAGTGCATCTCTGTCTCCACCACTCCCTGACTGCAGTGCGAGCATATCCTGTCCTCTCTTGGCAGCCTGGTCTGCCTGTGTCTGCCTTTTTCGATCGCTAGGCTATGTTCGCTAAGTCTGTACCTTGTCAAGGTTCTTCTCAGTTTGTTATCCTTTACCATGGTCAGGTAATCAGCTATGTTGTATTGTCTGTTTAGGGCCAAGTAGCAATTGAGTTTGCTTTGGGTTTTTGTTGTTTCTGCCCAATATGTCAGATATTTTTCCTTTTGCTTAGCGACGATTGTGTTGGGTCGAATTCTTTGTGTTACCCTGTCACTGTCCTGGGGCTGGTTATTGTTAGTATTGTTAGTAGTTACTTCACTGAGTCCCAGGACTAGTTGACTGAGGGTATTCTTCTTTATGGTCAGCTCTTGGCATTTCAGGGCGTCGTAGTGATAGCATTGGGGATTGCTCATTTGTAGGTGATTCCAAAATTTGGTGGCTCTTTTTTGGATAGTGATTATTAATGGATATTGGCCTAGTTCCGCCCTGCATGCATTGTTTACTGTTTTCCTTTGAGTCCGGAGGATACTTTTACAGAATTCTGCATGTAGGATCTCAATTGGGTGTTTGTCCCATTTTGCAAATTCTTGTTGAGTTAGCGGTCCCCATACCTCACTGCCATAGAGTGCAATTGGTTCAATTACTGATTTGAAAATTTTGAGCCAAATGCTAATTGGGATTTCTATTTGGATTGATTTTTTGATGGCATAGAAAGCCCTTCTTGCTTTCTCTTTCAGTTCATTCACAGCCAGTTTGAAGTTTCCCGTAGAACTGATTTTTAAGCCCAAGTATGTGTAGTTAGTGGTTTGTTCAATTTTGGTTGTTCCTACTGTGAAATTTATTTTGGGTCCCTGATGTTTGGATCTTTGCTGGAACACAAGGACTTTGGTTTTTTGGGGATTTATTGTCAGGGCCCAAGTCTGGCAGTACGACTCCAGCAGGTCCAGGTTTTGCTGTAGCCCCTCTTTAGTAGGTGACAGCAGAACCAGGTCGTCTGCATAGAGGAGGAATTTAACCTTGGATTCATATAGGGTGAGGCCGGGTGCTGTAGATTGTTCAAGTAGTTTTGCCAATCCATTTATGTAAATATTAAAGAGTGTCGGTGAGATTGGCGAGCCCTGCGTCACCCCCCGCCCCTGTGGGAAGTATTTTGTTTGTTTGTCTCCAATTTTAACTGCACATTTGTTGTTTGTATAC